>NW_006399782.1:7137310-7138034 GCF_000299155.1 Elephantulus edwardii | reverse complement strand
TCCTTCTGTGCCACCAATAAAAGCACAGAGGCACACAGCTCTGCTAGGAAGGCTCCTGTCCAAAGGCCCTCGACTTGTTCTCTCTGCACAGACCAGCAAGCCCACCAGAGCTGTCTGCCAGCCCCATGGTCCCCGCCGCCTATACTGCTATTGCTGACTGGTGCCATCCTGCACCCTCTCCCATGTTACAGCTCTTGACCTCTATCGTTGTGAGGTGCCATTGAGTCAACTACGAACCATAGTGACCCTGTGCATCTCTGGCCTGGACCGTCCTCAGGGTCTCCAACAAGCTCAAGCCCATTGTCACAGTCACGGTGTCAAGCTGTCATACTGAGAGTCTTTCTTCTGTACACCTTCCCTCTTAGTATGATGGGTTTTTCCCCCCAGACTGGGCCCTCCTGACAATATGCCCAAAGTATGTGGGATGAAGTTTCATCATCTTTGCCTCTAAGAAGTGTTCTAGTTGCACTTCTCCAAGACAGCTTTGTGTATCCAGAGGTTATTCAATATTTTCTGCCAATACTATAATTGAAGCCCACCGATTCTTCCTTGTTGTTGTTGTTATGTGCCATCGAGTCGTTTCCGACTCATAGCGACCCTATGCACAACAGCTCTAAACCCTGCCCTATCCTGCGCCAACCGCACCGCCTCCGACACACCCATCTCGATTACCCCAGTCACCGAATCAATCCATCTCATAGAGGGTCTTCCCCTCCTGCGCTGT
>NW_006399782.1:7123069-7128985 GCF_000299155.1 Elephantulus edwardii | reverse complement strand
AATCTTCAGTAGAATCTTGCTTGCATGTGAAATCAATGATATTGTTCTATAGTTTCCACACTCTGTTGGGTCACCCTTCTTTGGAATGGAAACAAATATAGAAAGAACTCTTCCAGTCAGTTGGCCAAGCGGTTGTTCTCCAGATTTCTTGGCACAACTTGGTGAGCATGTCCAGGGCAGCATCTGCTAGCTGAAATATGTCAATTGGTATACCATCTATTCCTGGGGCCTTATTTTTTTCTATTTCCTTTAAAGCAGCCTGAACTTCTTCCTTCATCATCATAGGCTCTTCCTCATATGTTGTTTCATTAAATTCTTCTGTGCCTGCCAATTCCTTTAGACACAGTGACTCAGTATATTCTTTCCATCTTCTTTTACTATTGCCTGGATAATTTAATATTCTGCCTCAAAAAAATTCTCACCGCTGGACCAATTGGCAGCATCAGGATAGATAGTGTAGAGATTGAAATTGTTCATGGCTTTCATTTTCTTGGTTCCACAGTCAATACTCTTGGCATCAGTAGCCAGGAAATTAAAATATGTATTGCCATGGGAAAGTCTGCTGTTAGGGACCTCTCCAAAGTACTCAAGAGCAATGGTGTCTCTCTGGAGACTAAGTTTCATCTAATATAGGCCATGGTCTTTGCAATCATTTGTTATGCATCAGAGAGTTGGACAATGACTAGGGAGGATAGAAGGAGAATTGATGCCTTTCAGCTGTGGTGCTGGAGAAGAGTATTGTGTGTACCATGGACTGCTAGGAAAACAGATTTAATCCTGGAGAGGTTTAAACAGGGTGGCTCCTTGGAGGCAAGGATTCTGAGGCTCCGTCTAACATACTTTGGACATGTTGTAAGGAGGGACTGGTCCTTGGAGAGGGACATCGTGCTTGGGAGGGTGGAGGCACAGCGCAGGAGGGGATGGCCCTCTATGAGGTGGATTGATTCAGTGACTGGGGTAATCGGGATGGGTGTATCAGAGACAGTGTGATTGGCACAGGACAGAGCAGAGCTTAGGGCTGTTGTAAATAGGGTTGCTATGAGTCGCAAGTGACTTGACAGCACACAACAACAACTGCCATTGTCTTTGATCTTCACCACATGGCTGGGTGGGAACATGCAAACAGGGCGTGTTAGTCCATCCATGAGGGAACTGACTAGTTGGGTCATTCTAACAGGTTTAAATTGATTAAGTTCAACGGGAGAAATTAGAAATCTCACTATCAGCAACTATCAAGGAAGGAAAAGCAGAGAATGCAAGATGCATGCTAGGGAGTGAGAGATTCTTGCACCAGGAGCCACAGGGGAGAACCAGGGGCTGACCTGAGACAGTGCTGACCTGGGACTGCTGCACCACTGAGCCAGAGCCGGGGGGGGCCTAAGCCCAAGAGTGTTGAAGGACGAGGGGAGACATCACACTCAGCAGAGCTAAGAGCGTTTAGTAACACTGACTTAAGCTATGAAATTGAAGGTCAAGGGCCCTGCAAGAGTATTTGAGAAGCTGTTCTAACTGAGGAATTGTATCCTGCTGCCCACTTGAGCTGTAACCTATTAACGTCCCTAATAAACCCCATCATTGTGAGTATGGTTCTGTGAGGTCTGTGTAGTTGCTGTAATGGCTTTCAGACCAGTAACAGAGCAGTATCATTTGTGTTGAGACTAGTACCAATTTGGGTAGCATGGGAACCATATCTGACCTCGTGGGTCATGGTTTTGTGTTGTAGATGCTGTTGATTGGGATAGTTTCCCCTTGTGGTGTTAGTGGAAGTCAGATTTGGAGCCTTCATTCCATCCACACCCTTTGTTTTGCAGGAGTGAAGCAGTCCAAGTAGCTGGCAGTCTGTGGTCAATGCGGCTGGAAGACCCACAGAGCTTTCAGGAAAATGGGCTGAGTCGCTGCCTTGATGCTGGGAAGGAGACAGCAGAGACGTGCAGAAACGTGCTTTAGAATGTGGTCAGGATACCCAGCTGAGGATGCCGGGGCGGGCAGGCACTTGCTCCACACATCCTTCCACGCTGGCTGCCTGGCCTGGCCCTGGGAGTGGGCTCTGGTCTCAGGCGGGGGCGGATAATCCACCTGCAGGCCTGTGGGAATTCCTCCTAACCAAACTCCTAGCTTTTAGCAGCTTTGCTAATGACTAGCACCCAGGGAAAGTGCTGGCTGCTGGGACTAGAAGAGGTGCAGCGGCCAGTATAGCGGGCGACTGGCATGGACAGGCCTTGGGGCGTGCCCCAGAAACACCATCTCCCCTCAATCTCTGTGCTTCTCAGGGAGCCCTATCCAGGAGTGGCCAGGAGCTTAAGGGGAACTAAGCGGTCTCCCAGAAGCTGGTATGTATGGCCTTTGCGAGGTTTGCTCTCCGGCCCCACCAAAGTCTCTGCCCCGGAGAACAGTGGTGTGAGATGACTGTGGGATTTGGCATCTGTGTGACCGAGAGATTGTCCTTGATTAGCACGCCCAGGCATTTCCTAATCGCCTTTCTGATTTTCTCTCCAGAAAGTACCAACCCTTAATCGTTTGTTTACATGTTTCCTGACTGTCTCCGGAGCCCAGAGGCACGCTGCTGCTGTGTGTGGCAGAGCCAAGTAATTCCTAGTGACAGGGTGACCATAAGAGAGGGACGAATTGCCCCACAGGGTCTCCCAGGCTGCAGCCTTTACCAGGGGAAGCTCTAGTGGTGCAGTGCATAGCACACTGCACCGTTAACCAAAAAGGCGGGGTGTCTTTACTTGTTCAAACCCACCATGGGCTCCTTGGGAGAAAGATGAGCAGTCTCTTCTAGTTAAAATGTAAACTCAATGGCGTTGGACTCAGCTTGACAGCAGTAAGAGACGGATCCTTACGGAAGCAGACGGCCTCATCTTTCTGCTGCAGAGCTGTTGGACGAGGTCAAATAGCTGTCCTTTCTGCTAAGGATCAAGCACTGGACCGCTGCACCACCAGGGTGCCTTCATAGGGTGCGGGACACAGAGAAAACAGCATGTAGTAACAGAATGAGAAGAGCTGAGGAGAGACGGCAGGAAGGGTGGAGATGGGCATCTAGGGCCCCCACAGTTACTACTGCCCAGCGTATACTGACATTGCAAAGACATTCCCGTTTGTCTGCAGGGCCTGGGCTCTCTGTGTTTTATCTGGCAATCCTAGTATGAAGCAGCATCTGGGAGGAGGCCAGAGGCTCTCCCAGGACCTTCTAGCACTTTCTAGAAGAGAGGGCACTGCCCATGTGAGGAAGAAGGAGGAATGAAGAATGAGGTAGACAGGGAACAGGAGTGTCCTGGACAGAAGGATTGTGGGGTAGGAAGACCAGGCTGGGCTGGGAGGGAGTCAAGTGCCTGCCACCCCGAGCATCTGAGAGGTTCCACAGTGTGAGAGGGGCAGCAGAGGGTCATCAAAGACCACGAAACTGGGGACATGAAAATATTTTTATCTTAATGGATTTGGGGGCAAGAATGGATGCGGAGAGGCCCTTTAGAGGCTACAGGTGGGATTAAGAGGGGAGATGGTGGTGGTTTGAAAAGAGAAGAGGCATCAGCAAAGATTAAAGAGGTTGATGGATTAAGGAGTTCCACAGGAGACAGAGTCCAGAGACCAGCAAGTGAAGACCAGTAGGAAAGGAAGTGAGTCCAGCAGGTCCCTGGCTGAGCACCTGGTGGGTGAGGGTGTCATTCCCAAGGGGAGGAAGACAGCAAGACGTGGGGGAGTGGGAAAGCGAGGACGATGAGGTGTTTCATGTTGGATACATTGAGAGTAGGGCACTTATGAGAGAGACACGTACAGAAGGGCTCTGAAACGGATGCGGGCTTAGTGCAGCAGGATCCACGTGGTGATGGAACTTGACACCATGTCATTCTCCCCCCTGTGGCTCCCATCCCAGGTGCCTGCAGAGACCTGGCTGCATGGACGAGGGTGAACGGGGCTCTCTAAACAGGCAGCATTGGGGTCTGAGTGCCATCCCATCCTCTGCATTTGACCCAGAAGGCAGCTTTCCGTGGTTCTGGCTGATGCTTGACGTGTGGAAAGGTGCAGTCCTGCTGCCTCAGCTTCTGCTCTTAGCTGCTTACACATGGCCTCTCTCAATGCCACAAGTGATGGCAACTGAGCCAAAAAAAAAAAAAAAACAACCAAACCCCAAACCCAACAGTGTGTGTCCAACAGAACACGTCTGTGGGCATCTTTTCGCTGGGAACTCCTGGTGAGGCCTCCAGCTTATAGTGAAAAAAGGAGCAAGGTCCAAACTCCCCAAATCAGGAGCCCAAGGAAAATGTTCCTAACAATGTTCCACAAGCCCTCACCCAGCATCACCCAAGGGGCTCGTCAACACTGTGGACCAGACCCCAAGCTCCAGGTTCAGATTTGAGAACCTCTGAGCTGGAGTGAGGGGCAGGCAGAGATTGAAAAGGGAGGTGGAGGGAAAAACGAGAAGGGCAAGGTGGCAAGAGAAAGATTGCATCACAAAAGATGGCTGGCTAGGTGTCCAAGGCTGGTGGGAAGGATTCCAAGACCCTTCTTTGTTGTCTCCCAACAAGTCTTTGCTCCTCCCCAAGGAAGAGGCATGCTGCGGTTAGTGCTTGGGGTTGAGGTCCTGAATGAGCTTTGTGTGCTGGTGAGAGTGGCCAGGGGTCACCTGGGTGTGGTTCTCGCTCCTGACGCTTCCATCCCAGAGCCCTGAGTGGAAGCAGAGCAGCACCTGACCTTTCTCCTTGGACACTCTCTTGTCCTCCTCAGCCACAGCCGTGGCCAGCTTGGTGCCCAGCATGACAGCACACAGGCTCAATCAGATTATTTCTTCCCTGGAACTGGTGGTGTGGTAGATCAACCAGCCCTTTGTCCCTTTCAGAGCGGCTGCATCTCCTTGTGGGAAGAAGACTGGGATGGGATGAGCTTTGTTGTTAGAAGCCATCAAGTTGGTTCCTGACAATTTCACTTACTTTTTTTTAATATAATTTTTAAAAATTTTATACTGGTTTACTTACCAAGTTTTGTATACATTGCTTTTCACACTGGATCTTTCCCATTTCCCTTACCCAAACCTCCCTCTTACCCATCAAATTGTGGGACGCTATGGTTACTCCCCATCTTCACCCCTCTGTTTCCATCCTCCCCCACTTGGGTCCTCATATACATTTTACTGGTTTCCCTTCTAGTTTTACAATAATAAGTTCAATTAGCATAAGGCTCTCCAGACCCTCCTAAATTAGTAATTTTCATTGCTCCTGAGTGCTAGATAGTACTCCATCATGTGACTGTACCACAACTTTTCAATCCATTTGATTGTGGTTGGACATTTGGGCTCTTTCCATGTCTTGGAAAGTGAATAACGCTGCTATGAACATTGGTGTACAAACATTTGTTTGTGTCTCAGTTCTAATTTTTCTCAGGGCAAATTCCAAGCAGTGGACTAGCTGGGTCATATGGAATTTCTATGTTCAGCTTTTTGAGGAAATATCAAACTGCCTTCCAGAATGGTTGTACCCTTTTACAATCCCACCAACAATGTATAAGGTTCCTATATCACCACATTCTCTCTGATATTTATTACCTGCTGTTCTGTTAAACTTTGCTGCTGCTACTGGAGTGAGATGGTATTTCATTGTAGTTTTGATTTGCATTTCTCTTATTGCCAGTGATTTGGAGCATTTCTTCATGTGTCTGTTAACCATTTGAATGTCTTCCTCTGTGAAATTCTTTCCATGTTTTTTGCCCATTTTGTAATTGTGTGATCAATTGTTTTCCTGTAGAGGCCCTGTAGGAGTCTGTAAACTTTTTTTCCTGTAATTATATTTTATTAATTTTCATAAACATTTACAGAGATTTTTGGTTTCCATTCATTCATTGTTGCACTATTCTCTCTACCCTCCTCCCAGTTTGTTCTTGTCCAAATGCCACAGTCCTTGTCAAAGCCAGTTCTGATTAATC
>NW_006399782.1:7115927-7121234 GCF_000299155.1 Elephantulus edwardii | reverse complement strand
GGCTTTTTTCCATTCCATACAAAATTGGAGATTGCCTTTTCCCTCTCGTTGAAGAATGGGATTGGTATTTGTATTGGGATTGCATTAAATGTGTAAATTCTAAGTGAAGTCCTTCACACAGAGATGCCAAAGGAAAGTGAATGGACCACAGTAACAAGAAAAAAACAGAATCAGGTTGATGAAAGCAGACTGCTCTATAGAGGCAAGGATTGTGACGCTGTGCCTCACATCCTTTGGGCATGTTGCCAGGAGAGACCAGTCCTTAGAAAATGACATCATGCCTGGAAGGATGGAGGGTAAGCCCAGAAGAACATCTTGCCTGAAGGATGGAGGGTAAACCCAGGAGAGGAAGACCCAGATGAGATGTATTGATACAGTGACTGTGGCAATGGGGGCAGGTGTGTCAGAGATGGTGAAACCGGTTCAGTATAGAGAAGGGTTCAGAGCTATTGTTCATAGTATCGTTATGAGTCTTTTTTGAGTCAACGGCAAAAAACAACAAATAGGTGCATATAGGGAGCTCTCTTGTGGCTTAGTGGTAGGAGTTGAACTACCAACCCAAAGGCATGCAGTGTAATCTACCACCTATTCCATGAGAGAAAGATGGGCAATTTCCTCCTATGAGATTAACTGTGTCTTAAGACCTGTTAAGGGGATTTAAGTAAGAGATTAATCAAATTATCCCAACTTCTAGATGCTAACTACTCTAAATGAGAGGCTGCCAGCCTTTGAAGGACTCTGATTCAAAACTGAACAAACACTGCTGTGAGTGAGTCAGCTATAAGTCAGTTCCGATTCAACTGTACATAACAATGACAACATGTTCTCCTATAGCCTCGGAAAAGATATATTTTGTACATTCAATGATTTATTCATTGCAAATACTTCTTAAAAATACAAATGGTAACAATACACATGGATTTTACCTCATCAGATTGACTACAAGACTCAGATTGACTACACCTGTGGAAACAATCACTGGAGAAGCTCAACAACAGCAGTCAAGAAAATGAAAGAACCAAAACATAAGAACCCCCAAACCAAGACACAACTTTGGGTCTATGCTATCTTAATTTAAAAATCATCTCAAAAATAGGTTTGAGTCGTGCCATTCATTGGCCATTTTAAAAGTAAGTGTTATTTTCATCAACTTCAACTTTCTCACTGTAGAGGGTTTGAGAGAGGAGAACTGGAGCAGGAAGAGGAAGAACATGTGATTATCAAATTAGTAAACTTTTGATATGAGACCTTTGTCTGAGATAGTGTTGCCATTTTTTTTCCCAGTCAGTCATTTCACTGTTGGAAAATATTATTGATGCTCACAGGGTTTAATCTTTAGAAGGTCCCATTCATCAATTTTATCTTCTCCAGCTTGTGCATTTCTGACTGTATTTGGCATTCTCTTTATACCATAGGCCAGGCCTTAAAGGTTGATCCCAGTTTGTTTATAATGGCCTTTATGGTTGTAGGCTTCACTCCCAGGTCTCTGATTCACCTTGGGTTGGTTTTTGTGTACAGTGTGAGATATGGATCCAGGTAGCAGTCCAGTTTTGCCAACATTGTTGAAGATGTTGTCATTTCCCCACTTGATAGGTTTTGTTTCCTTGTTGGATATCAGTTGAACATGGACAGATAGGTCTATTTCTGGGTTCTCAATTCTGTTCCATTGGTCTATGTGCCTGTCGTTGTACTAGTACCATGGCTCTTTTGGTTATTGCTGCTGTGTAGTAGGTTTTGAGGTCAGGGAGTGGTATTCCTCCTACCTCATTTTTGTTTTCAGAAGTGCTTTGCTTATTTGGGGTCTCTTTCCTCTCCAAATACACTTGACAATTTCCCTTTTGATCTCCTTGAAAAATGAATTTGGTATCTTGATTGGGATTGCACTGAACATGTAGATGGTTTCACTCTAAATGACCTTTCCTAATACTAAAGGCAAGCTTGCTCTAAGTGGTTTGGCTCGGGTGACCAGCACTCTAGCCTGGTGCTCAAGCCACAGCTGGTCATGGCCCTGCTGCTTTGTCGGAGTGGCATGGTTTCTTCTGCACACACCTTTAGGAGGGATCCATGGAGAGAAATAAGAGTTCTGGCTCAGGATGGAGTACTGCTGAGTCCTCCAGCCTACTCGAAAAGTCATAGCAGTATTTCTAACAGCCAGCAGGATTGTACTCCCTTTCAACCTTAAGTCAAGGACTAGAGGGTGTACTAGATTGCATTATGACGAGGTCTCTAAAGACCTTGGCTAGCCCAGGAGGGCTATAGGATAGAGAGTTGGAGGTGAAAAAAAGAGATACATTTGAAGTCAGCTACTTCAGAGAGTAGGAGGAATGAAGGTGGAGGCTGGAGGAAGCATGAGGTCAAGGCCAAGATGTGAAGGTACTTGATGGGTAAGGACTGGCAAAGAAGAAGTACAGAGAGGACAGATTACTAGAGCGACATCCCTGAGGAGGGGTGCAATGATGGAAATATCCAGAGTGTGGAGGTGGCTTTAGTGCTGATAAAGGGTCACACCTTTCATTGTAACAGGAAGAAAAAGACTCGTTGATAAATTTGGTGGCAGGAAATGGAAGCAATTGCTGTTTGGTGGCTCTATCTTTGCTGTCAAATTGGGGGTGATATATTGGGCTGCGAATGAGTGAGAGAACACAGAAGTTGTGGACAGTGTGCTAGGAAGGCAGGAGGCAGAGGGAAGGGCTTCAGACTGACCCCAGGAGGAGGCAGTGAGGGCAAGCCCCTTCCTGGAGATTCACAAACTGCTGTATCTCAGAACTGGAAAAGTGTATCAGGAGAGAAAGTTAACTTTTTAAGCCACAGTCCTCCCTAACATATGTCCAGAAATAAGAGTCTATGGGTTTCCTGTTAATATATACACAGTATTAAACAAGCCACCTTAGCAGAACAGAATCGTCAGCACAAGCCCAACCAACAAGCTCTGGTGGTTGACGGGCGTCACCTCGGTTAAGGATCTTTGGGTTCCCACAATCAGTGCCATTTAAATAGCTGTCTCTCGAAGACAACTTCAAGCTCGTTAAAAGAGTGAGAACAATCCACGTCACAAACAGAAGCAGTCTAAATCTGTGAGAAAAAGCCGGGTCCAAGGATCTTGTTAGCTCTCATCCAGGGCACAGAACATGCTGCAGACCGGAATTCTCTGGTCCAGACACAGCCTTATAAGGTGGCCTGACATTTTCTCATGGCTCAGGCCATCTGCTAAAAATATCCGGAGACAGAATAAGAGTGGGACCTGACCTCTGGTAATGTTGCAAACATTAACAAGCAAACTCCCCATTAACTGGGAGTGCTAACACCTGCTGGATGACCCAGCTGCAGACTGTTTGAAAACCAAGCCCTGTCTGCAGGATCTGAGATGGGGACACAGGGCAAATACCCAAGTTGGTTTCTCTGCTTTAAAAGTGCTATGTCCTGCATTCCTGCAGCCTATGCTTTAAAATCTGCCAGACTTTGCTTTATATAGCGAATACGAGTCTTGACTAATCTTTATTAATGTGCCTTTTTGCCCTTCAGTTCTTGGACTGAAGCGATTTCCCACATGCTTTTCACGCTCGGTGTCTCGCATCGCTTGTGAGGTGCTGCCCCCAAGCGGGGAAGCCCGGCCATGACAACACTAATGCAGAAAAGGCGTTCCTGGCTTGAACCAAATTCAGCGTCTGCGAACTGTTTCCGGATTGCATGCAACGTAGGGGCAAGGCGAAGATGAGCCACGGGAATGAGTCCAAGCTCTGGAATTAGTACGCAGAAAACACAATTCTCCTTAAGAAAAAAGGATTTGCGAAATGGACGAATGTTCACAACCTTTCACATGCAATTATTTTTTGCTAACAATGTGAGACTTCAAGTGGACCACCTTTTGTGTGAAATAATGAAAATTTTGGTAATGAGACTTGCCCTTATGGCACTAAGATGTGTCCTTTGCGATATGCAAATAAAGCAATGTTTAGAATAAACTTGATCAAAACCCACACAGCATTCTTATCTAACTCTGGTTCTCAACTGTCAGCAGGGGAATGTTAATAGGTATAGCTATTTTTGGTAATAGTCACTTAGAACAGTTTCTTCACTATTAAACTGTATGACAATGAGTCAGGCTATTTGTGAGGCCAGGATTCTCCCCCCACCTCGCCTTTCATAAATGAGGAATCGCAGAACTACTCTTCATTCTAGTTAAAGGGGAACAATACAGCAGTATTTTTGGAATGCTGTGTGTAACAGTATGTCTCTTAATTATACCACTGGTAATTCCTCCAGGCTAGGGCTTATGTTAACATAGTACACATAATTGCCACAAAATATGACAATGACAAATTAGAAAGCCCCAGCTTCTCATTACGCCCTGAGATTGTAAAGGTTGTGTTTGCTGGGCAGCCTCTACAGAGGAACTAGAAAGAGCCCACGTGTTCACTCTGTGCTGAACAACCTGGAGGGTCATAGCCAGGAGGTCAGAAGTGGCCCAGCTGAGTATCCAAAGCCTGCGTCCTTTTCCGACTTCTCCCTATGAACTTCACAGTGGGTAAAGCACTCCCCAGGAACTGTTCCATACTTGGAGGGCATTTTCAGGCTGTACTTGAACTTCACCAAATCTTACTTTAATACAAGATGAACATTTACGGGCAACAGTCTGTCCTCTCTCAATTTTTATTAGAAAATTCCAATGCAAGCCTTTTAAGATATCCGTTTGCTGTATGATATCACCTACTTGTATCAGACTAGAAATGAGATATCAGGTGCCTTGGGAATAATGTGGGGTATTCTTAGTTACAATTAATAAATTAAATCATAAAAAGAAATATGAAAAAGTGTATTGAGTAAATACTAAAAATCTCTTTTCCCTCTTTTTAAGGATAGCATCATTATGAATAACAAAAATAGGTTTTAAAATAATTGCAGAGAGCTGGAATCCATCACAGAACTGGAAGCCTTCCACATCCCTGCATGCCACATTCGGGCCATTAAGAATGTGGAAATCTTTAGAGTCACTCAGTATTTCAAATCCAGGCAGAGCACACACCAGTTTATTTTGAAATGCAACGCAGATCAGTGTTTTATGAATACAACTTAGTACTACATTAACAGTACCAGGTAAAAACAGCTTCCAAACGCATGCATAGAAAGTTAAGCATAGTCTTTGAACTCCTTATTTCTAAATATACAAAAAATACATTTAAATTATATAATTTTAGTGAATCAAAGACTTATAAAATTACAATTTTGGTTTTCACAACATAGAAAAAATACAAAAGTGACTATATTTACGGTTGTATAGGTTTTCTTTTACCCAAATTTCAAAAGAGC
>NW_006399782.1:7111282-7115607 GCF_000299155.1 Elephantulus edwardii | reverse complement strand
CACTGCGTGATGTGGATTAGCAGCTTGTGTCTAAGGGCACTGCTGAGTCCTTCAAAGGGTTCTCTCTGCCTGAAGAAGGCCCCTGGGTGTGTGTGTGGGGGGGGTGGGGTGGGGGGACTGAAATCCACATGGGGTGGGGATGATGCCTTTGACTATGTCCTGAAAGGAAACCGCTAAGTCTGAGAAAACACACACCAAAACATCACACTTCAAGAGAAGATGTGGTGACGCTGGGTGTTCTCAATTTATAAAAGAACACCATCCTTTTAGAGGAAAAATTAATTCCCGGTAGGGAGGAGGAACCGAGTTATTCCAAGAGGTTACTGAAGGACACAGCACGTGCCTCACATCTGTTGCAAGTATTGTAAAAGCCGATGGACAAAACCCACAAGAGGCTACAGACCCTTTCTGAAAAAAAGGGACTTGTCTGTGTTCTTGTTGCCAGCGGTTGACTTGATGCACTACTGCTGCTAGTGACAGGCTGCGTCTCATACACAGAGACACACTGTAATGCAGTATCAACGACTGAAACCCCGCGTCTCAGCAGTCCTCGAAAACCTACGTGTTTCGGCCCTTCTTCTACAAGTCACAAAAACAACGGATGAAAGTTAATCCGATAAAGGAACAGGGCTGATAAAGCCCAAGTAGTAATGAGTTTTGGAAGAAAGAGAAGCAGCATAGATAAACTTTCCCCCACATCTTGTGTCTGTCAGGAACAACAACAGTTCCATCCCCTCCTGGAGTTAAAGGGTGCTGAGTTTAAGAAGCAGAATTTTAATGTTTACTTCAAAACCAATTTATTACACACCTGCTTGCATTATATTTTAGGCTGCATATTTGCGCCTCATTTTCATCTCAATTTCCAAGTTTTTACGAAACAAGCATTTGCAAAATTAATTTCCCATTGTGGCACTCCTCTGATATTAGCAATTATAGTTCACAATAACTCTTCAGTAAGCAGACTTTTTAAAGTTTTAAAGAGTAAACCAAGAAATAGTGGGTGGGCAGGTGGCGGGGGTGGGGGGCACACCTGAAAGAAGCCTTCACAAAGCGCACACACACATTTAAAACCTACAGCTCAGCTGAGCTTGAGCTTTGCATCTGCACACAACTCTTTTCCTCAAGAGTTTCAAAAAGCACAGTCGATGGACGAAACCCACATGAGGCTACAGATCCTTTCTGGAAAAAAGGGACTTGTCTGCTGTATTCTTGTTGCCAGCGGTTGACTTGATGCAATACTGCTGCTAGTGACAGGCTGCATCTCATACATAGAGACACACTGTAATAATGCAGTATCAACGACTGAAACCCCGCGTCTCAGCAGTCCTGCTTCAGGGCGCAAGGACACTATGGCTAACTCAAGACTGCCCACATTGATCATTTCACGGCTTTGCAACTTACAACTTTGTGGGAATGAAAAGAGGATCACAGGAGGACAAGTACACAAACAGGAGAGTTGCATGAAACTTTAAAAAGAAAATGAAAAAAAAACCAAAAAACAAAAAACACCAGAGTATATATCTGTTCCTAGATGTTCTTCCAGACCCTACTTCTAAAGCACCACCTTCCACGTGCTTTCAGGAACAGATTTCCTACTGTTAACGTGACGAGCTTGGTTTCAGGACCAGAAATCAGTACAGCTCCACGTTACCTGGAGGTGGTGTCTGAGATGGGTAGTGTGACAGGGAACACCGTTTGGTAGCTATCGATCTTCCCTTTCTGAGGACTGTCATCCTATTAAAATGTGATGGGGGCCGAACCCCAGGATCAGGGAGGTCCTTTACAATGCACACGTAGTTACGAAATTCTACTCAAGCACGTTCCTTAGTAGCAGGCAGTAAAGACTTAACTGAAGACAAACAAAAGGACTCTGTTTTCTGATAACAAGCATCAACCCCCAGAGCATCACAGGCATATACTGTTTATAATTCATTCACTAGATAAGAAGGGATAGATCCCAGCCATAACTTCAGAGAGCATTCCAGAGAACAGAATTTGCCACTTCAAAAATACAAATAGTTTCCAGCATGCAGTCAAGCACTTTGAAAAGGGAATGAGAAACACACTGCAGACTGAAATGTAACTCTACCGCCAGCTGGGCATTCGGCTGAGACTTTGTCACTCGGGCTGTAACTCTCAGGCTTTCAGTGTTCCAGACTGGTATTTATTTATCAGATACAGAAAGGAAACAGGGGGATGTAAAACGCCAAATACCTTCCTATTGCCATCACAAATAAGAGAATTTCTAGTTGGAAGAGCGTGCTGAGATGGACCGGCCAGGGTGCTAAGAAGGCTGTTAACAGCCTTCTTCCTTTTTTAAATATATATATAAAAATCACAGGCTCGTGAGACAATGGGTTTTAATTTTTAATATTTTAAAAATAGTTCTTACTTATTTTCTATGAAACGTGTTGGGAACTCAAAAAGTCTGCAGCATTTTTTGATCACTGGAAAGTATTTTGCCATTTTGGTTGGTTTTTATTGTTGTGTTTGTTGTTTTCTTGCTGGTCGTAGCGGAAGCTGGAACTATTCAAATTTCTTGTGTTCTTCAGTATGAGAAAGGACCTTTCTTCTCTGGTGTATCATGTGGAAGTATAACTGGGGAAAAACTGCAAAAGAAAACAAAGCACAACTGGTTAAAAAGCGAACCAAAAGCTGTGTATGATATGTAGATACGGCACATGGACTTGAGGTCATCTCTGGCCTGGGCGCTGGTTTCTCTTCCAGCCAACAAGAGCTGTGACCGAGTGGACCTGGGGAGCGGGGGTCCTACTACGGCCCATCAGGGTATCTGCCACAGAGCTAATAAGTACTATTCTTTCAGCTATTTCATGTTATCTTCACATTTATTCTTAAATTTCTTCATAACAATCAGTGAAGAAATCCAATGATGGAGGTATCCCTGACTATGCCTGAGTCATAATATAGAGACAAGCAACTGGCAAGCTGCTGACAGAGACAGAGCCGGGGCCCAGGCCCTGGGCTTCAGATCCACTCTCAGCCCGTCACTGCTTTGTCACCTGGTGGCTGTCCTCCTCCAGATGTTCAGACCCCCTGGTGTTTTAAGAAAAGTATTTCTGAGAAAGGCAGTTCTGTAAAGGCAAAGTCTGAGGAAGAAAGAGTGCTAAGACATTTGATATGAACGCAACTAAGCCAGGTTCAGAATGGAAAAACCCCTTGTGAGAAATCAGCAGTGGCTCAGGCCGAGAAGAGTCTGTTCATAGCCATTTCACAGAAAGCTTTAGAGCGTAATGGGTCTGAGATTATCAGAGTGGCACTGCCTTCCTAGAAGTATTTGGAAATGGCAAGTTGGGGAAGGGATATGGTGATATGGTGGGTGAGGGCATTATTAGCCTGTAAGGACAGGAGATGTTAACACATCAGGCAATAAGCCAGTCCCCCACCTGTGAGGAACAGCCCAATGCCTACTGTGCTCCCACTTCAATGCCACCTGAAGCCGTCTAGGTCGGGCAAGCTTACTGTAAATTGGAAGTTCCATAACTTTGTAGGAAATACTCCAGGCAAGACGCCCTTTTTTTTATCCTGTACCCTTCCATCCTCTCCACAACAGTTCAAATCTTTTAAACCTGTATTTTAAACAATGTTGTTTTTTTGGTGGGGAGGTAAGTTTCTAGTACTGCCAACTCTCCCCTACCAGTTTCTTCCTTTCTAAATGGGACTCGCTGGCCAAATTTCCCATGATCTTCCCAGTGTATTCCACGCCATCAGTGGGTGTGTGCACATAAATCTGATAAACCGCAGAGGCCCAGGGCTGAGCTGGGCTGCCATCCGTTATTTTCAGGCAGGAAGTTTTTCACAGAAAAGACCTAGTTTATGCATATAATTCAATGGTGAAAGAACCATTTTGGTACGAAAGCCAGAAAACTTGACAAGCTCTATAATCTAAGAACTGGAAGTAAAGATATAATTAAGCCATAAGGAATGCTAATTGTGCTCATTTAAACATGTGAGGCCAAATTTCTATAGTTTAGCTTTAGTAAAAGGGAACTTTGGGAAGACAGTGTTCTAAGACTTCTCCACTGGCTGTGTGACTACACCACCCACCCAGGGTGGCGACGGCCTCAAAGCCACGTCACAGGGTCTGAGGGAGGATGGAGACTCAGAAGCCACTTATTGGGTCCAGCTGGCAGGTAGGGTAAGATGACTCCAAGGCTGTTGACGACCAGAAGGGTCAAATGACAAGCATGGGGCAAGTGTAGCCCTCCTTTATATCCCAGAGGAGAGTAGAGATATCTCATCCAGACAAAGAGAAAGAAACGGGTGCTCGGGAAGGGTGTGTATATGTGAGAAGTGTGTAGCCAGGG
>NW_006399782.1:7075126-7110575 GCF_000299155.1 Elephantulus edwardii | reverse complement strand
GTGGGGGTGTGGGGGGGAGGATGTGTGGAGGGAATGTGTGTGGGAGGGTATGTGGGGAGGGTGTACGTGGGTGTGTGTTTGGGGGATTGTTTTGGGGGGAGTATGTTGAGGGGAGGGAGTGTTGGGGAGGGTGTGAGAGGGAGGATGCGGGAGGGTGCACGTGTGGGCTGGTGTGAAGGGGAGGGCATGTGGGGGGCGGGTGTGGAGATCAGTGGTGGCGATTCTCAGCCTGTGGAGTCTCTACAGCTCTGTCAGGACATTGTCTTCATCTGAATTGGCCATTTGTTCGAGACAACCCAACCAAAATGGGTGAAATAGTTCCAGATGTATAGCCCCTATTTTTAGCGACAATGGGTCACACTGAGGAAATCGCACGCGCACATGGAGCCACCGAGCGTCCCGTCTCCTGCTTTGCCAGCTCAGGACACAGAGCAGTGACGGTGCCACACAAGTGTGTCTGTGCCAGGAGGACTAGCCGGTGCTGGGGCTTCCTTCTCCTAAGGCTTCCTTCCAATTTAGGGAACATGGGATTTAGAGACTGACAGCAATGGGGGATGTTCTCTCTGTTTCTTTAAAAACACACATGGCACAGACATCCTGAGAACACCCAGCTTCTTGGTGTCCATCAGTATTTCTCAACTGCCTTTTCACCTCCTCAGTAGCATCATTTTGTTTCCTTAGGGGTGAAATCTCTCCAGTGGAGATGCACGCCTTGCAAGCACAGGTAAGTGAGGGATGCAATTCTTCCCCCTGACACGTAACCATTCTGTTCAAGGTAAGAAAGGCCATCGTGGGGCTGGGGTGGGGAGGAGGGATGACCTGAGACTTAGGAGTCTGAGTCCTGCTGACAACATGCTGTACCAGTACTGTCCACACTGCACTCAAAGCAGAGCTTTGGACCGGAACCCAACACACCCTGATATGCAAAAAGGGCCGGGGCTGAGGCTCCTGAGCAATAGCTATGTGTGTAAACAATGGTCGAGCCCTTAAGGAAAGGGACTGCTTTACTTCTATCATCAACTTCCCACTAAAGGAGATTCAAAGAATTCAAAATTGTAAAAAGAACCCCAAATTTGGTAAAGCTTGTATGCCAATGGCAACTATCCTAATTCTACACTTTCTCTGGAAAGCTAGAAATGTGCAGCTGGCAGGAATGACTGAAGGTTAACAACCTGAACTACTGCAAACAACACCCTGGCACCGCTCAGGCCGAGGCTGCAGGAGCACCACTGTCAGGAGAGCTGGTCGGGGCAGGAGCCTGGCCCAGGCTGCGACCGTGGGACTGGACAGAGTTGGGAATTTGGAGAGAATCTTTCACTCTCCATGTGAAATTCATCTCTTCTAAAATGCTTGCCACTGGCTGGCCCCCGGGTCTGTCTGTCTCTCTCTCTCTCACACACACACACACACACACACACACACACGAGGAGGTACAGACAGACCAGTTGCCTGGGAAAGCTGATTCTGGCCAATGAAGCCCCTTTTTCCAGCGAGACTAAAAATGCAGAAATTCTGAGGTAGCATTCTCTCAGAGCTTTATCTGTTTGATTTCACTACGGCCTCCCTGTTCCCTTGCCAGGTATCCCTTATGTTATACATCTCCTGTTTATCCTGAAGACTATGTTGGATTTATACCATCCTGTAACTACTATATGCTATCTTGGGTGTGACCAAGCTGCCACTAGGAACTGCTGCTTTAGAGACAGGAAGATCAAATGCAAGGGGCGAAGAATTAGGCTATTACGTGAAAAAGGCAGTATACTAATTTGCATTACTTAAATTTTTAGACTTCATGTTTATCTTTTCTTTGAAAATCGACTACCTTTCACATGGTCTGCAGGTACTGTGGCTACATCAAAGAGGAGAACCTGATAATTTATAATTGTTGTTGTCAAGTCGGGATAGACCCATAGCTGACCCTCAGGTAGGTTTTCAGAGGCAGTTAATCTCATGGGAGGAGATTATCCATCCTTTTCCCGCAGGGCAGCTGATGGATTCAAACCATGTGCCTCTGGGATTGCAGCACAGCCTCTTGTCACTAGGTCACTCACCATGCTCCCGATATTTTATAATAGAGAGTGGAAAATGAAGCACAAAGCAGAATTATGGCCAAGAATTTCTCAAAGATAAATGTTGGCAGGAAATCTGGATACAGTCTTTTCTCACAATGCACGAGATGCAGTTTTCCGCAGAAGGACACAAACATGTCACTTAGGACTGTTAGGATGATGCATTTGTTTAATGCTGTGGGTGGAGAAAACGCAGCCCTGCCTGAATAGAACCTGGGGCTTAGGGAAGAATTTAGCTATTTTTTTTCCTCTAATGGACTAAAATAAAATTCATAGTTACAATGGCTATAGAAGTAGCTAAATGAAAAGATACTAACAATATATATCCTTGGACACAACAAGATCCATTTGAATGTGTGCAGCCAAAAGATTTGCAACTGAACATCACAATTTCAGAAGAATGCGATCTCTCTTCCTCAAAAACCATCACCTCACAGAAGCTTGAAACACAGCCTGCTGCCAGGCACATTTGATTACCCATAGATCTAAACTTTTAGCAAGAGTATGCAAAGAAGTGAAGCCATTCTGAAGAGAACACTATATCCCATTCAGATGGTTTTATTGCTCATTTCCAAACGAGAAATGTAGAGAGGGGAAAAAAATCTATTTTTACTTTGTTTTGTTTCCAGTTAAGTAAGCTATTGGACTCTTAAAAATGAAATAACTGGCAAGCTCTGGTGGCCTAGTGGCAGGAAGCTGCACTGCAAATCCAGGTGCACAGTTCAAATCCACCAGATGGTCTGCTGGAGGGGGGACAATCTCCTCCTGTACCAGTCAGATCCCATTTGATGGTACACACAAAAAATAATAAAAGTATTTTTTAAAAAATGAAATAACCATATAGTTTAAGATAACAATGTGACCATCTTCTTAAAATGTTTTAAAATACCGTAATAAACAGTTCTCAAGGGACAGGAAAATAAAATCCAGGCAAGAACCTGAATGGCTGCTTTTGTTTGTTTTTCACTCATTAAACTATTCCATTGAGTTGATTCCAATTCTACAGGACAAGAGTGTCTGTAGAGAGAGACTCTGTGGAACAGAGTAGAAAAGCTGTAGAATGACTTAAAGATGAAAGGAGAATTTATGCCTTTGAGCTGTGGTGCTGGAGAAGAGTATTGAGGATACCATGGACTGCTAAGGGAAGAAACAGGTTCATCCTAGAGAGGGTGAAGCCAGGCTGCTCCTTGGAGGTAAGGATCCTGAAGCTTTGTCTGACATACTTTGGGCATATTTTAAGGACCAGTCCTTGGAGAGGGACATCATACTTGGGAGGGTGGAGGGACAGCACCAGAGAGGAAGACTCGTGATGAGATGGATTGACTCAGTGACTGGGGTGATGGGGGTAGGTGTGTCAGAGACAGAGCAGAATTCCGAGCTGTTGTACAAGGGAGCTCTGGTGGCTTAGTGGTAAGAAGCTGCACTGCAATCCCAAAGGCATTCTGTTCGAATCTTCCAGGTGCTCCATGGAAGATGTCCGATCTCCTCCCATGTGATTAAATGCCTTTGAAAACCCACTGGAAGGTGAGCTATGGGTCGGTTCCAACTCGGGGGTACACAATAACACACAGCTGTTGTACTTACAGTTGCTATGAGTCGGAGTCGACTCGATGGCACTTAATCCCTAAAGAAGCAGTCCTCCACATCTATCTGTCCCCAAATGACCATGATACCACCAGCACCCTTTTGTCCACTTA
The DNA here is from genome assembly GCF_000299155.1 of Elephantulus edwardii. NCBI lineage: Eukaryota > Metazoa > Chordata > Mammalia > Macroscelidea > Macroscelididae > Elephantulus > Elephantulus edwardii. The sequence continues at coordinate 7,106,809 of NW_006399782.1, read as the reverse complement.
GTTCTTTGCCCTCACACACAGTGAACTTATCTTGTTTCAAACTCATGTACTAACAAGGACTGTATTTTGGCAGCTGGACTGAGAAGTGTTTCATTTATTGCCAGAGGAAATTCCCTTTGATAGCATGTATTTAATAAATACCAAAGTTTTTCCCTGCAAAATTCACTGGGATGTAGACTAAGTCAACCCAAAACATTCAACACTAGTTACTGCAAAGCCACATTTTTAGATGTAAATAAACATGTGGATAATGGTTTACCTACCTGGAATGTAAGAGATCATTACCAGAATCAGGAATGCATAATAGTCAAAGGAGAAATTGTATTTGTTTGGTAAACTGATGGAATACAGGCCAGCCTGTCGGACAAAGGGCAATGCAGCATATATTGTGAGCAATTCTCCTGACACTCCCATTGGGTACAGTACAATGAAAAGTGTGTACCTGAAACAAAACAGAATATTAATTAGGGAAGTGCAAAGGCAGCTTTGCTAGGATGACAAACTCCCACCCTTGTAACTGGTACTGGTCTTGAAAATAAGTGTTTATAAATTTTCCTGTGAGAAATGTATTCAATTGAAACAGTGGATTGTGGTTGTGGTTGATTGCCTTCGAGTCGAGCACGACTCATAGTGACCCTATGAACAAGAGGCCTGAAGCCCCTTTGTAACTATTGGCATTTATCCAAGTTCACAGAGATTCTGGAGGCATGTTATTTAGGAAGTGGATGTTACTCCTGTTTCAAGTTGGTGGTTTTCTTTTTTTATTTAACAAGCCAGATTTTGAAGAGCATCAGTGGCAGGTAAATATTGTAAGAGAAATGTTTTCATTTCAGCCTCAAAATTCAGCCTGATTAAATAAACAACCCTTGAAACAACTCCTTAAAAGAACTACAATGATGTTAAATATGGACCAGGTAGGATTATACAGAAGAATCCTGACCTGTGGGATAAGGGGAAAGCTGAGGGTGGTGGTAGAGAGGGGCAGACATGCTGGTGTCTAGGAATGCCTACACCACACACCAAGTCTACTAGGAAAAAAAAATAAAGCAAAACAAAACATATCAACAGTGTGTATACTGGTACTATATTTCAATTGTCTCCATATGCTATTGGTAAATGAAATATAATAATTTGGAAAAAACGTTTAAAATTCATAAAGCTTTTGGTCATTAACTTTCCCAGTTTATGATTAGATTTACTATCATAAGGGTAGATCCACGATTTTTTCCCCCCCCACTTTAAGGAGAAGAACTATTTCCAAAAGATTTCAAGTAACAGTAATTAGCTAGAACTCGAAAGGTGGTTATGATGCCACAGAAATAACTGGAAACCATTCTGAGGTAGTATTACCAAAGAAACTATCAGTTCAGTTTTTAAAAAGCCTTTGGGGGGAGGGCTAGGCGGGGAGAGAAGTGCAGCAATGAATGAACAGAAATCCAAAATTTCTGTAAATGTTCATTAAAATTATTTTTAAAAAGGAAAGAAAAAAAGCCTCTGGCAGCCAGCAGTTCAAGGCTTGTAACTTTGAGCTCTAAGCTTCGAGGCATAGGGATTGTGTTGGGGAAACTGAGTGATGTGATGCATAATTCTGTAGGTGTATATGTGTATGTCTGTCCCTGGAGTGGTATGGTGCATGGCTGTGCTGTGTGTGTCTTCCTGAGTGGTATGTATATAAGTGTCTCTGTGTGTGTGTGTTTTCCTGGAGTGTTGTGGTGCATAGCTGAGAGGACAGGTAACTAATGACTGAAACGTTGTCACGGGAGAACAAAGGGCAGTCTTTTCTCATTTTTATAGACACGTGTTTATACAGAATAAAAATTTACTATAAAAACAATGATTTTTATATAGACAAAGATTTACTATATACAACACAAAAGAGCATTCTCATGCTCGAAATATTGCAAACAACTGGTTACACTCCCAGTTTATGCACTAAATTCATATATACTTTAGGAAGCACTGGGTTTTCCTTCTATGAAATGAAGCATTTGTGCCTCGGGACAGTTTTGGTCTTTATGCTCTGTCACTCCCCTCCATGGTTGTTTTCCAACTCAGAAAACTGTTCACCAGGGCTGCATGGAATTACTAAGGTGTACAGATGAAATATTACACCAGTATTGTACTCAACTCACAGTGGGTGTTACAGATAGAAGTACTCAAGCTGATAAAAAGCTAAAATTTTAACACTGCTAGCTAAACAGTGATAGAAGAATCATATAATTTCCTGGCAAAGTTATGACCAGGTAAATTGGACTTAGCCCCAGTGTCTCCATTAATCAAAGTAAGCAGGGTCACTTCTGATGAAATCCACAGACCAGATTTCTACCCACTCCACCTCATACAATTTTATTTTTAGAAACCTATTTAGGCGATAACGGGAAAATGCAGCAATGGTGAATTTCAAAAGCTAGTCATCATTCCGTGTATGTTTTTACCTGGCCCATTTGATGAGGTAAGGCAGATGGTTTAATAGACTGAACGTATAAAAGGAGTAACGGATAATTTCTGTGATCGTCCAAGCAATAACAAACAGGAGGACACTATCTTCACTCTGCACCTGAAGGAAATGGAAAGCAAAAAAAATGCTTAAAAACTTTTATAAACACAAGTTAATTAAAAGGACAAGCAGCATCAAGGCAGCACTCACAAGCAGGGCCCTGGTGTGGAAATGGGAAGCTGAGGAAGGCTGGGGCACCCAGGGCCCTCATCCTTGCTGGCTGTGGGACACCTAAGAACGAACCTGTCAGTACTAGAATTCAGGCCTGTGATAACAGCTGTGCACAGCTCAGTGCTAAGGGGCCAGCGCCCTGGGCCTGGCTGCAGACTGGCGAGTCGCGTGGCACTGAACCGTGTAATGACTTTCAGGCACAATTTGTACAGAATGAAGGGACTTGGTTTCCTGATGAGTAAGAGGTGCTCAAGTGGGGACTTAGATGAGCTGGGGCCCACAAGAAGAAATGAACAGTTTTTGCATTTGCTAGTCTGATGTGAAGAATGTGAACTGATAGTGGGGGTCAGGAACAGGTAAGGAGAGGACAGACTGGTGGAAGGTTTGGGATTTTGAAAAGCATTTTAATTTGATTCATATGGTAAATTTCAAACAAAGGGACTGTGATGATTCAAACACAACTGGAAATGAAGATCATTCACAGGGCAGGCTGAGTGTAAGTTGGAGGAGAGCTGGAAACCGCAGAGGCAGGGCCCACATATTTTCTTCTGTTAGTGACTCTTCTGTGCTATTGAGTTGGTCTGGTTGGAGCTGTCAATAGTCAGGGTTTTAACAGTTGTGCCCCCAGGACTTTCCCCCCAGATTAGGAATTAAGAGGATTGTAAGTAAAAAAAGTTACTGCAGTTACTCCTGACTCACAGTGACCTCTAATGGGTCTCCAAGGGTATAAATCGTAACAGAAGGAGACTGTTCATCTTTCTCCCATGAGCGGCTCAAATTGTCAGAGATCTTCAAGGCCTTTGGTTTAACAGTGCAAACTGCTACCACCAGAGCAGAGCACCCTTACAGGATTATGGGCTCTTCAACACTGACAATCTAGGAAACTTTATTAAACCATACAGTGTTCCCTTGTTCTGTTCACACAACAACCTCTTAATCTAGGTGTAGGTTTTGTATAAGCACAATTAAGTGTTCTGGGATTCCCATTTTTCTCAATGTTAGCCATAATTTGTTATGATCCACATATTCAAATGCTGTTGCATAGTCAATTAAGCATAAATAGACATTCTTTTGGTATTTTCTACTTTTAACCAAGATCCATCTGAAATCAATGATATCCCTGGTGCTACAACTTCTTCTAAATCCAGCCTGAACTTCTAGTCATTTTTTAACAATCCATAGCAATATTTTTGCTTGCAGAGATACTAAAGATTTAAATTGCCAACAAATTCATCTTGCTTGGATCTACAATCAAAATACTTGGTATGATTAGAATACTTGATACCAACAGTCAGAAGATCAGGTAAAGTACTGTAAAGGGAAAGTCTACAGTCAGGGACCTCTCCAGATCATGGAGGAGCAATGACGTCAGTTTGACGATTAAGATGCACTTGATTCAGGCCATGGTCTGAATCAATTCCTATGCAATCGAGAGCTGGACAGTGACTAAGGGTGACAGAAGAATTGATGCCTTTGAGTTGTGGTGTTAAAGAATACTGAATATCCCAATACTACCATAAGAACAGCTATATCTCTTTTAAAAAAATTGATATTTTAATGAAAGTTATTTTTAAACCAAGAACTTGGATTTCTATTCATTTATTGTTGCACATTTTCCTCCCTACCCCACACCTCCAATTTGCTTTCCTCTTAAAAAAATTATGTCATTGTTGCACAATTTCCAACCTCCTTACTCCACTTTGCTATGCACCTCTTACACTGGACTGTTGTCATACAATTAATACCTAATCATATATTCCTTTTAAAGATTCTTTCTCTTGTCTGTTTCACTGCAGTGTACATTATTTATCCCATGTCAGTCCTGTTTCATAAAAGTGGCATCATGCAGTATTTGTCCTTTTGTGACAGATATTTCATTCAGCATGTCCTCCAGGGTCACTTTTGTATATTTCATGAGTTCCTTGTTTTTCAGTGCTGCATAGTACTCCATGTGTGAATAGACCAGAGCTTCTCTATCCATTCATTTGTTGATGGGCATTTGGGTTGTTTCCAACTCTTTGCTATTGTGAATAAGACAGCAATAAACATGCGTGTGCACATATCTGCTTGGGTGGCAGTTCTGGTTTCTTTAGTGTGTATTCCCAGTAGTGGAATTGCTATGTCAACTGGTATTTCTTTTCTTAACTTTTTGAGAAAGCGCCATACTGCCTTCCAGAGTTGGTTGCACCATTTTAGACTTCTACAGACAGTGAGTAAGGGTTCCAGTTTCTCCACAACCTCGCCAGCATTTGTTGTTTGCTGCTCTGTTGGATTTTGCTATTGTTATTGGGATGGGTTGGTATCTCAGTTATTTTGCAAACAGCTCTATCTTGGAGAAAGTGCAATAGAGTGCTCCTTGGAGGCAAAGGTAAAAGATTTGCCTAACAGACTTTGAACATGTTGTTAGGAGAGGCCCTTCCTTAGAGAGACATCATGCTTGGAAATGTGGAGGGTCGACAAAAGATGGGAATATTCTTAACCAGACAAACACAGTACTGCCACAACGGGCTCTAGTGTGTCAAAGATTATGAGGATGGCACAGGACAGGACAGGGTTCAGATCTGTTGTTCACAGGGTTGCTATGAGTTCTAGTCAACTCTAGTCAACAGCCCCTACAACAACAGCAACAGGGAGCTCCGGTGGCGCAGTCCATAGAATGTCGTATTACTAACCCAAGGCTGTGCTTCTCTGGTGGTTTGAATCCACAGGAGAAAGACAGGACAGTTTGATTCAGAGTCTTGGAAACCAAATGGAGGGCAAGTTATGAGTCAGAACTAACTCAATGGCAATGAGATTGAATGAGAGATACAGACCACAGGAGGCCAACCTCTTCTAAAACTGCTTTTATACTGAAACAATCAGACTAAACTAATGTTCTCACTAGATGTCTTAGATGGTAAATTCTGTATGAACATAAACTTTTATCATTGTTCACAATCCCACCTCCATCTGGGTTTATCATGATTTTTTTGTTCTTGAAAACCAATAGTAAGAAAAAATCTTGCACCCTTCTTTACTTTGATCACCCTGCACCCCAAAAGGGGCTATCAGTCTGATACTTGGCTGTGAGAAAGAGACTCCACTTAGGAAATGGAGCACATCTTCACTAAAAGATGGGCCTTCTCGATCTTGCTACTAACACATACAAAAGGGATGGCCTTATAACCTTAACTTCTGCTGCTTTCCATTTGCAATGTTAATAGTTTTTAAGCACTTAAATTCTTCCTCAGAAAGTGTACATGAACGATCCACCTACACAACGAAATAAGTAGTCATTTACATACCTATTAACTAAATTGCTCTGACAAAGAATTTCATAAATGCATAGTTACTATTCTCTAAAAATAAGATTTTACACTGTCAAGCACAAGAGTACTTTTTGTTTTCCTAGTGCTCTTTCTTATATTAGCCAAAGTAAAGCAAAAAGCTAAAGTCCTCTAAAGCTTTCATGCTGAAATTTTCCCAACTGTCCCCAAATCCCTACTTAGAGCCCACCCTTAATATAGTATCAGAGCTAACTTTTTGATGCATTTTGTAGGCCTCTTCATCTTAAAGAGGTATCTTTACAGCTCTGAGCTGAAGCCCCCAACTAAGTTTCTCTGGGTTAAAGAAGGAAGGCCCTTTAACAGTCTGTACTGTAATCATCTTGAAAGCAGGCACAGTCTTATGATTCTTAAAAGCACTTTGTGCTTTTCACAAGTAAAACCTCCACATCAAACCTGTTGGTATCCAGTTGATTCTTAGAGATAGCGACCCCTCTGTCCCAGAAAGTTTCCAGGTATCACTGTTATGGAAGCAGACTGCCATCTCTTTCCCTCATAGAGCACCTTGTGAGTCTGAACCGGCAGCAGTTAGAAGGTGAGAGTTTTAATCACTATACCACCAGGACTCATCTTACACAAAAAGTTCAATATTCGTAGAGTAAATGGATCTTGAGCACTTCAAGACTCCTGTCCCTTCTTTTTGGTGCCAGATACTCATTTCTGTATCATTTCCATGGCCTTCTAGTAGGTAAAAATGCAAATGGTCCACTGTTACAGAAGTTACTTGATTCATCTGCTCCCTGTTGTTGCTGCTGCTAGAGAATATTGAGTGGACGACTCACAGCCATCCTATGATCGAAACTTCCCTATTTGCATAATTTTTGCCACACTCAAACCCACTGCTGCAGTCACTGTGCCAATCCATCTCGAGGGTCTCTCTACTTTTTTTCACAATAGTGTCTTTTTCCAAGGACTTGCCTTTCCTGACAACATGCCCAAAGTATATGAGATGAAGTCCCATCATCCTTGCCTATAAGAAGTTCCTTTACTGCACTGACTCCAAGTCTGTTCTTTTGGCAGTCCATGGTATACTTAATACTCTTCATCAACACAACTGAAAGGTATCAGTTCAGTCTTCCTTATTCACTGTCCTACTATGTGCAGGAAGAAATTGAAAATACCATGCATAGGTCATGCCTAGATGATCTCTTCTTTAGTCAGGTTTCAATCCAAAAAATTTGAACAAACTCAGATTCAAGCCAAATGTAAATGCAACCTGCTCTCAGAATCTAACTAAAAATATCATTCCAACTTTCTCAAGATTAAATCCCTGTGCGCACCAAAAACTTTTCCTGACTGATAACACAACTACAAAATGGGCAAGAGACATGGAAAGATTTTTTCTCAGAGAAAGACATTCAGATGGCCAACAGACACATAAAGAGATGCTCAAAATCACTGGCAATAAGACAGATGCAAATCAAATCCATAATGAGAGACCATCTCACCCCAGCAGCCGTGGAAAAGCTTTACAGGACAGCAAGCAATAAATGGAGAGGATGTGGAGAGACTAGAACTCTCCTACACTGTTGGTGGGACTGTGAAATGGAACAACCACTCTGGAAGGCAGTTTGATATTTCCTAAAAAAGCTGAACAGAGTAATTTCACATTATCCAGCTATTCCATTGCTAGGAATATATTCCAAGAAAATTAGAACTGAGACAAATGGAGACTTGTACACCAATGTTCATAGCAACATTATTCAGAATAGCAAGAATATGGAAACAGCTCAATGTCCAACCACAGTAGAATGGATTGAGAAATTGTGGTCTAGTCACATGATGGACTACTACACAGAACGTAGGAGCAATGATTTTGAAAATAGTACATAACTTGGGAGACTGGAGATTATTATGCTGAGTGAACTAACTCAGTCTCTCAAGGACAAACACTGTATAACTGAGGATACAGTTCTTTTGTCAGGACATATGCTTCTCCGTTGTATCCACTGGTAGCCCTCTCTGGTTGTCAGCTTGCTGGTCCCTGGGCTGGCCTGGCCTCAGTTTTGCTTAGCAAGTGTTACAAAGCTCTTTAGCTCCACCAATAAGTGCCCTGAGGCATATTACTCATAAGCAAGTCTTTTACCCAAAGGTGCTCTGTTTTCCTGATCTGTCGGTTCCAAAAGTCTAGTTCCATTGAAGTTCCTGGGGGCATCTTCACCCAGCCAGCAAGCTTCTCGCCCAAAGGCACTTTGCTCCCTCTGGTTCTGCTGCCTCCATTTCTCTGCTGCTGTTGCCTGCCATCTCTGCTGTTACACCTTTCTGCCTCCTGGCCTCGAAGGTTCTCAGCAGGGACCTGATGTGCATGCTCTGCGCCTGCTCTTCTTGGTAGTAGTTAAGCCCCTCCTTTCCACCTCTGAGATGGCTCGTTTACAACCTAGGGTGTTTGAAAAACTGGCCAATCCCTCGTGAGAGGTTGGCACATCTTATTTACATGGTCTCATTCCAACCAAGTTTTTATTGCCTTTTTTTTTAAATAGCAGTTGACTGGCTTTAGGAGCACACCGTCCAATCTCCCTGTTGGGTCACAAGCACTTTTTTCCCCACTCCCAACTCAATTATATGACGGGAATTACAAGGCTTTAGGAAGAAGGTCCGTATAAAAAGTGATCCATTGTATTCACGGGGGGAAAAAAGTCCCAACAAACAAGCCTCAGAAGTTAATATACTGTAAGAGAAGGAGAGGAAGTAAAAAGTGCAACAATGAATGAATTAAAAATCCAACTTCTCTGTAAACTTGTTAAAATCACAATTAAATATTTTTTTAAAAAGTTAATATACTAAGTAAACCCCAAAACAAAAATTAAAAAATCAGTTATTCTGCCTCATTAATAGTCTCATCCTGATGTTTATGTTTACATCATAAACATATCAGACCCCACCTAAGGGTGAGAGTTAGCTAAAAGAAACTCTGATGAGACCGAGCAGAGTTTACCTGGGAAAAGAAGAGAGGTAAACACTTTAAGATATGGAAAATGGTTTCACATGGAAGAGGCCTATGAACATCATGAATAAAATTAACAAGGGGAAAAATGCCTGGCTCAAAATAAACCATGTGACAAACCAGCTGACTAATAAAATAGGCTCCCTCATGGAGTCAGATGCTGCCAGGCACAGAACATATCCAAACGGAGGCCGCCTTAAGAGATTCTTTCAGAGGAGGGAAGGCTGAGCTGGATGGTGGCCGATAATGACTTCCAACTGCTGTGTATGGAGAATCTATCCAAGGCAAAGGCATGGAACTGTGCCGCAGCCTAACTGCCTTGTATAAACGGAAATTATTTTAGCTGATTAAAACATAGGGTTGAGACTTTAATAGTAGTACTTCTTAAAAATAATTTTCCTTTATAAAAGCAAGCAGGAGAAGTGAGTGTAATTTGAAACATCTCTTTTTCTCATTACTTCTTGCCAAATGTGAGAATTAGGAACGCCCTCTGGCGCTTTACCCCATGTTGGCGGGAAGGTCATCTCAGTTTGACTTCCTCTGTCCAGCACAAGTCTGAACACGGGGACCTGTGCAACCAATCTCCCTTAACTAGAATTAATTATCCTGAAGTCTCCTGCTTTTAAGAAAAAGGAACATTTTTTTACAGGGTCTCATTCCAACAAAATTTTTATTGCTTTTTTTTAAAAAAATAGCAGTTGACTGGCTTTAGAAGCACACCGTCCAATCTCCCTGTTGGGTCACAAGCACTTTATTTTCATACTCCCAACTATATGATGGGAGTTACAAGGCTATAGGAAAAAGGTCCATAAAAAAAGTGATCCATTGTATTCAAGGGAAAACAATTCCCAACAAAACCAAGCCTTACAAGTTAATATACTGGGAACATTTTTCTAACAAGTGGGATGTCTCCTTTCTATAAGATGGAAAGGATTAAGAGAAAAATAACTGATGGTTTCAGAGAAGTGAAAAAAAGGCAACTTTTTTTGGAGGGAGTCTTTTGAGAGGCAAACAATTGAGATTACAAAAAAGCTCAATGTGGGAACTTTTTGTTTTTTAAATTAAGAACTAGAAACACACAATTTCATTAATTATCAAGATTCAGTGGTTAGATATATGCAGACACATGAAGACTGGAGAGTGAGGTACACCATTTGGTACAAGGATCAACAGCGTGCGGTGCATGTCTGTACATATGCCCACTGCAGGTGTGCTGTTTCAGAATCACTGTGACCTCACAGGAGACAGCAGAACCCACGCACAGGGCTGGCTATGTTGAACACTTAAATGTGGCACCACCAGGTTTCTTCACACCCATACAATGGAATACTACACAGCAACAAAAAGAGAAGCACCGACACACACCGTACAACACAAATTACCCTAAAAACCACCTACTACACAGAAGACCACATATTATATTACTGCCTTTTAATGAAATGTCCAGGAAAGGAAATCTAGAGATACAAATGGCAGGAGGAATTTTACTATGGTGGAAACGTTTAAAACGGGATTAATGTGAGAATTGCGAAAAGACTTGGTAAGCTTATTAAAACAAAATCAACGAATTCATACTTATACGTATGTATATATATTTATACTTAAGTGTAAATTCATATTGAGTTTATACTTCAACTCAATGACTTTTATGTATGAACTATACTGCAGTGAATTGTTTTAAGTATTAAAATAGGTTAATTTAATATTCACATTATTACCTTTCAGGGTAAAAGGAAACTGTCCATAAAATTTACAACGGAAAAGAGGGACACAAACGGGCAGGTTTAGGACAGGCTTCAGAAGATTAAGGATCCCAATGACGTTTCACTAACGGGCACAGGCTGGGGGGTGGGCACGGGCCGGCCCGCGAGCTCTCCCACCGGGCACTGAGCAGTGCACTGGATGCTCTCACTGCACAAGCAGCTTTCCACCTCCTGCTCCAAAGCAGAGGAGGCGGCTGGGTGGAGGCGGCTTGTGTAATTTAGCCAAGGGAGTTTACATAGAAATTCAAGCTGGAGAAACAAATGGGAGCAAAAGAAAAACCTTTATACACAAATAGCATCATATGTTTGACTTTAAAAGGCTCAGGGAGTAGCACTACATGAAAAGCTGTCATTTGTATTACATTCAAAGGAAAACAGATGGTGCCACGGAAGAAAATCGCTATTGTAGAGACCCTATTTTTCTTAGCATCTTGGCACCTGCCGCACACCACTCTGGCTATTCAAAGAAGTGCCCTGATCAGGCTTGATGGCAAGCATTCTTTCCTCTTCACTGCCCTTTCTACTTGTGCCAAGAAGAGATTTTGGCAAAAACTAAGAGCCTAGAACTTGTCGGTCTTTGACAAGCTGTGGCGTGTATGTCCCGGACCATGCATTGACAAACTTGCCCTGTAAAGGACGAGATAGTAAATATTTCAGGCTTTGCACTGCATATAGATTCTGTTGCATTTTCTTTGTTCTTCTAAAAACCCTTCACGAATGTAAAAACCTTTACAAACTGCAGCCTCAGGTCCGTTTACTGTAGGCTGTAGTTTGCCAATTCCTGTTGTAGCTCCAACTGCCTCTCAATGGACTTCTTGTGAGCTGCTTCCTCTACAAGGGTTATTCCTCAGTTTGTAGACAATATATGTGCGTGTGTATGGGTACATACAATGGAAAACTTTTAAGAACATATACAGGTTTTCCATGTCATGTCATCTTAAAAATCTCAGAAATCTCTTTGTATTACAACAATACAACACCCAATAGTTTCTAGGTTCATACTATATGCCAAGTACTCTTTACACCTTACTGAATACCTGTTTTACAGATGGAGTGAGGCCTATGTCTGTCCCCAAGCCCTCTAAACCCTGCTGGTTTTTCTTCTTGAGCTTTAGATAAGAACCTTTTTCCTTATTATAGAAAGACCATCTCTCGTGTGAAATGGAGACAACTTTGAAGGAACCTATACAGAAAAGCTTATAGTTGTATGTTCCATTGAGTTCACTACAATGTACAGCAACTCTATGAACAAAAGATCAGAATCTTTCCCTGTCCTGTACCATCCTCAGGATCTCCGCAATGTGGGGACCACTGAAGAGCCCTGGTATCAGAGAGAGCAAATGTGACCACCACTAATACACATTCACAGTGTTCTAGTGTCAACAAAACCATTGTTGTGGTATTTGGTGCCATCGAGTCAAACACCTCATAGTGACCCTATGAACAACATATTTAAACCTTGCAATATCCTGCACCATCCACATGATCTCATAATGCTCGAGCCCATGGTTAACAGTCACTGTGCCAACACCTTGTTGAGGGTCCTCCTGTCTTTCTGTGACGCGCGATGTGAAGATGGTACAAGTCTCGGCCATACTGCTACAATGTTTTAGAAAGCTCTTGATCGTGTATGATATAATGACACTGCTTAGTCATTTCTGTATTCTGTATTCTGTTGTTTTGCCTTTCTTTAGTGGCTTCAGTGCAGCTTGGACTTTACCCTTCACCACCCTGGTCAAACCTGGTTCTAGGGTGGGCTCAAGGAAAGCACTGGAATGTTTTTGCATCAAAAGGAAATAAATGCTGAGTAAATAATGGAGAAAAGAAGAGGTGGGGGAAGATCAAAAGAAAGAGTTCCCTCTGGCTGAATACACATAGTAAAAGAAATTCATGCGTTCAAATTGATATTGATAAAATAAACAGATAAATAAGTAAATGGTGGAAAGGGGGAAAGGCCTTTCTTAACAGTACACTGCCTACTAATACGAGTAAGAAGAAATGGCCAACCAGTATAAAACAAAATAAAAACAAACAAACTCAAACCCCAAACAAACAAAAAGAAATGAGAGATATAGAGAATCATCAACTGGTAAACATCAAATGACTGAAAGAGATGCGAATGGTTTCCACAAAGTAAATTACAAAAGGGACGCTGGTGAATTTGAGATGGATAAACTGGCAGACACTAGTGAGCCTAGGCGATCCACATCAGCAGTACCATGGGTGGACTGTAGCCACCAGTGTGCCCTCCTGATGTGAGACACTGAGAAGAGTCTGTACCATTTTTGCGGCATTCCTGCCTTGGTTGAATTGGTTCAAAGGAAACACTAGGTAGCTCTACGCCGAACATCATACTACTTTAAAAAACTGTCAAGAATCTGAAAGATAGGGAAAGACGGAGAAACTTTTTAGACTAAAGAAGTCTGAAGAGCCTGGATGACTACAGTAACATGCATGTTGCCGATGAACCACAACAACCACAGTTCTCTTTCCCCCTTATATCCTAGCACAATCACAGAGCACAGAAGATACTGAACATTTGTCATTCTAGAAAGGAGGGAAAAATGAGACATATTCAGCTCAGTTTGAGGCATCAGAATGGGTTGTAAATTGGATAGTTGTTATTACGTGCCACCAAGTTGACTGTAACTTATAGTGGCTCCATGGACAGTGGATCTGAACCTTGTCCTACTATCCTGTGCCATCCTCATCATCTGATACACTCAAGTCCACTGTTTCAGCCATCTTGTCGTGGGCCTTCCCCTCTTATAGTGACCCTGTACTTTTTCAAGGCCTTTTCCAAAGACTGGCCCCTTCTGACAACGTAGCCAAAGTATGTGACACAAACTTTCATCATCCTTGCCTCCAAGGAGTACCCTGGTTTCACTTTCTTCAAGACATCTGTTTGTTCCCTTGGCAGTCCATGGGATAGTCAGTATAATTTTCTAACACCATAACTCAAAGGCATCAATGACTCTTCTGTCATCTTTAGTCACAGTCCAACCATGAGATACACAGAAAACAATTGAGAAGACCAGAGTTTAGGTACAACTTAGTCTTGAAACTGACAAACTCTTTAGTACTCTGGAGAGGTTCCTGACAGCAGACCTTCCCAAACAACTCATATCTGATTTCTTGACTGATGGTACCAAGGGTGTTGATTGTGGATTGGATGGTAGCAGGGATCAAGGCTGATCCTTTGGAGGGCTGTAGGCAGGTGATACAGTAGGGACTAGAAACACAGATGATATCTTGTACAGTCTGCTCATCAAGGTCAGAGAAAAACCAAATAATAATGCATATATAAATACAGAGGGCAGAGGCAACAAAGTAAATGTAATAAAACGTCAGTAGTTGGTGAATCTGAGAAAATATGAGATTCTTTGTACCATTCTGGCAACTTTATGTAAAATGAAATTATGTCAAGATTTTTTTTTTTTTTAATCATTCATCTAAGTACTAAGCAACCATTCTGGGGACAAAATCAGAAACAATTCAAGTCATCATCTGGTTTTTAGAAACATTTGCTTCTGAAATGAAGCCTCAGATGTGCTGGAAGAAACTGGCTGGATATAAAAAAATACAAACTTGGTGTTGTTGAGTCAGAACCAGCTTAAACAACTGACCTTCCAGATCACAACAGACGAAGGAAACAGAGCTCCCTGGCTCGATAAAAGCAAGAGGAAAAACTTAAGAATATTTGCAAGACATATCAGGAAGGGCACATTCACACAGAATCATCTGAAAAGGAACAAAAGACTTAATGTTGATCCTTAGTCTTTTATCACTATCATGACTGACTTAGATTTTAAGTATCTTGAAGGCAGGGATCAGGCCCACAAACTATATCTGAAAGGCCTTCAGTGCAGTTTTTTTCTTAAATGTTTCAGATTAGGATATTAAGGATGATTAAGATAATGACAGTTCCCATTACCAAGGCTAATTATTCAGCAAGTATGATAAAAGTAATTAGGTGTGAATTTTCATCAGCTAATTTAATAAGTAGATTAAACTATATGAAACTATTTTAACAAGTATAAAGAACATCTTTATTTCTATGTGAAAAGTCAATTACATCCCTGTTATAAACCGTAGGGCATAGAAAAGAATTCAGAGCAACTGCACAGAAATTTGCCACTACAATTTTTAAAATAAGATTAACCCATTGCTGCTGAGTGGGTTCCAACACACAATGACCCCACCAAACAGTTGAACCACCCGTTAGGGCTCCCCGGGTGCAAATGGGTGCCACATCTCTTCCCTCAGAGCAGCTAGGAGGTTTGGCGGATTGATCTTCTGGCTAACAATCAAGTGCCTAATCATTGTGTCACCCGGGTTTCCGAAGATTAGATTATGCCTAACAGGTAGCTATAACATTATTAGGTGCCTACTAAGTATCAAGTGCTACTTCAAGCATTTCATATGTATTAACTCATTCAATCCTCAAGGCCACTCAAAAGGGAGAGAAACAGGGTTTGGGAGATGGGAACAGTTCCCTAGGGCAATTCCAACAGGCTAATGCAGCACAAACAGGTTCGTCCTAGAGAGGATGAGGCCGGGCTGCTCCTTGAGACAAGGATTCCTCTGACATACTTTGGACATATTGCAAGAAGGGACCAGTCCTGGGAGAGGGATGTCATGCTTGGGAGGGTAGTGGGACAGCGCAGGAGAGGAAGGCCCTTGATGAGGTGGATTCACTCAATGACTGGGGAAATGGGGGTCAATTCATTTCATAGAGGGTATTCCTCTCTTTCACTGACCCTCCACTGTCCCCAGCATGATGTCCTTTCCCAAGGACTGGTCACCAGTGGGGAGCAAACTCTAAGGATCTCAATTTTTCCCAATATTTGTTCTGTTTTACTTTTTTTAAAAAAAATTTATTATTTTTGTGTGCGTGTACCGTCAAATCAGATCTGACTGGTACAGAAGGAGATTGCCCCTCCTTCCCCGGCAGAGCTGGGATTGTAGTTGCAGCTTCTTGCCACTAGGCCACCAGAGCTCCCCTTGTTTTACTTTCTTATCCTTAAGGAGCATGTTACTAAGGAAATGCTTTTTCTATAATTGTTACCTTAATTCGACCTACCTCAAGCACCAGGACTTAATCAGAATGGGGCTATGTCATATTGAGTCCCAACAGCAATCATCTACATCTCATCCTGACCAAGCGTCCATGAAGGAACAGTCTTTTAGCTACAGCAGTGACCACACAGAGCACAATATTCCCAGCAGGGGTTACTGTGGCCCCAAGAGGAGAACGAAGGAACTACACCCAAGTCGGCCAAAACCTCCAAATGCATCATCTACAGAGCCCAGGCAACTTTCCAGAGGGGAGAGGCTTTATCAGACAGAAATGTAAACTACACTGTCAAAAGAACATAAAACTGAAAAGCTGTGAAATGCCAAGGTTCTGCCTGTACTGTGATAACTTCAGAATTTCCAACAAAACAAAATAAAAATTAAAGTGATGAACGTTACCTCCTGAAATATCAAAGTATTGGCCTATGGACTGGGGTCTACAAATGTTCTCTTTGAGCTTGGGCAGTGTTTTTAAAATATTTAATCTAAAGGGAAGGGAAAAAAATCACTGAAATAGCAGAGGTTGGTGGATTTATGTGGGGGGACAGAGGAGAAGGAACATGAAAGATAAGTGGGACTCGAAGAGATGGAGTGGTAAAAGGCATAGATTAGTGATAAGATAATTTCTATAATAATTATTATTTTCTAAAACACAAGGCATTTGAATTATTGTACAAAACATAATGAACAAGAAACACAATTTAAAAAAGAAAATAATACAAATTTTGCCAATTCATACAAAAAATCTTAATTTATGGTTTTGCTGGAAAAAAAATCATGCTCTATCACACTGCACTGAATCATGGGTAATCATTAGCTTAAGTGGGCACTAGCTGCTGTTATTAAGAGCGTCATGCACCCAACACTCACCATGTTTTCCTCTGGCTTTCTTTCCAAACCCTCTGAGAAGGGCCTCTGCCTATCTGTGGGGCAGACCTCTGCCATCCGTTTACAACCTCTGCTACAGATGGTAAAGTGGAAAGCAATGGGTCTGAAAAATCTGAATGTCTTATAAATTACCAAATGTTATGTAAAATCAGATTCATTTGTACATTTGACACTGTCCGTGTATCTGTTTGTGTGTGTATGTGGCAATGATCTGAACAAAGAGTCCTAAACCTGACCTAAGAAAGTCAGACAGAACCAGTGCAAAAGGCAAAAGACAGACACTTTTTTTAGGTTTGGGTTATTCTGGTAATAAGGCAGATAGAAGTAAAGGCTTGTCCTGTTAAAAACATTTATGCAGCAATCTAAAGAACACAAAATTGACACTTCTTTACTGCAGTAAACCTAATCAGTCCTCCCCACTCCAACTCAAATGCAAAGCATCCCCTGGCATGCATATGCACGCGCACACATCCACACATGTATCAAGGCAGGTCTTACAAATTCCAGAAGTGCACTTCCAGAAGTTTCACTTCAGAGCTGAAAATGGTCCTCTCTCTGGAAAATGCAGACAACTTAGTAATATGCGTTTTTCCCTCCACCATGACACATCACAATTTGTTGTGATAGTTTCTTGACTAAAGAGTTCTTTTTTCTGGGTAAGTTAAAAAGGCTAACTCCCTTTCCTGAAGAAAATGAAATGTAAGTATGTATGTTTCATAGGCACAGGAAGATGGAAGGCTCCTTCCCCTGTGGTGTTTAAAGAAAGATTCCCAGTAAGGTCAGTTAGCTGACAGCATTCATGGTGCAGGATAACAATCAGGAGCTTGAATGTACTGGTATTCTTGTCAAGTTTAGCACCATATTTCCCACAAATAATGCACCCAACACATATAATGCGCAGACAGTATGAGTGTTACCTGCATGAAAAACATTTTTAAAGGAAAGTATCTCATAAGCTTATACTCTTACTTTAAGAAAAAGTTACATCAGAAAAAGCTACTGTATATAAAGCACTGATTTTGCAAAGCAGTAGGCAATTTAAAAGATAGTTCCTCCTCCCACATAGGAAAAGTTTTCAAATGAATATTAATCAATGTTCAAAATGCCACTCTTTGTACTGTAGAGCAACTTTTAAGAAGCAGTTTATAGGTAATTTTAAACTTTCCTTGGCTTTGCTGAAATATTTTAGCCGTGCTCACGATGCACGACAATCATCTCATTTTTACAGATGAGATGAGAGTCTTCAGCTCATGAGGGTAACAGCGGTGACTATAGTATTATGACTATAGTGTTATCTTTTCACTTGACTCGGAGAGAGAAGAGGCATGAAATGGCACCGTGAGGCACGGCATCACTGTAGAGGCCAAGCTCCAGGCCACCTCCCAGGGGAGCCCTTCCGGGCCTCCTGACTCCCCATCAGATCAACCACCATTTCTGCAGCCACAGGAAATGCTGACATAAATGTTCTCCACATCCTTAGTTGGAATTTTTATGACAATTTAATCTAGAGGACTTTAAATAAACAATCCCAACCTCTCCCTCGATTTAATGTACAAAACATATGAAGTATACCTTAATATTTTTAATTTTTTTAAAAAATGATACAGTTACATGAAATAAAGTATATGGAAATCAAAAGAATGGGAATTTTTTTGTTTGTTTCAGATGGTCTTTTAATCAGCTTCGTGAAGCCAGAACTTGGTACAAGAATTGAGAATGGGAATATTATTACATTGACTATTTAAAGCTGCACTGAAATGGTTGCTCCTAAGTCACCTGGAGCTATTTAAACTTGGTTTCTTAGTTGCACTAACAATTTAACAGCCACAGGGCACTGGAAGCTATTTTAGCAATGAGCAGAGACACGCAGCATTTCCATCAATACAGAAAGTTCTGCTGGACAGCAATAAATGGAGGAAATACTCAAGAGAGATAGGTTCATAACATTTTCCCATGGCGGTGTAGCAGTAAGGAGCTGTGCTGTCAATCTAAAGGCACTTGGTTCAAATCTACCAGCTACTGTTTGGGAGAGAGATGCTCAATCCCTTGCTGTACGACTTACAAGCTCTGGAAAGCTACTATAGTCAACTCTCAGTTGGTTCCTATGCCACACGGTACCCAGCAAACCACCATCTTTCTACTACGGCACTAATAAGTACTTGTTTCTGCTTGAAACAGTGTAATTACGCACCTTAATTCATTCCACTTTAGATTCATGGATGAAAATGGGTTTGAACATCAGAAGTCACTTAGTGGACATTCTCCACTGACAGTCCAACTTGCCAGCACACTTCTGTGACCTCAGGCTTTGTGTCCCTATTACTCCTCCGTCACCAGATAACATACAACACGAAGTTATCCTATTTCCCAGCCAGTAAATTCAATGTGCTTACTCAGGGAATAACTATTTTAAGCCCAAGGTAACAGTTTTTCTTCCATTTGCCTCACTCACTTTCCAGGGGTATTTGTTAATCTCAAAAAAGTAAGTATACTATTTAAGCCCAGCACTGCAAGTAACCTATTGGACTCTAAGCAGGTTTTCTACTCTCTGCAAGTAGCAGCAATATATCTATTGAAGTAACAGAGATGTCTTATGCTTGAAGAGTACCTTCTAATAAGACACTGCTTTGTCAGAAATTACATTATCAAATCAGAGGAAAGCAAGAGGCCTCAGAGAAGCCTCTAGAGTTTCACTCAGACACAGGATGGGGTTAGTTTCATATTTTAACTGACAGACTTAAATGCAAAATACACACTTAAAAGAAAAATCTAGAAACTTAGGGACAGAAGAGGAAGGGAGAAATCAGTTGGCACTCAAACACAAAGGACAGGAGCGTGTGGGATGACCTGGAATGGGGTTGGCTGGGTGGATCTGGCTCAAAGAACTTGGTGACAATGACCCTCTTTCATCTAGAGATGACAGGGTGACCCTTCCTCCTGAGCAAGGTGCACAAAAACGAAGACTACGGCAACATTCTGGGAATTCTGCCTGATGGAATCATACCTGAACTGACAACTGAGGAAGTGAACATCAGGTTTTGCTCCTGGGGGTGAGAGGGCAAAATGAAAGGCCAGAGTTTGTGGGATCAGGGTAATTTTAAGATGCAGGATCCGGGAAAGTCCAGATGAGAAAAACGTGAATGACAAACACGTATCCTGAGTTTGCAGAGCTTGGAACCCATTCCATTCAACTGTTAACTGACAAAAAGGGGTTATGTTCAGTATGCCAAGGTAATAATGATGGCTCAAATGAGTCAAGATGTTTTACTGTGTATTTACATTACTGACTTAACTATTGAAGAACAGAATCAGCAGGTGGAAATCCAGGGGAGGTCTTCAAGGGAACTAGGTTCAAAGGAACTAAGACAATGAGATAAAGATATAACGTGATAACGTCAGAAAGTGAATCTAAATGGAACTTAGAAGGATAAAAATTTCAGTCTTTTGAAATTAAAAAATCTAGACAGAATGTAAGAAAATGATAGAATGAAAGAGACAGAAGAATTACATTTACAAAAAACCAAATCTGACTTTTGCCAAAGTTACCACCTATACCAAATGCAGGTAAGAGCAAAACGAACCATCTACTATGAGATTAGGTAATGCAAGCTTTAAATGTCCGAAATTAACGGGTATGGAAAATGGTATGAAAGTACCGCCACATTTTCCTAGTTTTCTAAAGTTTGACAATGTCTGATTAACAATCAAAGTTTTTCTACCTTTAGAAGTGTTAGTCGTATTAAAAGTGAAGGTGATGTAAATCCACCTACAGTAATATTTAAAATAGAAAGTAATAGATGAAAAGAAGGTAAAAAAATTCTAGCTATTCAGCACCCGAGAGGACCAAAAGATACTGAATGTACCTCAGTGACCTTTGCTGCATCACAGGATGGTGCTGTAGAAAAGGGAGCAGGGCCCAAAGGCAGCGGGATGGCTTCTGGTCCAAGCTCAGCATATGTGATGAAAAGAGCAATGTGCTCCTGACATGGCAACCTACCACCTCATCTACGTGATAGGGCCAAGATATTTGTCCTCTCTATCTCATCAACAATTTGCGTTATGCAGATGACACAACCTTGGTTGCTGAAACTGAGGAGGACCTGAAGCACTTGCTGCGAAGGGTCAAGGACTGCAGCCTTCAGTATGGACTGAGGCTCAACATCAAGAAAACAAAGATTCTCATCATGGGGCCAATTGGCAGCATCGTGATGGATGGTGAAAAGATTGAGATTGTTCATAGCTTTAGTTTGCTTGGCTCCACAGTCAACACTCTTGGTATCAGCAGCCAGGAAATCAAGAGGCGAATTGCATTGGGAAAGTCAGCTGTGAGGGACCTCTCTAAGGTACTGCAGAGAAATAATGTCAGTCTGGAGACTAGGAGAATTTATGCCTTTGAGCTTGGTGTTGGAGCTAGGTATTGAATACACCACAGACTGCTGAGAAAACGAACAGGTTCAGCATGGAGAGTGTTAAACCAGGCTGCTCCTTGGAGGCAAGGATTCTGAAGCTTTGACATACTTTGGACATGTTACAGGGCAGGATCAGTCACTGGAGAGGGAT
This sequence comes from Elephantulus edwardii, assembly GCF_000299155.1. Lineage (NCBI taxonomy): Eukaryota > Metazoa > Chordata > Mammalia > Macroscelidea > Macroscelididae > Elephantulus > Elephantulus edwardii. The sequence goes on along the minus strand of NW_006399782.1, from coordinate 7,085,587 downwards.
GTCATCCTTGGGAGGGTGGAGGGACAGTGCAGGAGAGGAAGACCCTCTATAAGATGGATTAATTCAATGACTAAGGTAATGGGAATAGGTGTGTCAGAGACAATCAATAAGATTGGCACAGGGGCAGGCTTTAGGGCTGTTGTACACAGAGTTGCTATGAATCACAGGTGACTTGATGGCACATAACAATAACAACAACCACCTCTCACAGAGATGATTAAGGTGGGAGAGGCTGGACAGACTGCAAAATGGCCAGCAGCGGCAAGAAGGAGCACTCAGTCAAGGGGGGGAAAAAAGGTAAAAACCTCAGTGTCAAGAGGTGGGAGAGCACAATCCAGCCAGGTGACCCAGCAAAGATGAAAAATCTGTAATCCAACCAAAGCAGGAGAGACACAGGGGAGTTAGGAGATTAGTTTACTAGCCTTTGACCTTCCACGAGGGGAGAAAAGGGAGCTAGAGTAAAACACTGTTGTACCTAGGAAAGCTGTGGACTGCTTCTGAAGTGAGATCCCCAGGGCACTCCTGCTTCACACAGGATTGGAGGAGCTGCTCAGCAAAAAACCTCCAATTAGGGACCTTGGTTGCTAAGTACTGCCACCTTGTCTTCATGTATTCTTCTTACTTCATCTTCACAAAACTTCTGTGACTTAGGCAAGGCAGTGATTAGTGTTATTATTAGACTTATTTAGTATGGAAAATGTTTTGTTTTTCTCTCCCCCCCCCTCAATGTTGCATGTTGTTGTATCTGATCAAGTGGGATCCAACCTACAGCTGACTCTAGCAGATTTTCAGAGGCAGTTAATCACATGGGAGGAGATTGTCCATCCTTCTCCCGCAGAGCAGCTGGTGAATGTGAACTGTGTGCCTCTGGGACTGCAACACTGCTTCTTGCAAACTAGGCCACTAGTATTACTATTTTAAAGATGAGGAGAACAACTCAGAAGATCAAAGTGATTTGTCCTAAGCCACAAGGTAGGTGGCAGAGTCAAAACACATCAACTCGTCAAGGATATGATATGATTTAATCCTAGAGTATTGGTCTAATGTTGCAGAAGAGTGAGCTGAGATTTAATTACTCAGAAAATAAACTGTTCTAGGAAAGTGACATTTCTTGAGAAACCCAAGGAAGAGAGGTAATAGTACGGCACTTCCTCAGGTGGAGATGGCCATTTAAACAACTTCCTTGGTGGCTTTGCCTTGCCCCAGTGTGAAACAGCTGGATTCCTTACCTCTTTCTGAAAAACAAACTCTAACATACACAAAAAGTTACTATTTCTTCAATGAGTGATTTTAACTCTTTCTCTGCCTTGAATGTGGGATCTTCAAGTTATCTCTTACATGAACATGAGTCTTATCTCGGCAAAGACAATGGATTCTGGAGAAGAGTACCCAGAGAAGCACTAACAGCAGCGAGCAAAGTGCCACGATAACTTGACCCGGTTCAAAACAACTGCTCTTCATGAATACACTGGTGGTGGTTCTTCAGCTCGGGAAAGGATGCTCAGATTTGGGTAGGGCTCAAGTAAAACGAGCTGATAGAAATGGGAAGCCCAATCACAGAAAGAGAAAGCCAAACAGAAACAACAGCATGACATACTGCAGTTCCCAAAGCTTGTGAGTCACAAAAGCTTCTGAGGATCTTAATTTTAAAAAAAATTCTCCGGCCCTGTTCCCAGATATTTCACAGCAGGTAGATGGGACTCCCAAAATGCACTGATTAACAAGCTCTCTGGGTGATTCTGCTTTTCTACCATTTTCATTTCATTTTAATCTACAACCCATGTCTATGGAAGTAGTTAAAAGAAAGGAGAAAAAAAATCAAATGGCATATTGTAATAAGCAAATCTGTTGAAAAGCACTTCCTGAACTAATGAGCAGGATGTAACTTTGAGTACTAAGGTGTGCGTGACCCAAGTCATGGTATTTTCAGTTGCCTCATTTTGCTTCCTGCACATGGAAAAGTTGGACCGTGAATAAGGAAGACTTGATGCTGGTGAACTGTAGTGTTAGTGAATAGTATTAAAGACACTATGGACAATCAAAAGAACAAATCTATCCTGGAGGTACAGGCTGAATACTCCTTTGAAACAAGGATAGTGAGACTGTCTCACGTAGTTTGGACATATCATTGGGAAGGGTCATTTCATATCATTTGAGGAGGAGACTATGCTTGGTTAAGGCGTAGCGCAGGCGAAAACCCTCAACAGGACAGACTGATGCAACGACACAGTGGGAGTTTAGGAGCGTCTTCCTCAACTATCCCCCGGGAGCTGTCTGGGGGCTGTGGTTTGATGCACATGGGAGCCTAGGAGAGGACCTGAGGCAGCTTCCTCCGAGAGAGCTGAGGCAGGAAAGAAAAAGAGCCCATTTTATGTCCGGAAATCTGAGGCCAGGCTTTGCTAATTTTGCAGAGGGGAGAATGTCTTATGACTGTGTATGCTTTTGAACAGAGAAGAGATACGACATTTCCCAGTGAAGATCATTTTGAAAACTGCCAATCTTGTCTCACTTCAATGAGGAGAAAGATACCTACCTAAATAGAAGGCAAGAGTATCAAATCCCTAAGATGCCCAAGACAGAAGCAGTATAGGCCAGTCCAGTAGAGGAAAGAGGAGGGAGTCAGCTCAGGTCTGGATATGGGTGGGGAGACGACAGGTAAGTCAGCACCACTGACTCCTTCCTATATCCCCCTCTGATCTTTCTTAACCTTGTTTTTGTCAGTAGCTTTTCTTGCTCATATATATTTAGTCTTTTTAAAAGGAAAAAAGTAGGAAGGTTATTTGCTATATTAAGTGAAGAAGGAGCTTTTAAGCCTACAGGTCGCATTTCTTTTCTTTAAAATCCTGCCAAGGAAGGTGTCAGAGAAGCTGCTTGGGTGAATCCTTACATGGCATAAGAGAAAAACATCTGATCAACTTTAGTTCTTTAAGTACAGGAAAACATTTATGTGACAAAGAAGACTTGTTAATTTTTCCCTGGGGTGGAATGAAAAGGACAAGTCAAAATGCATGCTCTATAGAATCACTTAAAAGGAAATATATTTAAAATACAGGGAAAATATAGAATGTGGTCATGAAAAGGCTATCTCTCTGTTCATCCTATAAAATTATCAAGAACCTAGGGTGAAGAACAGGAAAAAAATAGAGGAATAGAGGGGTAGGCAAGAGTTCAAATGTCCATCAACAAATGAATTGATTGAGAGATTGTGGAATATCTGCATAATGGAATACTATGCAGTACTCAGGAGCAATGATTTGAAAAATATTATGTAACATGGGAGAGGCTGAAGAGTATTATGTTGAGTCAATAAGGACAAATACTGCATGAGTCCATTATTGTAAAAATAGAAGGATGACTAGGTAGAGGCGTACAGTGGTTCAAAGGGAAAGCAGGGAGCTGAGGATAGGGAATCACAGTGTTGCAGAATTGAGGGTAGAGAGGAGGTGAAGGAATTAGGAAAGATCTAGTGGGGAACTGAAGAGATGGGGTAATAGTGAGCATAGATCAATAGCAATTAATTTTATAAAACATGGTATGAATGAAGTAATGTGTGAAACATGTATATGAATGAAACACAATGTATATAAATTTTGTATGCAAATCAATATAAAATAATTTTTTAAAAAGTTCAAATGCAACAGTGGAATGAAGACTTCCTGTCTCCTTCAAAGAGGATGAACAAAGAAACAAATGAAAGTACAGTAGAATGAAAAGAATTTGGGCACTGCTATACGAAGAAGTTCTACGGTCAATTTCCTTATTCATAGTTATGTGGCTCCCACCATTGAAGCAGAGCTGAATAAAAGAATAAAAATTTTTTTTAAGATGCTTCAGGAAATGGAAGAAATTCAGCAGAGAATTTGTGCCATGCTGTACAGAGAAAACTGAATTATCACTAATATGAAACTCTAAGGCAGAGGGGAAAATAGCATTTGGCTAGGAGAAGGGGTTGGGGAACAGGTGGTGGACTGCAGACAGGTCTCCAGTGTCACAGCAACAGACTTTTCAAGTCAGCTGTCAAAGACTTTGGAGCTGGGTAGGTGGGGAATCTACTGCTAAGATCAAAACAATCACCAAAAGAGTTGAGTCAAAGAAAAGGAGATGGAGAAAACAAACTACGTTAACAACCTACAGTATACAATACAAAGAGGTTACGTTATACAAACAGCCCTAGTGTGTAACAGATTAGGCTAACTGTAAGCTTTGCAGTTCAAATCCACCAATCACTCCTAGGGAGAAAGATGGGCAGTCTCCTCCCACGAGAGAATACAGCCTTGGAAACCCAATGAAGGGGTCACTATGAATTGGAACAGATTTGAGGGCAATGCAATTTATAACAACCTATAAAAAGAAGGGGGTCAAAAAAGTGATAGAACAGCGATAACAATCTACCGGGTGATCTTAAGAAAATGATGGTGCTATGAGCAAAAATTGGATCTGACAGTAGAGAAACAATTCTGAATATGTAAATATAATCAGTATACCAACTATATAATTCATGTGAGACCTACCTCTTCAAAATCAAGTACACTATCTTCCAAGCTGGTTGAGTTGAGGTTTGGCCAAGTTGTGTCATTGATAGAGATAATTAATAGCTGTTTACTCAAGATGCCTTAAAATCTGTCTAGTAAATATCAGTAAATGTTGCTAACAACAATTTTAAGAGCAACACTGTTTTGCTTAGATTTAAACTTTTTTTTTTAATTACTTGTGTGTGCATGTATCATCAAATTGGATCTCACTGGTACAGGAAGGTGCCCCTCCTTCTCCAGCAGAGCATCTGGTGGATTTGAACCATGTTCCTCTGGGATTGCAGTACAGATTCTTGCCAGAAGGCCACCAGAGCTCTCTAGATTTAATCATTTTTATTTACCTGTCTTATTCTTTGTCAGAAGTGATGACAAGTAAGGAATGGCCACTGAAGCTGAAAAGAGGCTGAGGCCATGAATAATCCATCAGCACTGGACAATTAATACTTGCCTCTATCAGCAAGGTAATGATTAGACACAACACAGATATTTAAGTACCAATGTAAAGGCATTCTATTAGGATTTTCAGGTCACTTGAGGCTACTGGGTGATGCACCTATGTGTTGCTGGCTAAAACAAAAAAAGGAACAGTATATATTGCAGAGAAGAAACATCTGAATGAATGGGGAGGAGACACAGTATCACAAATTGACTTTCCTCCACAGATAATTCAGTGGGAGAGCAAAGGTCAAAATGCTATTATTGGGATTTCCTTATACTTTTAAAAAAAGCTTACGGAAATGCAAGTAGTCAAAAGACAAAAGTATGTCATTGTTTTATATTCTTCCTACATACAAAATTCACATCTTAAAAGTGAGGAAGCTTAAAAAAAATACAATAGCCTATGGATTTACAAATTACATATGATTGTAACAAAAGTAATAAACTTAGTCAATCTTGGTTAAAAACTGATCAGCTATGTGCATTTTTCTGTATGTATATTACATATCAATAAAAAGGTTTTAAAAACTTATTAGTTGAGCATTATGTTTATCATAAGAGTACGGAATGAGGCTTGCAGAGTGGATAATATTTGGGGTGGGAGTGGGGTTGGGGGGTGTGCGGGGGGGATTGTGTACCAATGAAGTTTTTCTTTTGCTTTTCAAGGAGAGGAGCGAATGGGGGAAGAAAGTGCAACAATGAATGAATGGAATTCCAAAATCTCTGTAGAAGTGCATTGAAATAAAAATAATTTTTAAAAAACTAACTCATTAGTTAAAACACAAATGAGGCTGTCAAAAGTAAATTCTGAGTAACAAATGTTACTCAGCTTGCTGAGTTGACAGGTGCTTTAGACAGAGGGTAAAGAAAACATCGTTAAGCCTATTTCCTGAGCCCCTGAGAATTCAACAATGCTGGTGGACAGGCCCTTGTGACTAGAAAACCAAGAATGTAGAGTCCTCATGGCTACTGATCCCAGACCTCACGGTGATGTTGCCAAGTACCGCATGGAGTCAGAACCAACTCATAACTGACCCCTCCAGTGTGTTTTCAGAGACTGTAAATCACAATGGAGGACAGTGTCCATCTTTCTCCTGCAGAGCAGCTGGTGGATTTGAACTGCACACCTTTGGGTTGGCATTGCAATTCCTAATCACTTAAGTCACTAGAGCTCCCATGGTGATAAGTAAGAGACAAAGGTCTTTGAAAAAGCAAAAAGCACACCGGAATACAAACTAATGTACACACTGGAAAAGAAAAGCTCAGTTACAGAAGATTCAGACCCATGGTAACCAGGGGCGGAGGATTCAGCTCACAAGACAGGCATGGGCTCACTCTGCTTACCTACTTTTCCACAGTGAACAGTTTCACTGGATAATCCAATGCTGACAGTAAGGGACAGTTCTTGCAGTGCGTATCCAGAGCCTGCTGGCTCCGGAACAGCCAAGCCTCCACAGATCTGTCATCTCCCAGAATCACTGGGCTCAGCACACAGGGAAATTCCATTAGCTCTGGTGGGCTGGTTGGAAACATATGTTTCTCCTGGTCTCTTAAAGGTCAGATGCTCGCGGGATAAATCAGTGGCCCCCAATGCTTCAACCAGCATGTTCTCAACTACAAGCATGTGGGTTCCAGAGTCTAGTGTTCCTGACATGAACATAATCCCAGAAAAACAGAACTGAATTGTGGGTCACAGTCAAACCTTACAAACCCTCAGGGAAACCAAAGTTCTGGGAGTTTCATTTAATCAGTCTTTCACAAAGCTGTATATTTGGTATATATATTTTTCTACTATTTAGTCATCAGGTGTTAAATTTTTAGTTGGGTTTATATTTGTAAAGATGTGGAATTTTGTCATTAGCCATATTACACATGTGAAAAACAGAAATCAATGTTTGCTAATGCTGATATTGTTCTGTATTGTTTTATTTCACATACACACTTACCTCTTTGACACTATGTGTTACAGCCCATGTTAGAAAAACTCTTGACATCACCTGGAAGGCAGTCAGGACGACAGAAGATGGCACGATTCCTGAAAGATATTTTAGGACAGGTAAATAAATGCACTCTATGCCCATTTTTTTACCTATTAGAAATGGCGGGGCTCCAAAGCCTAGGTCTTTATCTAAAAATTAGTGGTAGGTGAAAATGGAGGACAGTGACATTATATTAGTGTCAAAGCAGTAATACACAAGGCCCAGCTGACACCTAAAGTCCAACTGTCACCACTGCAGCCACTTGGCATTACTTGCATCTCACACGAGATACTTATGACCAGATGGTGTTAATGACCAATAGCTGTACAGGAGATGTTTTTATTATTGTTATAAATGTGACATTTTAGAAAGAGATAAGGAGTAATATTCTAAAAGTCAGTTTTCTAAAACATACAAATTTAAACAATCCAAAACCATCACAAGCAATGTAACTTTTTAAAACACAGACAATATTTTAAAATACCCTCTTCCCCCCTCCCCAGAATCAGTGATATTAATGGCAGTTACAAACCATGAAATCGACTACTTTACAAAGCTTTCAACAGTCACTAAGCAAGTACAGTGATTTTTACACTTTCTCACATAGATAGAGAAAACAAAACCTTTAACCTATGGAATTAGATATTGAAAAATTGATTTTTAATACTATAGGTTTCTGGGTAACAAAAAGGACCAAGCTTGCCCAAAGAGAGGCATGACCTTTGCTGAAAGGCGTGACCTTTGCTGAAATCTAAGCCCTTAGAACATCCTACCGGATAAGTGGCTCTTCCACTTCAAAGAAGACATTCAGATGGCCAACAAGCACATGAAGAAATGTTCAAAATCCCTAGCTCTAAGAGAGATGCAAACTAAAACAACTATGAGATATCATTTCACCCCGGTCAAAATAGCAAAATTTAACAGAACAGCAAGCAACAAATGCTGGCGAGGTTGTGGAGAGACTGAAACCCTGATTCACTGTTGGTGGGAGTGTAAAATGTTGCAACCCCTGTGGAAAGCAGTATGGCGCTTTCTCAAAAAGTTGCAAATAGAGGTACCATTTGACCCAGCAATTCCACTACTGGGAACATACCTCAAAGAGACCATAACTGCCACCCAAGCAGATATATGCACACCCATGTTTATCGCGGCTTTGTTCACAATAGCAATGAGTTGGAAACAACCCAGGTGCCCATCAACAAATAAATGGATAGAGAAACCGTAGTATATTCACACAACGGAATACTACGCTGCATTGAAAAAACAAGGAACTCGTGCATTATTATTTAAAATTGGTGACCCTGGAGGACATTATGCTGAGTGAAATATCTCAGTCACAAAAGGACAAATACTGCATGATGCCAACTGTAAAATGGGACTGATATCAGGGTGGGGGTAAGACTGAGAAAAACTGGATACATTGTGTATACTGCACTGAAACAGATGAGGGACTGAATAATTTTAAAGCCATGTATGATAGGGTTTTATGGTTATCACAAGAGTCCACAATTAAGGTTGCATAGTGGAGTGTACTTGGGGCAGTGGGGATTGTGTACCAGGGAAGGAGTTTTACTTTTCAAAGAGAGGAGCGAACTGGGGAGGGGGGAAGAGGGCTGGGCGGGGAGAGAAGTGCAGCACTGAATGAATGGAAATCCAAATCTGTAAATGTTCATTAAAATTATTTTTAAAAAATTTAAAAAAGGGAGCTGGGTGATCTGATACCAATAGACCTGGTGATCTCCTCCCATAAAGACGACAGCCTAGGAAACCCTATAGGGCCATATGGGGTAGCTAGGAATTCCAACAGACAAAATAGCACACAAGCACAGCTAACTGCAAGGCTGGGGGTTTGAACCCAGCTGTGCTGCAAATGCAGTGCCTGGTGAACTACTTCTGTAGAGAACACAGCCAAGAAAAGCCTCCTGACAGGACACAGACTGACTCGGACACACACATGGTCACTTTGACTTGTGCTCTTTAAAAACCTATCTGAAATCCAGGAACAAGCTACCACCTATAAACCAATCATTATTTCTTTGTAACTTTACACTGGCAAGCAACTGCTACTGAATCTCAGAGCATAATGGTGAGTATCTAATCCATCAATTCCCAACCATTTCTCTGGGGCCTTATTGCTTTGCCCAACAGCAGGACCTGCCAACACCTGAGAGCTTTCCAGTGGCAGACAGGCCACTTCACACCTGCCTCCCCCACCCCACCCCTCATTACAACTGCAGATCCTCCTGGCACCTTAAAACTAACTCTACAACAGATTCATTGCATTTGTCCATACCAAATTGTATTCTTCTAAACATTTCAAGATGCCCTCAGACTTTAGAATATTTATAGAGTCTGTGACTTGGTTATCTAGTGCTGCTCTAACAGTAATATGACAGGTGGGGCAGCTTTAAGTTTATTATCTCACAACTTAGGAGCATGGACGTCTGACTTCATGATGCCAGCTGTGGCAGGGCTTTCTCTTTCAGTCTGCACTGGGGGAAGTCCTTGTCCCATTTCAGTCTCTAATCTGAAGCTTTATGGTGATCACGTGGTACATAACATCTGTCCAATTGTGCTTCTTTTTCTATCTCAAAAAGAGATTGATTTAAAACATACTTCAGACATTAATACTGTCTCATTAACATAGTAAGGAAAAGACATTCCCTTATCAATGGATTTACAACACCTATTTTGAGAACAGTTTGATCAGACAATATAACTAATCAATTACATTAATAAATTATGAATGACTAAATGAAAAATTAGTATGATTTGTAAACATTCACTCAAATCTGAGTAAAAGGGGAAAAAAATAAATCTTTGACAAAAAGATACAATTCATACAAAAGAAAAAAAGAAAAAAAACCCCAAACAATTCATATAAAGGAGAAAAGAATCAATCCACCTCCCAGAGGGCCTTCCGACTGTGCCTGCCCTCCAACACCCCAAGCATGATGGCCTTCTCCAAGGACCTCTCCCTCCTTACAATATGACCAAAGTATGTCAGACGAAGCCTCAGAATCCTTGCCTCCAAGGAGAAGCCCGGTTTAACCTTCTCCAGGTTAAATCTGTTTTCTTAGCAGTCCATGGCACTCTCAGCACTCTTCAACACCAAAGCTCTAAAGCATCAATTCTCCTATCCTCCCTGGTCATTGTCCAACTCTCTGACACATAACAAGTGATTGCAAAGACCATGGCCTGTACCAGAAGCACCTTAGTCTCCAGAGACACACCATTGCTCTTCAGTACTTTGGAGAGGTCCCTAACAGCAGACTTTCCCATCACAATACGTCTAATTTTCTGGCTGCTGGTGCCAAGACTATTGACTGTGGAGCCAAGCAGACTAAAGCTGTGAGCAATCTCAGTCTCTTCACCATCCATCCTAATGCTGCCAATTGGTCCAGTGGTGAGAATCTTTGTCTTCTTGACATTGAGCCTGAATCCATATCGAAGGCTACAGTCCCTGACCCTCAGCAGCAAGCGCTTCAGGTCCTCCTCAGTTTCAGCAAGCA
>NW_006399782.1:7063425-7074263 GCF_000299155.1 Elephantulus edwardii | reverse complement strand
TGTCAGTAAACCAGTATAAAATAAAATTTTATTAAACAATATTTATGTTTTTAGAATTGGGTAGTTATTATTTTCTTTATCATTGGTTTTAATGAAAATTTACAGAGATTTTGGATTTCCATTCATTCACTGTTGCACTTTTCTCCCTGCTCAGCCCCGACCACCCTACACTCTTTGAAAAGTAAAAGAAAAATTTTGTTGTTTTACAATCCCTTCCCCCATGTCCTTCCCTTCACTCCACTATGCAGCCTTCCTTCTAGACTCCTATCATGACAATAATCACATATCCCTTTTAAACCATTTTCTCCCTCATCTGTTTCAATGCAGTATACATAATTCATCTCATTTTTCTCAGTCTTCTCCCCAACCCCAATGTCAGTCCTGTTTTACAACAGTGGCACTATGCAGTATTTGTCCTTTTGTGACTGAGATTTTTCATTTAGCATATGTCTTTCAGGGTCACCCATTTTGAATAATATTGCATGAGTTCCCTGTTTTTCAATGCAGCATAGTATTCCATTGTGTGAATATACCACAGCTTCTCTATCCATTCATTTGTTGATGAGAACTTGGGTTATTTCCAACTCCTTGCTATTGTGAAAAAAGCCGGGATAAACACGGGTATGCATGTAACTGCTTGGGTGGAAGTTATGGTCTGTCTGGAGTGGAATTGCTGGGTCAAATGGGTGGTTATTCTTTAAGGAGGTTATTGTTCATTTCTATATAGGTGAACTTTCATCACTTCACTTTGCTTATCAATACTTTGTCTCACATAATTTGTGCATGTTGTCAAGAAAGGCTACTCTTGGGGAAAAAAGCTTCATACTAGGAGAAGAAGATTGGCCAGTGAGGGAGACCTTCAACGAGATGCACTGACACCGTGACTAACAATGAGTTTGAGCACGTCGGAGATCGTGAGTATGGCACAGGGTAAGGCACAGTTCAAATCTGCTATGAGTTGCTATGAGTTGTAACTGACTTGATGGTGCCTAACAAAAACAACATAAAAGTATGATATTTAAAATACTGGTAAATACAAGATGAGTCTAAAGTATCTTGTAATACCAGAAGCATACGTCCTATGAAAAAGGATGCAAGAGTCAAGAGGAAGAAGCTGGGATTGGCTACTAGAGATTTAAGCCAAATAAATGCAATAGACTAAATCACACCAACAATGTTAAAAATCCATAAATTTATGCTGATAAAATAAAAACCAAACCCAAAAGCCTTCAACAGTCTCATCTGGAGGATTTTTGGAAAATATACACATTTCCCTGAAAACTAGTAAACAAGAGAAAAAAAATCTCAAGATTTGAAATGAACACTGTTCTAGCACTAGAACTGGTGAAAGCAGTTATCTCCAGGGTAGAGAAGTCGACAGCTGGGAGGTTGTGCTCCTGTACACCTTTTAACATTTGATATGTGAATGAGTTACTTCATCAAAAAATAAACTCAGTTTAAATACTGTTATGAAGATTATGTACCAATAAGGAAAATAAAGAAAAAAAAACAACCCTCAGAATTCAAGTGATAGTCACATTTTGATAACAATAAAGCTGTACGGACATCTGGACCAGGCTGGAAAGAACAGAAAAATCAAAGTTGACAAGGATTGCAGAACTTAGAGGCTTTCCCCCCACCCCTTTTCATGAAAATGAATTCCAATGTTATATTTATAATGTTATTTGTCCAATAAATAAGTAATGTTAGAAGTGGCACTTAGATGGAAAACATAGTACTTAAATTGCTACCTTTACCCATGGGAAAGCCTCACTACTTGAACCGTGAGCCTGTAATCAAGGCACCAAGAAGGAATGGGGAGTAACTCGGCTCTTAGTGTACATAACGGATCTAAGGAGGACAAAGGAAAGGGTCTATTGCAGGCTGCTCTTAGAGTAGATGTTAGGCCCAGCTCCATTTCCCCATCCCTGCACTGTGCTGGGGGTGGTGGCATTCACTGAGTGGGAGGCCAGGAGAACATGGAAAGAGCTTGTCGACAGCTCATAAAAGACACACACTGAAAACAGCGCTTGCAGGAGTGAAGCTTGTCAAAGTACTGCAGAGGCTGAAAAGAGGGGAGAGAGGAGAGAGCAATTATAACTTGAACCCAACAATTCCTCAGCTAAATTTAACTAGAGAGGTGGAATATATCTGTAGCTTGAAAACGATAGGCAAATGAATGTTCAAGATACAGAAAGACTTAGCCTACAGAGAACTGTAAATGGTCAATGTAAAAAAAAATATATGTATATATATAATTTTCATATTAATCACCTGGTATTACACTCTTCCTATTCAGTGTGCTCCCTCAAATTGAAAACAAAAACAAAATGCCTATGGGAAGAATAAGGAAACCCTGAGTCCAGCTCAAAATGTTACAAGAGAAAATCAAAATCAGTAAGAATTTTCCAAAGTCAAACTTTTTTTAGAAGCACTATTTTAAGTTTGTTAGAGCTATTAATAATGAAAATCAAACATTAACTTTGTTCACCTTTTAAAAATGGAAATATATTTAACCAAAGTTTTCCAAGTTTAATGTCAAGAGAAACCTCAGGAAATTTGCTGAACTATGTTCACAAACGATTCCAAAATCAACGTAATTCACTACTGTGCAGTCAGAATTAACTCAGAGCTGCTGACCTTTCAGTGGGTTTTCAGGGGTTGAAAATTCCAGGGGGGGACTACCATCAATCCTTTTGCTGTGGGGCAAACTGCCAGAGGCACGACTTTTAAGTCAACCATGAAATTCCCAACTAACTACACACCACCAGAACTCCCTAATTCCAAAATGCATCACCTGAACACCTAAATTACATTATCCTAAAATAAAAATACTGCAGATATAGGAAAATTACAACAATTATTATTTGAGTAATAAGCTGTTATGTGCCGTCGACTTGAGTACAATTCATAGCCTCGCTATGAACAAAAGATCTGAGTAACAAGATAGAGGATGATGCTGGCTTCAGTGTCTTTCTAACTTAGATGAATTTTTAAAAAGGAATAATCAGAAATAAAATCTGCTCACTAAAACAATATACAAACTACAACTTAATTTAATGGCCATCAGATTTCAAGTAAAATTCCAAACAAAATACATTATATAAACATTTTCACACACAATTGATAATTGAAATAATTTTGGGGGGGGAATCTATAAGTATAAATCTAAACTGACTAGTGCTTTTGTAAGACTTTCTTCAACTGGCTCCTATTCTAAAGAGGATTTTGCTGGAAAACTGGAAAATAGAATGTACTTCTGCAAGGTTACTACTGAGTTTGTTGAGAGGTGCCATAGAATTGACTATGGCTGATAGTGACCCTGTGAACAACAGATCAAAACCCTTCCCCATCCTGTATCCTCCTCAATCTCTGCCATCATCATGCCTTTTCATGCCTTCCAACCTGAAAGGCTCATCTTCTGAAACTATATGAAACAACCCTTTACTGTTATTTGTAGAGTTTTTAAGATTTGTTATTTCAGAAACAGTCCTGTTGACATTTATGACTGTTTGTTCCTTACGTTGTTGTTGTGTGCCATCGAGTCACTCACGACTCATTGACCCTCTGTACAACAGCTCTGAAGCTTGCCCTGTCCTAAGCCACTCTCACTGCCTCTGACACACCTGTCCCCACTGTCGCAGTCACTTTATCAATCCATCTCACCCAGGGTATTCCTCTCCTATCCTGTGCCTCCACCCTTCCAAGTATGATATCCTTTTCCAAAGGACATGCGCCCATAGTGAGATGGAGTTTCAAAATCCTGGCCTCCAAGGAGAAAAACCTCTCCAAGAAAGACCTATTTGTTCTCCTTGGCAGTCCACGGTATGTTCTATACTCTTCTCCACTACCACAACTCAAAATGTATCAATTTTTCTTCTGTCATCCTTAGTCAATATCCAGCTCTCTGATGCATAGCAAACAATTGCATTTCCTGGATCAGGGGCACCTTAGTCTCTAGACATCATTGCTCTCTACCACTTTGGAGAGGTCCCTGACAGCAGACTTCCCCAGTGTAATCTGTCTCTTGATTTCCTGACTGCTAGTGCCAAGAATGTTGATTGTGGATCAGAGCAAGCCGACATTGTTAAGAACCTCAATCTCCTCTGGTGGCCTAGTGGCAAGAAGTTGTACTGCAATCCCAGAGGTACGCAGTTCAAATCCACCAGATGCGCTGCTGGAGAAGGAGGGGCAATCTCCTCCTGTACCAGTCAAATCTGATTTGATGGTACACATACAAAAAATAATAAAATTAAGAACCTCATCTCTTCTCCATCTATCATAATGCTACCAACTGGCCCAGTGGTGAAAATCTTTGTCTTCTTGATGTTGAGCTTCAATTCATATGTTATCAGGGGTAGCAATGTGCCTTAAGAACACTGGCTTCCTTGGGATCCTTTGTTGCTGGAAGTTGTGTAGTCAAGTCCTGACCAGTAAAAATAGAAACAATGAGTTTCTGGGAAACCCTTGCCTATAGAGTCACTTTCCGCCTAGAATGTGAAAATAAAACCACTAAACTCATCACAGGTCATTTTATAACTATGGGGACACAAGCACAATACATAAACTACACACTGAGGACAAGAGAAGGAGACCTGGTGGTGGAGTCCACAGGGAGTTACACTGTCCACCCAAAGGTGGCGCCTCTGTGGTGGTCTGAACGCACCAGCAGCGCTTCAAAAGAAAGAAAACCCCCCTGGAGGGTCAGTTTGTTCTGACTCAATGGCAACGAATTTGACTTTTGGGATTTTTAAGGATAGACTGACACAAACTTAAGAAAGTCTCTGTGTTAAAGCCAGGGAGACCCAAGTGGTTCGAACTGAGAACTTCTGCCAACAATCATATGAGCGAAGCACATTAGAAGTAATTTTCAGCTCCAGTCAAGTCCAGATATGACTGAAGCCCTGGCCAACATTTGGACAGACAACTGCCAGACTAAGCCAGAAGTACCAAATTTATGATGAAAAAATAAAATAGTAAGTACTTGTTTTAGGTCACTAAGTTTCATTAATTTTTTTTTCCCCACTGTAGAACCACTTTTCACCTCATAGCATATGATACAGCAGAACCACTCCATAGGGGCTTCCAGGCTATGGGCAGATTACAAGCTTTTTTTCCTGTTGAGTCACCAGGTGGGTTAGAACCACTGACCTTCCAGTGTGCAGCTGTACACTTACGTATCCTCTGGAAACCTTTCATCTTAAGCATCAGAAGGGAGCTCTAGAGGTACGGTCCATAGTGAGCTGTGCTGTCAAGGCAGGGGTTGAGTCTACAGCAGTTGAAACCCAGCAGTGGCTCCAAAGGAGAAAAAAGGGCAGCCTCCTTCTGAGCAACATACAGCTCAGGAAACCCAATGGGAGGTGCTAAAAATTAGAACCAACCTGACACTAGTGCAGAGCTTTCCATCAGAACTATACCTTCAATATAAAATCATAGTTAGATATGCACAGGATAGGACAGGGCTCAGATCCGTTGTTCATATTTAAGAACTTTGTAAGTCTCTTCATTTGCTGCAAGTAATAACTGTTAGCCACAAGACTCATTAGTTTCTGAAATTCTACCCAGCTTACTTCTGTAAAAAAAAACTAAACAAGGATTCTATAAAGGTCAAAGGATTAAGCTGTCATATACCCACTTGCTTTTTCTTTTTTTAAGACTCAAAAAAGAAATAATTTTTCCTAGTTCTCCCCACCAAAAACCAAACCCTAATACAAATCTATACGAACAAGCTACCTATTTGATTCCTGAAAGTCTATTTGAGGCGCTAATCTGCCATTATTTATAGACTCTTAATTCCTTTCTGAGCAACTGTCATTTACAGAACAACTCGGGAGTTCAAAACACTCTTTATTCAACTCAAATGCCTCCTGGAATTATTAGTCATGTTTCTTGAGGCTTCAACTGGGATAAAAGCTAAAGATGAACCAAATCTCAAGAAGGCTGTGAAAAAGAGCCATCATTAAGAACACCAAGATTCTCTGACATTCACTGATTGATACTCCTTTCAAACTCTCACTTCTAAGTTTTAGGTCTCTTTTATCAGATTTTAGGCTTCCTGGAGGCGTCTCTTGCATCAGAGTTCTAACTGTGTGCAAAGTATCTCAGAGCTGTCAGTGAGAATTCAAGAATTCTCAGAAGACAAACACTAGCCTACCCTGTAGGTTAGAAGGAGAAAGGGGGAAAAAACCCCACAAAACCCAAACCAGTGAGTTGGTCTCTGGAAGTGTTATACTTTGCCCACCCCATCCCTTTCCCACTGAAGCCTTTTCAAATCATATCCTGGCTTCACATTGTGCCACCCACCCTCCGACTTCCTAAAGGAGGAGGACAAGGAATGGCCAGACCTGGTACCTGGGCAGTGAGAACTGAAAAGAATCAGAGAACAGGGATTACACAAGAACCAATGGAGGAAGAACAAGAAGAGGAGAAAATGATAAATACCAAGAGGAACGTAAGAAAAGGCAAACTGGAAAAGAATAGAACAGGAACATGAAGAGGCAAAGAGACACCTGATTCTTGAAGGAAGAGGCAGAGAAAGGAGAAAGCTTAACAGGGAAAAGGCAGAGATGGGGAAGCGTCAAGGCTGACCTTGAGGCTTCTGCATTGGTGAGCAGGCAGAAACTGTCAGTGCCACTATCTGAGTTCCAGAGAACAGAAGAAAGGGCATGGAGCAAATGGTTAATGTTCTTGGCTACTAACAGGCTGAAGGGGCAAAGGCTCAAGTCCACCTGAGAAGAATCTTGGAAAATTGGCCTCATGATCTAATTCTCAGCTTTTGAAACCGTCTGGAGACCAGCTTTACTCAGACACACCTGGGATTGCCATGAGTTGGAAGTAACTTGATGGCACCCGGTTTTCATAGTGAAACAGATGGTGAGCCAAGTTTGAGACATGAATTTGTGGTGTTTACTAAGTAAAAAAAGTGGAAATGTCCAAGCGGATATGGAGGAGCCACTTAGGCAATCCGGGAGGCAAGATGAGGTCCTCTCCAGAGGATGGACAGCCAAAAACCAGGGAAGACTGGGAACACTTGAGGGACCCTACAGAAAGGAGTGACCACAATAAAGAAGAGTGAACAGCTAGACCTTGAGGGGGCGAAGAGGAAAGGTATGGCTAACAGAGAGAGGTTTCTAGTAGGGCAAGAAAGCTAAAGAAACACTCTGTGAAGGAGGTGAGTGTTTACAACAGAAAAAGGTTCCCAAAAGCACTGTCCCCTCCACACCTGTGGGTTCCTATAATTCTTCTAATTTATTTATTCTCTTGGTGAAACATTTGTCACATTATCTTTAAGCCCTTTACGTCTTCTTCCTCGGCCAGCAGACATAAAGAGCATAAAGACAGTACTGGATTTCAGGGATTTTTGTCATTAAGGTTGAGAGCCATCTCTGCCACCCAGCAGACATTCAGCAAAGGTGCAGGTCTTAAGGGGGGAGGGGGGACTGGACCATATGCACTAAGCAAAAGCTCAACATTTGATTCTATCTTTGGCTTATTTCTAGGAATCATACATAAGTATGCAAAAATTTCACAAGTATAATTATAAGGGATGCATTTTATACTTGATCTTAGCCAAGGGGCTGAAAAGTGATACAGTTTGGATTTTTTAAACTAGTAATGTAGTTGACATACAAAGAGCTGGCTAATGAATCAAAAGATAGCTATACGATTGAGCTACACAGAGTTTGTATAGATGTCTATACAGATGAGCAGCAAAGGGACCATTCACAATCTGTACGTTCACGTTATTTAAGGACAAAGACCACTGTAGGCTCAAATTACCAGTAAATGGAAAAGACTAAATCCCAGCAGAGCCGTCTCTTCAAGTGCCTACTGCACAACTCCGTGGAAAATGAGAGTTGAGGGAAAAAGAGTGGAACTAAAATTTGAACTAAAATCCCAGGAGACATGAAAGTCGGCTCAAAGTAAAAAAACACTGAAAAGGGGTCCACCAGAGTCCTGTGAATGGACTTGAGCCTGTAGACTCCCTCAGGCATCCTTAAAAGGGTATTTACTGCAAGAGGATAAAAAGGAAGGGAGAGGCGCCACCTGGCGGTTGGATGGTGTAGTAAAAAAGAAAACCAATCTCACTGTGGATTCTGAGCCATGAGACCCGCCAAGGGTTTGTGGATCCCTATTGCTCTCCCTCAGAGGTGCTGGAAAATCAAACTGACTTTGGGGTTGGTAATCCAACAATCAACACACTGCATCACCAGAGCTCCTTAAGATATTTTATAGGTATTGACAAACTTATTCTAAAGGGTATATGGAAAGTCAATAAATTAATCCCTATGGTGCTGGAAGACAAAATCCAGCATTAACCCATACAATACTGAAGAACATCAGTTTTATGGCCTTAAGACTAAAATTATAGTGATTAAGAACAGGCATATAGAAAATTCAAACAAGGAAGCTGCAAGTGCAATCCCAGAGGCGCATGGT
The DNA here is from genome assembly GCF_000299155.1 of Elephantulus edwardii. NCBI lineage: Eukaryota > Metazoa > Chordata > Mammalia > Macroscelidea > Macroscelididae > Elephantulus > Elephantulus edwardii. The sequence goes on along the minus strand of NW_006399782.1, from coordinate 7,065,824 downwards.
TTGAATCCACCAGATGCTCTGCCGGGGAAGGAGGGGCAATCTCCTCCTGTACCAGTCAGATCTGATTTGACGGTACACGCACACAAAAATAATAAAATAAAATTCAAGCAGAATAGAATTCAGATATAAACTTACATAGATATAAGCAATCAAAGGATCACTGACAATGACATAAAATCAATTAAGTAGAGAACAAATAGTCTTAATGCAAAATTATAAAACTACGAGAAAAATCTATGTGACTGTAGGTGATGAGTTCTTAGATTCAACACTAAAGGCACAATCCTGTAGGAGAAAAAAAAATTTGGTTGTTTTGGATTTTATGAAAATGAAAAATTTCTGCTCTGTAAAAGACAATATTGAAAAGATACGGCAGACTGAAAAAATATGTTTGCAAAAATGCAAAACACCAACCTGAAAAAGTATTTTTTTTAATTACATATTTATTTTTATGTGTGTACCATCAAATCGGATCTGACTGGTACAGGAGGAGATTGTCCCTCCTTCTTCAGCAGAGTATCTGAACTGCACACCTCTGGGATTGATAAAAATGGATTTCTAACTAAAATATAATAGAGCTCTTAAAACTGAAAACAACTCGTGTTGAAAATGGGCAAAAGATTTGGACAAACACTTCACAAAAGACAGCCTACAAGTTGGCAAGTAAGTTCCAAAGAAGAGGTTCGGCATCACTTGTCATTGTCAGGCGTGAAGGGCATAACTGATTCTGAATAACTGGCCATTCAGTTCACAGCCTACCACTTAATTACTGTGCTACCAGGGCACCTTAGTCCCACCATAGGATCCTGCAACTGTGCTCCGAGGCATTTACTTAATTGGTGTGAAAATGCAAAGTTCTGGGTGAGTTTTTTTTCTGTCCACACAAAACCATGAAAATTCATAAGGGTCTTGGTGGTTTGGGGCCAAGGAGTTATGCAGTCAATGCCAAACACAGGTGGTTTGAAACCACCGGCTGCTCCACAGGAGAAAGATGGGCAGTTTCCTCCTGTGCAATTTACTGTCTCTGAAAACAACAGGAGGGTCAGCGACGAGTTGGTTCCAACTCAACAGTACATAAACAAATGTTTACAGCAACTTTATTCATGATCACCAAGATATCCTTCAGTAAGTGAACAAATAAATAAGCCATTGGTACATCCACATGATGGAACCCATTCATAAATGAAAAACAAAAAAGGGCTATCAAGCCATGCAGAGACGAGGATGAAGCTTAAGCACATACTGCTAAATGACAAAACAGATTGAGATAGGCTGTGACAGTTACAACAAAGCATTTTTTTAAAGCCAACAAACACAAAAACAGTAGAAAATTATGGAAAATGAAAACCAAAATCTTTCCCCAGGGAAGCTCTAGAGAATTCTAAAGATACAACACTACCATACAAATATGTCCAGTCATACTTCCTTTGCTTGTTGTTAATGTGCTGTCGAGTTGCCTGCGACTCATAGCAACCCAATGTACAACAGCTCTGAACTCTGCTCTACCCTGAGCCAACCTTACCGTCTGACACACCTGCCCTCAGGACCGTAGACACCGATCAATTCCTTCACTATCTTAATATTATTCCATAATAATATTAATTAGCATTTAATAATTAATAAGCATTCCTTTCCTACTGTAGAATCATAAGTCAAATATTCTTTTACCAAAATAGGACTCAAGCTTTCACTTTCAATCCAAGAGAATTTACTCAAACTTAGGTCACTAGAAGTTATTTCCAGCATCATTTACAGAACTCTTGCTTTAAAAGATTAAGTTGTTGTTGTTGTGTCAAGTCACAACTCATAGCGACACTATGTACAACAGCCCTAAACTCTGCTCTGTCCTGTGCCAATCACGCTGTCTCTGACACTCCCATCCCGATTATCCCAGTCACTGAATCAATCCACTTCATAGGGGGCCTTCCCCTCCTGTGCCGACCCTCCACTCACCCAAGCATGATGTCCCTCTCTAAGGACCGGTCTCTCACAACATGTCCAAAGTAAGTTAGACGGAGCCTCAGAATCCTTGTCTCCAAGAAGCCACACGGTTTAACCCTCTCCAGGATAAATCTGTTTTCCTAGCAGTCCATGGTACTCTCAATACTCTTCTCCAGCACCACAGCTCAAAAGCATCAATTCTCCTTCTATCTTCCTTGGTCATTGTCCAACTCTCTGACGCATAATAAGTGATTGCAAAGACCACAGCCTGTATCAGACACACCTTAGTCTCCAGAGACACCGCTGCTCTTCAGTACTTTGGAGAGGTTCGTAACAGCAAACTTTCCCATGGCAATGTTCCTTTTAATATCCTGGCTACTGGTGCCAAGATTGTTGACTATGGAGCCAAGCAAACTAAAGCTGTGTACAATCTCAATCTCTTCACCATCCATCCTGAT
>NW_006399782.1:7040089-7062196 GCF_000299155.1 Elephantulus edwardii | reverse complement strand
AGGCCTCTGAAAACCCTATGTACAACAGAACACATTTAGATAACAGAAAGGGCAACTGAGGTTGAGCTGTCAAGTATGGAAATACAAAGAAAGAGGAACAGCTGTAAGCACACACTCGCATTTGAGACATGGAATGTGAGAAACATGAATGTAGGAAAATTAGATATTGTTAAGGAAGAAATGGAATGCATAAATATTGACATACTAGGCACTGGTGAGATGAGATGGACTGGCATGGGGCATTTTGAGTCGGATGATCATATGATATTAAAAGATTATATGTCGAAGTTTAATTTGCTTCAGACTGTCACAAACCATCTCAGAGAATGTGAAATAGAGAACCTAATTTTAAAGACATCTCATAGCATATACAAAAAAACCCCAAACTTCTATTTTGTCTCCTTTGGGGCAATGCAAAGTTCCACCTCTTTGTCTGAAATATTAATGACCAAGTTATCAAAGAGTGACAGAAAACATTCACTTCTCTCTTCTGTGGCTGATTTGCTCTGTCCTTCCTTTTGGTTTTTATTATGCTCCAGGCAATGTAAATTCTAAGAGAAATTCTCCTTTCTTATGCAAGGCTGCCACCTAGTGATTATCACAGGTAAATGTATGAGGTAGGGAAAAAAATGTGTTCTCTTCCAAAGTCATTTCATCCCTTGGATGCGATTTTTCAAAAACCCACAATTTCAAATGGACAATGTACCACAACCACAGTACTTGTAAAAATGACCACACAAATGGGATTAATGTGAGTAGGTAACTGGTAACAGGCACACTTGAACAGGTAGCATTTTCTCTTTGTACACTAAACAGATTATACACTTACTTTCTTCTTTGAGGTTTCATAGACTTTCAGGACAACTTGCTATTTGAGATCATCTGGTAACTAATCCAGCCCATGAGCTTTTCAGATATGAAAACTAAGGCTCAGGGAGAATGCTCATTTTGTAACTTAACTAGCAGTGTTCCCCGACTGGCAGGGCAGTGGGCTTATGCGTATCATATGGAGTAATGGGTTTCCACTGATCCAGACCAAATTCCTAGCTGCTCTGGTGAGGCAGCAGTGTATCAAATTCCCTGATCTAAGCTCTCTTCCTGGCTTTCCCTTCTCAACTCTAACTGGGCAACACATGGCTTCCAAAACCCCTCAGGGATTATCAGGGGCCACTAGAGCTGCTGGGTGCCAGGTGGTGTGCCTAAGCTCTGGGCGAATCTCCCACCTCCCTGCTCTGGCAGGCACTTCTGACTCCTAAAAAGCTGGCTCCATTTCTCTTTGTTCCTTTCATCTCTGTCCATCCACACATATCAGGGAACAGGTGGATGGATGCTCCCCGCAAAGGATGGATAATGTTATGGAGGTGTGAAAAGGCTAGGTTTATTCAGACAAGACAGGAAGCTTTCCTGAAGCAGGATCCACACACCTCTCACCATTCACAAAAATCAACTCTAGGTGGATCAGAGACCTACCGGTAAAGCCCCAAACTAAAAGAGCATAAGAGACAAGCTGGGACCAAGCTTGGAAGGCCTAACCTATGGTATCAAGAGGCTAGTAGAGCCAGGAATACACAAGGAGAAGATAAATTGATGAATCATCCTTGAATAAATCAAAATGTTATTACAGAGGAGAAAAAAAATAACCAAGAAGCCAAAACAAAGGAAGAAACATGCCAAAGTAAATAAGCTGAACAGAAGACTTCAAAGGAGCATCTCAAATTGAGGCTGAAGAAAATGAAAATAAGTCCACAAGAACCAAGATAATCTTGAATCTATTCTATATTAATTTCAAGACCATCTTAATAGGTTTGAAGCATTGAACACCAATGATCGAAGGTAAACCATATGACCTAGAAATATACCGAGAAAATCAGAATGAGACACAGATTTGTACACCAGTGTTCCTAGCATGGGTAAAGGGGAAATCATAGGGTCATACAACTTGGTGAGTGGAGGGGGAAGTGGTAAAAGAAATGGGAAAGAATCCGGCAGGGATCTGGAAAGACAGGGTAATGGCTGGCATAGGTCAATGGTGATTCATTTTATAAAACATAATGAATGGGAATGACTGTATGAAACACAATGTGAATGAAGGATAGTGTGCAATATTGTAAATAAATTTTGTAAGCAAATCAACATAAAAATGAAAAAATTAAAAAAGAGGTGAAGCTTTCATTATTGGGAGCAGAACACACACCGTTGCTAAAAACACTTTGCTTTCCTTCTCTCTGGGTTTGGATGAAGGAGGTAAAATCTGATCAGGAGGGTAGGAGTCTTGGACTAAGAGTAGGAACTTTAACTTGGAGGGTCAAATTGAGTTAAAAATCATAGTCTGAAGCCTTCCAAACCAACCTTTGATACAAAGCTTTGTGTAAGATGCGTGTACCGTCAAATCAGATCTGACTGGTACAGGAGGAGATTGCCTCTCCTCCAGAAGAGCATCTGGTGGATTTGAACCACATACCTCTGGGACTGCAATGCAGCTTCTTACCACTAGGCCACCAGAGCTCCCTCACTATTGTACTTTAACAGCAAAGACAGAATCACAAGAGATGAAGGCTCACTGACAACTTCCTCTCCTGGCCGCCAAAGCTTCCACTGTGTGCAGGTAGCCCCTCCGGGGGAGTCTTTAAAGTTTCTAGGCAAAGTCCCTCCCCTGCCCTTACCCTCACTTAAGTCTGTCCCAGCACCAGAAAGCAGTGATGAGAGTCTGAACAAGAAAAATCTTTATTCAAGTATTTGAGAAGGCCAAGGCAAAAACAAACAACAAAAAACCACAACCAAACAAAAAACAGGCTTAGGGATAGGGTCTCTATGGTTAAGATAGCTAAGAAGAACGTGGAAAGAGACAGCAAGGTAGGTGTGAAAGTATGTCAGTTAACGATAGTAGGATCAGAAACTTTTGGGACTACCAGTGGAGTAGCCCTGGCACAGCAGGAAAGCCCCTGGCTGCTAACCTAAAGGTCAGAGGCTCAAATTCACCAACCACCCCTCAGTAGAAATGTGACAATCTGCTTCTATGAACAAACACATTTATAGCCTTCGAAACCCTATGGACAGTTCTACTGCTGCCCTGTGTGGTCTCAGTCAGGTGGACTCAACAATAGTGGGCTTGGCTGTTTGATTTTGAGACCTTTTACATTATATTAGTTTATGTTCTTTCCTAATATTTGGCTTTTAAAAATATCAACAGTATCTGCAGGATCCTTTAGACTTACGTGTTCGCATTCCCTCTCACATATATACCTGGGAGATAGGTAATCCATGCATTATTCTCATTTTAAAGATAACAGAAACGATTACAACACTTATGACATCACAAACAAGATTTAACAGAGCCCAGTGCCAGAAACACAAGTCACATCTTTTAAGTATGCTAGTGTTTCTCTGAGCCTTGCAACAAGAAATGCAAACGTTTACATAGTACAGCTATCATTTTATAAAACAAAGTCCACCTAACAACATGATTTCAGAAACCAAAAGCCATTCCAAATTGTGTAGGCTTTACAGATAATGATTAAATGGTTTTGTTTTCTCAATATCCACTCTATTTTTGAAGACTAAAAATAAAAAGCAGCAACCACAAAAGACTGTTGGGGGCAGGGGGAAGCCCTACTTACCCATCGCGCAATGCAGTATCTAAACGAAAAAAGAAAAAAGAGAAGCATTAGTGAAGATCAACAACATCATCGTTCTATTCATAATACTAGTCTTTCAGTAAGGTTACAGTAGTACTGAACTTGAAAAACATTTTAAACTGGCTACAGGTTATATCCCATCATGTCAATTCTTGTTCGTATTTCTTGGTTTGGTTTTGCATTTTCCGTTTGTCTAGGGAAATCTTCGGCACAGTACTTGTCAGATGTGTACAGAGGCCAGACATGGTGACACGTAGCTTTTCTAAGGGAGCTCTGGTGGCACATTGCACAGGGAAAGACAATGGAGGGTCAGGAATGAGTCAGTTCCGACTCTCTGACATGCACTTATCTACAGCATGCCTAATAAGATTCTGTGCTTAAAAAGTATTTTATTATGGGGGGATGCTTTGGATGGAAAACCCAAGTTTTATCAGTGAAGAGAACAAAAAATAAAAAATCACCATACTGCAAATCTTACAATCTTCTTCCAAGGAAAAGTACAACTAAAATCTCAAATGCATGAACCTCCCATGGCAAAGATGAGAACAAAGTGGTTTATCCAGATTAGAATAAGATTAAGGAATGACTCAAGAGCATCCTTTCAATGAAGAGGATTTCTGACAGCGCCTACATAGAGAACCTATTCTATCAATGTATGCATCAAGACACCTAGGCTGCTGATCAACCATCACACGGCAGGAAGGGAAATAAAGCCTTATGGATTATCACCGTTCCTTTATCTAACAGAACACTAGTTCTCAATACTACCTCCATTTTTGTTTCATTATTTTTCAACCTGGTGATGACAAAAGGCCCATTAGCTTAACCTATCCTGCTCATTAAACTGCATTCTCCCCTCAAGGTCTAGAGGTATTGTGTCTGTAACAAAATTTATCCCTGAGGTCCAAGAGAGGAACAGGGCCCATGAGTTACAGAGTTTCTGTGGCAGCCTTTCGGGACAGTGCCTCCCATGTGTGTGGCAGGCACTGAATTTGACACAGCTGCAACATCCTCTTTTCAGTATACACGTCTGACAGTCTAAAACAGACATGAGGGGGGGATGGGGGGGAATGCAGCCAGAATGCTCCTTAGGGGCAATGATGGTGAAGCTTTGTCTTTCATACAAATGAATGTTGATAGGTAGGGCTATTAAGGGACATCATGGTTGGAAAGATGGTCAGCAAAGGAGAGGAAGACTCTCAGTGGTCTGGACTGACACAATGCCGAGAGCCATGAGTTCAAGTGTGTCAGAAATGATGAGGATGGCACAGGACAGGACTGGGTTCAAGTCTATTGTTCATAGGGTCTAGCTAACAATTGTACTTGACTTAAGGGCACCTAACAACAACAACTTTACTATCAGGGAGCTCAGTGGCCTAGTAGTAAGAAACTGTGCTGCTAACCTTATGGTATGTGGTTCAGATTTATCAGCTGCTCCATTAAGAAAAATGGGGCATGCAACAATGAATGAACGAAAACCCAAAATCTCTGTAAATGTTCACTAAAACTTTAATAATAATTAAAAAGAAAAATGGGGCAATCTCCTCCTGTGCAATTTCTTGTCTCTGAAAACCTATTGAAGATTTCATGAGCCAGATGCAACTCAACGGTACAGAACAACAACTTTACTAGCTGGAAGTAAAATTCATAGATAATAAAAACTTTAAAAAGAAAAAATGTTCTGATGTTTAAAAGAGAAATAAACAGAAAATACTAAAAAACATTTGCATCAATACAGGACACAATGATATAATGAAGCGGTAAGGTGTATACACAAACTTAAGATAAATTTGAATTTAAGAATAAGGAGACCAGTCATTATGGACAGACAAAAATTTAAAGGGTATGTAGAAGGACAGACCTATACTAGAATGAAAAATAACATTTAAGTATGAATTTAATAAAATAAAAAAAAGTATGAATTTATCATAATGTGGTCCAAACTTTAACTGAAACTGTAGTAACATGCTAAGGTAAAATGATGATAGTTATAAAAAGTCTTCAGGCCTTTCGGAACGAATTGTGCTCGACTCTATGGCAATCAACAACAAAATGACAAAGTACAGAGAACTAAGGAATCAGGACATTCTGACAAATGAGCTACATCTTATTTATTTTTAAGTGTATGTAAAAGAATTCTCTAACTTATAGCACCGGATAGAATACTACAGAAAACTCATCTTCCTATCTTAAAAGACCACTGAGCCATATAATCAGTATCTAGAAGGAAAAAGACATTGGAAATACAATATGGATTGGATAAATATAAACAAGCAAAGGACTTCAGAAATGCAAGAGGCATGAAAACAGTTGTATGAGGTAGTTTTAAAGAAAAAAAACTGAAAGACAACAGCTACTGGAAAACACAATTTCACTGTCACAACCTGGCTTTCCTTTGCACTTTGGTGGCCCAGCCCATAAGGACTTTCACTGCTAGCCTAAAGGTGAACCCACTTTAGTGGTTTGAATCTGCCAGAAAGCTTGGCAATCTCCTGCCGTGCAATTTACAGCTGTATGAAAACCGCCTGAAGTGTTAGCTATGAGTGGGCTCCATGGCAATGAGCTTACAGAGTTCCTTCATTATTAAACACACATATGATATAAAGCATTACAATAGAGCATATTAAAGAAATCCAATGTGCTGCCTGAATTTCATGTGTCTCTGCTAATTCAATAATTGAAGTCTGGAGAGAAACCTCAAATCTCCCATTACATAGTTCCAATCAGTTTCATTGCTTTTGCAGTAACCACACTGCAAGACTTCTCAACTAAATATTCAAGCTAGAAATGCTATAATAATTTAACAGAACAGAATGTGCAGAGTGAATAAATCACCCCATTATGTTGAGACAAAATCTTTATTTCATTAAGCTTCCCTCTTCATATCAATTGTGGTAGGCAGAATTCTAAAGATTTCTGTTCCTTGGTTATTCATTCAAGCAGTAATCTGCTGTGCAGAGATTTTGCAGAGGTAATTAAATTCCTAAGCCAGTTGATTTGGGGGCCTGCTCCAACCAGGAGACCCATTTAGAGGCAGCGTTTCCTTGTTCCAATGGTAGATGGGTCAGAGAAGTCTGAGGAATTGGTGACATGAAAAAGGAGGAGAGCGTGGCCACTAGAAGCTGACAGTTATGAGGGCCTCAGCTCTACAACCACAAGGAAATGGGTTCTGCCAGCAACCTGAGCCTAAAATAGGCTTCCTCCCCAGAACCTCCAAATAAGAGCAGAGCCCAGCGAAAAACCCAATTCCAGTTCTGTGGGACCTTAAGCAGAGAAACCAGAGAGCCCAGCTTGTGACCCACAGAACCACAAGCTAGTAAATTACTGATGTTTTAAGCTACTGAATTTTTGATATCATGTTATGCCAAAATAAAAATTCAAACTTCTCCTATTAAGTTTTCCCCTTTAACTTCTAATTTAGATTGTTTTAGGATTTATTAGGTGCTAACAATTTACATACATCTCAACACATATATAACAAACCACAGGGGATAAGAGTCACAAATGCTTACTAGAGGTATTCAAACAACTCAAGAGATTACTTTCCAGAGTCCGAAGAAGACTTGGGATCATAGCCTGAGGGACTATGATAGTTAACCAAGTCAACTAGCAGAACACAGTTAACGTTTCACACTCTGGCTTGATGAGCAGCATGTGAAATCGTAAATGATGGTGAGTGACTATAATTGATCTCTTCCTGTCTGTAGCAGAAGAGGATATAGGAAATCCAAGGTTCAAAGAATAAACTAACTCAGTCTCCTAAGGACAAACACAATATAACTATTATTGTAAAAATAGAAGGATAACTAGTAAACCATGTATGGGAATCCAAGAGGTGAAGGAAGTGGGAGCAGAGGGATGAGGTTGGGTAGAGTGGAAATCACATGGTTGCACAATTTGGTGGGTAGAGGGAGGAGGTAAAGGAAATGGGAAAGATCTGGCAGGAACCTGAAAAGACCAAGTAATGGTGGGCATAGCCCAAAGGTGATTCATTTTATAAAACACAATGTATGGGAATGATTGTATGAAATATAATGTCAATGAAGGAAAGTGTGGGGGAAAACTACATAATAATAAAAAAGAAGCAACTAGTCCTTGAAACTAATACAAGAGCCTACAAGAAATGCAGCTTCTCTAACCTGAGATGAGTTACTAACTACTACCAACAACCTTTCTGACTGGGATCATAATAGGTCACAGATAGAAGAGAAATGTAGACCAAAACTAAAATTCTTAAAAGGTCCAAATTACTGGACCAGTAGACACTAGAGGAAAAAATTGTTTGGCAGTCCAGTACTCTTTTCCAATATCACAGCTTAAAGGCATCAGTTCTTCTGTTGTCCTTATTCACACTCAGTTCTCTGATGCAGAGAAAGTGATTTAAAAGACTTGAATCAGGCACATCTTAGTCTTCAAACAGACATTACTTCTCCTCAATACTTTGCAGAGGCTGCTCCTGACTGCAGACCTGCCCAGTGCAATATGTGTTTTGATCTCCTGACTGCTGGTGTTGACTGTAGATCCAGGTAAGATGAAATTGTTAACTAATTTTTTTCTCCATCTAACATGATGCTGATGATACCTACTGGCCCAGGGGCAAGGACCTTTGTCTTTTTGATGTTGAGATACAATCTATATTGAAGGCTGCAGTCTGTTCTTCTGCACAAAGCAATTCCTCCTCACTTTCAGTAAGTAAGGATGTGTCATCTGCACAATGTAGATTGTTGATTAGTCTTCTTCCAGTCCTGCTGCCACATTCTTTTTCAGAGTCCAGTTTCCTGAATGATTTGTTCATCAAACAGAATGAACAGGTATGAAGAAAGTATACAACCCTGACACATACTTTTGCTACTTTTAAATTATTCCCTTGATCTGTTTGAACAATCAGCCTTGATCTACGTATGTTTCAAATGAGCATAATTTAGTGTTCCGGGATTTCCATTCTTCTTTATGTTAGCCATAATTTGTTATGATGCACATGGTCAAATGTCTTAGCATCATTGGTATAGAACAAATAGATGTCCTTCTTGTACTCTGTATATTTTTAATTTTTCTTTTTTTTTTACAAAGCTGACCTCTGAAACCTTCCTAACGGCTTCTGCTCTGATATCTCCTTTCCCTTAGACCAAGACTGGGAAGTGCTAGCTTTCTTAAATCTCAGCACCCCTGCTTCTCTGCCCTGTGGCCTCCTTCCTGCCCTGCACTGCTACCAGATATTTTTAGTCCGTTTTCTTTTTTTACATTTCAGCACTTTCCCTTTTTGCAGTCATTAGCTATCTTCCCTCTTTGAATACCATATCAATTTGCTTCTATTTGCTTGAGTTGTCAAGCAGTGTGAGGTCTGTGTGGGTGGGTTCCTGTTTCCTACAGGCTCCTTCTTCCCTTCTGATGTTGTGACACTTATTAATTACACTCGAGTTCTATTTTTCCTCTAGTTTTCACACTGGTTTTGAAGCTGGCTTTTCTGGGACTTGCTAGTCCTGTTTGTGGGAGAGATCTCCACTGTGGCTTTCTATGCTGCTTTTCCTCAAAATAAAGGTGCTCTGAAATGTATCCTGGTTGTGTTCCCAAAGCTCCTTTTCAAATTATGAGTGGGAAATCAGCCTAAGTCCACTGTTGTTACGTTACATGCCATCAAGTCACCTGTGACTCATGGCAAAAGTGGAGGGTCAGCAAAGGAAGGAAAGACCCTCACGAAATGGACTGTCACAGTGGCTGTAATGGGGGCAGGGGCTCGCATATGTCAGAAGTGATAACGTACAGAAGGCAGGGTTCAGATCCATCGCTCAGAAGGTTGCTATGAATTGTAGTCAACTTGATGACACTTAACAACAGACGCACAATGGTAAACATGTGCACATGTTAAACTTGTCCATAACAGTTTCAATATTATCTACCACCATACTAAGAAACTGGGGAAACTAGAATGCAAAAAGAGAAGAATGAGTCCTTCATAGAGAGAGAAGGGCAGAGGTAAAAGACGAAGATATCCTGGCTTCCTTTCCCTACAATGTTTCAGTCAATACTCCAGGTCATTCCCAAGGTTCAGCTGTATCCCCGTCCATGAGTTCAACAGGATTTTAATTGCTTTAGTAGTAACAAGGACTCAATTCTCCAAAGAAACCAGTGACTCAACCACTACTTAAATTATCACCTGTGGAATCGTTTGGAAAACTATAAAAACTCCCTGAGAAATTCTTGAGTATGCATAAAAAAATTTGGATTTGTGTTCACTGAATTAAAAAAGCTGTATTACATAATTTCAGAATCGAAATTGTCTTTTACTTTTGGTATTATCTACACTATGACCATATGCTCATTTGTACCTACTTGGCAAATGGGCATATATCCCACTTAAACATCTCATGGGGAGTTCTGGTGGCCTAGTGGAAAGAAACAGCACTGCAATCTCAAAGACATGTGGTTCGGATCCACCAGCTGTTCTGTGGGAGAAGGATGAGCAATCTACTCCCATGTGATTAAAATCCTCTGTAAATCCACTGGAGTCAGCTATGGGTCTGTTCCGACTCAAGGATACAACAATAGCAACATAGGTCTTTTAAAAAATACAAATGCTTTATTTTCCTAAGAAAACCTGAAATTTCTTGCAAATAAGTAATCTATTTTCCTTCCTTTTTTTGCAGTCCATGTGACATTCTTTACTCTCCTCCAACATCTCAACTCAAAGACACTGATTCTTGTTCCATCATCCTTATTTACTGTTCTCAGATGCACAGATGACTGCAAAGACCATGGGTTGAAGCAGGCACCTTAGTCTTTAAACTGACATCACTGCTTTTCAGGACTTTGGCAAGCTCCCCAACAGCAGATTTTCCTAATGTTATATGTCTCCTGATCTCCTGACTGCTACTAAAGGTGTTGACTGTGGATTCAAGTAAGATGAAATCATTGACAATGGTAATCTTTTCTCCATCATCATGATGTTACCTATTGGCCTATGGTAGGGATTTTTGTTTTCTTAATGTTGAGATGTAATCCATACAGAAAGCTGAAGGCAAGGATGGCAAAATATGTCTTTCATGCTTTGGGTATGTTTTCAGGTAGAGCTATTCCCTGGAAAGGTGGTGGGTCCACAAAATGACAAGGAGACCTTCAACAAGATGGACTGATACAGTGACTGCAGCAATGGGCTCAAGTGTGTCAGAGATGATGAAGATGACACAGGTAGGACAGAGTTCAGATCTGTTGTTCACAGGGTTGCAAGGAGTTGTCGACTAGACATCTCACAACATTACTTTCCTTTTTCAAGAAAGCTCTCACTGATCTTACTGAAGAAAAACACTTCAGCTACAGAGACAAGCAAGTAACTGAACTCCCTGGATTCATTTTCTTCTCCTATAAACAGGATATGCTGTCAAGCACTGAGAATTCCCATAAGAGTTATCTGTAAGTAAACAATACCTCATACATGCTATTATTATATAATGTAAGTTGGGTAGGCAATGAAACATTATTTAACTACACTGTTCAATAGATGTCATTTGCTAAGCTTGCTCTGACCACTGAGTAGAGGGATCTACTGACCACACTGACCTCTGCAGCACTAATTAACTGCGTATCCTGGGGAGTCTTCAGTTCATTGTGCAGACTTGTCCTTAAGATCAAATCCAGGATTTGTCATATAATTGGTTCTTACTAGGGATAAGAGATAAATCCCCAAATCCAAAATATTTCCTTAAATCCCTAATAAAAATTCTATTGGGATAAATGGGCTAATCCTTCAAAGTCCAAGATTTGGTTCTTGAATGAATTTTGTGCCACCCTATTAAATGTCACCACCTTCCCTGGTATGTTTTAAAATTGTATTTTTTAAAAAATGTACAGCTAATACAAGTCTTACAGAAACAGAAGAATTCCCTTTTAATTAGTGAAACATTCAGTTAATGTTGCATTTTACCTAAACTCCATGATATTAGAAAGCAGTGATGGTTAAAGAACTCATCTGTTGTGTTCAGGAAACTAGCTTACTGTAAGTTAACCAACACTTCCGTATGATTTAAATAAGACACAGCTTTCTTTACCTATGAGAAAGCCAGAGGCAGACCTCCAGATTTCCATTCCTTGCCTCATAAATAACTGAACAGCTTGGTCCCTCTTATCAACTAGAAATAAAGTGCCTGTTAATCCAACTCTGGTTAAGCTCTCCTTTTGCTAAGTCTCTGGACATCCCCCCTGTGTAGGTCAAGGTACTGCCCTACCCTTCAAGGACCCCTCCCTGAAAACAGGCTGACCACAGATCCAGTGATAACACCTGCTTATCCACATTCCCCACACTTTCTAGTCTTGTTTACTCTGAGTTTCTGTAAGAGAAATGCTTTTTTCCACTTTATGATGCTCTGAGGGTTCTTTTTATTGCTCTAGTCCTCCTCCATTACTGCCCTGCCCCTTTCCTTCTGAATAATGGTTCTCCCTATCAAAATCTGGATTTTTTTTAACAATTCCAATTTTTTGCTTGACAGTTGCAATTCCCTGTGTCATTAAGCAACAGGGTATTCATGGAAGCGCTGACCTCAACTTTGCTTCCCTGTCTCTTGATAGAATTCTTTTGGGTAAGAACTCGCAGAAACAATGAGCTACGTATTCATTGCTGCCTCTTTTTTTTAAGCCTTAAAGGAAAAACCCCAACAGGCTCACATTAGGATTTGTTAGTTTCTCAGACCCAAAACGTTGGAACAGGAAGATATCTTAGAAACCAAATTAACCTCAATTATAATTGAGAAAATGAGACAAAGTAAATTACTTGCCCCAAATCACAGGGTAGGTTGGTAAGATCATCCTACTTAAGACTAAGGAACTTCAAATGAAAGCTTATTTCATATTTATCATCTATCCCGCCTTACATTTGTTGCTGTTAAGACACAATCAATTCATCACTGATCTTCCATTGAGTTTCCAAGGCTGTAAATGGCACAGAGCTGCCAGTGGATTTGAACCATCAGCTCAAAGGCTTTCAGACTATGCAGTCAGAGCTCCTTATTATCTGCCTAAAATATGTGAGTTTATCTAAGTGAGATGTATTCAAGATCAGAGCTTTCCCTCAAGCTGAAGAGGTTTTCACTATAATGAATTATGGTGGTTTCTGCATTTGTGCGCCCAACGTCAGTTATCATGCAGCTGTGATTCACGGCCACTCTGATTCCGGCCACTCTGATTCCGTGTGTGCTGGAGTGGAGCTGTGTTCTATACATCGAAATGGCTGATATTTTGGAATTAGGCTGCCAAGTCTTCTAAGGTACCGCCCTGTGGACTCCCATCTACAATTTTTTGGTTAGCCGTTAAGCTTATTAACTATTTGCACCATCCAGGACTCCTGTATGCCAAAAGCTATCCCCACACCCCCTTCTCCATTAACAAATTCTTTTGTTTCTTGGCCAGGAGGATGAGTATACATCCCATACCTGCCTAATCAAGTATCTCACATCACTAACAAGAAATAAGGTTAACTAGACTCCTTCCCTAGAACTGTGGCAAGAATGCTGAGAAGAAATACTCTCGGCATTTACTACCTGAAGGCTATCTGATGGAGAGCCTAAGGTCAATGTTCACAGAGAAAGAGATAAAATATGGAAAGACCAGTAGTGTAGAACTCTAGGTTCTTGATGTTGAACTGATTCCTTTAATTCCATAAACTACCTGAGTCAACTATTGTGTGTGTGTGTGTGTGTGTGTGTGTGTGTGTGTGCGTGCGCGCGCGCGCGCGCGCGCGCGCGCATGCGCGTGTGCTGTTCAGTTGGAACTGACCCACAGCAGACCCTCCAGTGGGTTTTCAGGGCAGTAAATTGCACTGGAGGAGACTGCCCATCCTTTTTCACGGAACATCTGGTAGATTCGAACTCAGTGCCTTTCAGATCGCAGCACAGATTCTTACCATTAGGCTGTCAGAGCTTCTGTAGATAGATATGCCACCAGAATAACTGTAGAAACTAGTAAAGGTTTCTTTTGCTTAAAATAGTTCTGCCACATACAATTCCTAACATATATTTACCTCAGAAGACAGGAGTAGATCTGCATTACCCTTAATACAGAGAAATAGTTTTTTGAAAAAATATAGTTTTTCATTTTAATGCCTTCAGCCAGATGCCAGCTTTTCTTTGCTCCTCACAACTTAACACCCACAAAAACACCTGGCCTCTGAAGGTATCAGAGTTTACTAATGCAACCCTATCAAGCCCTTAGCATTAGTTTAAAAAAAGTGAGATTTTATCTTAAATTGAATGCCGAAAAATTATTCTAGTGGCTTGAATCCACCAGATGCTCTGCTGGAGGAGGGATAATCTCCTCCTGTACCAGTCAGATCCCATTTGACAGTATACACACAAAAAAAAAATAAAAAAGAAAATTTAAAAAACAAAACAACTATGAGATATCACCTCACCCCAGTAAGAATAGCAAAATTTAACAGAACAGCAAGTAACAAATGCTGGCGAGGTTGTGGAGAAACTGGAACCCTTATTCACGGTTGGTAGGAATGTAAAATGGTGCAACCATTGTGGAAAGTGGTGTGGCGCTTTCTCAAAAAAGTTGCAAATAGATACCATTTGACCCAGCAATCCCATTACTGGGAATATACCCCAGAGAGACCATGTCTGCCATCCAAGGAGATACATGCACACCCATGTTTATCGAGGCTTTGTTTACAATAGCAAAGAGCTGGAAGCAGTAAGTGCCCATCAACAAACGAATGGATAGAGAAGCTGTGGTATATTCACCCAATGGAATACTACGCCGCAGTGAAAAACAAGGAACTTAAGCAATATTATTCAAAATGGGTGACCCTGGAGGACATTTTGCTGAGTGAAATCTCAGTCACAAAAGGACAAATACTGCATGGTGCCACTGTTGTAGAATGGGTCTGACATCAGGGTGGGGGTAAGACTGAGAGAAAGTTGGATAAATTATGTATATTATATTGAAACAGATGAGGGAAAGAACAGATTAAAGGCAATATATGACTGAGTATTATGGTTAGCACAGGAATTAAGGTTGCATAGAGAAGTGCAGGGGGTCGGGGGCATGTGGGAATTGTATACCAATGAAGGAACTCTTCAAAGAGAGGAGCTAACTGGAGGGGAGGGGTGGGCAGGTAGAAAAGTGCAGCCATGAATGAATGGAAATCCAAAATCTCTGTAAATTTTTATTTACATAATAAAAAAACAGAACAAAATGTTAAAATTTTAAAAAAGAAAAATTAGTCTAGTTATTTTAGTCTAGCTCAGAAGGGTGGAGAAGTGCAGGAGAGGAAGATCCCAGATGAGATGGATTGATACACTAACTGGGGCAATGGTAGTGTCAGAATTAGTGAGAATGGCTCAGGACAGGGACAGATTCAGAGCTGCTGTACATGGGTTCACTATTCATCACAGGCGACTCAATGGCACATAACAACAATAGCATACTATGACAGGTTTGGAAGCAGGGGTGGCATCCACTTTAAACAACATGCCCCTGGAAACTATGAACTTTGAGAAATGATAGTTATTAAAAGGCTGCAGGTCTTTTGTTTATAGGGCTGTTATGAGTTGTGCTTGACAATAACAACAAGTTAATATTCTATGAAGCAAAACTGAAACACAAATCCAAGGGGTACAGTTCCTTTGGTATAATTCACTAGTATATTATTTTCTAAAAAATCAGGTTCAATAACAATACATTTCAGGACCTACCTCCAATAAGGCTCCGGTTTGGAAGAATTTCAAAGGCTTTTCAATTGAATAATAAAGGCTATGATAGCTGCCTTTAGCCAGGTATGCTCTGACCAGTCCAACTGCTATAACAAGCCACCTGGGGGAGAAAAAGAAAAGAAAATGTAATCAAAGAAAGAAATAAAAACAAACAAACCAAAAAAATGTAGGTAGGAAGGAATTATGGGACCAGAAACATGTAGCAATCCATATTGCTAAAAATGACCTACAGGATTGCTATCTTAGATAACCGACCACAGTTCTCCAGAGTCAGGCTTTAATGCACAGAAATATCGTGCCATCACCAGCACCCGGCCAAATGTGCACCTCATGAGCAGAGACACTTCACCCAGCTGGAACTCAGCTCTTTGGCAATTTAGCCCGTTAAACAAGGCCAAACTGAAGGCAATAAGCTAAAACGATGCCAGAAAGTCTAAGACAAAAGGGAAAAAAGCTGTTAAAGGAAATTTTAAGTAGCCTCTGGTGACCTAGTGAGCAAGGAGTTGCGCTATCAACCCAAAGGCAGGCAGTTCGAAGCCACCAGCTGCTGTGAGGGATTAAAAGGAGAAATCTTCAGAGATTTGCAGCCTCTGAAAATCTGCTTGAGGGTCAGCTGTGAGTCAGTGGTTTCAACTGTTGTTAGGTGCTGTTGGAGTCGAGTACAACTCACAGCGACTCTATGTCTGAACTCTGTCCTATCCTGTGTCATCCTCAGTTCCCAACACAGAAGAGCCTTTTTGCAGCTGTCACCATGTCAATCCACCTGGTTTCAACTAGACGGCACATAACAGCAACAAGAACATGCTGCAGTTAGTCTTTAGTAAATGAGATGATTTAAAAAAAAAAACGCTTTAAAGCATTTAATGTTTAAAGTATCTTGCTGGAACATAACCCAACATCTCTTAAAATGTGCTTTTTAAAACTTTAAACAAAATAAAGAAGAAAAGTCCTTTTAGTGGAATTGCCCAAACCGAGAAACAAAAGCTAGAGTTAGTTACATGATATAAAAACCAAAACAAAGCACACAGGCATGCAACTGTGAATGTTATATTACTGCTCTGCTGTCCTTCTCAGAAATAGATTTCTTGGGCCCTATGATTTTGTTTTATCTATTACGTGCTGTAGTAAAGTGTGTGGGCCTTAATTTTTAATGTATGTCTCTTTGAATAATGGATTTAGCCAACTGCATTATCTTGATCAGGAAATAGGATAGGTGGTCCATATTATTTTTAGAAAATTTCATTCATGTAAGAGAACCTCATAAAAGCATTTGTAAAAGAAGAAATGAAGTTCTGGTGGCCTAGTGGCAAGAAGCTGCACTGCAATACCAGAGGTACATGGTCCAAATCCACTAGATTTTCCGCTGGAGGATGGACAATCTCCTCCTGTACCAGTCAGATCAGATTTGATGGTACACACACACACACACACACACACACACACACAATTTTAAAAAAAATTAAAAACAAATGGATTCTTTATCTCTTAAAGTCAGTTGCCTTCAAGTTGTTTCATGGCAATCTCACATGCATCAGAGTAAAACTAAGTCCCACAGGGTTTTCAATGGCTGGTTTTTTTAAAATAGAATGTCAGGCCCTACTGAGGTACATGTGCATGGACTTGAACTCCTAATCTTTTGGTCAATAGCCCAGTATGATAATCATTTGCAACACCTCAGGACTCCAGAGATGTCAGTATCAGCACAGAAAAGGGCAGTTTAACTCTCCTAATCTGTTTCTCTTCTTGATTTAAGATAAATCAGGGGGCTCTGTGGCCTAGTCCATTAACCCAAAGGCAAGCATTCAAATCTACCAGCTGAGAAACATCGGTGATTTTTTTGCCTCTGAAAATCCGCTGAGAGGTCAACTATGAGTCGGTCTGACTTGACTATGAATGATTGATTTAAAATAATCCTTAACCTCCACTACATTCTCTAGGTTCCTTGCTCTATGAATTAGAAAGATTGCTAGCTACCCTTAGCCACGTGTGCCCTGACCAAGTCATTTTTCCTTTTTCTCCAAGGAACCTTAAAATCTATCTCTAGTCCATCAATGGCCTGGATAAGACAATATGAATGTTACATATAAATACACCCAGATTCTTGAATGTTCTTCTAAAAATGGTCTGTAACCATCTATGCAATCATTTATGTGATAAAGAACACCTGTATCTGTAATAGTTACTCACTGATCAAGAGAAACAGGTTCTATACCCTGATCTGCTACTAACAAGTTCAAGTAAGTTAAAACTCTGAGCCTTGGTTTCAACACTGCTGTTCCTAAAACTATAAGTTATAATTTTCTCATGATATAAGGAGTGTGAGTGTGAGTGTGTGTGTATGTGTGTGCATGTGTGTGTGTGCATGTGTGTGTATGTGTGCGTGTGTGTGTGTGTGCATTGTGTGTGTGTGCGTGTGCGTGTGCATTGTGTGTGTGTGTGTGTGTGTGTGTGTGTGTGTGTGAAAATGCAAGGTGAATTTTAATTTCATTTTGCACATTACCAAATGTGCAAAAAAGCGGCAAGGGGAACATGTATGCTATTTGCTTGTGTCAGCACCTGAAGAACCAAAACTGAGCCAGTTGTCTTTAAGTGATTCTGGCTAAGCGACCTCCTAGATTAGGCAAGAATTGCACCACAGTTTCCAAGACTATATAATCTTTATAGAACATTTTTTTTCCTTTATAGAACATCGTTATCCCAATGAGCAGCTGTGGAGTTCAATCACTGACCTTTTGGTTACCAACTGATGACTTTAACCAAGGCTCCTAGTCAGTAGTTGAAGGAAACACAAAATTAGCTGCATCCAAGGGGGCGATATGGGTGCAAGGGAAAAGTGAGAGGTGATATTTTCACTGTGTGCCTTGGCACACCTTTTACATTTTGAGCTTGGTGGCCTACTTTGTAGGGAATTATCCTGCTAACCCAAAGGTCAAGTCTCTGCAATCAAGTCAGTTCGGATTCAACAATGAGGGTTATTTTTTTTTAAAAAAAAAGTATTTTAAAAATTAAAAAGATAAAAGTTTAAGAACTTTTCTAATAATTTTTAATAATAAAATATTGGAGAAAAATAGTTTTAAAAAAGAAATGCAATTTCACAATAGATCATGAAAAGAGTGACCCTGTGATTTTCCACAGCAAAACCACAAGATCAATGAATTGCCAAGCTGGAGGGTCCTTGGAGGTCACTGAGCCTAATTCTTCACAGATGCAGAATGGAGGCCTAGGAACGAAAATGATTCATCCAAGGTCACACAGCTAGTTAGCCTCACAAGCAGAACTAATATTAGTTCTAGTTAAAGAGTGGAATGAAATTAGGAAAAAAGCAAAAGAAGCAAAATATTTCAAGGGTCTATCTCACCAACTCCCAGTTAATAACTCTGCTTTGTCTCTTCAGTGTGTTTGCTCCTCACCATAAATTAACCAAAGAAGTCTAAACTCACTTGAGCACACACAGCTTTTTCATGCCACGGGTCAAAAACTTTCAACACTTTCCTATCATTTTTTTTTTTTTTTTGGATGCAAACTCAGGCAGGGTTTTGAAAACGGCCGCCGAAATAAAGGGTCACTCTGCAGCCACAGCTTCCTCCACTCCCCAGGAGGGGAGCAGTTCACCATTCGTGACTGGCCGCCTGGACTCTCGCCTCTGCGCGCACACCGTCCTCCGGACCTGGACCTGTGGTGTCCAGCCCACGGGCTCACCAGGCCCTCCGAGCCGGGGCCGCGATTGCCTTTCCCGCGCCTCCTCGCAGCCCGCATCTCTCTCCTCCAGACCCCACTGCAGCCCAGCGCAGACCCAGCGATCGCGAACTCGGCTCAGCCCCCCACCTCGGGCGGAGCTCCAGGGTAGTGACCAGGGCCGATACAGCAGCCAGCCACCCTCGCCGCCCAGGTTCCCGGTCCTCGATCGGGCCTCTGGGGCCGCCCTCACGGCGAGGGCACCTGGCTCTACCGGTCGCACGCAGAGTCCCCTCCCGGGTCGGGCTCGCTCCCGCCTCCCCAGTCCCTGAGCCTCAGCCTCACCCTGCCGTCATGACCACATTGTAGATAACCAGATACGCGGTGGCCAGAGGCCCCGGGCCCCTCTTCTTCCGCGTGCCGCTCGCGTCGCCGGCCCCAGACCGGCCACTGCCACCTCCATTCCCCTTAGTCGCTGCAGTAGCCGCCGATGCCGCCATGTCAAGTGCCGGTAGCCCGCTCTCTCCGGCGGGCACCTCGGACCTGACTGGATATATGGTGTAGGCGGAGGGAAAGACGAGGTAGGGGCGGGGCCGAGGCAGAGGGGCGGGGCTAGGGACAGCGCCCACGAAGGTTGCCATCTTGGTTGAGGGCAAGGACGCTACTGGCACTCCCCGCCCCTCGGTTCGTCACAGTCGCCGCTGCCATCTTGGATCAGGGTACTCGCCTCCTTTTTGGCGCTCAGTGTAGTACTTACGGGCGCCATTTTTAGTTAGGGTAACGTCGCCTTTGGAAGTTCTCACCTGGCTGGCCAATAAACTTTCCCTAGTATTTGGAAGATGGAGGGCTAGGCACTACACTCTCGTTGTTAGCATATATTCCATTTTCCATAACTACTTTCTTCATGTTAAAATTGCTTTGTATCTCATCTCAGCTTTTCCCAATGGCCCTCTCTTCATAACCTGCCATCTTGAATCAGGGCTTTTGACGCCAACTTTGCTTCCCATCAACCTCTGCGCCTGGTGGACGGCATCCCTTTACCGCGCGTGATTAACCTTTGGTTGGATTGAAGATGTAGCGTTTGAAGAGATTTTTCTCTTTTCATTTTAAGTTACTGGTACTGTAGAGTTTAACGAAAATTGGTCCCTTTCCCATGTAGAACTGAATGTCACCTGTGGGCAGATACGACTTAGAGGCTGAAGTCGCATGTGTTTCCTTGTTGCAAAGACGGGACAAGGCAAAGTGGTCAAAGTGAAGCATTGACACACTATGGCCAAAAGTGAAAGGATGATGACTGACTTTTAATTTTAAGAAAATAAATCTGAAGCAAACTAGGGAACTCTGGTAGCTCATAGGAATGAGTTGCACTGCCAATCCAAAGGCAGGAGGTTCAAATCCACCCGCAGCTTTATGGTAGAAAAAAAGATTAGCAATCTTCTGTGCAGTTTACAGACTCAGAAAAGCCGCTGGAGAGTCAGCTAGGAGTCCTTTCCAACTCTACAGCTTTGAGTTCTAAGTGGTTTATTTGAAGGGAAGCAGTGATTTCTGCAATTTGCTTCAGTGAGCTGATCCCAATTTGCATTTGTTGTCTTGTTCCAGGATATTCATAATTTGTATTTATTTGCCATAGTCAAGTATGTTTTCACTCCAAGTCTAGTGCGTTTCCGAGATTGGACTACTGTGAAAGGAAAGAAACAAAGCCCTTGGCTTCTCAGTTTCTATTGAAATATAGAGGGGAGTCAAGAATGTAAATATGAGCTTGTCTTTTGGAGACTACCCTCCAGTCTCCCCCTGGGGAATCCACCAACATTGGAATCCATCTATTGCGATCCGCAAAGTTTTAAATGGTCTATTTTCAGAAGGGATTAATAGACTTTTTCAGCTACAAACAGTCCTCTAAGGTCAGACCAGTGTGTCTAACTATATAAGATGCATTGACTAGTCACCCACATCATGTTAGATGCCCCCTAGTCTGTTGTGATGCATTGTTGTATGTTATGAAGTTTGAACAGACCCATAGTCTACCCTTTAATGGGTTTTCAGAGGCGGTTAATCATCCTCCCTGGGAGCAGCCGGTGGATTTGAACCATGTGCCTTCAGGACTTGTTGCAGACCGAGGGTCCCAAAGAATGAAATAATTTTATAATCATTAGTAATGAGACAGACTACCAGGAATGAAATAGAACAGAGTGTGAGAAAAAGGGGGCCAACAGTTCCCATGACTGAAGGCCCCAAGCCATGATTCTCTGAGTGTTTATTTAGAATCAAAGGAAGGTAAACAAAGTAAAATCATAAGGAAGTACAAAACAAAAACAAATGATAATGGTGAAGCCAAGTTCCTCTTTATGCTAATCTCAAGAGGGAGGGATTCAGTTGATACAAACTAAGAACAATGTTGACTCTTAGGGAACACCTTAGTACCACAAGGTGACCTTCACCTTGTATTAAACATCCTTCATTTCCTGATACAGTATTTGGTCTACTATTAGTAAATTTGATATTCGGCTTCCCTCAAGGACTGTAGTGCAGCTTCTTACCACTAGGTCACCAAGAGCTCCCTGTGACTCAATGCAGTTCACAGCGACCCTATAAACAACACATTGAAACCTTGCCCTATTCCATGCCATTCTTAACAATTTGCCATGCTCAGTCTGCTGTTGTAGTCACTATGTCAATCCATCTCATTGAGGATCTTCCTTCCTATTCACAAGGATGTTGTCTTTTTCCAAGGACTAGTACGAGGGAGCTCTGATAGTGTAGTTTGTATGGAGTTGAGCTGCTAACCAAAAATCCATACCACTCTGATTTGAATCCACCAGCAACTCTGCAGGAGAAAGATGGGCAGTCTCCTCCTGTGCAGTTTACAACCTCAGAAACCTACTGGAGAGTCAGGTATGAGTTGGTTCCAACTTGATCGCAATAAGAGAAAGATCACAAGCCTATGCTCAAAGCATGGGAAAGAGTTAAACCACCCCAGTCATTTAAACTCAACTCTGGTCTGCTTTCTATAGTACAGAATGAATGTTGTTGTTATTGTTGTTATGTGCCGTCGAGTGGTTTGCGACTCATAGCGACCCTATGTACAACAGCCCTAA
>NW_006399782.1:7031011-7037424 GCF_000299155.1 Elephantulus edwardii | reverse complement strand
TCCCATCTCTCCAATGCCTAGTATGTCAATATTTATGCTTTCCATTTCTTTCTTAACAATTTCTAATTTTCCTACATTCATGATAGAACTGTCAAGCATGAAAATACAGAATGAATGACCTTTGTAAATATGTGTTTGTTCATGTTTACTCCCCTCAATCCCTAAAAACATTTAAATGGCTTTTAAGATACAAAATGTTTAATGTAGTCTACAATAGTAGACTCTGTGGTCTTATCCCTGCCCACCCCTCAGTCTCGTGTCACAGCATCGTGCTATCCCAGCTTTACCATCTGTTTCCAAACAAGCAATGCTTCTTAGTGCCATAGAACTTTATATGTGTTCTATATTCTTTACCTAAAACGTTATCTATCCCTACCTCTCTATGGGAAGCCAAATTTCATACCAAATATTATATGATAAACGATATGCTTAATCAGGAATTGAAGGAATCACAAAATATAAATTACAATTTCACAGGACATAAGCTGCTTCCTGCAGACAAGAGGCAGCTAGGTTCCCCCTGCAGAGGGAGAGTTAAAATGTATGAAACATTTCCTTCCTGGGCTAAGCATTACGTCGACAATAGAGGAAAAACTTGGCTTCATTTACAAGAGAGTTATCCTTATGATTTGCTTCCCCTGATTCTCAATAAATACACAAAAAGGTGTGGCTTGTGGAGCTTCACTTGATTCAAACTGCTGGGCCCCAGCTTTTACTCTCTCTGTTTACTTATACATTCTTGGTGTTTTGTCTCATTATTAATTATTAATATACTTTACCCTTGGTCTGCAACACCTTTCCCCTTCTAAAATTGAATTCTCTCACCAGTGTCTCTAGGGGAGGTTTCCATGTTTTTGTCTAGCACTATATTCT
This sequence comes from Elephantulus edwardii, assembly GCF_000299155.1. NCBI lineage: Eukaryota > Metazoa > Chordata > Mammalia > Macroscelidea > Macroscelididae > Elephantulus > Elephantulus edwardii. Next base: position 7,036,551 of record NW_006399782.1, on the reverse strand, counting down.
TGGTTTCAGTTTTCATACCAGGGTGGTTTTATACTTATTTACGTGATTCCTATTTGCTACTATGCTGTAAGATCTACAGGGGCAAAACCACTGGTTCTTTGTTGGTAGTGGTGATTTGAGTTGGTTTTGTTTGAGGTTTTCCTCCGTATTATTAAATACTCAATGCCTGACATGTATCCTGGCTGTATGATACATTCTGGATTCATGATTGTCTGGCTAGCAAAACTTAATTATCTCAAGGCTTACATTTATAACAGCATAAGACAAATTTATCAGAATCCTGTGATATGTGTGGCAGGAAAAAGTTTATATTTTAAGTGGATTGAGAAATTGTGATAAATTCACATGATGGAATTTTACACAGCACTCAGGAGCAATGATTTTGAAAATCTCTACTAAGCTTTGAAGAGTCTGGAGAACATTGTGCTGAGTGAACTAATTCAGTCTACTAAGGACAAATACTGCATAGGACTGTTAGTGTAGAAATAGAAAGATAATTAGCAAAACATGTATTAGGATCTGAGGTGGTGGGGTAGGGGTGGGGGGAGCAGAGAAGTGAGGATGGGCAGGGGTAAATCAAAGCATTGCACAATTTGGTGGGGTGAGGGGGCAGATAAAGTAAATGCAAAAGATCCCCCGGAGATCTGGAAGGGTAGAGTAATGGTGGGCATAGTTTAGTGATGATTAATTTTCTAAAACATAATTAATGGGAATGATGGTATGAAACACAGTGGGAATTAAGGATAGTGTGAAACATAATGTATATGAACTTTGTAAGCAAACCAATATGAAATAAAAAGTAAAGTGAGACGTTGTTAGAGGGGGAAATGTATTTTCTGTAATTATTAAAGATAAAAATATTTGAAAATGACACATTTGCCAACTATTTTACCATCCTTGTGGAAATTTTGAAGGAAAGAAATCAAGCAGACATGAGAGGGTGTGACTTGGTAGTATTGAGTTTGGCTTACTAGATCTAGTACCTAAAAGAGTACCTGCTGCTTTTCCTTTGATTGTGTGATTATCTCTCATTAATCTTATCTTTAAAAGAGTCTGTCCATTCCTTTCATTTTTACTCCAACAGTCCTAGATAGAACAAAGGCATTATCTCTTTCCAATTGCTCCACTATAAGTCTCATGAGTTTGGCTTGAGTCATGTGCCTGTCATTGACCACTTTACTGTGGCTAAAGGATAGGCTTTGTTGGCCATCCAGGTCTTATTCTTATTCTGATATTGACCTTGGCTGAGGATAAAGAAGGGGACACCAAGGAGAAAAAACAAAGAGCATAAAGGCTGGAGGCAAACACATCAAAGTCTGAAGCCCTGAACGTAGCTTCCCCATAACTTTTTTTGAAAATTTACAGGCAACAAATCACAAAGAGAATTCTGTGCAAATGCAGCTAGGCTCTTTCTATTGACAACCTTATGCTTATATGAGGAAGGAGGGATTTGTAAATACAATCTAAGAATTGAAAAGGTCTGCTGTTATGCCTGCCTTGTTGCCTAATTCCTGTGATCTGTCTCAGGAGTGTTGCAGACTAAGCGTAAAGTAAAAAAAAAAATGTGACAGAACACCAAAAATGAGATAAAACAGAGAGCATAAAAACAGGGGGTCAGCAGTTCTCAAAATAATTAAAGTGCCACAAGCCATACTACTCTGTGTATTTATTGAGAATCAGGGGAAGCAAATCATGAAGAGAATTCTCTTGTAAATGAAGCCAAGTTTTTCCTCTATTGTCAACCTAATGCTTAGCTCAGGAAGGAAGTATTTCACATGTACTAACTCTCCTTCTACAGGGAGACCCTGGCTGCTTCTTGTCTGCAGGAAGCAGCTAGTTTCCTGAGATCTGTCACAAGAGAAATTCCAAGTTATATTTTGTGATTCCTTCAATTCCTGATTAAGTGTATGGTTTATCATATAATATTTGATATGACATTTGGCTTCTCATGCAAGAGGAATTCCAGCTTGTGTTTGCACCTTCCTTAATTACTGGTTAAGCATTTGGCTTAATATTTGGCTTCCCATAATACTCCTGTAGTGGGGAAGTAGTAACTTGTCTCTAAGGTGTGAACTGAGCTGAGGTGAGAGGTTAGTTGCCGTTAGCTTTGTTCTGACTAACAATGACCCCACATAGAACAGAAAAAAAATTGCCTGTTCCTGTGCTCTCCTCACCACCTTGTGTTGGGGACCCTTGTTGCAGTAGCTGTATCCATCCATCTTGTCAATGATTGTCTTCTTTTTTGCTGACCTCTGTCTTACAAGCACAATGTCCGTCTCTACGGATTTGTCCCTGCTGATGCATTTAGACTGAGTCTCACCTCCTCATTATTTGCTTAGCATACAGATTGAATGTTGTTGTTGTGTACCTTTGAGTCAGATTTATAGCCCACCCTCCAGTGGATTTTCAGAAGCAGCAAATCTCAGAGGAGAAGATTGTCCATTGTTCTCTCACAGAACAGCTGGTAGAGTCGAACTGCTTTACCTTTGGGTTGGCAGTGCACCTCCTTCCCACTAAGCCATCAGAGCTCCCAACGACAGAATACATTTGGTGAAAGGATTGCAAACTATACAATATTGCACTGTTGTATTTGAAAGACTGCCTCATAGTTTAAGTTCTGCATGAAAACACTTAAGTGCTCTGACGTTCCCATTCTCCACAATGTCATCCATATTTTTTTGTTGACTGACACATTAAAATGTGTTTGCATAGTCATTTAAATACAAGTAAATATCTTCCTTGCATTTTCTGCTTTCAAAAAAGATCCAAATGACATAATCATTGATATCCCTCATTTCATGTCCTCTTTTTGATCTAGCTTGAATTTCTGAAAATTCCTTGTCAATGTACAGAAGCAACCATCTGTATCTGTAATATAATGTACTTGCATGTAGTATTAATATTATTTGATCATTTACCCGTTCTTTTGAATCACCTCTCATTGAAACAAGCACAAATACGGATGACTTGCAGCTGGTTGGTCAAGTACCTATCTTCTAAAATTCTTGGCATAAATGGATGAGCAATTCTAGTTGTGTCCATTTACTGAAACATCTCAGCGAGGAGGGCGTCAATTCCTAGAACCTTATTTTTATCAATGCCTTCAGTAGTGCTTGGTCTTTTTCCTTCAGTACCATTGGTTCATGTGCTACCTCCTGAAGTGGTTGAACGTCAACTAATTATTTTAAATACAGTAACTTTGGTATCACATTCATCCTTTTTAAAATTTATATTTTATATTGGTTTGCTTACAAATTACATATACATTGTGTTCCACACTATCCTTCATCTATATTGTGTTTCATAAAATCATTCCCATTCAATATGTTTTTTAAGATCAATCACCATTGAACTATGTTCACCATTATCCTGTCTTTCCAGATCGCCACTGGATGCTTCCCATTTATCCCACACACACTACCAAATTGTGTGACCCTATGATTTTCCCCCTGCCCATCCTCACCCCACTACTCCCATCGCATTCATCTTCTTTTGATGCTTCCTGTGGTTTGGGTTTTTTTGTTTGGTTAGATTTTTGCCCTTAGAATCTTTAACTATTGCAAATTGAGGCTTGCCTTTTTTTCAATTCTTTTGAACTTAAAAAAGTCTTCTCTTTTGGTTTCTAACTTCAGGTTTTTTCCACATTTCACAATAATGCTTTATTTTGTCTTCCCTGGCCACCATTTATAATCTGTTCAGCTCTTTTACTTTATCACTTCTTCCAATAGCAAGTTTCAGAGTCAGAGGTACATTTCTTCAACAAAGAAGGTGTGAGCTGTTTCCAAAAAAAAAAAAAAAAGAATGCTTACTGGACAAGTAAAGATAACAGATGTGCAATACAGTATGCAGTGTACCTCCAAGCAGTTTAGAGGCTGTATTGGGGTACATTCTAAGAACAACTTAAGAAATCAAATAGGTTATTGTTCCTCTCCCAGGAACAGCTAATTTTTAAAGGAGCTTGCAGCTTTTTCTCCCCATTTTGAATGATTTTCAATTTGGGCTTTACCTCTAACACTATATTCTTCTATTATTCATTGGGTGTTCAGAGGACTGCTGTCTCAGATGTGAATGGCCAATCTTGTTTCCTTGTGTGCCTTACTTTGGGAGCGCTGCTGAAACCTGTCCACCATGTATGGCGGCCTTCTTGGTATTTAAAATATCAGTGGCATAGCTTTCAACATCACAACAACCCACAAATTACATCGCAGCAAACTAATGTTACAGAATACAAGGGGTTCTTTCCATAGTCAATCGCCAATAAGACAAACGGATTGCAATATCCATAAATGCACTTTATTACACAGATCTGGGAGACAGTGAGTCACCTCCAAGACTCTATCCCACTCTGAGAGTGGTCATCGGCTTTTATAGGAAGGTGAGACATCAACTTACTTAACAATAAACTTTTGTTAATAAAATTAAAGAATTTCTATATCTGAAAGAAAATTATTCATACCCAGATACTCCTTTTCCAGGCAAACAGGCAGATTAAGTTACAATTTACATATGATTGGGGAAAACAGCTTCAAAGAGATAACAGCTAATCTAGGAGATACATCTGCTCTTCTGATTAACAGACAGATAACAGAAAGGGCACTAAGAACTCTAAGGTCAAGCAACCAGTCCTGCAGGCTGGAGAAAACTATAGTTTTATAATTTATACCTATATAGAGACTTTGGAACTTATTAATACCACCCTATCACTAACAGACAAGTGCTATACTAATAATAGTAAACAATAAACATGCAAGCATGTACCCACCTAAGCTGCATAGTGGGTAAGGAATTGCACTGCCAACCAAAAAGCAAGTGGTTCAAATCCACCAGCAGCTTCATGGGAGAAAGATGGGCAATTCCCTCCCATGCAATTTACAGCTTCTTAAAACCTATGAGAAAAAGATTATATGATAAGACATTATATGTACCAGAATAATGGCTACAAAGTCAGACATGACCCCGACCCTACCCCATACATCTTCTTCCACTAATCATATGTCCTATGTTCATTACAAATTTATTCACTGACTTGACCTTACTGACAGTTGTGGGCTTTATTAATGAAATAGATTGGGGGTTGGGGAAGGCAAAGGATATCACACGGTGAAAATCCAGATTTCATGAATAGCAATTCTAGCCTGATGAATAGCAAGACACAATTGTCACAGACCGAGGGTAAAGTATTTTTATAATTATTAATAATGAAACAGACTACCAGGAATGATATAGAACAGAGAGCATAAAAAACAGGGGTCCAACAGTTCCCATGACTAAAGGCCCCAAGCCATGCTTCTCTGGGTATTTATTGAGAATCTTCAGGAAGGCAAACAAAGTAAAATCATAAGGAAGTACAAAACAAGAATGAAGGATAATGGTGAAGTCTTTTGCAGATAAGCCCAAGTTCCTCGTTATACTAATCTCAGGAGGGAGAGATTCAGTTAATACAAACTAAGAACAATGAAAACTAGGCCAGGAGCTGATTGTGGAACAGACCACCAACGACTCATACGCAAGTTCAAGCTAATGCTGAGGAAAATTAAACC
>NW_006399782.1:7027212-7028906 GCF_000299155.1 Elephantulus edwardii | reverse complement strand
CAATGTCTCTGAGTTATGATGTTGGAGAAACGTACTATTTCATGAAATGGAGAAAACAAGTCTGTCTTGGGGAAAGTTCAACAAGGGTGCACTTTTTTTTTTTTTTAAGGGTAAGGATGGTGAAACTTTGTCTCACATACATTGAGTATATTATCAGGAGCAGGAAGGGCCAGTCCTTGGAAAAGAACATTATGCTGGGAAAGTTGTGTTGTGCCACAAGCTCTAGAGCACGGACTCTACACACATACAGACTCGGTGGTCAAGTGGCAAGGCCCCAGCACTTCCAGACAAGGGTTTTTATTGGTGCTGGGAGTGGCAAAGACTGTGTGAGGGGCGGGGAGGTACAAGGGTTTGGGGAACTTGTGAGGTAAGATGGGGTGGCGTATGAAGATTGGCTAATTTGAAAATAAGCTGGCTCATTAGCAAGAGCCCAAACATTTGGCATACTCTGATTGGAGTAAGGTTCATATAGGATGAGTTAGAGTCACTTCTTTGTTCCTGAGGTCCTTTGAGGAAGTGAACTCAGAAAAACAAGGACAAAGGACTTAAGATGGCGGCCAGATCAGAGATATATATAACAAATCTTGACTCTCACAGGTGGAGGATCAGAGAAAGAGAGGAAGACTCCCCAACAGGAAGGATTGACACAGAATCTGTAACAATGGACGCCATCAGAGATGATGAGGATGATACAGGATAGGGCAGGATTCGGATGTGTTGTTAAAAGGGATTTTATCAGTCACAGTCAACTCAATGGCACCTAACAACAACAAAGCCAAAAAGCAGACTAATAGTGGTTTTTTAGGGGTAAAGTTGATCCCTAAAAATTTGAGGCTTTTCTTTGTGGTGTTGAAAGTGTTTAAAATTTACTGTACTGATGGTTGCATATATCTGTGAATATATTAAAAGAATTGCATTTTGTACTTTTAAAAGATTTAATTTTATGGTATGAGTTATATCTCAATAATGAATGGTAAAGAGACTGAGATTGTTAACAGCTTCAGTTTGCTTGGCTCCACAGGATTTTCATTCATAGGGTCACGGTGAGTCGCCTACAACTTGATGGCACTTAACAACAACAACAGACTGAAAATTAGAGAATTTAGTTCATTTACTTTCTATGTGATTATTTTTTATACAATTTTTTAAACATTTTTATTACTTTTTTTTTTTAATGTGTGTACCATCAAATCAGATCTGACTGGTACAGGAGGAGATTGTCCCTCCTTCAGCAGAACATCTGGTGGATTCGAAACTCACATCTCTAGGTTCTAAACACTGTTCTATCCTGTGCCAACCTAGCCATCTCAAACACACTTATTCTCACCGCTCCAGTCACAGAATTGATCCATTTCATCAAAGGTCTTCCTCTCCTTCACCGCCCCTCCACTCTGCCAAACATGATGTCCCTCTCCAAGGACCAGTCCCTCCTTCCAACATAGCAAAAATATGTCCGACAAAGCTTCAGAATCCTTGACTCCAGGGAACATTCTGACTTCACCCTCTCCAGGACAAATCTGTTTGTTCTCCCAGCAGTACATGGTATATTCAACACTCGTCTCCAGCACCACAGCTCAAAGGCATAAATTTTTTTTTATCAACCCTATTCACTGTCCAACTCTCCGATGCATAGCACGTAACTGCGAAGACTACAGCCTGGATCAGGCACACCTTAGTCTCCAGCCTGACATCGT
>NW_006399782.1:6996490-7026462 GCF_000299155.1 Elephantulus edwardii | reverse complement strand
TTGCATGTGATATTAATGATATTGTTCGATAATTTCCACACTCTGTTGGGTCACCTTTCTTTGGAATGGGAACAAATATCGATCTTTTCCAGTCAGTGGGCCAGCTGGTTATTCTCCAGATTTCTTGGCACAACTTAGTGAGCACATCCAGGCCAGTGTCTGTTTGTTGAAATATGTCAATTGGTATTCCATCAACTCCTGGAGCCTGTTTTTTTGCCAATTCCTTCAGAGCAATTTGAACTTTCTCTTTCATCACCATAGGCTCTTGCTCATAGGTCATTTCATGAAATTCTTCTTTGTCAGCCAATTCCTCCTGATACAGTGACTCTGTGCATTCCTTCCATCTTCAATTTCCTTGTGAGGCAATATAAAACTTCACTCTAAGTAGTTGCTGGTCTTTGCTTTATAGGTGGCCTAGTAGTTTCTCCTCAAACTAGTTTCTGTCCTTCCTCTTTACCTTACAAATATGACTTATTCAAATACATAAAGCCAAGGATAAAGAAATTGAGAATTTCCACCAACTTCTACAGTCTAAAATCAAACAAGTCTCAAAAAACAATGGGAAATGAAAACACAAGAGTGTCACCTTGAAGACCAAGGTGTCATGGATTCAAGCTGTGATATTTTCAGTTGCCTTATGTGCATGTGAAAGCTGGAAGGACTAAGAAGATCAAACTAGAATTGATGCTTATGAATTACAGTTGTTATGTGCTGTCAAGTCACTGTGACTCATAGCGACACTATGTACAACATCCCTAAACCTTGTTCTATCTCTTGCCAATCTTATTGTCTCTGACATGCCTATCCCCATGGCCCCAGTGATGAAATCAATCCATCTTATCGGGGGTCTTCCTCTCCTGCACCTTCCCTCCACCCTCCCAAGCATAACGTCCCTCTCCAAGGACTGATCCACCTTGCAACATGCCCAAAGTATGTCAGATGGAGCTTCAGAAACCTTGCCTCCAAGGAGCAGCCTGGCTTCTCCCTCTCCAGAACGAACTTGTTTGTTCTCCTAGCAGTCCATGGTATATTCAGTGCTCTTCTCGAGCACCAAAGTTCAAAAGCATCAACTCTTCTTCTATCTTCCCTAGTCATTGTCTAGCTCTCTGATGCATAGCAAGTAATTGCAAAATCATGGCCTGTATCAGGCCCACCTTAGTCCCCAGACTTACATTGTTGCTCCTCAGTACCTTGGAGAGGTCTCTGACAGCAGACTTTCCCAATGCAATTCGCCTTTTAATTTCCTGGCTGCTGGTACCAAGAGTGTTGATTGTAGAGCCAAGTAAACTGAAGATGCCCACAATCTCAGTCTCTACAATGCTGGTAAAAATATTGAATAGAGTGTGCAAAGAGTCGCATGGCTAAGCTAAAGGTCGAAGCTTCTCTGGCAATTTGAATCTACCAGTAGCCCTTAGGGAGAAACGAGCACTTTTGCACTTTCTTGGGTTTAGCCTTAGAAATCCAATAAAGGGTAAGCTATGGGTTGGCTCTGATTTAAAAACAATGAGGGGCTTTATTTTGCTTTGCTTTTTTTATGGACTTCCAAAAAAATGAGCAAATTTGCCTTGGAAAAAGAACAATAGTGATTCTTAGAAGTGAAGACAATGAATCTTATGGACTTTGGAGATGTTATAAAGAAGGGCCAGTCTGTGGAGAAGGACATTGTGCAACATAGAGAGTCAGTGACAAATGAGGAAGAATGCGGAGAAACGGAGAAACGGCTGCACAATAGACTTAAACAACAATGACGGTGAGGATGGCACAGGCCTAGGCAGGGCTTTGTTCTGTTGTTCAACTACAGTTGAAACCAGCTCAATGGCATCTCACAACAGCAACAACAACACTAAGAAGCTTATCCACTCTTGGTAATGTTCTTAAGTTAGATATGGGTTTATTGCTCATATTATTTCTGTGATCACAACATGTATACCTTACTCATCTGGTATGTAATAAAATAAATGAAAAGTAAAGAGAAACCTTGATAGTGGGAAATAATATGATCAGCATTAGGATGGTCTTCCAGGAAGCTATTTTTGTTAATATAATAAAGATATTAAGGGGCCAGCACTCCCGGGATGCCTTTTTAATGAAAGATTATAAACCAAAGTCCTTTTGAAGGATGTTGTTGTTGTTATGTACTATCGAGTTGCTTGTGACTCATAGTGACCTTATGCACAAGAGCCCTAAACCCTGCTCTATCCTGTGCCAATCTTATTGTCTCTGACACACCTACTCCCATTACCCCAGTCACTCAATCAATTCATTTCATCAAGGGTCTTCCTCTCCTGCATGGTCTCTCCACCCTCCAAGCCTGATGTTCTTCTCCAAGGACTAGTCCCTCCTCTCAGCATGCCCAAAGTATGTCAGACGAAGCTCCAGAATCCTTGCCGCCAAGGAGCAGCCTGGCTTCACCCTCTCCAGGACAAAACTGTTCTCCTAGCAGTCCATTGTATATTCAACACTCTTCTCCAGCACCACAGCTCAAAGGCATCCATTCTCTTTCCATCATCCCTAGTCATTGTCCAGCTCTCTGACACATAGCACACAATTGCTAAGACCATGGCCTGGATCACGTGCACCTTAGCCTCCAGCCTAATATCGCTGGTCTTCAGTACTTTGGCAGGTCCCTGATAGCAAACTTTCCCAAAGCAATTTGTCTCTTTATTTCCTGGCTGCTGTTACCACGAGGGTTAATTGTGGAGCCAAGCAAACTAAAACTGTTAACAATCTCAATCTCTACACCATCCATACTGATGCTGCCAACTGGCCCAGTGGTGAGAATCTTTGTTTTCTTGATGTTGAACTTCAATCCATATTGAAGGCTGCAGTCCTTGACCTTCTGCAGCAAGTGCTTCAGATCCTCCTCAGTTTCAGCAAGCAGGGATGTGTCATCTGCATAACACAGGTTTTTGGTAACTCTTACACCAATCCTGATGCCATATTCCTCCTCATAGAGCCCAGCATCCAGAATGATTTGTTCTGCATACAGATTGGAAAGGTATGGAGACAGAATGCATCCCTGGTGGACACCCTTTCCGATTTTGAACCATGCAGTGTCTCCTTTCTCTTTTCTAACAACTGCCTTTTAGTTCAAATATAGCTTTGCATAAGTACAATCAAATGCTTTGGGATTCCCATTCTTACCACAGTCAGCCAAAATTTGTTGTTAAAAGTCTTTGCATAGTCAATGAAATACAGATAGACATTCCTCTGGTACTCTCTGCTTTCAGCCAAGATCTGTTTAACATTAGCTATAATATCCCTGGTACCATGGCCTCTTCTAATCCCAGCCTGCACATCTGGCAGTTCTCTGTTGATGTGTTGCTCCAGTTGTTTTTGGATAATTTTCAGCGGAATCTTGCTTGCATGTGTTATTAATGATATTGTTTGATAATTTCCACACTCTGTCATATCTCCTTTCTTTGGAATGGGAACAAATATAGATCTCTTCCAGTCCTCCAGATTTCTTGGTACAACTTAATGAGCACATCCAGGGCAGCATCTGTTTGTGGAAATATGTCAATTGGTATGCCATCAACTCCTGGAGCCTTGGTTTTTTGCCATTTCTTTCAGAGCAACTTTAACTTCTTCCTTCATCACTACCGGCTCTTGTTCATACGTTGTTTCATGAAATTCTTCTGTGTCAGCCAATTCCTTCTGGTACAGTGACTCTGTACACTCCCTCCAGATTGGAATGTGGAATGTGAGTAGAATGGATGTAGGGAAATTGGATGTTGTTAGGAAAGAAATGGAACACATAAATACTGACATACTAGGTATTGGCGAATTGAGATGGCTTGGCATGGCACATTTTGAATCAGATGATCATATGATCTACTATGCCAGGGATGAAAAGGTGAAAAAAAAATTGAGATTGCTTTCATAATTAACAAAGTCATTTCTAGATCCATCATGAAATACAATGTGGTGAGTGACAGGATAATATGTGTACTCATACAAGGAAGACCAATAAACCAAATATATACACCCACAACTACAGCCAAAGAGGAGGAAATAGAAGATTTCTACCAACTTTTGCAGTCAGAAATCAATAAAACATGCAATCAAGATGCATTGATAATACTGGGTGACCGAAATGCAAAAGTTGGCAACAGGGAAGAAGGATCAGTATTTGGAAAACATGGACTTGGTGACAGAAATGAGGCCGGAGATAGAATGATATAATTTGGCACATTCAATGTTATTCATTGCAAATACCTTTTATAAGAAACACAAATGCAGGCTCTTTCACAGGGATTTCACCTGATGGTATGCATAGGAATAAAATTGATAACACCTGTCAAAAAAAAATCGCTGGAGAAGCTCAATATCAGCTGTGAAAACTAGCCCAGGTAGGTGCTGATGGTGAAACAGACCACCAACTACTCGTATGCAAGTTCAAGCTGAAGTTGAAGAAAATGAAATCTAATCCACAGGAACCGAAATTTGACCTTAAGGCTATCCCACTTGAAAACCATCTCAGGAACATGTTTGAGGCCTTGAACGCCAATGAGCAAAGACAAAATGAGCTGTGGGAGGATATCAAGAATATCGTCCATGAAGAATACAAAAAGTCTTTTGCACCTTCTGAAAGAAAGTTTCCAAGTAACTCGGAAAAAAAAATGCAAAAGGTCATTATAAAGGCAGAAGAGGAAGAAAATACCAAGATGGATGTCAGATGAGACTCAATATTGCTTTAGAGCGCCGAGAAGCCAAAGCTAAAGGAAGAAATCAAGAAAGTAAAGAGCTGAACAGAAAATGTCAAAGGGCAATTCGGGGAGACAAAGCAAGGTATTATAATGAAATATGCAAAGAGATGGAGTCAGAAAATAAAAAGGGCCAAACTCACTCAGCATTTCTTAAGCTGAAGGGTGAAAAAAAAAAGATTTTGAAGGATATTAGATGAGGGAGAGATCTGTTTAAAAGGGATCTATGACTGGGTATTCTTGTCATTACAGAATTCCAGAGTGAAGGCTGCACAGTGAAGTGAACTTGGGGGGAGGGATTACATAACAATGAAAGAGTTTTTCTTTTTCTTTTCAAGGAAAAGAATAATTTAGGGGGTAGGGGATGGGCAGGGAGAAAAGTGCAACAGTGAATGACTGGAAATCCTAAGTCTATGTAAAATGTCATTAAAATAAATTTTAAAAAACCAATAAATAGAAATCAAAAGAAAAAAAAAGACTTCATTACTCTTTGTGGCAGAGTAATATTCCATCATGTAGTTATACTGCATTTTGTTATTCATTCATCTGCTGAGGGACATTGCTACTGTTTCCACACTTTTGCCTATTGAAAATAGTGCTGCAGTTCTCCATAAAAGATTCCCCATAAAAGAGACAACTTGTGTAGAATAGGTGTATACTAATAAGTTTCCAGATTCTTGCACAATGAACCACTGTGGTTGAGCTAGAGAAGAAAATACTTTATTGGAAGGGCAATGGATAGCTCGCAAAACTGATGAACAAGCTGAAGAACGAAGTTTGGATTCTGTATTGGAGCCACGGAAATTGGGCAGACAGAAATAGAGCTCAAATCAATACACAGGAAGAATCTGGTTAGTATCCAATAGCTCTGCCACTGGCACAGCCTCCTCTGGATGCTGGATACGGCTGCCATTGCTTTCTCTGCCACCTTGGAAAGATTTTAAACTGCCTTTTAAATCTTACCATTCTCTCTCTTACTCCAGCCTCAAGGTCTCAGGGTAAGGGCACCTTTTGATTAAAGGTCACATGCTGAAATTCTAGATGCTGAGAAAGAAACTATTGCTCACAAGTGAGTGTCTTGATGGAAATTCTCTCCTCTACTGAAATTCGGAAGTGTGTTTATACTGAAACTAGAAAGTGTGCTTAGATCCAAGTGTGGCCCAAACTAGAAATGCCTATTATGAGTAATGTCTAACTTCTGCCTATTCACATGAGAAAGAGTAATCTGGTTAAAGTCTGTAAAATTGTCAGGGCCATGCGTTCACTTGGGATAATAATGTGCAGGCAGCCAGGCCTCTTTAGGCTAGCAGTGCACTCTTCTCACTCTCTTCCAGTCTCTAGGCCAGTGAGTGAGGATGGAGAAATGGAAGGGACAATTTTGTCAGCTTTGCCCTGTAAGTCAGGCTGTCTTCAGTTTAAAGAGGTAGGGAGTGACCCTCTACTCCTGCCATCTTTCATCGGCACATTAATAGAGAGCCCTGTGCAAGTGTGTGTAATTGAGTGTCTGGCTGACCATGAAAACAGCTGTTTGCATTCGCTTGCTTTTCAATTGTTTGCATCATGGAAAGACTCAGAGGAAAGGAAGGATGACGGCTAAAGTTCAGGCTCTAATTTTCACCCTAAAGTTCTAGTGAGCGAGCCTCCAGACTACTCAGTGACTTGACTTAATGTGAAAGGATGAGGTCAGAGTCTTTTGAGAATTTGAAGTTGGGGAGATCTAGGCCTGTATAGATGTGAAGAAAGAAGAGACACACCACCCCACCGATCCCTAAGGCTGTGATATCATTGTGTGGTGACAATGTATAGCTTCCAATGGCCACAAGTATCTCCACCCATAACCAATGAACACATCAAAGAATATCAGCCATGTCTGTGACCAAACATAGATTAAGGCAATAAGATGCCCCTTTCTACTAATTCAAAATGTTGAAGAGAAAAATGCTGATAATAGGGTTATAAGATATGAATATTCTTTTTTTATTAATTTAAATGAAAGTTTACAGAGACTTTGGATTTCCATTCATTCATTGTTGTACTTTTTCTCCCTGCCCAACCTCCCCCCACCAAGCTCTCTCTTCTCTTTGAGAAGAAAAAGAAAAACTCTTTCATTGTTATACAGTCCCTCCTCCATAGTCTACTCCACTGTGCTGCCTTCGTTCTGTACTCCTGTTGTGACAATAATACGTAATCATATATACCTTTTAAACAGTTCTTTCCCTCATCTGTTTCAATACAGTATACATTATTTATCCCCTCCTTCTCAGTCTCCCCCAACCCCTATGTCAGTCCTCTTTTATAACAATGGTATTATGCAGTATTTGTCTTTTTGTGGCTGAAATATTTCACTCAGCATCATGTCCTCCAGGGTCACTCATTTTGCATAATATTTCATTAATTCCTTGTTTTTCAGTGCAGCATATTATTCCATTATATGAATGTACCAGAGCTTCTCTATCCATTCATTTGTTGATGGGCACTTGGGTTGTTTCCAACTCCTTGCTATCATGAACAAAGCTGCAATAAACATAGGTGTGCATATATCTGCTTGGGTGGCAGTTCTGGTTTCTTTAGGATTTATTCCCAGTAGTGGAATTGCTGGGTAAAATGGTACTTCTATTTGCAACTTCTTGAGAAAGTGCCATACTGCCTTCCATAGTAGTTGCACCATTTTACACTCCCACCAACAGTGAATAAGGGTTCCAGTTTCTCCACAACCTCGCCAGCATTTGTTGTTTGCTGTTCTGTTAAATTTTGCTATTCTTACTGGGGTGAGATGATATCTCATAGTTGTTTTGATTTGCTTCTCTCTTAGAGCTAGGGATTTTGAGTGAAATTAATATTCTTAAACACTGCTGTTTAAAGTATAAATTGGTATGTTCTCTGGAAGGCAGCTTGGCAATACCTTTCCTTCAAGCCAGTGAGTCCAGGCTCGGCAATCAGAATGATGAGGAAATTATCCAGGGTGCCTCTAGCTTCAGTGTTCTCGTATCTGGTTAAAAAGCCAAACTCAGTCAGCTGAGAAGGTAGGGATTCTTCAAGTTAGCACATTTCTTTACCTTCATGGAAGTTAGATTTACTAATACAATACTAAATTAAATTTATGTGATTAAAATGCTAACAAAATTATCATTATAGGTATTTATAACGCTTAACAAAATTATCATTATAGGTATTTATAACGCTTAAGGAAATCCATTTTTATTTTCTTTCTCCTCTGTCTTTGTAATGACTTTTTGTTCTCTTCATGATTGATATCCTTGATTTCACTGCACAGTTCCTCTGGTCTTTGATCAGAGGTGGTCAATGCTTCAATTGTATTAGAGCATGGAGAAGCCTAAATGAAGGGAAGAAATACTGAGGTGAAAAGAGTTGAACAGATGATTTCAAAGTACTGGCAGCTCAAGAAGATAAAGTATTGTAACAATGTGCAAAGAGCTGGAGGCAGAGAATAAAAGGGAGGAAACTCGCTTAGCATTTCTCAAGGTGAAAGAACTGAAAAACAAATTCAAGCCTTGAGTTGCAGTGTTGAAATATGCTATGAGCAAAATCTTGAATAATCCAAGAAGCATTAAAAGAAGAAGAATGTCACCACAACAAGATAAAGGTAAATAATCCAATAGAAAAATGGGCACAGGATATGAATAGACACTTAAGAAGACATTCAGATGGCTAACAAGCACATGAAGAAAAGTTCAAAATCCCTAGCTCTAAGAGAGATGCAAATTAAAACAACTATGAGATATCATCTCACCCGGTCCGAATAACAAAAATTAATAGAACAGCAAGCAACAAATGCTGGCAAGGTTGTGGAGAAACTGGAACCCTTATTCACTGTTGGTGGGAATGTAAAATGGTACAACCACTGTGTAAGGTGGTATGGTGCTTTCTCAAAAAGTTGCAAATAGAGATACCATTTGACCCAGCAATTCCACTACTGGGAATATACCCCAAAGAGACCGTAAGTGACATCCAAGCAGATATGTGCACACCCATGTTTATTGCAGCTTTGTTCACAATAGCACAATAGTTCATAATAGTTGGAAACAACCTAAGTGCTCATCAACAAATAAATTGATAGAGAAGCTGCGGTATATTCACACAACAGAATACTACGCTGCATTGGAAAAAAAGGAACTCACGCAATATTATTCAAAATGGTGGCAAAAAGCTGCACTGCAATCCCAGAGGTGTGTGGTTCAAATCCACCAGATGTTCTGCTGGAGAAGGTGGGGCAGTGTCCTTCTCCTGTACTAGTCAGATCTGATTTGACGGTACACACACAAAAAATAATAAAATAAAATTAAAAAAAAAACCCAACAAAATGGGTGACTCTGGAGGACATTATGCTGAGTGAAATATCTCAGTCACAAAAGGACAAATACTGCATGGTGCCACTGTTGTAAAACAGGACTGACCTCAGGGTTGCGGGGAGACTGAGAAAGATGGGTTCAATAATGTTTACTGCATTGAAACAGATGAGGGAGAAACTGTTTAAAATCGATATGTAATTAGATATTTTTGTAATAACAGGAGTCTAGAGTGAAGGCTACATGGTGGAGTGGACCTGGGGGAGGGTTTGCAAAACAACGAAAGAATTTTACTTTTCTAAGAGAGTAGTATATTAGGGGGGAAGGTTGGGAGGGAAGAAAACTGCAACAATGAATGAATGGAAATCCAGTCTCTATAAATTTTTACTGAAATTAATAATAAATTAAAATTTAAAAAAGAAAAAAGAGAAAGAAAAACGAGCTTTTAATGGAAAAAAAAGAAGAAGAAGAATGTACAATTTGATGGGTAGAGGGAGGGGTGGGTAAAGGAAGTGGGAAGATGTGGCATGAGAAACAATGTATACGAACTTTGTAAGTAAACCAGTATAAAATAATAATTTTATTTAAAAAATGTCAGATATAAAAAATTAATAATAAAAAGAAGATGGAAAGAATATACAGAGTCACTGTACCAAAAAGAATTGGTCAACACAAAAAAATTTTACGACATACCATTTGAACAAGAGCCAATGGCAAGAAAAGGAAAAATTGAAGCTGTGCTGAAGGCACTGGCAAAAAATAAGGCCTAGGCATAGATGAGATGCCGAATTATATTTTTCAACCAACTGATGTAGCCCTGGACGTGCTCAACAGTCTATACTAGGAAATTGGAGGATGGCTGACTGGTGTACTGACTTGAAGAGGTCCATATTTGTTCCCATTCCCAGGAAAGGTGATCCAACAGACTGTGGAAATTATCAAACAATATCAATAATATCACATGCAAGCAGAATATTGCTGAAGATCATAATAAAATTATTGAAACAGTACAGTGACAGAGAACTAAGAAAAGTTTAAGCTGGATATAGAAGAGCCTTGGCGAGCTCTGGTGGCCTAGTGGCAGGAAACTGCACTGCAATTCCAGAGGTGCGCGGTTCAAATCCACCAGATGCTCTGCTGAAGAAGGAGGAATAATCGCCTCCTGTACCTGTCAGATCCAATTTGACGGCACACACATAAAATAAATAGATAACTAGATAGATAGATAAATAAATAAATACATAAATAAACAATTAGATAGATAGATAGATAAATAAAAATAAATTATAAAAAAAAAAGAAGAGCCTGTGGCACCAGGGATATTATTGCTCATGTCAGATGGATCCTGGCTGAAAGCAGAGAGTATCAGAACTATGTCTATCTATGTTTTATTGACTATGCAAAGGCATTTGACTGTGTGGATCACAACAAACTATAGCTAACACTGAGAAGAATGGGCATCTCAGAATACTTACTTGGTGCTCATATAAAATCTATATCTAGATT
Organism: Elephantulus edwardii; assembly: GCF_000299155.1. Lineage (NCBI taxonomy): Eukaryota > Metazoa > Chordata > Mammalia > Macroscelidea > Macroscelididae > Elephantulus > Elephantulus edwardii. Next base: position 7,015,943 of record NW_006399782.1, on the reverse strand, counting down.
AAGAGGGTGTTGTTTGAACAGAACAAGGGGATACTGTATGGTTAAAAATCGGGAAAGAAATTCAGTTTAAAGGAACATTTGTTTTTACATTAAATGTTTATTTGAAATAAAAAAAAATCGGGAAAGGTATGTATCAAGAGAGTATCCATTTTCCATACTTACTCAATCTGTATGCTGAGTAAATAATATATTTTGAAAATTCATTTGTATGTGGAAGCTGGACTCTGAAGAAGAATGTAGCATCAAGATTAGAGGAAGACTCATCAACAACTTGTGCTATGCAGATTACACAACTTTGCTTGCTCAAAGTGAGAGGGACCTGAAGGGCTTGATTCAGAACATCAAAGACTTCAATATGGGTTGCATCTTAACATCAAGAAGATGAAGGTTTTTACCACTGGGCCAGTGGACAGTACAATGAAAAGTGGAGAAAGGATTGAAACTGTTAATGATTTCATTTTGCTTGGATCCACAATCAACATCCTTTGTACCAAGAGTCAGGATGTATTGCTTTGGGCAAGATAGCTCTCAGGAACGTCTCCAAAATATTGAAGAGCAATGTCAGTTTGAAGACTAAGGTGAGCCTTATTTAGGTCATGATCTTTTCAATCACTTGCTATACATTTGAGAGCTGGACAATGATTAAGGATGACAGAAGAATTGATGCCTTTGAGTTGTGGTATTGGAGGAAAGTACTGAATATTCCGTGGACTGCCAAAAGAATGAATAGCTATGTCTTGGAAAAGGTGTAGTCAGAGTGTCCCTTGAAGGCAAGGACAGCAAAGCTTCATCTCTCATACTTTGGACATGTTGCTAGGAGAGGCTATTCTTTGGAAAAGGGGATTGTGCTTGGAAGGGTGGAGAGTCAGCAAAATAGAGGGAGATCCCCATCAAGATGGATTGATACACTTGATCAGTGGGCTCAAGTTGTTGGATGAGGCAACGCTCTTTCTATTGAAAACCTTCTGCCTGGCTCAAGAGGGAGGGGTTCACAAATGCAAGAATTTGGTATGTCCTTGGAAATTGCCTTGATGCCTCAAGGTGAACTCCAGCTCAGGAAGCAACACTCCCTCTGTGGGGGTCCCCTGCTGTCTCCTGTCTGCAAGGAACAGTTTATTTTCTAGGATGTAACACAAGGAAAACCCTAATTTATATATCTGTGGTTCCTTCAATTCCTTTTTCATATAATGTTTAGTATAAACATTTTACCTTCCCATGATTATTCAGTATTTAAAATTGCAGTTATTAAACTATGGCATTTTGGGTGGTATATCATTTTGAGGATGGAATTGAAAGTTTTGACATGGTATGGAGTTCAAGGGGAAAGGCAGAATAACTCGTAGTAGGTTTTGTGTATTTTTTGTTTAAGAGTTAAAATAAAAGTAGTTTTGCTTTGAAATGGAATGTCTGGTTGTGCCAGAATATGAAGGATAGTAAAAGCTGAATTAAGGATGTATGGTAAGTTGTAAAAGGCTTAGAGAAAAGTTAATTTTAGTGTATGTATTTGGGAACAAGGATGGAGGAGAACTGTGTTAAACCCCCAAAATTTCAAATTCAATGTTGTATCAGGAAAAGAGGGAGGCTTAATGCAAGCTGAGGGTCACCTTGTGGCACTAAGGCGTTCCCTAGGAGTTAACATTGTTGTTGGTTTGTATCAACTGAATCCCACCCTACTGAGATTAGCATAAAGAGAAACTTGTCCTTATCTGCAAAAGATTTCACCATTATCCTCTATTTTTGTTTTGTACTTCCTTATGACTTTACTTTGTTTACCTTCCTTGTTATTCTTGGTAAATACTCAGGGAGGCATGGCTTCATCATGAGAGCCCTTGGCCCCCTGTTTTTCACGCTGTCTGTTCTATATCAAAATGTTAATTAAATTAAGCCATGTTTAGAATTGCAAGACCTATAACTTATATAGGTCTTATGACTTATAATTGGACAGTCTTAGCTCCATTTGTTAATTTACTAGATGCCTTTTCCACGTACTCCCCCAAGGAATAATTAACAGCGCCACCTTATGTCAAAAGTTTGTAAAAAGTGCAGCTCTATACATTTGTCAAACTCTCCAAAAAAGGTTTTATGGATTTTTCCACAGGCTGTGTTTCAATTGGTGAGTCTAGGTAGGAGTCATTGCAATGTTTAATAAAAGACCTTGTAAAATTATTATCCCTTATTATACTTTACAAGTTAATTGGCTATATCAATATTGTTCAGAATGGATAATTGCATTAGCCAATTATCCTGGTCAAATTACGCATCATTATCCTAAGGGTAAATTATTATATTTTGCAAATAAAAATTCATTTGTATTTCCTAAAGTTTTTGTTAATCAACCAATTTCTGATGCTTTTGTAATATTTACTGATGGATCTTCCAGAGAAAGGGCTGTTTTTGAACCAATTGGAAATCTTTAAAATAGTTGAGTGTTCATCATTTTTAGCACTACAGGCCAAATTAAAAGCTGTTGAGCAAGTACTAATAATTGCCCTCAGTCTATAGTCTAAAACTATATATATGGTTTTATATATAAACATATATAATTTGCACAGTTAATGCACTTCCAATTATTGATACAGTGAATATTATCAGAACAAAAATTCTATGGTTTTGTAATTATTTCTTCATATACAATTGTTAATTAGACAAAGAGATGGTCATATTTTTCTCAGTCATATTGAGTCTCATTCTTTTTGCCAGGACCTTTAGTGAAATAAAATAAATAGGCTAGTAAATGTTTAATGGATTTTAATTTAGCAAAAGCAAAACAATTTCATCATAGTCATTATGCTATAGTGAATATTTACATGGGGTGTCTCATATTCTGGAAGAGATTGTTAAGTGTATTGTAGAATCATGTGTAGAGTGTTTGTCTCTGTTACCTGTTCCACATTTTAAGGCGAGTCCTAGAAGATTGTTGCCAGATTGTGTTTGGCGGGTGAATGCAGTTCACATTCCCAAATTTGAAAGATTGCAAATTGTTCATGTTATTATTAATATCAGTTCTGGTTTTTTGGTAATATCTTTTTTATCGGAAAAGGCAACTAAATATGTTGTGGAACATTGTTTATTAGCTTTTTCTATGTTGGAAACTCCTAGAATAATCTAGATTTATAACACTCCTAGCTATACCAGCAAAAGTTTTCAAAAATTTTGTGAATATTTTACTATTTGTCATGGGGCTGAGTTTCCTTGCAATCCTCAAAAACAAGGTATTATGGAATGTACTCTTTCTACTATCAAAAAATATTTATCTGCAGTGGAAACCCATGATGGACTGTACAATTGAATTATTTAGCTTCCGACTGACGAGCTTCCGGATATGGAGCAGGTAGAATAAACGCCATCTTTCCAGCAGATGCCAACTTTCCCTCATGTTTTGAGAAAGGTCGTGCTGGCAACCACCTTGGAGAAAATGTCATCATAACAGCACTATGGCCATTCTCTTATCTAACTGATAATATAATTTTTAAAGGACCAATGGCTGGAATGCTACCTCGCTTGGGGACTGGTCACCTCTTCATACATATGGTCCCGGACTTTCTATGAAAGGATTTGTGGGAGGAATGTGGACTATTGATATGAAGAACTTTCAAACTAAATTGTGGAAATTAGTTGCTAGTATGGATTCGATAAATATTTCCTGTATCCCAAAAGATAAACGTAAGGGAGATAATGTCACAAATGCCAAAATTTTGTCATGTGTACCTGAACCATATGTCTTATTGATTGGTAATAATGTAATCACTGGTGATCATCCAAAATTTAATGTAAGTTGTTCCCATAAAATATCTAACTGTATTAGCTCACTAAGTTGTGCCAAGAAATTTGGAGAACAGCCAGCTTGCACATTGACTGGAAAAGATCAATATTTGTTCCCATTCCAAAGAAAGGTGACCCAACAAATTATGGAAATTATCGAACAATATCATTGATATCACATGCAAGCAGGATTCTGCTGAAAATTATCCAAAAACGTTTGGAACAATATGTCAACAGAGAACTGCCAGATGTGCAGGCTGGATTTAGAAGAGGAGCAATTATTCAAGAAATTCACAATGCCCAAGGCAAAGGGATCTCAACAACTTGTCCAGATCATTGACTCAGAGGTTCATTTCTTCAAGGATCTTATTTTAAAAGGACACCTACGGACAAATGTGGTCATCTCAACTCCTCTGACCTCAGAAATCCCAAGAGAATGAAACCGCTTCCCAGGCTGCCTTGAGTCAGAATTGACTCCAGACAGCTGAAAGAGAAACAGATTAGCCTTGTCATTGCACTTTAAATGGGAACTGTTATATTGCTTTGAATTTATAAATTTATAAAAAGCACTAGGCTAGTTATCCTTCCATTTTTACAATGGCCAAGGTCCAATGGTGATTAATTTTATGAAACACGAGAATAATTGTGTGGAACATAGTATGAATGAAGAATGGTGGAAACACAATGTATATGAGTATTGAACTTTATAAGCAAACCAGTAAAAAAAAAAAAGAAATATATAAAAAAAAAGCATTAGGCTATTTAAGAGGAATGGATTTTTTTGAAAAAGAGGAATGGATTTTCATCTTATTTATAAATTTAGGATATTCATTTTACTAAGGTATTTGTGGAAATTTTCCTTGGGCCGTCTGTTGTGTTGTTTGTTTTTTTTTAATTATTTTATACTGTTTTACTTACAAGGTTCGTATACATTGTTTTTCACACAAAATCTTTCCCATTTCCTTTACCCACGGCTCCCTTCCACCAATCAAATTGTGCAACTCCATGACTAACAACCCACTACCCCTCACACACCACTCATCGTCACCCCTCTGCTCCCCCCCACCCCCCTTGGATCTTCATACACATTCTGCAATAATGGTCTTATTCAGTATTGTCCTTATGGGACTAAGTTCACTTAGCATAATGCTCTCCAGTCACTCTCCTTGGGAAGTTTTGTTAAAACAAATGTTGTTAGGTGATGTCAAGTCAAGTATGACTCACAGTGACCCTATGAACAGCAGGCCTGAACACTGTCTATCTTGTGCCATGCTCACAATCTCTGACACACTCGAGCTCCCTGCTTCAGTGACTGTGTCAACCCACCTGGTTGAGAGCTTCCTTTCTTTGCCAATCCTCCACCTTGAAAATGAAATATGCTCATTAAGTCTATGATTGCAGTTTAAAATGAATAGATAGATAATGGACATTGCATTGGAACAGATGAAGGAAAGAACTGTCTAAAGGGAATATGTGATTAGGTATTATATGCACAACAAGAGCCCAGATTAAGAGATATATCATTGCAAAGAGGACTGGGGGAGGGGGTAATTGTGCAAAAATGAATGACTATGAAAAAAAAATGAACTAGGGGAGGGGGAATGAAATGTGTCTAACAATGAATGAATGAAAATCTAACTTTTCTGTAAACTTTTGCTAAAATTGCAATTAAAATACAAAATTTAATTGAAAAATAAAATTATTGCTTTTAAACTGTTCTCTCCCTCATTGGTATCAATACTGTATACATAATTCATCCAGTTTTTCTCATTCTTACCCTTAACCCTGATGTCAGTCCCATTCTACAGCAGTGGCACTAGGCAGTGTTTGTCCTTTTGTGACTGAGCTATTTCACTCAGCATAATGTCCTCAAAGATGACCCATTTTGAATAATATTGCATGAGTTCCTTGTTTTTCAATGCAGTGTAGTATTCCATTGTGTGAATATACCACAGCTTCTCTATCCATTGTTGATGGACACTTAGGTTGTTTCTAACTCCTTGCTATTGTGAACAAAGCCGCAATGAACGTGGGTGTGCATATATCTGCTTGGCTGGCGGTAAAAAAGTAATATATTTTAGGGAATTATGATTATCATAAGAGTCTGGAATGAAGGTTGCAGAGTGGAGAATATTCAGGGTGGGGGTGGGGGGGTGCGGGGGATTGTATACCAGTGAAGGAATTTTTCTTTTGCTTTTCAAAGAGAAGAGCGAAATGGGGGTGGAGGTGGGGTGGGTGGGGAGAAAAGTGCAACAATGAATCGATGGAAATCCAAAATCTCTGTAAATGTTCACTAAAATTAGTAAAAAAATAAAATTATTAAGACAATTATTAATTAGGCGATAAAACCCAAATGAAACTAAACTCACTGGCATCACGACCATTCCGACTCATGACCGCCATCCACAGGGTGCATAAGGCTGTAAATCTTCCCGGAGCATACTGACTCCTCTTTCTCCCAGGGAGTGACTGGCGGGTTTAAACTGCAGGGACCTCTGGGGAAGAGTCCCACATTTAACCTACCGGCCATCAGGACTCCTTAAGGGTAAACCTAACCCAAACCAAACCTACCGCCATCCAGATGAGTCTGACTCCTGCTGACTCTATGTTGCGGTTCCAAAGCTGTAAATCACTTGAGAGGAGACAAGTGATCTTTTTCTTTTGGAGCCAGTGCTGGATTTGAATAGCTGGAGATGTACAGCTTTTGACTTAGCAGCACAACTCCCTACAGACTGCGCCAGCAGAGTTCTCTACATCTCCTTTAGCCCCTTAAAAAATAAGTATTAAATTCTGGTAGAAGCGGAATATTTCCCACTTTGAAACTTAATATATTTACTACATGGGACCTATGTTGTTGTTGTTATGTGCCATCAAGTCACCTGCAACTCATAGCGACCCTACTAGGTACAATAGCTCTGAAGTCTGCCCTGTGTCCTGAGCCAGTCTTACTGACTCCAACAAACCTACCACCCATCACCCCAGTTACCATATCAATACATATCCTCCCAGGTCTCCCTCTCGGCACTGCCCCTTCACCCTTCTGGGCATGATGTCTTCTTGGCCACATGCCCAAAGTATGTGAGACTGAGTTTTGAAATACTAGACTCTAAGGAGAAACATGGGACTTATTGACACCCCAAAATCCTATGGACTCCTGAGCTAGCTGTTGGAGTGAGTGTATTCAAGATCAGGATGAAGAACTAACCCTCATGACACAATTCTTTAATGATTAAATTCCCAGAAGTCCTTTAATATATAGCATGTCTACTAATGACTGGGGTTTTTTTGTTGGTGGGGTTTTATTTTTGTGTTTTGGTTTTTTTTTTTGTTGTTGTTTTGTTTTTTGCTTTTTTTTTTTACCTTTAACAAACAGTAATTTATTTCCTCATAGTTTAGGAGGCTTGGGTTGTTAGATACCATCAAGTTGACTACAACTTGTGGTGATGCCATCAACAACAGATCTGTACCCTACCCTATCCTGGACCACCTGCCTCATGCCTGACACTCTTGATTGTTTGTTACAATCCCCTTGTCAATCCATCTTTATGAGTGTTTTCTTCTCTTTCACGGATCCTCCATCTTTCCAAGCATGATGTCCTTTTCTGAGGACTGGCCCTTCCTAATAACATGTTGAAAATAAATGAAAAAGCTTCACCACCCTTGCCTCCAACCAGCACCCTGGTTGGCCTTTCTCCAAGGCATATCTGTTCTTCTGGCAGTCTATGGGCTGATCAGCACTCTTCTCCAACACAGCTCAAAGCATCCACTCTTCTGTTGTCCTTAGTTGTTGCCCAGATCTCTGATATATAGCAAGTGACATTTTCTTGGTCCAACCTCCAGAAGTTTAGGTAAATGTTCTCTGCTCAAGAAGCCACGTAAGAAAGGATGGGACTATAAACAGCCACCAGGCAGCCTGGAGGCAGCTTTCTGGTCCACACAGCTAGGCAGTACAGGTGAAAAAGATGGGCACAATGGCTGACATGGGTCCTAGATCTCCCTGTGCAACACTGGGACCTTCAAAAGATGGTCTGACACAGTGTGGCTGCAACATCGGCCTCAAGCACAGCATTGTCTGTGGAGATGGCACAGGATGGGGAGGGATTCTACTGTGTTGTCCACCACGAGTTGGAGCCTTCTCCCCAGCACCTGCTGACGCACGGAGAGCGCCAGGGCCACCCCACCTCTTTCTTGTGCAGCTGCAGGAGGCGGTGGCTCACCACAAACATCTGATGTCCTGAGGGTCCTGAGATACCCTGGGAGGGAGGAGAGGTCAGGATTGCTCGGGAAAGCAGGAGCAGCACCCTCAGACCCTACCTCCCGTTTCCCTGGTGCCCCTGGTATCTTACCAGGTAGGACGCCCACAGAAACAAAACTAGACCTGAAACTCACGCGGGACCAAGCATGGCTCTAATGGCTGTGTTTTACAACTGACTGGTCCTGAAGCCCTGCATGTGCTCTAATTCTATCTCCTGAGAAACCAGTGTGAAAACAATTGACAATGACCCTCAGGAGTCTCCCCTGCCTGGTCCCTGCCTGCTTTCACTATCCCTTCTTGGGTTCCTGATAACTTTAACTCAAACAGTGCTGAAGTCTAATCTCCTCACAATAAATCTATCTGGTTACATGAGTGCCTTTCTCTGCATTTAAGTTTTAGAAGACACACATTTTCTTTTGCCCTGAGTTTGTCAGACTATGTGGCCAGGCCTGTCTTCCGTCTGGGTGGGTTCAAATAATCCAACTTCCGGCTAGATTTCACTGAGAGGTTAGGTGTTATGTGCTGTTGAGCCCTCTCTGGTTCATAGCAGCACCATGTGCAGTAGCACACAACATCTGGTCCTCCGTCACCCTCACAATTTCTGCAATCATAGTCTATTGTCAGTTGCTGTGACAACCCATCCCATTGGGGGGTTTTCTTCTTTTTCACAGACCCTTTCCCCTGGGATGTTTCCCTGGCACCAGATTATATGTTTTGCCCAAAGCTTGTGAAATAAAATCTCACTATTTTTGCTTCTAAGGAACATTCTAAGGTCATTTTTTTTTTTTTTAATTTTTGTGTGCGTGTACCGTCAAATCAGATCTGACTGGTACAGTAGGAGATTGCCCCTCCTTCCCCGGCAGAGCATCTGGTGGATTCGAACCGTGCACCTCTGGGATTGTAGTTGCAGCTTCTTGCCACTAGGCCACCAGAGCTCCCACGTCATTTCTTTTAAGATATATTTGTTTGCTCTTTTGGCCATCCATGATATATTCCATAATTTTTACTTATACCACAATTTAAAGGTATCAATGCTTCTTTGATCTTCCTTATTCATTGTCCAACTTTCACAAGTATTTGGAGCAATTGAAAATACTATGGCTTGGTTTAGGGGCAACTTAGGCCTCAGAGTGACATCCTTGATTTCTAATACTTTAAAGACGCCCTTTGTAGTGGATATGCCAATATGACGTATCATTTGGCTGGTAGCCAAGCACTCAGTCATCTGTACCGTCCCGGGACTCCCTTTAGACACAAATGTTGTTGTTGTTAGGTACCACTGACTCATTTCTGACACAGTGACCCTGTGTATAAGAGAACAAAACACGGCTCAATCCTGTGCCATCTTTAGAGTCATTGCTATGCTTGAACCTATTACTGTTGCAGCCACTGTGTTGCTCTGTCTGTTGGAAATGTACTCTATTTTGCTGACCCTCTGTTTAACCAAGGATGATGTCCTTCCTTACGGACAGCTCCCTCCTCATAACACGGTCACAGTATGTGAGGTGAAGCCTCACCATCTTGGCTTGTAAGGGGCACTCTGAATGTATACAATATTAAGCATTTTCATCACCCAAAGACTCAAATCACAGTATTTCCACCCCCAAAATCCTTGATCTGCCAGTTCCCCAGAAAATAGGAGGCACAGCTTATTTCAAGTCAAATTTGTTCTTTTTTTCTTTGCCTTTTGGCAATAAATTCAATATTATTCACCAACACCATAATGTAAATGCACCTTCCCTTTATCTCAAAATTATGTCATTTTAATTAAAAGTACATCTGGCATAAACAAGTTTAAGAGCCAACACAGCTGAGTCTTGGAAAACACAATTTAGCTATTGGAAACAAGTGTGTGGGCATTGCCTAATGGATTTTATGCAGTGAATGAAAAGAATTTTCAGTTAGGTCTCTTGTCTTAAAAGAAGATTGGGGAAATGTAAATGAGCTTTTACTTTAGTCAAATGCATCTAAGATACTCATTAAATAGATATGTTATTAAAAGTCTAAATTATTTGGCATCCTGGGTAACTTATTCAGCTTGAAAGAACTTAATCTAACTTCAAGTGTTTATTTTACAAGATTCTACCAATTCTTCACTAATTCATCAGCCAATAGTGAACCTAAATGAAGTCAAAGAGAAAAATGAATAGCACACACAAAGCCAGGAATTGAAATAACATTGAATTCTCAAGAACAAGGTTGGGAACCAGAATACCAGTAGGTAAATACCTTCAAATTTCTGAGACAAAAGAAGTTTCTGTCCTAACTCTGGCTATCCTTTCTACCTCTGTCATGATCTGCTAGTTGAAACAATGACTTCCGGCCTTGAAGGTGGTTGTTTTGCTTCTGTTTTTATCTATTATCTATTATATTTCTATATTCCCTTCCAGGTCCTTCAAAGGTTCTACCTTTGAGGATTCATCAGAAGAAACTGACTTGCGTTTTTAACAGGCTCCCTTCTCTGCAGGAAATTAGGTTTCGGCCTCACCATTCCAATCCAATTACCATCTGAGAGATTTGCTTTCTGTCCCCCAAAATGTGTGTGTTTTTCCTCTGATGTCATCTCTTGTATTTGCCTCTGAAATGTTTAGTGCTTTTCTTTCTTTTTTTCATATTTTGACATTTTAATTAAAATTCAGAAGGGAATAGAGTTACTGCTTGTCTTCAGCACACAGAATGTGACCTTTTATCTTCTATCAAAAAACGAGTGTCACGGCGACCCCTTGAGGGTCAGGGTAGAACTGTGCTTTACAGGGTTTTTATTGGTGATTTTTTTTGAAGGAAGATGGCCAGTTTTTGTTTCTGAGGCCCTTGGTGTGGACCCAGACCTTTAATTTTTCAGCTATCAACTAAGAATATTAATCGTTTTCATCACACAAAGACTGAAATAACAGCACTTAGTTCCTTAGCACTTAGCCTTGCACTCCTGATTCCTCAGAAAATAGAAGCCACAGTTTTGAGCTTCCTAGGCAGTTAGAAAAATATGTCTATTCTGCCTTTTTCTTATAAAAACTCACAGCCATGGCAGTACATCGTACAGGAAGAGCTTGCCCTTCTTTGTCTCCAGGTCAGCTGGTGGATTTGAATTGCCAGAGAGGTGTGGTCTTTGGTTAGCAGTGCTCCTTCTCACAGGCTGCCCCACCAGAGCGCTGGAACCTTTCCCTAGGCCTGTTTCACAAACAGAACCTTATTTATTTTGTGGTTAATATGTAGTTGACACAAGCAATGTATTTATGTAAATTAGCTTTTGTAAACATCAATTGCAACTCAGGAAACTTTTTTAGGATAAAGGTTAAGTGTGGTTAGCTGAGACAAACTAACTCTGAGACATTTCCTCTTGATTGGAAAGCGAGACCTCAGGTCAAATGAGTGACTTTTTTTCCTTGTCCTATGAAGAATCTGAGAGTACTTAGAAACTGGGAATTCAGAGTTTTTCTTAGGACAATTGGACAGTTGTAACATTTCCTAAATTTTTTTTGTATAATTGCTCTCTCTCTCTCTCTCATATGCACACACACACACACACACACACACACATCTCTGGTGGTCCAGACAGACAGACAGACACACACACACACACACACACACACACATACACACACACACATCTCTGGTGGTCCAGTTAGGTAGAGTTGAGCTGCCAACCCAAAACCAGGAAGTTCAAATTTACCAGCTGCTCCTTTAAAGAAAGCTGGACAATCTCCTCACATGTGACTTAAAATCTCTGAAACTGGAAGGTCAGTTATGCATCAATGCCAACTCAATTGGCACATAAAACAATAAATATAAGTACATATGTATGTGTGTATATATATGTGTGTATATATGTATATATATGCATATATATGTATATGTGTGCGTGCGTAAGTGTGTATATATATATAATATTTATATGTTGTATATCGGAGGGGAATGGTATGTGTCCAGAACTTAAATAATTCTTAACCTCTTTCCCTAGTATATAGCTTTTTTTATACATTTATTTTGTTTCTGTGAAGTATAATCAGTAATTGAGTATAGGGACAGTTCTAGACATGTTGTAGCATCTTGGACTGTGAAAGAATATTCTCAGGGTCAGTTACTGTACATGTCTTTACAACATCTTTTTTAAATTTTTTTTTATTTTATAATGGTTTAAAAGTTTGTGTACATTATTTTTCACACCAGATCCTTCCATTTCCTTCATCCCTACCTCCCTCTATCCATCAAATTGTGTGACCCTATAATTAACACCCCCCCCATCCTCAGCTTTTTGCTCCCTCCTGCTCCCCCCTTTGGATCCTCATACTCATTCTACAATAATGGTTGTATACAATATTTGTCCTTATGGTACTGAGTTAGTTCACTTAGCATAATGCTCTCCAGTTCCTCCCAAGTTAGGTCATAATTTACAAAATCATTGCTCTTGCATGCTGTGTAGTATTCCATTATGTGAATGTACCATAGACTTCTCAATCCATTCAGTTGTGGCTGGACATTTGGGCTGTTTCCATGTTCTTGTGATAGTGAACGCTGCTATGAACATAAGTGTACAAACCTCAGTTTGTGCCTCAGTTCTCATTTTTCAGGGTATATTCCAAGCAGTTGAATAGCTGGGTCATATGGAATTTCTGTGTTCAGCATTTTGAGGAATATGGTAGCATTTTACATGATACAACCACTCTGGAAGGCAGTTAGAGGAATTGTACAATAACATTTTTTGAGCAACTAATAAGAGACACAGGACTATATGAAAAAGAATGTGGCATCAGGAGTGGAGGAAATAAATACAATCAAATTCTTGCCATCTTTAATATTTTCTTCATTTATCACGATTTTGCCTATTTGTTCAGTTGTGAGGATTTTAATTTTCTTTATAGTGAGGTGTAATCCATACTGAATTGATTTTCAGTAAGTACTTCAAGTTGTAAGGAGAGACAGGTCTTTAGAGAGGGACATCATGCTGGGTAGAGTGGAGGGACAGTGCAGGAGGGGAAGACCCTCTATGAGGTGGATTGATTCAGTGACTGGGGTACTTAGGATGGGTGTGTCAGAGGCAATGAGATTGGCACAGGATAGAGCAGGGTTTAGGGCTGTTGTGCATAGGGACGCTATGAGTTGCAAACCACTCGACGGCACATAACAACAACAACAACTCCAAGTCCTGCACTTAGATTCACCAAGCAATGTTGTATCACCTGCATATTCCTGGTCATTGATAAGCCTTTTTCCTCCAAGCATGCTTATCAACTTCTACATGCATATCATGAGATTAAAAATAACATGGCTTGAGTGAGGTGCATATTAGTCTTTAAAGGGATACCTTGACTCTTTAGGACTTTAAAAAGGCCCGTGGCAGAAAATTGGCCCATGCAATTAATTAGCCTTTTGATTTCTTGACTACCGCTTCCCTGTGAAAGTCAGACAATGAATAAAGGAAATTGAAATTTTTTTGATGCCTTTAGTTTGTAGTTATGGAAGAGCATCAAAAATACTATGGACTGCCAAAAGAACAAACATGGTTTGGGACAAGGGCAGCCGCAGTGCTCATTCGAAGCAAGGATGGTGAGGCTTTGTCTCCTGTACCGGAGGGGCCAGTCCTGGAAAAGGACAGCATGCTTGGAAAAGCAGACAGGAAGAACCTCAAGAAAATGGATCAACACAGGGACTGCAGCAAAGTGACATCAATGCATAGCAGAGATTGTAATTGGAACAGGGCAGAACTTTGTTCTATTGTAAAAAGCACTGTTACGAGTTAGAAGTGACTCAATGACAACTATTGAAGACAATATGAGGGAGTAGTTAGTATTCACTGAGGCAGAAGAAACTCAGGTTAGTTAGACCCTGAGATGCCTGGTTAATTAGACCTTGAGATACAGACAGGTTAGTTAGGTACTGAGATACAGGTTAGTTAGGTCCTGAAATACAAGGTAAATTAGACCTTGAAATACGAGGTTAGTTAGACCCTGAGATACAGACAGGTTAGTTGGGCCCTGAAATATCAGGTTAATTAGACCCTATCCTGGTGGCATCCAAGGCAGCATCCACCTTGAGTACCCAGGGAAGGTCCTTATTACACAGATCTGGACTTCATGGAATTTACAAAACAGGCTGAATTACTGTTTGCTAATACGTATTTAATATTTGCCATGGATGGAATATTATCTGAGACCATCTTTCACTGTGATATATCAGATCCACAGTGGCATTACTAAAGGGATGCAGGGAGTGTGGCTCACACTGGATGACATGGAGTTGTCAACGAGAGTATAAAGGTTGCGTTTTCTTAAACTGAACTTACATTTTTTCTTATTTCTTTTTTTTTTGAACTTACATTTTTTATATATATATGCTTGTTGCTGCTATTAGGAGCCATTGGAACTGCTCTGACTTCTAGAAATCACATGAATGAAAGATATAACACTGCCCAGTCCTGCTCTGCCTTCACCCCTGCTGCTGCTTGAGCTCATTAAAGCCACTGTGTCAATCTATCTCCTTGAGGGTCTTCATTCTTTTAACTGAGCCTCTGCTTTGTTAAACATGGGGTCTTCCTCTAGGGACAGCCCCTTCCTGACAACATGCCCCAATGATGTGAGATGATATGTGGTCGTAGCATCCTTGCTTCTTTTTTTTTTATTTTTTATTTTTTTTTTATTATTTTTGTGTGCGTGTACCGTCAAATCAGATCTGACTGGTACAGGAGGAGATTGCCCCTCCTTCCCCGGCAGAGCATCTGGTGGATTCGAACCGTGCACCTCTGGGATTGTAGTTGCAGCTTCTTGCCACTAGGCCACCAGAGCTCCCCTGCATCCTTGCTTCTAAGAAGCACTGTGATTGCACTTTTCCCAAGACAGGTTTGTTTGCAGTCCATAGTATATGCAACATTCTTCATCAACATTGTAATTCAAAGACATCAGTTCTTCTATGGTCTTCCTTATTTATTGTCCAATTCTCATGCATATAAATCTATTGATAATTTCTTGGTTTGAGTCAGGTGCACGTTAGCCCCAAAAGTGACATCCTTGTTCTTTAGCACTTCAGAGAGGTCCTGAGGTACAGACTTGTTCAATGCACTATGTCATTTGATTTCTTGGCTGCTGCTTCTATGGCTACTGTGGGTTGTTTTTGTTTGCTTGCTAATTTACTTAGAGGCTTAAAATACTATTCAGATTTACTTTTTTGAACTTTCTAATGTGCTCTTTTGTTCTTCATAGAGTTTCCAGAGGCCAGTTATTTAAGAAGTGGATGGCCAATCCTGCTTCCTAGTCTGTGTGAATCTGGAAACTCAACTAAAACCTGTCCACCATGGGGGACCTTTCTGGCATTTGACACACATGAGTGGCACAGTTTTCAGCATCACAGCAATCCAAAGGTTGCCCCAGGACAGCAAACTGACAGACAAGTGCTGTATTAATAAGAATGGTAAATAAGCAAGAACATAGATACTTAAGCTATAAAGACAGTAGTAATATGCATGATGTATAGGGAGTTGCACTGCTAATCCAAAGGTGACTCCTCTCTGGTCATTGAAATTCATCAGCTGCTCCAAGGAAGAAAGTTTTACAGCACCTGTAAGTCACAAGAGAAGAGACTACCTGGCAGAGGGACAAATGCATAACACAGGTTGTTGATGAGTCTTGCTCTAATCCTGATGCCCTATTTTTCTTCACCTTGTCCAGCTTCTTAAATTATTTGCTTAGCATGCAGACTGAATACGTATAGAAAAAGATACAACACTGGTACACACCTTTCCTGAGTCAATGTTTTCTCATTCTGTTTGGACAATTGCTTGTTGGTCTATGTATAGGTTTTGAAGAAACATAATTAAATGTTCTGAAATCCCTATTTTTCTCAATGTGAGCCATAATTATGATTTACACACATGCTTTTTATTGACTACCCATGGCCCAAGTAATGCCCCACCCTCCCAATTCATCTTTTTGCCACATGATAACACTTTCCCCCAATCATATCATCCCCAAAAGTCTTAATTCCAAGTCCAAATTCCATCCTGAGGTGAAATTCCTAATCATCTGTGACACAAAATGCAAGTTGCAAATGCTTGCAAAGAATAACAGTGACACAGATACAAAGTAGACATTTCCATTATGTAAAAGAAGTATAAGCAGCCTGGGCAATGTGGGGATGGCCAAGTCTGATCTCCACTAACTTCACAAGGGGAAAGTTGCCCCACCAACAGCATCCACATTAAAAAAAAATCCCACAATTTCCATGAAGGCGAACATGTCCCCCAAGCTCCCACACATTTTCTACTAATTTCAGCACCAATCCTACTACTCTACTTGGCCCAAAATCTGTTGCAATAGCTATAAAGACTTCACAGAAACAAAGGTTACAACTGAAGTTGGCAACAGAATACAATTTATAATTCAGCACAGCTTCCAAAGTGTGCTTGCAGGCTCTTCAGCCTTCAGCCTTGCAACTTTAGGCCAGTATTACAGAGCTCTCTTTTTGTTGTTGTTGGCAGTCAAGTCCAGTATGATTCCTAGTGGCTTTGTGAACAACAGATATGAACCCTGTCCTAACTGGTGCCATCCTTATCATCTCTGATACACTTCAACCCATTGCTGCAGTCACTGTGTCAATCTGTCTCATTGATGGGCTTTCTTTTCTTCACTAACTTTCCACCTTTTCAAGCTTGATATCCTTTTACAAGGAATAGCCTCTTCTTGCAATATGCTTAAAATATGTGAGACAAAGTTTTGTCCTTTTGTTTCTGAGGAGCACTAGGACAGGACTTTTCCCTAGATATATCTGTTTGGTGTTTTTTGTTTGTTTGTTTGGGTTTTTTGCTTTTTACCGTCCATGGGACTTGCTGCAGAGGGTCAAGGACTCCAGCCTTCAGTTTGGACTGAGGCTCAATGTCAGGAAGACAAAGATTCTCACCACTGGACCAATTGGTAGCATCAGGATAGACGGCGAAGAGATTGAGATTGTTCACATCTTCAGTTTTTGCTCAGCTCCACGGTCAACACTCTTGGCACCAGCAGCCAGGAAATAAAAAAACGTATTGCAATGGGAAAGTCTGCTGTTAGGGACCTCTCTAAAGTACTCAAGAGCAACGGTGTCTCACTGGAGACTAAGGTGCACCTGATACAGGCCGTGGTCTTTGCAATCACTTGTTATGCATCAGAGAGTTGGACAATGACTAGGGAGGATAGAAGGAGAATTGATGCCTTTGAGCTGTGGTGCTGGAGAAGAGTATTGAATGTACCCTGGACTGCCAAGAAAACAAACAGATTTATCCTGGAAAGGGTTAAACCAGGCTGCTCCTTGGAGGCAAGGATTCTGGGGCTTCATCTGACATACTTTAGTCATGTTGTAAGGAGGGACCGGTCCTTGGAGAGGGACATCATGCTTGGGAGGGTGGAGGGATGGTGCAAGAGAGAAAGACCCTCTATGAGGTGGATTGATTCAGTGACTGGGGTAATCGGGATGGGTGTATCAGAGGCAGTGCGATTGGCACAGAATAGAACAGGGTTTAGGGCTGTTGTAGATAGGATCGCTATGAGTCGCAAATGACTTAATGGCACATAACAACAACAACAACTGTCCATGGGACATTCAATGCTCTTCTTACAAATCAAAGGCATCAATTCTTCTTCTGTCATCTTTATTCTTTATCTAGCTCTTAGAAGATGCATAGCAAGTGACTGAAAAGATCATAGCCATAATCAGGTGCACTTTAGCCTTCAAACTGACATCATTGTTCTTCAGTATTTTGGAGAGGTCCTTGACTGCAAATTTTCCTAGTGTAATATGTCTTCTAATCTCTGACTGCTGATTAAATTATTGACAATTACAATCTTTTCTCCATCTATCATAATGTTGCTCATCAGCCCAGTGGTGAGGATTTTTTCCCCCTTCGTGTTATGATGAAATCATATTGAAGGCTGCAGTCTTTGGTTCTCTGCAGTAAGCATTTCAGGTCCTCTTCACTTTCAGCAAGTAGAGTTGGGTCAGCTGCACAGGCTGTCAGTGAGTCTTCCTCCAATCCTGATGTGACATTCTTCTTCACAGAGTCTGACTTTGTGGATTATTTGCTCAGCATACAGACTGAATAAATGTGGAGAAAGGATACAACTCTGACACACACAGTGTTCCCTTTGCTCCATTGGGACAATAGCTTCTTGATCTAACTGTAGCTTCTGTATGACCTCCATCTTGGGATTCCTGTTCTTCTCTGTGTTAGCCATAATTTGTTGTGATTCATACAGTCAAATGCCTTTACCTAGTCAATAAAGCACAGGTAGACATTCTTCTGATACTCTCTGCTTTCAGACAGGATCCATCTGACATCAGCAATGATATCCCTGGTGCCACAACCTACTATAAACCCAGCTTGAACTTTAGGATATTCTCTTCTAGTCTGTTATTTTTTTATCATCAGCAATATTTTGTTTGCATGTGGTAATACTTATATTGTTTGATAATTTCCACATTCTTTTGGATCGCTTTTCTTGGGAATGGGAACAAATATAGCTCTCTTCCAGTCAGCCAACCAGCCAATTTGCACTCCTCCAAATTTTCTGGCATAGACTGTCGAGCACATCCAGGGTTCCATATGTTAGTTGAAACATGTCAGGTAAAAGCTTTCATGTTGTTGTGCCTTCAAGTTAGATCAGTCTCATAACTGACCCTCCAGTGGGTTTTCAGGCACACTAAATTACACGAGAGGAGACTGCCTATATGTCTCTCACAGAGCTGCTGGTGGATTTGAACCATGTGCCTTTGGGATTGCAGTGCAGCTTCTAACCCCAGGCCACTAGAGCTCTAAGGCTGTTTTAGTCCTACCAATTATGGCATCTCCCTCTTAGTCCTCCAGCAAGCTTGGGTGAATTTTCCTTACTCTAGTTCTGTGGGGTAGCAGTGTCAAGTCAGCTCTGTCTCAAGCAAATCACATATCTGGCAGAACAATTAACATCAACCTTCATGGCTTAAAATGAATCTTCTGTTTTCTGAGATGATCTAGGCAATGGCTCTGCCCTGCAGCCTCTGGGTGTTGGCCATTTTCTCTGTGGTCAAGATAGACCTTGTTACTCAGATTCAGCTTTGCCTTCCAAGCCCACTGGGAGGGCAGCTCTGCTCTGTCATCTTTGCATGGCCCCATTGTCCTAGTCCAAATATGGTGATCTCATCTCTTTGGTCCCCTAGGCTCCATTCTTCTGTTCCCTGGGGTTGGCAGCCTGGGATTCTGAACTTTGGGCAGAAACCCTATCTTAACAATAAGCAAGGACTGCATTTGTATTGTCCAATACATTTGATTAAACTTCACTCTTACCACAATGGTTTCAAACAAAGTTTCATTCAAGTGTTAATTTAATAATAATTTGAGGTATTGTATTGCTCCCCCCCCAGCCCCCCCGCCAGCTCTGAACTTTGGGACTGGCCAAGGACTGTGCGCAGACACAGTGAACGGTGGGAGTGGACTTGAAT
>NW_006399782.1:6992416-6993027 GCF_000299155.1 Elephantulus edwardii | reverse complement strand
ATAAAGATGAAATTTAAAAAAATAATAATTTGAAAAATGACTTACATAATTAAGATAAAATTTGGAGCTTCTCTTTTTCTCCTGGTCTATCTACAGAGAGCCTTGGTGGCATAATGAATAATGTGTTGGGCAGTTAACTAATAGGTCATCAGTTTGAATCTACCAGCTCTTTTGATGGGGCAGTTTTTTCCCCATAAAGATTTAGTCTTGGAAACCTGGTGGGTTTCTATGTATCGGAATCAACTTAAGCAGGGTATTTTTCTTTTCTGATTTTCAGAATTCTAAAATAGCCAGGAAAATGGGGAGTACAAGCCCTATGCCTGGAAAACTAACGTCAGGAAGGAAGGGAGAAGCATGATACTGGCATGTATACTCATGGACTAGATTGATCCTAATTATGCATTAAGGCCCAAATAATGCTTATTCATTGAGGTCCCAATGACTAAAGAATTCTAAATCTTGGAGCTTTCTCTTTGAGGCCTCCTGGATCAGTGGGAACATCCAAGAATGGGAGAAGGTGGCATGTCCCTCAGGACAATGGAAGTCTGTGCTTGGAATTTCCCAGACCTCCCCTAAAGTGATTATAATAAAAAGCTACTTGTAATTATAAT
>NW_006399782.1:6923345-6992256 GCF_000299155.1 Elephantulus edwardii | reverse complement strand
ATTAAGAAATACACAAGGGTCAAAGAGGTACTGACTGAAGTCTCCCTCAGGGAGGAGTGATAGGGAATGGCAAAGGACACACTGACAAAGGAGATTACTCAGAACTGGCTTTGACAAGCACTGTGGCAATGGGACAATTAAAACAGACTTTCAAGGGGGGAAAAAAGAGGAATGAACTGGGGGTGCGTAGAGAAAATAGTGCAACAATGAATGAATAGAAATCCAGTATCTCTGTAAGTATTCATTAAAATTAATAAAATTTAATAAAAATTTTAAAAAAGGTACTGACTTAGCTAATTCAGAGAAGGAAATTCTGAAGGGAAAGTATAAAGTCACCTAATGGAAAGTATAATTCAGAAGGGAAAGTATAAAGGAATTAGCTAAGTGTCAGGGACAGAGTTGTAAGGAACCAGTTCTGGATGGCTGGTGTCAGGGTGGGCTGTGTGTTCAGATGATGGTAGAGACCCAGCTCTGGGAGGCTAGGTAACAGGGAAAGACTGCAGAGGCTGTTGATGAAGGACAAGATCCTTCTAGCTTGTGACCTCACTGTAGATTTAAAGTGTAGCGAGCTGTGCAGATCCCCTAAACCTATGTCTGGTTCCCAGTGACCTGGCTCTTAGGCATGTGACCTAACGGTGGGTGGCTGAGTCTGATAGGAAGTGCAACAGAATCTTGTATCTAGCATCGGGAGTACTGGAGAGGTGGGAAGGGGAAGCCTGGATCCATCCTCGGTTGGAATGAGATTCATACTGACCCATGCCACCCAGTGACAAAGGTGGGATTTGCCCACTGTGCCCCTTTAACTGAGCAGTCACACAGGCCTCATCTAACAGGGGTCCCTGAATGGAACTCTGACCATGTGTCAAAGGGCAGTGAGCACTGACAGTGACTCTCACAGACAGGAGCCTCCTCTTCAAAATGCTGAGGATTCTCCATGAGGCAAAGAAAGGGTGTTGAACAGTCAAGGATTGAGTTCCTGTAGAATTCAATTGTCTGTCACCTTCTTGATATCCATTAGCATAGTTTTATTAAAAGCAGGTGAAAAATGAAGCAGAGCATAAAATGAAAACATTTTGTTTAAAATGAAAGAGAAGGCCTTTATATATAAAGTTAGAGCTGACAGCTAGCATGTCCTTTGTTCTATACAGATATAGAATTTAATCTGAGTACCTACAAAGCAAGGAACAATCAATAGATGACTGTTTATGTATTTTGGGTGGAAATGGAAGACAATATTCTTGTTTTTTTCCAGGTTCACATTCTATCCGGTACATTTTTCACTGTTGTAGTTGTTGTTGTTATGTGCCATCGTGTCGCCTGCGACTCATAGCGACCCTATGCACAACAGCCCTAAACTCTGCTCTGTCCTGTGCCAATCGCACTGTCTCTGACACACCCATCCCAATTAACCCAGTCACTGAATCAATCCACCTCATAGAGGGCCTTCCTCTCCTGTGCTGTCCCTCCACCCTCCCAAGCATGATGTCCCTCTCTAAGGACCGGTCTCTCCTCACATGTCCAAAGTATGTTAGATGGAGCCTCAGAATCCTTGCCTCCAAGGAGCCACCCGGTTTAACCCTTTCCAGGACAAATCTGTTTGTTTTCCTAGCAGTCCATGGTATTCTCAATTCTCTTCTCCAGCACCACAGCTCAAAGGCATCAATTCTCCTTCTATCCTCCTTGGTCATTGTCCAACTCTCTGATGCATAACAGGTGATTGCGAAGACCATGGCCTGTATCAGACGCACCTTAGTCTCCAGAGAGACACCATTGCTCTTCAGCACTTTGGAGAGGTCCCTAACAGCAGACTTTCCCATTGCAATGAGGCTTTTAATTTCCTGGCTGCTGGTGCCAAGACTGTTGACTATGGAGCCAAGCAAACTAAAGTTGTATACAATCTCAATCTCTTCACCATCCATCCTGATGCTGCCAATTGGTCCAGTGGTGAGAATCTTTGTCTTCTTGACATTGAGCCTCAATCCATATTATAGGCTGCAGTCCTTGACACTCATTTTTCACTAGCAAGGAATAAAAAGTTTTCTTTGGAAAAAAAATGTTCCTGTTTTTAAAAATTGAAAAAGCTTGAATATTTATTAAGTGGACAGTGACTAGTCTCCTTATATTCTACACCTTAGAATCATAGGCTCATCCAGTCTAAAATTTACACCTTGTCTTGAATTCTTTCTAGAGTATCTACAATATTGTTTGACCATCCCAAGAGATGGGCAACTCACTGTCTTACCTGTGACTTCCTGCAAAGCAAGAGTGAGGGTTTTCTGGCAACAAATGCTTAAATATCAAGACATGGAAAAATGGCAGGGGTTGTCAATTGCAAATTGTACGGAAGTCACCGAATTTAAAGCAGATGCTGGCGAATAATATGGAGGATGATCATTGGTCACTGCTAAAAAGATGTCATGTAGATTTTAGCATTATGAGGACCTGAAGCTACAGATGAAGGCAGGAATGTAGTTGGGGCAAACTGACACTTGAAAGTCTGAACTAACTGTGTTCATTAGGCCGCCCAGTAAGGACAGTAGAGAGCTCTGGTGGCCTAGTGGTAAGGAGTTGCACTGCCAACCAAAAGGCAAGTGGTTCGAGTCTATCAGTTGCTCTGCATGAGAAAGATGGTCCATCTTCCTGAGCAAATTACAGCTTCTCAACAACTAGGTGGAGGATCCGCTGTGTTGGTTTTGACTTGACAGCAATGAGAGTGAGAGAGAAAAAGAACAGAACTACACATCATTCTGTTCCTTAGTAAACCACAAGACACACAAGCCAATCCATCACATTTATATGTAGGACAGTGTTGTTTTGGTTTGGGGGGTTGTTTTTGCTTTCAGTATCTGGAAATTGTTGGCATGGAAGGAAAAGAGAAACCTGCAAAGATTGAACAAACAGTATGTACTGTGGTATCCTTTATTCAAAAACTGTGAGTTAACTACAGTCGTAGTGTTCTCATTGGCCATTCGGATGGCATAATAAACTGGGAGAATGTTAACACAATTTCAGGAAGGTACTAAAAACCTGTAAACACACAGCCACACCACACACACATAGCACATACACGCGCACAAAAATTATAGTCTAAAAAGTGAGGGAGGGGAAAAGCTTTGAATGCTCTAAAGTTGAACACCTCTTCTTATAGTAAACTGTGGCAATACCGTGGCTATTATGAAAAATATGGAAAACTTCAGGAGCAAATATAAAACAAAAAATACTGGCAATTTGCAATGAGCAGCAAAAGCAGTAATAATAGAAGATCACAAAGAACTAAATAATATCAGAATGCTAAGTTGCTACTGTGTAGGACTGCATTGAATTTCAAATGGATGCTTAGGGAACTGGTAAAAAGCCCCTTGAATTATTAAGCTGCTGCACTTCAAAAACAGTGGAAAAAGATGAAAAATATTTGGAATGTTACACACACACACACAGAGGAAATGCAGTAGGTTTATCGGTTTATGGCCTTTGTTTATGACTTTCAAAAATTTTGTAAAGAAAAATTTAAGTGCCAATATTGTGACAAAAAGCAAAAAATTCTTAAGGTTGAGCATCCGAGTGTATTTATCAGGTCTAAGAATTCAGTTCAGGGTTGGGACAAGGTAAGGTTGATGCACATTTAAGAAAGAATATCGTGGAATAAAAAAAAAAGTAGGGTTCTTTGATATGTGGTTAGAGTGAAGATGCATTAAACCCAGGGATTCCCAAGTACAGCTGAAGGAGAGTCCAAAGCACACATATTCAGCTGGCAAAATCTGCTTCAGAGTGGCCAATAAATAACTAACTTTTCAGCAGAAGTGTGTTTCATACATTCAAGCACAAAATGCTTTACCATACATGCAGAGCTGATATTCTGATAAGAGCACACATAAGAAAGAATTCTGGTTGAGGACGAAAAACACATGAGCAAGGATTCCCCCTTCCACACCACCCCCCCCCCCCACCGAATTCTTATACAAATGTCTGCAGCTGCTAGACACTTTCAAAGAGGGGCTAGGTTTCCATTTCTCACTGGTTTTGTAAAGGAAGGGGATTTCAGAGACAGCTAGAAGCAGGGACCTTCCTTCAACATCTAAGAGGCACAACGTTCTTTGTGCTACTGTTTCATTTCATGCCAAGGTCAGATCCAGGAAACGTGGCAGGGGGGTGGGGGAGAGGAATGAGGAGTTTCAACTTCCTTGGTATACTTTGGAATAAGACATGTCACCTAAGGTGCAATGGCTCAGCCGCTTTCCGGATGCAGTGCTGCAGCACTGAAGAACCAGCTGCTTGGAATTGGGGGCTGAGGCATGTGGGTTTCCCACAGCCAGGGGTGTTCTCACCTGGACTGTGGGTACCCGGCACAGGGTCCCTTTGTTTGGCTTTATTTTGCATGAGTATTATAGACTGGAGACATGATGACTGTACATGAGCAATTGTTTTGTGGTGGTTACTTTTGTTCTAAAATCAGTTGGTTGGGCAAGTTACTGGATGATTTCCCTAAAAGGAATCTGTCTGCATCTTAAGGAGCCAGCTAGTTCAGATTAATGCCCATCGGTGGTGCCGCTGCTAACCGCCCTCACTGAGGAATCAACCCCTAAATATCTTAACTAGACACTCTATCACACTAGGTGCTTTTAATACCTTGGGTTTGTTTGGTTTTGGTTTGTTTGGTTTTGTTTAAGTTTTAGAGACACAGTCATTTTCATATGACGTGGAAATGGCTTCTCTCAGGCTCTGTTTTCATTCTTCCTCTTCTCCCTCGCCTTCCCCTTCCTCCATGGTCTCCACAATGAGCTCGGCGGTGCAGGTGACTTCCCCAAGACTGTTGACGGCCTTGCAGGTGTACTTGGCATCGTCATCCCCGCAAACATCACTAATAATTAAAGAGCAGTTCCCATCCTCATCGTAGTCTATCTGGAAGTGGCGGGACTCCCTGATGGACTGGTCATCTTTGAACCAGACGACCTCAGGGTCTGGGTAGCCTGCATCACAGGGAGAAAGCACAAGTTGCAGAAACTGTTATTCACACATGCCTCATCAATTCACGTGCACAACTTCTAAGTGACCCCTAGTGATGAAAGGGGAAGAAGGTACGGTATTTATGTTTCATATTCACTTTGATATATACATTTGAATACGTATATGCACTATAAATGTTCTGGTGGTTTGTGCCTAAGAAGGGGTGCTGCCCCTCAAAGGCTTATGATTAGAATCCACCAGCTTCTCTGAAGGAGAAGGATGTGCAGTCACCCCTGTGACATTGACAGCCTCTGAAAACCCAATGGAGGGTCAGCTATGAGTAAGTTCTGATTCCAGGATACACAACAACAAAAACATTGTAAATGCTAATACATGAAACCATAAATAGAGTGATTGAAAGCTGTTTAGACTTGAATAGACTACTACCAGCCAAACTGCTCCAATATCAACTACGCACTCAGAGCCCAATATTTTCTTGGATAGAAGGAAATGCATTTTTTTAAAGTCTTGAGAAGTTTATCTTAAACTAATAAATTAAAATTACAAACTGACAGAGCAAATGGGCACAAGAGACATTCTGGGGACAATAAAAATGTCTAAAACAGGATTATGGAGATGGGTGCACAACTCATTAGTTTGTTAAAAATCAATGGGGAAAAGTGAGTTTTACAGTAAAAATGGGCAAATTCTGTGGTATATAAATTATAACTCAATAAGGCTACCATATATGATGTTTTATACACAGCTATATATAAGTTAGAGGAGCTGATCATATTGCTAAGAAAAAGAAAGCAGTATTTTTCCTAGGTTGCTCCAAGCAGATAATCTGCCTGTAAATAAGTAGAAATGGGTTAACCTCACCTGATATATTTGTCATGCACAGTACAGCATGAAAGATGTATACAATATACACATTGTTGTTATGTGCTGTCAAGTCACAAAAGACCATAGCCTGTCCCTCTGGGAGGGTTTCAGAAGCAGTAAGTCTCACTGGAAGAGTCTGCCTGGCACCTGGTGGATTCAAACCGCTTGCCTTTGCAATTGTGGCACAACTTCTTACCACTAGGTCACTAGTTGTTGTGTATCATCGAGTCAGAATCGATCCCTAGCTGACCCTTTGATTTTCAGAACTTTTCCTGTGGGGCAGCTGGTGGATTTGAACTTTGTACCTTTGGGATTGAAGCACAGCTTCTTGCCACTAGGCCACCAGGGAGAGGTCACCAGAGGTCCCTCAATTTTATTCATATGCATATACGAGAGTTTGGGCATGTTGTCAGTATGAAAAGGACATCACACTTGGAAAGAGAAAGGAAAGGAAGACCCTCAGTGAGATGGATTGATAGAATGACTGCAGTAATGGGCTAAGTGGAGCAGAAACTGTGAGGCTGGAGCTCCACTGGGCAAGATTTTAATGTACTGTACAGAGGGTTGCTATGAGGAGGAGTTGACTTAACAACATCCAACAACGATAACACACAGTACACATAAAAAGATACTTAACACACTCCAGCTGACTTGCTCTTAAATGCTGGAAAAACATTTTCACAGAAAAAGAAAACTGTAGCCCCAACTAGAATACAAATGACACGTGAGACTCTTAAGAATTCGATGATTCTTTTCAGGCAGAATTTTGTTTCTACCAAAATAAAAATCATGTGAAAGAAACAAAAGCAAAAACCCAGCACCAAAATGCTTTAATTTCTCAGAGTGCCAGTCAGAAGCCCAACACATACCAAGGAAATAATCCTGAAGAGAAAACTAAGTGTTGAAAAATTACAATCACACTACATTAGAGTATTTCAAAGCAAAAGTAATCTTCAGAAGATTTTTTTTTAAAGTGATGGTGAGAGCTACAAGCGTGGCTTCAAAGGTTTCAGCAAAATCCCCAATCTGAGCGCTTCCACCTCCTCAAGGCAGCTCGTGCACTTTATATTCTCTCCCGATTTGACCTGAGATTGTTCCTGTGGTTTGCCTTTGAGTCCCTCCCCACTCCTGGCTGCTCCGCGGGCAGAGCAACTCCACAGAGTTCCCAAGGCCAGGACCTTTCAGATGGGAATCACTAGACCTATCATCGAAGGCCCTCTGGGTGGTTTTGAACCCCCAGCCTTTCTGCTTGCAGTCACGTGCTCAGCCATCTGCACCACCCAGAGACTCCTTCCACTTAATTTTTTCAGTTGAATTAAAAGAAAAACAAAAGCAAAACACCACATAAACCAAAACCAACAAAACCTCAACCAGTTTATGTCAGACAAAGAATTTATGAGGCAATCTGATAACATAAAGATGTGGAGAAAATGTGTTTTTATATATGATGCAATTTGACAACATAAAGATGTGGAGAAAACATTTAACTTCAGGGTATTACTCTAAAGGCGGTGCTGGGGAAGCTGATGAATAAGCACCTGTGTTTCATTTGTCTAGACTGAAATGGGAGCTAACCTTTAACTCTGGTTGGCAAATGACAGTCACAGCATTGAAGCAAAGAGGCCTGTGCGCATTTGCCCTTATCTTTCTGGAATGCTGCAGTCTCAGGAAATGGAAATACTCTGCATCTCAATATTACCAATTTCCCAGCTTCTGTGCTAAGATCTGGGCAGGTGCCTTTGGCTCAAACACAGCATAATTCCATGCCACATCCTTCAGGTGGGCAGAGGAGGAGTGTGGGCAGAGGGCAGAAGTCTGCTCCAGGCACCTGGACTCCAGTCATAAAAGTTTAACTTAAATCACTAAATTAAATTTAAAAGTAATAGAGCAAATGGGCACGGGCACCTTTTTAGAGCAATGGAAATTTTCTAAAAGAGGATGGTGGGTGGAGGGATTGCATAATAATAAAAGAGTTTTTCTTTCTTTTCAATGAGAAGAGTGAATTGGAGGGGAGAAGTTGGGTAGGGAGACAAGTGCAACAATGAGTGACAGAAAACCCTAAGTCTCTGTAAACTTTCATTAAAATGAATTTTTTAAAAATGTATGGTGGAGATGGTGTTGCACAACTTTCATTCACTACATAGAAATGAATTCTACAGTTAAAGTAGGAGAAACTTATGGTATATAAATTATAACTCAATAAGGCTCTTTAAAGCTATCTAAGTCACACTTAGTTTCACAACTTGACAACATTAAAACAGTCTCCCCCCTTTTTACGTATGTTTCACAGAATCACTCAGAACTTAATGTATCAGACTTCACTTTACAGATGAGGGGCCTGAAACTCTGAAGCTCTAGGTCATACCCAAGCTCGCAAAGCCCGCTGGTGAGTGGCAGTGAGGGCCACCTTCACATCCTATGCCCTGTATGCTAGCCTTCCTTTGAGAGCTTCTTGTGTGGGCATTTCACAGAACTTCCAGAAGCCTGCAAAGCTCATGTCATTGGGCATGTTCCAGAACTAGTTAGAACCCATGTTAAATAGTTCTAAACTTGAGCCTGCAGCTGAACCATCAAGTATGTCCTCATATAAGTCACTGAAGCATTGACTGTATTTTTATGCAGCGAAGCACATGTTATACGGACACAATGGTTTTCTACTGTGTGTTATTATGTACACAATACGCATGTGTTGTTGACACGAGCATTTTAGATGTGGCAATAAAAGGTCATTTGTCAGGAGGAAGTGTAGAGGAGAGGCCACAAGGACCCCTCACAGGTTGGCAGTTCATAATGGCTCCAAGGCTCCACAGACGGAGGGCATGGGCACAAGCTGGTGACCCACCATCATCTCCTCCCTGCCTCTACAGTGAAAGGAGAATGACAACTTACCTTCGATCTTACAGTCAAATCTAGCAGCACTTCCCTCCACAACTTCTAAATCCCGGATGGTCTTAGAGAAATAGGGTTTTACGTGGGGCTTTTCCTCAGCAACCGCCTCCAGAAAAGCTTGGGAGACATCCTCTAAAAGAGAAACCAGAGGAACTGGTCATTTCTTTATTCCTTGTTCTCCCTTCATCCAAAATTTGAAAGCTGTTTTTGTGGCTTTTTTTTTTTTTAAAAAAAAAGCTGGTATAATTTAGCAAATAATGCAGCTCAGAGATCTGAATCATAAGCAAGGTTTTCTCTCAGGGATGGGTTGGCCTGCAGCCAAATGGTTTCTGGCAGAAGAGAAAATTGTGCCTAAACTGGGGACATGTTCAGCCTCCCCCTGCGCCCACCGCTCCCTTATGCTGACACATTAAAAAAGGAAATAATCTTTAAAAAGGATTTTTGGCCACATTTCATGCTGTTTCAGGTTTCAGCTGAGGATACTTGGGGAAGGCAGGACCTGCTTCCCCAGTCTCTGTGCCTCATGCCCACACTCTTTCAACAGGCACTTCAACCTACTCCTCAGGAAGGAGCCAGGCCCCAGAGACATCTTCGACTTGCCATTGATTTTACTGTCCACTCTTTGTCCTTCCTTCACTGTATGGGTACAGACCACGGTCTGAGATTGGTTCAGAACAAAGCTCTAACTCTGAGAGGCCCCTGTACCCTCTCCTTTAACTTTTTGACATCTGCTTGGTCCTTTGGTGGGTGGCAGGCATGAGAAGAAGGGACGGGACCATGTGCTGCAAACTATATCCAGACACAACCATGCTTCATGGCATGTAGTCCAGCAATCTCTTTTGTGAATTCTGAGTACAAGGGATCTAGTCTGGGTCTTCTCACCTGCAGAAGCCAAGAGCACCTGCCAGTGGGGTGTATCTGCCCAGAGTAGGCACCTCAGGGAAGCTAAGGGCCAAGTTTCACATGCCCCAGAAGCAGGCAGAGGTCATGGCCTTGACCAAGGAGATGGAGGGATAGCATCTCAGAGACAGTGGGCAAGTCACCAAGAAGGGTCCTGCCAGGCACAGTCTACCTGTGATGCATTATCGCGAAGAAAGCCAAAAGAATTTCAGCTATACAAGTTAACTTTGCTTTAAAACAACAACAAAAAAACCAACAAAGGAAAAAAAGGTGGAGAAAAACTTTGTTAAGAGCTTACATAATTATGCTATTTTCCTTTTCCTATTAATACACAAGTATTTTATAATGAGGAAAAAGCATTTTAGTAAAGCTTCATTGATTCTTAACCAAAATACAGGTACATAGAATAGCTGGGTTTATCTAGTTTTATAAGACAAAAAAAAATTCAAATACTCCTTGATGATAGTTAAGTTTAAGGTTTAAAAATTAAAAACAGTTACTAGACTTAGTATCAGGGCAACCTAAAAATGGTTCTAAATTACTTGAGGGGAGGGACTGTATAACAATGGAAGAATTTTTCTTTTACCTTTCAAAGAGAAGAGCGAACTGGGGGGTGCGGAAGAGGTGGACAGGGAGAAAAGTGCATCAATGAAGGAATGGAAATCCAAAGTCTCTGTATAAACTTTCATTAAAATTATTAACTTAAAAAAGAAGCCAAACTCATCAAAACCCCCTAAAAATCCATTTAAAAAATACCTCATAATGTCCAGACATCTCCCACCTCCTTCTTTTCCACCCAGTGGTCAGGAACAGCCCCTTACCTTCAGATTCCAGCTTCTCGGCATTGAGGGGGCTGGTCGGCGACCCTGTTGAGGACTTTCTGCCACTGAGCCCTGAGATCATTGCCATAGAGGACAGTCTTCCGATGGCTCTCACAGCATTGCCCGTTTTCTGGAAAATAGACAATGAGTGGGAGTCAGGAGGTGTCCCTGGTCCGGTGGGGCAGCGCTGGGTGCTCGGGGAGAGGAGCCCAGGCTGGCCTTGGACAAGCAGCCTCGCCTCCTGGAAGGAGGCCTCTGAGTTCCTGCCGGAGGAGTGAGCCCGACCTTGCTCTGCTCAGCACTATCTGTGTGTCAGAAGATGTTCGGGAATGGAATGGGGCCCTGGAAGCGATGTGTGCGTTAATGTGACTAAACAAGGTCAACATGAGACAAAAACTCTTTTCATACTGTGCTTCAACTCCCATAAAAGGGATAGTTTATATAAAGCAACTGCAGGCTGAGACAGCTCCAAAGACTTATTGCGAACTGGGTCCAGCCAGGCAGTTTCTCATAAAACAATGCTAGTGAGAGGATTTTAATTGGTCAAGCGAATAGTCACGACAGATCCCATCGGTCCTGCTTGGAAAAAAAAAAAAAAATAAAGGCATTGACCTCTGGCAGCTCACATGACCTCTCTAGGCTTCAGTTTCCCTTTCTGTATAAGGAGGGGGCTGGACCAGATGACTCCAAGGCCTTCTTTAATTCTATTTATGATTCAGACACTTAAGAGATTTCCAGAAATTTTGTGGCTCATCCCTTCACAGGCCTGAGTCTTCACAGTGCAGATACAGAGAGCGCTTGCCCCTCCCGTGCAGCCTAAGAAAATAAAACCAACAGCACTTGAGCTTTTCTGAGATGAGGGACCTTGGAACAGCACGGACTTCTCAGGATAACACCGCAACTTGAGATGCTGTTTCCTTGCATGTGAAAATTTAGGTAGCAAAATCCCCAAGAACATACAATTGTGTCTGTTTCTCACCTTCAAAAAGTTCTTCATTCTTTTTTTAAAAAGTCAATGGGTGATAAGGATAAGAAAATAAAGACATGGTTACACACTTTCCTATTGCCTTCTAGAAGCTTATTTTTCCCCCTCCAGGGATCCAGCTGCTGTGTGTCAAGACGACAGATACTATCAGAGAATGGCAGCTCGCCCTTCTGGGAATTGGTCAGGAACAGCCTCTCCGTAGGCCCATGGTTAGTTTGCTCCTCATTCTCACTGGACTTCTACCTGTGCCAGCAAAGCCACTTTCTTCCTAAATTAATGTCACGCACTTGAGTATTTCAGTAAAGCCTCATCATTTTGGACCATCTGGAAAGCAAGTGTCTAACCTCGAATCGTGTGTGTTGCATGCGTGTATATGGTTTAAGTGGAGACTTACTGCTGTCAACCATGACCACTTTTCTGTTATGCCACCTTCCTTCCTGCTTGTAGACTATTTCCGTGTCCTCTGAGCGGCATTCATTCCACCCGCCTCTGGACTTCTGGTCCCATGCGTGCGTGTGCATTCTCTCTCTCTCTCTCTCACACACACACACACACCCCTGTAATGGTGTGAGTATGAGTTCGAGAATTGGGTTGCCTGAGAGAATGGGGTCACTCTGAACTGACAGTAGAGTTAGTCAGGAGGGAAGGCAGATGAAGTGATGACCAACTGCCAGCTCAATGGGGTGGCAGGGTCGCTGTGGCCACCTGACAATGCTCCTGAGAGAGGCTGCAGGGAAGCCACGGTAGCTTACTGTGGCCTCAGACAAGAAGTGGCTACAGCAGTCTCCCTGTGGAGACAACAGAGCAGACTATGTCCTCAGCAACTAAAGCACAGACTTTGTGCCTCTGAGGTCTCTAGTCCCTTTATCCCACAGACACCGGCTAGCTGTAGGCCAGGAATGTCTACATTCAGAAGGTCCATTCCCAACATGGGGTAAGTGACTTCTCTCACCACTGATTACTGTGCGATGTTGTGTAAGTCAGTTCCCTTCTCGAGGAGATTTTGAGCTTCCTGGAGTTCTGGTCTACAGTCTGAAACTGTGCAACACAAGACACTCCTCTAGAGCTCATATTGTTGTTGTGTACTATGGAGTCAAAACGAACTCCTAGCTGACCCTCTAGCAGGTTTTCAGAGGCAGTAATTCACACGGGAGGAGAACAACCAACTTTCTTCCATAGAGCAGCTGGTGATTTCGAACTTCTTGCCTTTGGGTTTGTAGCACAATTCCTTACTGCTAAACCACCAGACCTCCCTCTAAAACTCATGGGCTCGCTAATTTCAGACTTCTGGGTTGTGACTGGCTGGTGTCATGCCCTCGCTTATGTGGTTGCAGAGAGACGGCAGCTTTTCTTCATTTCAGTTCTTCAGAAAATGGCTCATGTGAAATCAGAACAAGGGAGAAATTAAGAAATCTCTAAGAAAGAAAATACTTAATACAACCTGAATCAGAATTAATCTTTGGAAGTGATTTATAGGGGGAGAAAAAGAAAGAAAATTTGCTAAGGAAGCTCTCTTAGTAGAGATGAAAAAGAAATGTAGTTTTCCAGTTTCATGTCTTTGAGCTGAAAAGTGTTTGCTCCTTTATTGAGTAAGACCTTTGAAGTGTTTTAAAATATTAACAAGACAAAGCTTCAATTCTCTCACTTCTTTTCTTGTTCGGAGAAAGCCTTTCTCTCTCTCTCTCTCTCTCTTTCTTTCTGGTACAAGAAAATCTGTGGGCTCCCACATTCCCAGGTTCCAAGTGGGCAGCTTCTGCACAGCCGCCTTCCCTCTCTTTCGAGAGCCAGCTACGAGGACCAACCATCCCAGAGGGCTCTGGACTGAGGGGTTTCCCAGGACACGGTTTGTTGAGTGTTAAAACCAGGACAGTCCCTCACAAACTGGGACAAAATGATCACCCCAGAGCCAGTCAAGTGTGACAGGCCCTAGGTATATACCAACAAATCTCCTGAGAAGTGCATAACACCCAAATATGATGGTGAAAGTCGTTCATGCTATACTGAGTCAAATGCTTACTTCTCTATGACCCAGAAAAGAAAGATGGCCACCAGCAACAGGCCTCCAGTTCCTATTCTTTGGTTTCCGTTTCCACAGAAACTCTATTGTCCTGTTCTGTTTCTCAGCTCATGCTTGATATTCTTCATTACCATGATTAAAAAAAAACACAATTATTTTAATAGAAGTTAAAATAACTTCATGCAAAGATCAATAACACAAAGCCTTATTTAAGGGCTTTTCTCCCCATCTTACTTTTTATTCTGAGGGCCTTTTATGGAAAACACACTGAATAATCACTAGGTACTGTCTGGAGCAGCTGAAGTGAGTCTCTGGCCACCTATGTCTGCCTCACTCCCTCCAGAACATTCCACCCCACTCAGCCCCTCTCCCATACAACCCTTCCTTGTCCTCCCTGAGCACCCTAACTTCTCCAAAGGAATGTCCTGAACTGCAGAGGAAGCTGAAGTTCTAGAGCCTCAAGTTAAAATGTGGCAAATGTTTCCCAAAGGAGGTAAAGCCCCCCAAGATGGTCAGGTGCAGCTTACCACCACTGAAATTACATTTCAGGCACTACGCTTGGGAAGGTGGAGGGACAGCGCAGGAGGGGAAGACCCTCTATGAGGTGGACTGATTCAGTGACTGGGGTAATCGGGATGGGGGTGTCAGAGGCAGTGCCGTTGGCACAGGTTAGAGCAGGATTTAGGGCTGTTGTACATAGAGTTGCTATGAGTCATAAGCGACTCGATGGCACATAACAACAACAACAATAACAACAACAAGAAGTACAACAACAATGTGCCAAAGGAGGTCTTGTGGACATCTTTTGTGCGCTATTTGGGGAAACCTGATTACTGTTTTTGTGGGGAAGTCCTTTACCAAATTTCCGCCAGCCACATCTAAAGAGGGAGTGGAGGTTGCTTGTCTGAATTCTACCCTTTGGCTTTCTGCTCCACATCCAGAAAACCCTCTAGTTAATAACTCTGTAAACAACATGAAGAAAATGTGATTAAAATATCAGCGCAAATTACAGCTTCCTGACTGCTCTGATTGAAAAATTCCATTTGCCTCTGCTCTGCTCCTTTATCTCTTTTCTGGGCCTATCCCCAAGTTTAGGAGTCACCCTGGCTGCACTCCATCTGCAAATGATCCAGTGTTCTCAGCAGGGCTGCAGAAATAAGGCTGCCCCTTCACCCAGAGCCTCCCCTGAGCCGATTCCCACCAACGTCCCCATGCTGTGAGGACCCGTCCCCAGCACAAGGTCACCCAATCCCTCCCAGAAACACTGTTATTTCTTTGAGAGCTAATGGCCACAGGATCATTAAGAAAGCTAACGTCTCATCTGGGGAACGAACCCTTTTTAAGGGGCCCTGGTGATAGTGCGTTATGAGAGAGAGGGACAATCTCTGTAAAGATCTGCAGCCTCAGAAACATGATGGAGAATCATGAATCAGGTCCAGTTTGCTGGTTGTGGGTTTAGGGTTTTGTTGGTTTATCTTCAAACAATACCTAGTACTCTGTAGTTACTGGAGCCTAACAGCGCCAAAGGGTAAGCAGGCAGGTATTCCAACTCTCACCTTGAGGGAGGTGGTGAGACCCACCTAGGCATTCTCACAAGGGGTCAATTCAGAAGGAGTCCCGCTTGGGGGTGCTCCACGGGCCCTGTGCAATGTGCACAGGAACGTAGTTCCTTAAGCGCCCCCTTGACACCCTCATCCACCTTTACTCCCTCACTCAACCTTTGTATGAGGTTGGACTTTCCGGGAACCATGCTTAGTCACCTTGTGAAGCAGGTGAACACCGGCCCTGTCACCCTTCTAACAGAGATCTCCTTTCCCTCTGCTGCAGGAAAGGAAATGCCCTAAGGTCCTGACTTCCCAGCCAACAGCCTCTGCAGCCGTGAAGCCAGCACCCCCACCCCCCATGTATTCGTGTATTCCCAGCGCCGTTACCCTGCTTCTCTGTGTCCTAACCCATGTTCAAAGTCCTCCCTGAGACCACACCCTCATCATTATATACACGGGCTCTATTCTCCTGTTCACACTCATATATGGTTATGGAGAGCTATCCTGTTGGTTTAGAATTCTTGATGCATGCTTTGTCCTTTTATGTCTATTTGCTCCAGCGTTTCATTACACTATACATTCCTTGCGTATAGGAACTATGCACCCTCTTGTAGCCTGACGATCGTATATGGTTAAGAATGCTAACAGGGAGCTGTAGGGGCCTGGGCTGCAGGGAGTTGTTCTAAAGACGGCACCTATCTAGTGCTGAATCCACCAGCTGCACCTCAGGAGAAAGACGGACAATCTCTTGTGTGATTTACAGCCTCAGAAACCTGCTAGAGGGGCAGCTGAGTCGCATCCAATGTCATTGAGTTGTTGACTAATGATAATAAAAACAACAAAACAGATGATGAAGAGAACTGTGGCTTGCAGGATCATTCTATCTACCTCGTTATCTAAGGCAATTTCAGGCTGTTTTTATAGACTACACTTTAGAGGTTTTCAGTCCTGGCTTTTCCACTTAGCATCTATCTACGTAACGCTGGCAGAGGCCTCTAGCCCTTCTCTGCATCGGTTTGTCTATAAAGTGGAGATAATAGTAGTCCTGCCTCACAGGATTAAAAGGTGGTTTGCATAGGCAGGGCTCTGCATCACCCCTCACACACAGTCAGCCCTCAGTACAGATTAGCTTCTTCATGTACTTTGAACACTTTCTAGCTATGTGCCAGCCATTGAGCTATGACCCATGTGAAGATCTAAAAAATACAGACCAACCCATGGCTGGTGAGTTAGTTCGGACCCATGTCAACCCTCCACTGGGTTTCAGAGTCTGGAAATCATAAAGGGAGGAGATTGCTCCCATTTTTCCTTCAGAATGGCTGGTGGATTTGAACTGCCAACCTCTCAGTTTGCAGTCCAAACACACGTGCCACCAGGGCTCACTATCTGAAAACTGCCTCATTTAATTCTCATAACAATGCCTTGAAGTTAGTACCACTCGTATACCCAATTTCGAATGAGAAAGTGAAGGGCACAGCAAGGTCAAGCCACTTACCTAAGGGGTTGATCTCCTTAGAAGGTAACTAACCAGAACTAATTGTTTGGTAGTAGGTCACCAGCACTTCCTTTTGAAGTGTCTCTGAGTGGACGCAAACCTCCAACCTTCAAGTTTGCAGTCAAGAGCATGAATCATTTTTGCCTCCCAGGAAACACCCACGTTTCTTCTTTCCTATCGTGTGGTCTCCTCTTTCACCATGAAGAAAAGCAAAACTAAAAGAATACCTTTAAGAAGATCACATTCTCCGGGTTTGCTAAGTAAAAGGAAAGGTGACATTGCTTGTTCGTACAAAGGAAATGTCAGCAGCATTAGCCAGGTGAGGCCAGGCTGCCTGCGGCCTCCCTGCACTGGTCTCTCTGGGACAAAGCTAAGCAGGATTGGAAAGACTGCTGTAGCCAAGAAACCCATTTCCCTTGAGCAAATCTGGGGCCCAAGTGCAATACTGTGCTTATATTAACTGCCAACCTTGGTTCCAGACCAAAAATGTAACCTTCTCTGGAGTAAGGTCAAGGCAAGCTGGGAACGTAGGCGGCTTGAATTTAGCAGATATGAAAGGAACAATATTCCATTGACGTAACACAACATTACCTGCCATTTTCTTCGTGCCATGTACTTCTTCATCCGGTCCTTGGACAGCTTCTTGGCTTCCATGTTCTTGGTGTCTTTCATCAGCCATGGATGCTGAAGGCACTGGGTACAGTTCAGGCGGTTCCTGAGGGGGTAGAGATTAGAGGATTTCTGAGGAAGGATCCTCTGAGGTTAAGGATCTGATCATACGTGGGAGGTCTCCTGTCCTCAGTCACACAGGGAAGAGTCCAAGGCTCCTTCGTCCTAATCCATCCATCAATAGGGACGCTGTGTTCTTGGCCTCTTCCCATCTTGGTGTGGGCCACACTGGCTGGACCCAGCACAGGACCAAGTTAAGGGGGGTCTAACACCAAGAATGCAACAGATAACCCATGACCTGTACTTTGGGTCTAGGAAGTGTTAAGTGCCAGAGGGCTGACCTGCTGGGACAGCTGGCACGGAATTCGGGGTGGGCTCACTCATCCAGTCTCATTCAGCGCTGGGAGCTCTAGAGGATGAATGTTCTGCCTGCCTGTCTGGGACGGAGGAGAGGACACGCTGGACTGGAAGGCAGGGGAAAAGAACCCCACGTTCTCTTTCCATGGGGTAGAACGTCAGGTCTCTGCTGCTAGACCTTAAAGAAGCATGTGCTCCATCTAAGCCGTGAATTATGACAACCTTCGAACTGCAATGAAATGCTTTTAATCTTCCCGGAATCTCTGGAATCTACAAAGACTTCAGGGTCATTGTCATAAACCTTAGTTGTAACAGCACAAATAAGTAATAAAACCCTAGGAACTACATGCTATGTCCTTAGACAAATGGCCAGAAAGAAGTCTAACAAAATGTAGTGATTTTAGATTGGAAGGATTATGGGTATTTTTCATTTTCCTATGTTTTTCAATTTTTTAATAGTTTATTTGTATCACTTTTAGAATATAAAACATTTTCAAAAAGTGTTGCTTGATGGAGATTTCTCCCTACCCCCACCATGAAATTCAGTTTTATTCTGTTAATTTTGTCATCTTAAGTTGACATCTGTTCAACACCAACATATGTAAGTACATTACATTTATGTTTATTTATACATATAATGTATATACGATACTTTATATTCATTTTATGGCACTTTTGTGGATAGAGATTTCTAAGGTACTATCCATAAAAGTCTATGGAATTCTAGTGTCTTGATCTATTTGAATAAGAACAGTTCTTGGTGAGTCCATTTTATGTGCACAAAGAGACACAGTGTACCCTGTTATGGAATAAATTCAAGGTCAGACAAGAAAACAGTATTCAAGTTATCTCTTTACCACATTCTCAGTGAACAAAGCTGGTCTGACAAAAGCTATCCCAAGACTAGAATTACAAGAGAGGACACTTATGCTTTTAAAGTCAGCTTAGAAATGAGAGAATCTTTTAGACTGGAAGGGAATTTAGACTCTCCAACTTCCGCAGGGAGCCCTGGTGGCCTAGTGGTTAAGGAGTTGTGCTGCCAACCGAAAGGCAGGTGGTTTGAAACACCCCCACCCCCCAGCTACTTCTCAGGAGAAAGATGAGCAATCTCCTCCCCTATTCTTTACAGCCTCTGAAAACACTCTGGAGGGTCAGCCAGGAGTTGGTTGCAACCCGACTGCTGATAACATCATCTCAGTTCCTCTGATAAAAAGGCAAAGGCAGCAGAACACTAAAAACTATCACTGTTGAGACGTATTTCTGTATTTGAAAAGTAATCCGTACAAATTGTGGAAAATTTGAAAAGCACAGGAAAAGAAAAGTCACTCGTAATCCCTTTTTCTGAAGATGACTACATCCTGTTAGACTTCTTCCCAGTCAGTTTTCTGTGCACGTGAGCATTCGGTTCCTTGAGCTTTATGAATATGGAGCAGAGTAGTCCCTGGGGGAGTTAGTTCCTGAGATGGTTTTAAAGGATTATGAGGTGATAGGTAACTGAAAAACCAGCCATAGTCACCCGAGGCCTCCAACACTGGAGCTTTAGCAACTGTTCTCTGCTTTGTCAAATAGCATTTCAGGGGAGCCAAACGTGGCCATAGCTGCAGTCACAGGGCCCCACACAGGCTGGATGCTGGTCTCCACCGGCCTGGACACTCACTGTTCCTCCTCCCCCAGCCTCTGTAACACCACCTCTTTCAACATCATCTTTCTCTTACAGATACTTCCTATTGCCAAACAGGACTCCAAGCACTGTGGGGCCCCTGCAGCCATGCCCTGCCTCATCTGATTTACAGAGCGGGCTGATAATGAGCCCTGGTGTTACAGCGGATACGGCATCTGCCTGCCTGCTGAGGGAAAAGGTTGGTGGTTTGAACGCATCAGCCTCTATAAAGGAGAAGCACATGGAAGCCCGTTTCCCTAAGCATTAACTCACTCATTGCAGTCCAGTCAGAACCCACTCAGGGCTGACCCTTCAGCAGGTGTTCAGACACTGTGAACTGCACAGGAGGAGAATGCCCATCTTTCTCCTGTGGAGCAGCTGGTGGGTTTGAACCTTGTGCCTTCACATTGACAGTACAGCTCCTGACCACCAGGCCACCACTGCCATAAAGACTATGGCCCTGCAAACACTATACAAGGCTGCTGTGATTCATAATCTACCCAACCCTTTGGTGGCATTCCCTGACAGACTAGTTCCTCTCGTCTGACAACTTCACTCCTCCCTTCTCCAGGGGCAGTTCTCCACATTCATAGCCTCTCTTACCTTCTTGCTTTAATTTTTCTAGTTTGCCTCACCAGGAAAGTTCCTCTTAGCAAAGCTCACCTCAGATCTCCCCTCTTCTGCCTAGTCTCC
The DNA here is from genome assembly GCF_000299155.1 of Elephantulus edwardii. Lineage (NCBI taxonomy): Eukaryota > Metazoa > Chordata > Mammalia > Macroscelidea > Macroscelididae > Elephantulus > Elephantulus edwardii. Next base: position 6,972,397 of record NW_006399782.1, on the reverse strand, counting down.
CTCACAGCCCCACACCCTCAACACTCACCAAGTCCCTTGTGTGTCTGACCTTTCCACATACTCAGAGGTCAGGTATACACTGGACACAGCGCCTACCTCTGGTCTCGAGAGTTTGATATACTCATCCTCTGACCACATGGGCAGCTCCAGAATGCAGAGGCAGGTAGCCTTCCAGGTGCAATGTTATGGGGGTGACTCAGCTAGGGGAAAGGCTTGTCTTGTGGCCTGGGATCACATCCCAACTCAGACCGGATCCAGGCAGGCAGTTCTTAGATAACATAAGAGAAAACATGGAAGCAGATTCTTTGGAGGGTGACTGGACCCATGGACAGGTTCCAGTGAAGCTTCCCTCTTCCACTCTTGCTTTTTGAGAGGTTATTTCCTCCACTTCCCCACCCCCAGGAGTTCTCAAGAGGTAGGACTTTTTAAAGCCACAATTATGCACATAAAAAAAAGATAGTATTTGTATTACACAGCTGCAATGTTTAGTTAAGTGAGGGTTTTGTGCTTGGGGAGGAACTGAGACCTAGGAAGACATGTCCTGCCTCCTCCACATACTTGGTTTGGTGCCTCTCCATGTCTGCTCTCCTCTTAGGAGGAGGTGATAAGAACAATTCCTGCCTTCCCTAGCCCAGGGATGAGGGAAGTTGAGAGTACTCAAAACTCATTACTTCATGTCTTTCTTCAGTAAGTTGCTGATAAAATCTTTGGCATCATCAGAGATCTCATCGAAGGCCTCATCGTCGAAGTCCCAGGTGGCTGAGGTAACGTTGGCTAAGGTTTCGTTATCATTGTCACCCATGAAGGGGGAAAGTCCACTGACCCTGGGGAGAGAAAAGCAGGAAAGTATTGGTGACTGAGTGAGATCAAAGGTAAAAGCCAGCAAGGAATAGCCAAAGTTCCCCAAGCCGTGAAACCTCCACAGTCCCAAGTTCCCATGTGTGCCCCTCCCACCCACATCTCCTCACATCTCACAGCATTTAAAGACATAAAAAGAAAAGATGTGACGTCCCAGAGGTATTTGTGGCTGGGTCTCCTCATTTTACTTATGTGGTATTAGCACTGTATACCAACTGCCTGTGAGGCTAAGGAGGAAGGAATTCCTTTTACAGGCTTTTTCTCTCAGTTATCCGCAGGGCCATTAGGACCTCATGCGAGTCAGTGGAACTGTCTCTCCACACAATTTTTCAGTGGCTGAGTCTTCAGATGTAGGTACCTTTTTTTAATTTTTTTTTTTTACTTTATTATTTTTGTGTGCGTGTACCATCAAATCAGATCTGACTGGTACAGGAGGAGATTGCCCTTCCTTCTCCGGCAGAGCATCTGGTGGATTCGAACCATGCACCTCTGGGATTGTAGTTGCACCTTCTTGCCACTAGGCCACCAGAGCTCCCCTCAGATGTAGGTACCTTTGGTGGTACCCTCAAACTTTTGGTTAATAAACCTCACACCTCTAAACTTTTGGTTAACAGTCAAACCCATTAGCAGGGATGTCATAGTGCACACAGCAGGGCTGGGAGGACCCTCTGTCCTTGGCTTCTATTCTCCAAAGGCCAGGCCAGAGTCCTGCCCACACAGAGCTTCCTCCAGGGTTTCCTTGTGCAGCGAGTCCCCTGGCCCCTCTACCCCATTCCTCTCCTGTGGCGTAATAGTGTGGTACAGTAGTTATCACCACATCATTCACCCCTCTCTCTTCCAGCTCTCATCTCTGTATGTCTTTAGTACCAAGAGGGCCCAGTACAGTGCTGGTGCTCTGCAAGTGTGTGTGCTGAGTGCATGCTTAGACTTTGGAGGAGCAAGGCCTGGTAAACCATCAACGTAAACCTTCAGTGCACTTGAAGCTTTTAGGTCAAACCAGTAAGTCTCCCTTAAGAGTACCATGATAAAGGAAAAAACATTGCTTTTCCTAATGCTTAGCCAACTCTCCCGACCTCTCGGTTACCCTTTCTTCTTATAAAGTGAACAGCTCAGCACTTCACCGTAGAGTTACTTCATCATCATCATCACCACTACCATCAACAACATCACGACAGCTACTGTTCAGCAAACATTTGCCATGTGCCAGGCACCCGGCAAAGAGCTTAAAGAGAGAGGAATGCACTCTCTCCTAACCCCACCCTGTAACATCGCTGTTGTTGCTGTTAGGTGCCTTGAGGGGGCTCTGATGCAGCAACTTTATGTACAATAGAAACTCTGCTTAAGCCCACTGCTGCAGTCATTGCACCAATCTCTCTCATAGAGGGTCTTCCTCCCTTGGGCTGGCCCTCTACTTTTCCAAAGATGATACCATTTTTCAGAGTCTGGTCCTCTCTGAATTCATGCCCAAAGTATGTGAGAGGAAGTCTCCTCATCCTTGCTCCTAGGGAGCGCTCTGGATCCATGGCTACTCAGATTTGTTTGTTCTTCTGGAAGTCCATGGGACAGTCAATACTCTTCACCAACATCACCACTCAAAGGCATCACTTATTTACTTATATTACTCCCTTATTTACTACTCAACTTTCATATGCAGATGAAGCGACTGAAACTACTATGGCTTGGATCAAACACACCTCAGTCTTTAAAATGACACCTTAGCTCTTTAGAACTTTAAAGAGGCCCGTGCTTTGTTTTATAGATAAGGAAATGGAGGCACAGAGCGTGGAAAAGGAATCCATACAAACATTCACAGCCACTGAGGTCTAAATGCAAGTGCCTGTTTCTTGTGCCATAATCTTTTTTCTTTTTTTTTTTTTAATTTAGGTTGTTTATTTTTCATTTCAATGAACATCTACAGAGATTTTGGAATTCCATTCATTCATTGTTGCACCCTTCTCCCCGCACAAACCCTCCACCCCCCCCGCCCCGTTTGCTCCTCTCCTTGAAAAGCAAAAGAAAAAAAAAAGAAAAGCAAAAGAAAAACTCCCTCATTGGTACACAATGCCCCCCGCACCTCCCCAAACCCCACCCCCTACCCCCAAATATAATCCACTCTGCAACCCTCATTGCATACTCCTACGATAAAAATAATGCCCTAAAATATAATACTTTTAGACTATTCTCTCCCCCATAGACTTCAATGCCGTAAACATATTTCATCCAGTTTTTTTCATTGTGCCATAATCTTAACCATCATGGTTGTTGTTGAGTACCGCTGCGTCAGAATTGACCCATTGCTGACTGTCTAGTGGGTTTACAGAGGCAGTTAATCACATGGGAGGAGACTGGCCATCCTTCTTCTATGGAGCAGCTGGTGGATTTGAACCGCATGCTTTTGGCACTGCAGCTCGGGTTCTTACCACTAGGCTATGAGAGTTAGTATACTAATATTTCTGTGAAAATGAGTATCTTGTAGTAGACCGGCCCAGCACAAGACCTCGTTGACAATAAGGAGTCCAGTTTCCAATCATAGGTATTATAGTTCTTCTGGATCATCTTCTCTGATCTGTGATCTCAGGACTGACTCACTTTACCAGCAGCTCAAGCCAAAAAAGTCTTGGCAGGTATGGTCTCTTGTGTTTCCAAGACAAAAGATCAGATTCATAGCTCACTGGCCTTACCTCTTACCTCCATGCACCTGAACGTCAGGCCAGACAGCCACCCTCACTCACCCTGATCAGAGGCGATGTCACAGGTGTGCAACTTGTGCCCAGGGCCCCACCTTTAGACAGGCCCCCACATTTAGTGAAATGGTCTGCTGTTCCCATCTTGAAGTTCTTAATAATTTTTGAACCAGTAGACTTTCTATTTTATACCTAACAAATGATGTGGCTGGTCCTGCCCCGTCCTCACCATTATTGGGAAAGCCTTGATCTAGGAGGTTGATGTCCTCAGAGCCTCAAGGAGATGGCTCTGGAGCTCTGTGGCCATCAATCTCCCAGATCAATTACTGATACTCCTCCCAAATCTTCATGAATCCACCATCATAAATGATAACACACACCCTTCACGGGGTGGTTTTGGCATTTATCGTGCTAGTTTATGAAATACACACAGACCTGAAGCTAAGTATTGGGGGGAGGGGGTGGAAAACCCCAACCACAACAAAACTCCTTAAATCTTATGAGGGAAGCTTGCCATGGAAAGGAATTCTATGGTGAAATCTTTTGAGAGGAGAGTTTATGTAGTATAAATTAGTACACACACACACACACACACACACACATTTTAAAATCAGCCTATGTTTCTGAAAAGCATACTTTTGTCTATAGCAGGCATGAATTTCTGTTTTAAGACCTGGCGAGACTCACTCTCAGTCTTATCACAAGGAAGGGAGGGCGGCAGGTCAGCAGTCCCTGAGTCTGCATCATTAAATGCTGCTCCTGTCGCCTCCCTAGACCTCACTTTCCCCTTTGATCCATCCAGTGTAACATTCGGTGGGCCCTCCCACTCCCGTGTGCTCAGCAATCCTGCGTAGCCTGCACAGACTCCAAGAAACAGTCCGACTTTGTCAGCTACCTGCTTCCTCTGCCTTTACATTTTTTTATATGAATCATGTGGGAGGGGGAAAAGCCTTGCCTGAGCTCTAGAAGCAAACAACCCAACTGAGGAATGCTGAAAGGTCCCCCTCAGCTAATGTTTTTTCCTAATTAGGAACTGTAATCCTGCACAGATAGGTTTTAATCTCTGTACTGCTCACAGTCAGGAAGAGCCTCTTCACCTCTGGCCTCTCATTCCTTCTTCTTGGCAATCCCTTCTCCTGAAACACCCTCGCCCTGGCTGGCCCCGTGCCTGCCCCGGCCCCACGCATCCTCCCCATTAAAGAGCCTGTTTCGAAAATAAAACACGGCATCCGTGAGGAGCATGATGACGAAGAGAGTGCCCAAATTTTAGGACTGCTGTTTCTAGGAGATAGAATTGTGCATGATTTTAAACAGACACACACAGACACGCACACCCTTGATTGCTTACCTAAGGCTCATATGTCTTCTTCTTGTTTAATGGTCATTTGTTAAAAACCAACTCATCCGCAAACTAAACAGGCAGCGCATAGAAAATACAACCATGCACCCTTCCTCCTACTTTTATCTGATTTGTAACGAAGGAGTTGAGCTGGGACAGCTGGTTTCCAGAATATTGCAATCAACCTGGGCATGTCCTTGGAAGCTCAACTTTTCCCCTAGTTAACGCTGTATTACATGGACTTTTAAAAGTCTAATCAGAGTCTTCTCGCTCATTTTTAACAGCTAGATGGTAATCTCTGTGCTCATGCATCACAAAGGTCATAACTGAACGGTGTCTAATCCTTTATCTTACTGTGTGGCAAAATTTCTCAGGGTAGAAAGTCAGGTGAGAGGAGGTGCAGAAATGCCTCCTGGACTACTCCCTCTCTGTGCTGTTTCTCAAATAGCAAGTAGCCCTGCTGCAGGAGCGGCCAGCAGAGAGGACCATGTGTTGGCGAGTAGGACTACTGGTGGCCAGGAAGAGGTTAACCTTTGATCGTATTTTAGCTTGCAGGCACTCTCTCACTCTCTGGTCTGACTGGGAGACAGCGACACAGAGAAGGGGGGGGGGCATGTCTCTCAAGATAGGCTAATAGCCTTTTGTGCAGTGGCCTGGGAAGCAGGGAACTGGGGTTGTCACTTAACCAGAGCCCAACTTCCCAGAGAGTAAACCATGGAGGTGGGGCAGGGCCTGGCACACAGAAGGAGTAGAGGCTGCTAGAGCTGGGATCCAGGGTAGGTCTGGGCTTGGCAGGGGGGGAGGGCAGAAGAGAGAAGGAAGAGGCTACCAGGCCCCTCTGAGAGGCCCGGTGTGCAAACTCTGAAACTGGGGTATGGGGACTTTTCCCCCAGAGCACCAAGCGGATGTCCCCAGAAGGCAGACCAGGGTGAGGATGGCCTAGCTCTCTGAAAACCACAGCTAGTGTCAAAAGAGGTGCTGAAATGGAAGTCTGTGTCACGCGCCCACTCGGAGAGACGGCAGGAGGAGAGCAGAGCAACAATTGCTTCTTCGTTGTGGTTTGGAAAGGGAAGGAAGAGAAGGAATCTTGGAGTAAGGATGAAGGTAAAGCACAGAGAAAGTTTTCATTTCCCCACAGTAAGGAGAAAAGAAAACCTACTGCCAGACCCACTGCCTCAAGTGGATTCTGACTCCCAGTGACCCTACAGGACAGAGCAGAGTTGCCCCATGGCGTTTCTAAGACTGCAAGTCTTTGTGGAAACACACGGCCCAATCGCTCTCCCATACAGAGGAAGGTAGGCTTGAACTGCCAAACTTTTGGTTGGTAGTTGAGTACTTTAACCACCATGCCACCAAGGCTCCTCAGGAAACACCAAATCCTCAGGTATTAGGGGATGGGAGAGATAGGAGAGGGCAGAATGTTTTAGACAAAGAGGCATGACCAAGTGTGGCCTACATGACAGGTAGTGCTAACTTCAACAACTTCCTAGGCGGTCCAAGTGGTTAAGTGCTTGACTACTAGCTGAAAGGGAGCTCTGGTGGCTTAGAGGTAAGGAGTTGCATCGGCAATCCAAAGGTACACAGTTCTAATCCACTAACTGCTCCGTAGGAGAAAGATGGGCAATCTCCTCCTGTGTAATTTATCATCTCTGTAAACCTGCTGGAGGGTCAGTGATGGGTAGGTTTTGACTCAATGGTACACAACAACAACAACAACAACAACAACTAGCTAAATGGTTAGCAATTCAAACCTACCCAGAAGCACCTTGAAGATAGGTCTGACTTTCGAAAGGTCTATGGGGAAGCCCTACCTAGCACTCACAGTATTGCTGGTGAGTCATAATGAAGGAAGCTAACAGTCTCTTCAGAAAACAGGAGATTCAAGGAAGCTCTTCTCTCCCTTCAGAATCAGGGACAAGAGAGCTGGGACCCACATGCTCCAATATCCTACCTGGCAGCCCGGCCAGCAGCTGCACGGTGGGTGACTCAGCTGCCTGGGTGGGGTCTCTCTGCTGGGCTGGGGAAGGGACTTCTCCAATGGAGTCAGAGCAACCTATACTGACAGAGCTCCTTGTTTAGGGGGTACTTACCAAATCAGGGTTGAGTAAAAATGTGCTAGCACACCTCCTTCTCCTTTTCGTCTTCTAACTCCCTGTTCTCAGGGCCCCAGAAAAGGAGATGGAGGGATCTCCGGGACAAGGTCCAACATAGGGGCAGAGGATGTTGTGAGGGCTGCCAGAGAATTGCTTCTGGGGTGCAGCCAGCAGCTCTGCCTGACTCTTGCCTAGCACGGACTTACGGGAAATAAGCTGTGAGCTCTAATTTTTCTTTTTTGGCAGCACACACTGATGTACTTGGGAGAGGAACTCCCAGACCCCAATCGCCCCCACTGTGAGAGCCAGCCCAGGATGTCCCGGAGGGCACAGGGGTTTATGGCGGCCAGAGGTCAGGACGCTGCCCTGAGCTGGCCTGGTGCCAGGCCTGTCACCGCCTCCCTGTCACACGCACCTCACCTCCCTCCTGTCGTCACCTTTCTGTCATCACACCTTCAGGGTGGTGACCAGTTGCCAAAATTATTTTCTCTCCTATTTCAGAAACACTTTCTTATTTCTTGGTCTTAGTGTTCAAAGTAATCTAGCAAAAACTAAAAAAACCAAAACCAAAACAAAACACAAAAACTTTAGAGAACCCTGGTCACGTAGTCTATAGGGAGTTGAGATATTAAACCAAAGGCGGGGACCCTCTGTTCGGTGGTTGGAATCCACCAGCCTCTTTGAGAAAGATGGATGAGGGAGAAATTCTATGAGACTTATAGGCACTCTAGTGGCCTAGTGGCAAGAAATTGTGCTGCAATATTGAAGGCATGTGGTTCTAATCCACCAGCTTCTCTATAGGAGATGGGAGGGCAATCTCCTCCCCTGTGATTAATTGTCTCTGAAAACCTGCTGGAGGGTCAGAAATGGGTCAGTCCCAACTCCATGGCACATAACAATGACAGTAACCCACTACAGCGTGAGCTAAGAGATTTCTTTGTTTTGTTTTGTTTGGTTCCCCCCTAGATTACTTTGATTCTAGTAAACAATGACAAATCATCCAAATTACTATGTTCATTCTTCTCCCTAAAGTAATTTTCACTTGAAAAAGAAAATGTGCTTTCAATGATTCTGGCTCTAGATTATACATTCAACAGAAATGTACAGAGATGTTCACTAAAAGACTAGTCTATTTGTGATACCCCAAATTGGAAACTATTCAAAAGCTCAAGGCAGAATGGATAAACACATAAGATTGCATTCACTCAGGAGTCCTGGGGTATTACTCTGTTGTGAACCAAAAGGCTGGATGTTCATGTCCATCCAGAGGTACTTCTGAAGAAACTCCTGTTTGATCTACCTAGGAAAAATAAAATAGTGTTCACCCGCTAAACCCTATGGCATACAGTTCTATGCTGACACATGGAGTCCCCGAAACAAAATCAAAGCCTCAGCAATGGGTTTTTATAATCACAAGGTAAAAGATTATATAGCACTGAGCACAAACGCTCTATAAATCATGTAAGATGACAAAATTTCACTAACAATGCTGAGGAAAAGAAGGTAAACACTTCTTTCTGTGTGTGTAGTTTTATGTTGTTGTGTTGTGTTCCACACAGTTGGAATCAACCCATAACTGACCCTCCAGTGAGTTTTCAGAGGTAGTTAATCACATGGGAGGAGACTGTCCATCCATCTCCCGGGAAGCAGCTGGTGGTCTTGAACCACGTGCCTTTGGGGTTGCAGTACAGCTTCTTGCAACTAGGCCACCAGAGTTTTCTTGATATTTAGTACTGCTTCCTGTAATTGGCCTTCCTGCTAACCACTGGTATTTCACAACCTTGTACAAAAATTGTGCAAATCTCTAGAAATTACAAATAGTGTGAGATAGAGACGAAAAATGTCCCCCACTCCTCTTTCAGCAAAGGAGGAACAGAAATCTTACTGTATCGAAGAATGAGAGCTAACACTCTACTTTGACAAAATACTATATAATGAGAAACATTCCGTGTAACTAGATACTCATCAGAATGCCTCTAACATTTCCCAACTAGTATAGGCTAGTGGTGAGAATAAAGGTTCTAGGGCCAGTTTCCTTGATTTCAAGCTTACTTTTCCATATCCTAGAATATGATATTTAACTAGTTAATTAACACATCTATAGCTCGCATTTAAAATGTAGTGGTAATACTTTCCTTGATCTCTAGAAGCTTTTTTGCATTTATATATTTGTTGCTACATAGTGACCCAAAGGTAGCATTACAGAACTATTTAGTGTTATCCATGACTGAATATAATTTCTTGGAAGTCTAGCATTGAAAATCTTCCTGCAAATCATGTGTAAGACCTACACATTGAAAGCTACAAAAGTTTACTAAGACAATGTGGGAAAGATCTAAAAAAAAAAAATATGGAGACTTATGCCAGATTTGTGGATCAACGGAATTACAACTATTATGATGTCATTCTGTGTGACTTTGTTTATATGAAGTTCAAGAGCAGGGGAACTAGTCCATGACATAGACAGGAGGAGAATGGTTACTCCAGAAGCAGTGGGAGCAGGAGCCTCAGAAGGCACCAGGAGGGTTGAAGGGCCTGGTAGTATTTGATGTGGTTGTTTTTAAATGAACATGGCAAAATATATATAACAAAAACTTGGCCACTTTAACAATTTTTAAGTGTACAATTCAGTGGCCTGAACTACAGTCACCATGCGGGGTAACCATCACTGTGATCTAGGCCCTTATAGCTAAGTCTCTTGACCTATCTACAGTAGACATGGTGCGCTCACAGTGAAGATTTACTGAGAAGTCTGGTCACTGCTCTGTTACCGACCAATGAGCAGTCCAACTGTCCTGGCTTGTCTAAACTATCCCCATTGTACACAGAAAGCCTCGTATCCCGGGAAACTTGTCAGTTCTGGGGAAACTGGGACAGGCATTCACCCCGTCAGGGCTGCAGGACACAGCAGCCAGGACACTTTCCTTAGCTCCAATAACCTCAGAGCCAAATGAGATTGAATCCCTGCCAAGAGCCCCTCATGAGCTTATTTTGAGGATTAAACAAGATCCCATGTGAGGATCTGTGTCTGTGGGAGGCCTCTACCACACAGCAGGGGGAAAACACATTGAAGAGTCAACATAAGGCAAGCCCCCTTGATGACTGGAGAGGGACCAGGACAAGCCACAGGAAGTGGGGTCTGAAGAGAGCGAACTGGCCAAGCATCGTGTCCAGAGGTGCAGTGTGAGTACCATCCACGCTACTGGACAGCCTGCTGGTCCTGCCCACCAAGTGAGCTGGTTTCTTTCCACATCAGCTCCCCTTTCTCCTGGAGGGCTGGAGCAGGGGCAGGCAAGGGAAGGTGCTTCTAGTGAGAAGGCTGCTTCTCACACAGCTGCAGCTCTTGGGGACGCCAAAGCTATACGAGTGTCTCTGGGAAGGGAAGATGGGAGGGTACAGGGCCAATGACACATGAGGACACAGTGGTAGGAAAGTCCCTGGTCATGTGGGAAAGGTGCGTGCCCGGACACCACCACACATCATCTAGAGCCTTATAACCTGGCTCCTAAGCCCAGCTGGGAACCAGTCACCTTGAGTCACTTCTCACAACTGAGGCTGTAGGTACCTGGTGCTCAGAAAGCATTCTCAGAGGTTTCCCTGACATGATATATGAGAAAGTCTAACATTTTAAATAATTTTTTAAAAATTGGGTTGCAAAAAAAAAAAAAAAACAAAAAAAAAATTGGGTTGCATACAAAACTCGTATACAGCGTGTTTCATTCATGGACCTTGTGTTTCACACATTCCTTCATTCCCTTTGCCCAGCTTTGTTAGAAGACTGGGGAGGGAGGTAAGGAGAGCAGAGCCATAATTGGCAAGACTGAGAACTTTGTAACATGGGCCTCACACCATGAAACTGTAGGTGGAGGGGCCTGGGAGTACATTTCAGAAGCTGTCCTGAGAGAGTGCATCTTGCTGCCAACCTGAATTTTAGCCTTTTGACTTTCCTAATATGGTTCTGTGTGGTCTGTGAGCTGTCACAACATTTTTGAGCCACAAAAACAGTGAGATTGGTGCTGGGATGAATAGAAAGGGGTCTGGGAGCGCAGGGGAATATGCCGGACCTCATGGAAATTGGCTGTGTGCTGTGGATGTCACTGGAGGAGACAGTTGCTCACCGTAGCATTGGGAGAGGTCACATATGGCCATCCCCATGTGGCCTTTGCTGTTCTTTTTCCACAGCCGATTCCAACATATGGCAACTACATGTGTTTCAGAGTACAAATGCTCTATAAGGTTTTCCTGGTTATACATTACACAGCAGCAGATCATCAGCTCTTTCCTCAAGTGGTGGAATTTAATGGGTTTGAACCACCAATCTTAAGGCTGATAGCCAAGAATGAACTGTGTGTGTCACTCAGGGACCTTCTACTGGCTGGCATGTCACAAAAGGTCTTGAGACCATTGATATGCTAGATTGCCACTGGCAACATTTCAACAACTGACCTGATGACAGGTCACAGTCCACAACTTAAAAGGCACCCTTAAAAAGTTGGTTAGTCTTGCTTTTTCAAGACTCAAGATTGAAATCTTGACATCGTAGATGTCAAATGAGATCAAGAACCAAAAGGAACAAAATTCTTAAGTCTTTCTCTGAATAAATGAGGCATATTCTTCTCCAATATAAATGCAAATTAATTAACATACCATGCAGGCTGTCAAAATTCAGGGCTTATATTAAACGACTTTGCAATTTTTTAAAAAAACACCAAAAAAACCCCACCCAACCTACCAAACAAACCACATTCCTTCATTCACATTGTGTTTCATCCTATCATTCCTATACACTATGTTTTATAAAATTAATCACTATTGCTCTGTGCCCACTATCGTTCCATCTTTTCAGGTCCCCACTAGATCTGTCCTGATTCCTTTACCCCCTCCCTCTGCCCACCAAACCCTGGGACCCTGTGATTTCTCCCCCTCACCACCCCTCAGCTCCCTCCTCCTCTCCTGTTACCCCCTCGGACTTTTATCTACTAAAAAAAATTTTTTTCCATTCATGCATATCAGCGTCTGTGGTGCAACCACCTCTTAACTATAAACTGTTCGCAGGTTGAGAGGTGCTTCTGAAGAGAATGACTGCCTGTAGCCTGGGGCTCTGGGGATAGACTTGGGTAACCCCACCAAGAAGGTTTGTTCTAGAGCCTTGTCACTCCAAGTGTGGGCCTCGGACCAGCACAGGGCAGCCTACAGACTTGTCAGACGTTCTGGAATCCGCCAGAAATGTAGAATCTCACGCCCCAGAGCATCTGACCCTGAACCTTCAATTTAAGGGGGTACACACTGACTCCTGCCTACTTTAATGTTTACTAAACACCGGCCTAGTTTACTGGCCTCCTCTCTTCTCCAGCATTGCTCAATGAAACAGCTTCAGAATTCCCCACCTGATCTGATCTCCCAGTCCTAATCACTGTGTTTCTTGCTTTCTGTTTAACCTCTACATCTTCTCTCTCATCCAAAGTGGCCTAAGGGACAGGACAGGAAACTGGCCCATCCTCTGGGGCTGGAAAATTATCTTTGGAAGACAATAATAATGCTCAGAGGAGATGGGTGCCGGGGCATCCTCACCTCTGCTGGCTCACCACAGGGGGCTCACCCCAGGACTAACACTCCATAACCAAAGGCCCCCTGTGACCAGCACCGGGCAGGGTGGAGCCCAGAGTGGGACCTGGCTGTGTGGGCAACTTCCCCGCAGGAATGTAACACAGGCACAGGAGTGGAGAACTGGCTGGATGCAGGCTGCCCCCTCCTGACCGCAGAGTGAAATTCCCACTGTTACCCACCCTGACCTGTTCTCAAAGCCCTCCTGCAGGACTCTTTGGAACCCTCCTTCCCCACCCTCCCTGCCCGTGCCCCCCAGGGACTCACAGGATATAGCAGATGACTCCAATGCTCCACATGTCCGTGGCATAGCCAATGGGCTCGTAGTTTATCACTTCAGGCGCCACAAACTCCGGGGTGCCAAAGAGGACCTTCAGAGACCCTGCATTCTCTGTAAGCAGGATGGAGAGGGATCAGGGCCCAGAGCATCCTGGAACCAGCCCCCAGTGTGCACCTGGCCTGCCTGTGTGCTGGGCACAGACCAGGGCTGGGTCTTTAAGGGGTTAGTTCCCCCAGTGGATCATGTTTAGAAAGCTGGGCAAAAAATAGGAAGACCCTCAACCAGATGGATTGACACAGTGACTGCAGCAATGAGCTCAAGTGTGTCAGGGTTGGTGAGGATGACACAGGACAGGACAGGGTTCAGGTCTGTTGTTCACAGGATCACTGTGAGTTGTACTCAACTTGATGGCACCCAACAACCACCACCACCACCAGCACTGGGTATACACATTGTGCAGATGCACTGGTGAAGCGAACAAAATACCTGCCTGGAACGTTCAGAGTGAGTTAGGATGCAGGAGAGGCTGGACCCTTGTATTTTGTCATTGTTTTCAATTAGCAATAATCGCGCCTCGGATAAACCTCACTGGCTACGATATTGCCACTGCGCAAAGCTGTATTTTGTCATTGTTAAGCAGCATCCGTGAGTGCTCTTTTTGCCTCTGTGTTTGCCTCGCTGGTGACCTCCTGAGGGCAGGGATGGTGAATTTTTCTGATAAAATCCTCTAACATACACTGACCAAAGGCTGTTTCCTATGTACCACGCCACCTGCTCTAAATGGATTTTCCTATTTAGCATCTCCATGACCCTAACTGGCCTCTGGTGACGTAGCCCAGGGGAGCTGTGCTAACCTAAAGGCCACGTTTCTGGCAGTCTGAATCCACCAGCTGTTCTGAGGGCAAAAGATGGGCAATCTCTGCCTCTGTGACTCATAAACCACTCTGCAAAACCACTGGAGGGTCAGCTATGAGTTGTTTCTTACCAAAAGTGATGAATTTGAGGAGGCTTTTTAAAATGGTCCTAAGATGTAGACCTGGTACCTACCCTGTAAGGAGGGAAATGGGCACAGGGAAGTGAAGTGAGTTTTCACCCGGTTCAAGTAAGTAGTGGGATCAGGACTTGCACACCATGGGGCTGCATCTCCTACTTATCTCCATCAATGTGTCTCCCCTCCCAAGATCTGCCGGGAGGGGGTGTGTGAGGACGTGTGGAAGGCTTCTAATCTCCCCTTCATAGGGCCCAGCTCCAGAGGAGTTTTCCAGCATTGGTGTGCAGACCTCGGCCTGGGGGCCAGATCGGGTCTTGGCTGGATTTTACTGTTCCCACAGCAAATGTTCTAAACCCAAACACTGATCAGCCCATGTGAAGGCTCTGCTTGAACTCTAACCCCTCCTGCAGTATTTTAACCACTTCCTGATTCTCTGGTCCCTGACGGGCACCATCCATCCTGCAACAATCCTTCACCAGTGGAATCTGGACGTTGTGTGTCTTGGGCTGTGATGCTCCTGCGTGAGTTTGCGACGTCTTGAGGCCATGACCTGCCTATCCGTTTGGCTTGTTGGTGGTTATAGTCCCAAGGTGGCCATGCACGCTGGCCCCTGTCCCACTCTATCCCTTTAGTGGGAGATAACAGAGCAGGGGCATTTGCTCCAGGATCAGAGTAAGCTGCTGATCAGCAAAGTCCCCATTCACCAGAACGTCAGTGCCTTCTTTTTACTTTATGATCAGGCCTGTGCATCCCGGGAAATCTATGACATCCTACTGATTTGACTCTGGTTCACAGAACCTCATGTATAATCAGACTGAGATGCTGCCGGGTCCTGCACCTTTATATAATTGTCGGTACCCCTGAGTCCATTGTTGCAGATACTGTGTCAGCCCCTCTTGTGTAAGGTCTTCCTCTACTTCACTAAGTACTGTCATACTGTGTAATGGATCAGTATCAGGCTGCTAACTGTAAGGTCAATGGTTCAAATCAACCAAGCTGCTCCACAAGAGCTATGTGGACAGATTCCTTCCTATAAGGATTTACAGCCTCAGAAACCCAGTGGAGGACTGCTACCGGGCAGAACCGATCAATAGCAGTGGGTCTGGTGGTGGGGTTTTTTGTTTGTTTGTTTGTTTTGCTTCTACTTTATTAAGCATGCTGTTCTTCTTCTCCAGGAACGGCCCCTTTTACTGAGTAGGTGGGTTTAGCCCTGTCAGTCCCTTCACCCCACAGTCCTGGGGGTTCTTGTTATCAGGGCCAGAATCAGGAGGCGGAGGGTAAAGTTGCTTCCTCAGTTAAGGAGACATAAAAGGCTACTTAAGCAGTGTAGCTGAGGGGAGGAATGTGGGGCAGAGCCACTGACAGAATGCCTTCAAGGGTGGGCATGAAGCCCCGACCACCTTTCCCCATCCCCTCTCCTAGTGTAGCGACAGCAGAGCTGCTGTGAGAAGCAAGTGGAATAAAATAAGAGCAAGTGCTCTGGAGACGGTACCAGAGCCCCACGGCTAAACCCAGAGCTGTCCAGCTGATCCCAGCTCATGTGCATCCTCCACCGGGTTCCCCAGACTGCCCGTCCTCCTTCTGTGGAGCAGCTGGTGGATCTGAACCACTGACTTTTTGGTTGGTAACCGGCATATACCACCAGAGCTCTTTCAGAAATAGTACAGTGGGATGCAGATGTGAGAAGTCATTGTCACCAAAATGAACGTGTTTTGCTGCTTTTAAAGACACAAGAGGGGGTGGTGATGAGGGTAGGTAACCAATGGCTGCCTGGTGCTTACGATGTGCGAGACATGGTGTCAGCACTTTACCTCACTTAATGCATTTGATGCTTACAGCAGCTCTATGAGGTGTATTAACTTTTATTCTTATTATAGAGAGAAAACATTTGAGGATCAGGGGCCAAGAAATATATTTAGTTCCACAGTGAGGATGTGGTAGACACAGGATTTGCCTCCTTGAGAGGTCTGTCTCCCTGGTCTCTGAGTGCTAACTTCACTCTCTTACAGGCCATTTGTGGCACACAACACGCCGGGCCCTCACACATGCGTGATAAGGGAGAGGCACGGACTTACCCAGCCTTCTGGCCAGCCCGAAGTCAATGAGCTTGATCCTGGTGCCCGTCTTGTTGACACACATGATGTTCTCGGGCTTGAGGTCCAGGTGGACGATGCCCTGCTTGTGGATGTACTCCACGCCCTCCGAGATCTGCTTCATGTACTTGATGCACTCACGCTCTGTCAGCTCGAAGTCCTCGTCAATGATGCGCTCAAACAGCTCCCCCCCTGACACGCTGCAGAACAGAAGTGGGAAGGGCACAGGCCAGTCAGGCCACAGAGCGGGAGGCTGGGTCGGTCAGGGTGCTAGTGGGCACGTCCAGGGGAGGGGATGACAGACACCATACAACATCCTCTATCCCAGAGCACAGCTCTATTAGGCTGGCTCCAGTCTTCCTTCATGGAAGAGGGTCGCCCCCCGCCCCGTTTCCTGCTGTGGACCCTGCCCTGTGGTGACTCAAAGAAACATCTAAACTGTGATAATATCAGAGGTGGGCATGCACCATGATATGCAGGTGAGATCTTAGCAAAAGATAACTACTAGTCAGTCTTTTTTTCTCCCAAGTGACAGATGCATAAGGGACTATTCTTGTATTCTCGAGTGTCTTTTAGCTCCAGTGAAGCTGAAGTTTAAAATACTCACAGTACTCATAAGCATTTTATTTGCATATTCAGGAAGAGAAATATTAAGAAGCCTCAGCTAAATTTCCTAAATTTAGTTGTCTGTAACCTCCACCGCCTGTCTGCCAGTTCTGTCATGCTGTGGTGGCATGTGTGTGCCAGAAGCCACCAGTATTTCAAATACCAGCAGGGTGGCTGAGGGGGACGGGCTTCAGCAGAGCTTCCAAACTGTTTATTGTCTTTCTTCTGCGGAGTAACTGGCAGATTTGAACTGCTTGCCTTTGGGTTGGCAGTGCAATTTCTTACCACTAAGCCCCCAGAGCTCCCTTACCCTCTGGTTGGGCCAGAAGTATCATGTAGTTTATTCCTTCCAGCCGCAACTAACTTGTCTCATCTCAACCCCTTTCCTAGCCCAGGCTAGAAATAGGTGGTAAGTCTTTTGTGCCTAAACAGACTTTGAATTCTGGCTGTTTCCAATCAGCCCCATGCTTCCAGGGTCCACAGCGAGGCACGCTGTACCCAGGACTGTGCTCCAGGGGCTTGAGCCAGGCAGCATCTTGGTTTCAGTGCAAATGCACATCCCCATAGTCTGGTTGCAAGGTCTCTCTCTGCTCTCTGTCTCATTCCTCCAAACTTCGCTGCTCCCTGGTCAGAAAGTACACAGCATCTCTGATCCCTTGTGCAGCATCTAGACATCATGATCATGACCATGGGCAAGCTCATTTTTCTGCAACAACTTGTAGCCCTTCATTTGACTAAGGATGAGTGGGCTTTATTCTGGGCATGTCCTCTATACAAAGGACCTTGCCTCTCCTCTCACGCTCACTGCTGTTGAGTCAGTTCTGTCATAAATGACCATCTTTTTTTTTTTTAAGCTGTAAATGACAAGGGTGGAGAATGCCCATTTCTCTACTTGGGGACAGCTGGTGGATTTGAACTGCCAGGGAGTCATGGCCTTTGGGTTAGCAGCACAATTCCTTATGGACTATGCCACCAGAGTTCCTTTTGTCTCTCCTAAGAGGAGTTATCATGAAGAGGATAAAGTACTGAGTCTGAATTCCTGTCCCTGACTCTTAAAAGCTGTGTGACCTTGGGAAAGTTTCTTAACCTTTCTGAGCTCCACACCTTATCTACTCCTACCTGATAGAGCTGTCAGAAATAAAGGAACTTATGGCTGGCATATAGCCAGAGTTCTGCAGAGATCAATTATGCTTTAACAATATACGATGGGAGACGTGGATCTTATCTCTGACTGCTGAGGGACAGGTGTCAGGGAAGCACCATGGTGACCAGCACACTGCAGCCTCTCTCTGCTTCCATCACCATCTCACAAATATGTGATCCAAGAAGGTAAGTCTATACCAGTGGCAGCAGGAGAATGTGGGAACTGACCACAGAACCAATGCAAGAAGGTGTTCTTTAGTGGCCAGCAGGTGGCGCAACTATCCTCAAGACCGTCATTTCTATTTCAGCCACCAAGACCCCAATTCAACTCTCTCCTCGATCTTCTTAGTCTCAGCTGCTTCTTAATATCACTGTGTGTCCAGTTCCTCATCTGTAAAATGATATTAAAACAGTACAACCATATAGGCTTGCTCTAAAGACTGGACACAGGTAATGTGTTTAGAAGAATATCAGAATAATGCTAGCATTACTTTTTCAAAGTAAAATTTTTAAAAATTAAGATGCACTTGGACTGTAGATGAAAATCTATATCCCTAAGTTTCCACTCCATGTCGGATATTTTGATTAAAAAATATCTTAGGAGTGGTCTGAGGATCCTTATTTTTTAATAAGTGCCCTGAATCATACCCCAGGTCATCCTAGTGACCAGATAAATTCAGGGAATATTAGAGAACTCACTCACTATTCCTGGGGGCCAGCTGGAAATTTCTGTTTCCTCAGCTTGTTCATGACTCCTTCAAATGAGATGATCTCCCTGGGCAAATGTCTTTGTACTTTTTCTATTAAATCTTCCTTATTTTCAAGTTGTTTAGGCATATGCCCGGGCAAAGTTTGGCTTAGCTCTTGTTGTTGTTGTGTGCTGCTGAGTCAGAACAGACTCATAACTGACCCTCAGTGGGTTTTCTGAGGCTATTAAGTGCATAGGAGGAGACTGCCCATCCGCTGGACAGCTGGTGGACTCAGAGCAGCCACCTTTGGGATGGAATTACAACTCCTTAGGCCACTGGTGCTCTATGACTCAGGCTCTAGACCCCAAAACCCAAAGCAGTTGATTACCAAGTAGATTCCAACTCACGGTGACCCCCAAGGTGCAGAACAGAACCTGCACCAATGGGGTCTTATCCAGCCAAACTTTTCTTCTAAGGCACCTCTGGGTAAGCTCAAACTGACAACCTTTCAGTCAGGAGTCAACATTCAACTGCCCATGCAATCCAGAACCCCGCTACACCCTAAGTAGAAACTAGCAATATCTATACAACCCAATTGTTCCCTAACATTTGCTTCTGAATTTAAAATACTTGGAAAAAGCAAGTCTTCTCCTCCCCCCACCTCCCACCCACCTTGGGTATAGGTGAAGCATGGAAGCTAAAAATTTGAAGCTTGGAGATGGGGGGCCTGCTGCATTTCTAGAGTTAATCTAGCCAGTTCTGGTTGCAATCTATTAAAATATCTTTAAATTGTATATCAACTATATAGGGCCTTCTGGTGGCAACATCCACAGCGAGGTGCACTGCTAACTCAAAGGTTTCACCTCTCTGGTGGTCTGAATCCAGCAGCGGCTCTGAGGCAGAAAGACGGGCGACCTCTTCCTGTGAGATTTATAGCCTCAGAAACCCAACAGAGGGTCCGTTATGAGTTGGTTCTGAATTGACGGCAATGAGAACTTGTTGTACTTTGAAAAGTTTTCCTATGATTTATATTCTAGAACAGAAGGGGTTACACAAACAAGATTAATGGTTCAGTAGTTTCCCCATCAACTTGCTTGTCACCAGCCCAAAGGATCAAATTTATGCCTGAAGTCCTAGAACAAGGCCAGTCTTCATTTGGCAGCCAGATAGAAGAGTGTTATTTGGGAACTCAAACCCTCTATACCTTGTTTTATGGACACCTTGGAGCTCTGTGGCAGCAGTGGAGAAACGTGATCTCACTCTCAGATGACTCACCCTGAACACATATCCACTTCCCTTTTCAGATCCCACCACCAGTGGAAGGTCCTATACACTCTCAATCGATCGATCAGTCGATCGATGGATCGGACAAGCCCAGGCTCCAGGGCGGGAGCCTGAGGGACTCGCTGTCTTCATGCAGCAATGCTGCTGTAATGGTGGGACTGTCCTGTATCCAGAGGTCAGAAAGTCTGAAGACACACTCATTCTTATTTCTAGGACTGGGGCCTGGAATATATCTTTCTTTTCTTTTATTATCAACCATCAGCCTCTATTTCTCCATCAAACAAAGACAATATAGCATAGCATGCTGTTGAAAATCAACCTGCTCAACTCAGTGGCTAAGCCTGAGAACATTTCAGCTGGAAGGGGCATATGAGTAGAATAGAAATCTGCTCCTTTTTCTCTAGCTCCTATCAAGGGGCAGGATTCTTACCCCAAATGCAGGCTAATTCTCTGGCACCCGTGTATGAAGACTCCTGTCTATGGAGGAGGCATGAGGAGGAGGGATGAAAGCCAGGCCAACTGAAGCCTTCTTACATTTTCTCCCCACATTTTCCATCTGGCTTGCCAACTCTCCATTCCGAGCTAAGTATGGTATTCTGCCCACGGGTGCTGCTGCCCAGCCTCACCCAGGTCTGGCTGCTTCTGACCCTCCTGGCCCCTCTGCACGAACTTGCTCAAGGTTTGATTTCTGAAGAGAGGATATTTCTTTGCATGTCCTCACGAGCCCACAGTAGAGTAAGTGTGGAAAGCTGCAGCCCACAGGAGTTATTTGAGCATCTAATGAGGAAGGCCATAGACTGGACTACATACATATTTCCCGGAAATAAGGAGGAAAGTTTGAATTTAGGACTTAGAACAGAGGTTGGTCCGAGTGCAGTGGAGGCCGCAACTAATTGATCACAGCCAGTTACAGATTTCTTTGTTCTTAGAACAGAGTCTAAAGGACAAGTTAACATTTTCCTCAGTCTTTTATGGTCCCCCGGAATTGTCAATTTTAGATACTTCTTCTCACTGGTGGTGGTTGTTTTTTGAACACCACTGAGTTGGAACTGACTTATAGTTAACCTTCCAGTGGATTTTCAGAGGCAGTAAATTGTATGGACATTAAATCTTCAGGGATGTTGCCAGAAGGGACTAGTCTGTGGAGAAGCCATCATGCTTGGAAGGGTGGAGGGTCAGCCCAGGAGAGGACCCTGGATGAGGTGGATTGACACAAAGACTGTGGCAATGGGGTCAAGTGTGTCAGAGACAGTAAGATTGGACTCAGAATAAGACGAAGTTCAGAGTCAATCAGAAGAAGATTGTCTTTGTGGTCTAGATACATAATGAAACATTAAGGGACTCTGAGGCTGAGAAAATTCATTAAATCTTGATAGGGGATGATCCCCAAGATCAACTGCTGGAAGAAGCAAAGTAAGAATAGTGAGCACAATCTACCTTTGTGTTATGAAAATACAGACAAAGCCAATACAACTGGCTGTCTCTAGTGAGGGCAGCTCAGTACAGGGAGACCAAGGTGTGAAATAAGACTTTCCATTGTGTATTTGTGTGTCATTTTTTATGTCATTGTATCATCTATTTTAAAAGAGATGGAAAAAAAGAAAAGAGACACTTAAAAAATACAGATACTAGGGAGGACGCCTGGCACACAGAAGGCAGCCTGTGCACGCGCGTACGTGGGCCGGTGCTTCTGACGAGGTGGTGGAGGGCGGAATGCAGAGAAAACAGGGGGCTGCTTGGAGGCTACGTGGCTGGATTCCATCTGATCCAGTTCCCTGCCTTTGGACAGCCCCGCAGAGAGGCATTGCTCCAACATACAAGTCAGGCTGGGAGGGGTGTGCTGAGAGACTCAGCACTGGAGCTGGTAGAAACATCATACTCCTCACTCTGGGCTCCAAGTACCGAACCCAACTCCCTGTCTGCACAGAAGTCAGAAAGTGGCTCTGTTCCTCCCCTTCTACTCTAAAGCCACCTATAAGTCAGAATGGCCTCGAATGGAATCACAGAGTCTAGAGAAAAAAGGCAGATGCCAGGGTCAGAAGGATCAGCCTGTGTCATAGCGCTGTACATGGGCTGTCTGCTCAGACTGGTCAGTGCTAGGCCACTTGGTAAGGAAGGGTCTTGCCCATCACTGCCATGTCACAACACTCTATATCACTGAGGCAGAGACGGCTGGTGCAGGACAGAGTCACAGCAGGGGACACACACACACACACACACACACACACACACACACGGCCCCTCAGGTCGGCAGCGCCTGGGCTGAGGGCCACTCACATCTCCAGGACCATGACGATGTTGGCCTTCTCTTCAAAGGCATCCACACACTGGACCAGCTTGGGGTGGTGCAGGCAATTCATGATGCTAATCTCCTGCCGGATGTTCTCTTTCTCCTTTGCCGAATACGCCTTGAAGAATTTCCCTGCCCAGATTTTTCCAGTTTTCTTTTCTACAAGTCGAAACACTTGTCCAAATTTCCCACTGCATGTGGGAGATGAAAGAGAGAAAAGCCAGAGTTAACTCAGCATTCCACTTAAAGAGAGGCTGGCATACTATGAAGGGTGGGCCAAAGCCCATCTACATCTTTTTATAAATAAAGTTTTATTGAAACACAACCACGCCCATTTGTTTAGGCACTGGAGCTAAGCCCATTTGTTTACACTGTTCAAGGCTCCCTGTGTGTCCTGTTCATGGACCGTCAACCCAAAGGTAGGTGGTTCAAGTCCACCAGCAGCTCCACTGGGGAAAGATGGACAATTTCCACCCATGAGATATACAGCTTCTGAAAACCTACTGGGGGGGTCAACTATCTTTCTTCGGCACAATAGTGGACGGTAGGTTTGAAAGAGTTCTTTCATTAACAGCGGAGTGCTTAACCACTGTGCAATCAGGGCTTGGTTAATAGCCCACAAAGCATAAGCTATCGACTATCTAGTCCTGTACAGGGTCCCTGGGTGGTATGAAGGGTAAAGTGATGAGTTACAAATTGAAAAGGTTCAAATTGATGCAAATGCTCATAGGAAGGAAGGACTGGTTATCTACTTCCCAAAATTTGTTCAACAAAACCCCTGTGGGACTTGGTTCTACATGAGTCAAAACTGATGAACAAAATACTTTCCTAACCTAGACCAACCTGCTCTCCATCATGTGTCAGCCTCAGCCAGCACACAGGCCACATCCCCACCCAGACCCTGTTCCATCATGCTACTCTCTGAGGGCCTGTCCTCTCCTCCTTGGCCTGAGGCCTCATTTTGGGCTGAATTTTGGACTTCCCACCTCATGTATGGCTGATTTTTGGACTTCCTGTCCCTGCCCTGCAGAGGTGAGATGAAGTAATCAGCCTTAGGTGCAGAGGAGGGCTGCGTGGTTCTCTGCCCTACGCCCATCTCTCCTCTCCCGTAGCACTGGTCCTGAGGGCAGGCCCTCCCCAGAGGTGGCTTCCCACTGCACTTACGATCCTAGTCTCTCCTCGATGTCGTAGAAGTCAGACACTTTTTGTTCAGTATTAACCGTCACTGACCGGTAATCCACCTCAGGCTCCTTCTCATCTGCAGGGTTAGGGTTTGGGTTAGTGTGAACCATCACACCCCCAGTTCAAAGCCCTCCATCCCACACCTGACCAGAGGACAAATGGCCAGCACTCACCATCATCTGACACCTCCACTTCATCCTTCGGCTCTGGGGGGAGACAAGGAGGGACAGAGAGGACACTGGTGAGCAACACTGCAGGCCACAGAGACCAAAGCGACACCAGGTGCCTTTCCAGGGCCCCCCTGGAATCCAGGCACACGGCCACCAAGCACCGAGGCTGGGCTTCTTGCTGGGTCGGTCCCGCACTGCACCAGGGCCAGCTGCAGACTGGCCTGTACCCCTCACCACACCTCCAACCCCATTCCTTTCTCCCTGACCTCGAAGTCCACTAGAGACACTCTTCGTCACATCTCTGGCAGCGCCTCTGCCTTCCAGAACCCACACACAACTGCAACACTCCCTTTCTGTCCTCGCTTGAAAATCAGCAACTTACAATTTCTTCAACAGTCAAATCTATTTTTTGCATTTGCTAAACATGTCTTCTGGGACTCCTACAGTGCACCGAGTCTCTTCCCAGTTATCGTGGGTACACAAAACATACAGAAGGCAGGATCTTGCTTTCTTTCGTGGAGCCCATAATTTAGTCAGAGAGGTTAAAAAACCCATATGTCCTTGAAAGGTCAACTGCAAAGTGTTATAGAATCAAGCATGGGATATCATGGTATAAATGGAATGGGGAAAAAAAAGAAAATACTGAAAATTGCTAAAATCTAAAGCAATAAGTCTTAGAAAGAGTAATCTTTGAGTCGGGTCTGAACAGAAAAGATGGAACATAATGAGGTAGTGGGACAGCTCTTGTAGTCAAGTGGTAAAGAGTCGTGCTGCCAACCCAAAGGCACGTGGTTCGAATCCACCAGCTGCTCCACAGGAGAAAGATGGACAATCTCTGCCCATGTGCTTTACTGCCTCTGAAAACCTGCTGGATGGTCAGCTGTGAATCAGTTCTGATATGACAACAAAAATAACAACAGGGTAGGAGGTGAAGTTACACCAGTGAAACCAACACAAGTTTGTTTGGTAGAACAAGAAAGACATGAGCATGGACCCCCACCCCCCATTGAGGCAGCTGCAGCTCCACTCCTGAACTCCACGCTTTCCTTTGCCATGATATCAGTTTGTTCCTGGACAACAGGGCTCCTAGGGCTTTGTGGCCTTGGTGAAGTACTTTTCCCTTATGGGTCTCAGTTTCTTCACCCCAAACAGGAAGGTACTGGGCTGATGGTTTTCAGGGCCCTGGACAGCTCCACCTGAGTGCTTTGCACCAAACTGTGTGCTCCTCAGTCAGGATCTGGACTGTGTTCTAGGTGACAGGTGGAGTGAAAGATGATTTCCTGGGGAACCAGAATAAAGATTTGAGAGAAAGCATGTTGTTGTTGATTGCCATCGAGTCGAGCACGACTCATAGCAACCCTATGAACAAAAGACCTAAGCCTTTCTGTAACTATTGTCATTTCTCAAAGTTCTTTGAGTTTTCAGAGGCATGCTCTTTAGGAAGTGGATGCCACTCCTGCTTCCAAACCTGTTTTAACCTGGGAGCTCAACCAAACACTGCCCATGATGGGTAATCAATATGGCATTTGGCACCCCAATGGCACAGAGTTCAGCGTCACAGCCACTGCAGGTTACCTCAGTACAGCAAACTGACAGACCCGTGCTGCAGCACTAAGAAGAATGTTCCTCTAAATTATAAGTACAAAGGCCCTTCAGGAGGTGGTGTTGACTCTAAACAAGAAGCTTAAATAAAAAACAACCAAATATTCCATATGACCCTCAACCGAAATAAGAGACCCCTCTTTCGGAGTAGACCTGTTTCCCTCAATCTCCAAAGTGGAGAGAAGAGGCTTGCCTGAAATACATAGACCCTCTAGGAGGTGGTGTTGAGAGAAAGCTTTATGCTTTTATATTTTATATTTTCTCTTCTATAGAGAAAAAAGTATTTTGTGAATGTACATGTATTTAAGACTTGGAGTCAGGGAAATTTGTTGAAGCTTGTCAGAGAATAAGGCTGAGGAAAGGAATCTTCTCAGGGGAGAGAGAGTGTGGATGAGTCTTCTCTGAAGGAAGAAAGAGTCGGGCAGACAGAGGCAGCCAGGCATTGTCCAGCCAGGAGGTGAGCTGAACTTTGTTGGACTTTGAGGAGGTTTACAAGTTAATTGTAACAAGTGAAGAACAAATTACTGAATACCCAAAACAGTCTGAATATCTAAACAAGAAAAAGCACAATTCTTATACAGTTGCTAAAAGTCCTTGCTGAACAAGAGTTTTGGAGGAGTACATAAGCATGTGGCTGAGAGTGGCCATGACTTAGCATTCTTAAAAACTCTGCTCATAAAGTTCTACAATATTTATTCAAAGACTAATATGCATGGAATGGGGAGGAATATTTTTATCACAGAATGGAAACTGCCACAAAAACATCAAAAAGGATTGATAGACAGGTATTCTTGGTTAGAGTCTCGCTGGGCAAGTATTAGAGGCAGAGTTTCACAGTTAACCACTCTGCCAGGGCCCGGCTGTGCATTTGAGAATGGACAGGTATAAGGTCAAGTTCACAAGGCTAGGTGACAATGATACACTGAGGGGGATCTCACATCAAACATAATAGGGAGCGAATAAGGGAGTCATGTATTCCGGGGAAATGTAATCATCATCCTTTTGGGGTAATAAGTTCAAGGGTTTTTAGTTAAAATTCAGGAGACCAGAGAAATACAGGCAGTTTTTGAAACCATTTCACTGGCCAACAAAGAGCTGTCACCAGAGAGAACGGGCCCTGGCTATAAACAGGTGTTATTACTCCATCCTTGACAAACCTGGCCCAGCTGATCTGATGCCCTTTGAACTCTGGCTGCTGGTATTTAAAGGCCCTGGGTGGAGCTGGGGAAGGCATGGAAGACCATTTGAAAGGAAGGGCCAAGTAAGTAAGACAATAAGAAAAGGTTAGCATTCTCCCATTGGAACGAGGTCTACAAGCAAACACTATTCAAATTCTCTGCCATCAAATTGACTGCAACTCGCAGTGACCCTACAGGATAGAAGAGAACTGTCCCTTGTGGTTCCCAAGGCTGTAAATCTTCACAGAAACAGATTCCTCTAGCTCTCATCTGTGGACTGGGTTTGAACCACCAACCTTTCTGTTTTAGCTGAGTACTTAAGCATGGTGTCACCAAGACTCCTTTAAGCGAAATGATAAAAAAGTAAAATCATCCAGCTGACAAGGGTGAGATTAGGGTCATGGGCTTTTCCTCAACTGAGGCATACAATAACATGAAGGAACTATTGAGTGCTGTACTTTACAGAGAGGGAGGCTGTAAACATACATGGAGCTCATATACCAAGAGGTATTATACAAAAGAATGAGTAGGTTCAATAGATGTTTAGGTTAGTTTAACAACAACAACATTTCAAACAGGGTTTTAAGAGAGGCAAGGGGTGCACACCCATGTCTATCGGGCTTTGTTCACAATAGCAAAGAGGTGGAAACAACCTAAGTGCCCATCAACAAACGAATGGATAGAGAAGCTGTGGTATATTCACACAATGGAATACTATGCTGCATTGAAAAACAAGGAACTCATGCAATATTATTCAAAATAGGTGACCCTGGAGGACATTATGCTGAGTGAAATATCTCAGTCACAAAAGGACAAATACTGCACAGTGCCACTGTTGTAAAACTAGACTGGTATCAGGGTTGGGGAAAGACTGTGAAAGATGGGATAAATAATATATACTGCATTGAAATAGATGAGGGAGAAAACTGTTTAAAAGGGTTATGTAATTAGGTATTATTGTCATGACAGGAGTCCAGAATGAAGGATGCATAGTGGAGTGGATCTGGGGGGAGGGATTGTATAACAATGAAATAAGTTTTCTTTTACTTTTCAAAGAGAAGAGTGAACTGGGGGGGGGGGGACAGGGTGAAAAGTGCAACAATGAACGAATGGAAATCCAAAGTCTCTGTAAATTTTCATTAAAATTAATTTAAAAAAATCTAAAAAATTTTAAAAAAGAGGCAAGGGGGTCATGGTAATTCAACAATCATAAATTGAGCACTTGGTGGATACTCATCATTGGACTAGGTCTCAGAGACATACCAACAGCAACACTGACTGTCAGGGAGATCTCACTGTCCTAATCTGTGGTGTCCTGTCTCAAGCGGTGGGTCTGATTTGTTGAAATATCCTTTATGATTATGTTCCCTGATGTATTTTCCAGAACAGGAAACGTGGGTAGCCTGAACAGCTGGAGGAGAGAGAAGAGAGGAGACAGGCTTCCTTGGTCTGGCATGTTTAGAAGGAATCACCGTCCTTTCCTGTAATGGACAGCAGCCTGCAGAATGCTTTCCAGTGAATGAACGGCATCATGTCTGAAGTTCTCAGCTAGCCTTGAGGAGGGCATTCAGTTCTAGAGCTGGCCAATCACGGACACTGGCCAATCAGCCACAGGGCGAGCCTTTCCTGTCTCTCATTCAAACAGGACATTTCAGTTAGCCACTCGAGATGCAGACCACAGTCTCCTTCCCTCCTACAAGATGTACAAGACCTTCCTGGTCTCTTGGTTGTGGTGACCAGACTAAGGCAGTTCAAACCAACTAACTTATCCTACAACTTTCCTCTGTGTGACATTCTGATTGAGACTCCTGGCTGACCCACGTTCTTTTTATCCTTTTCTTTCTTGTCCTGTCTGCCATCCTATTTGAAAGGAATAATGATTACAAGAGGAAGAGGCAAGGGGAAATGGAGGAAAGAACATATTCAATCAGTTAGCACTTGGAGAATAAACGAATGTCTTCAGTCAATTCCAACCATGGTGACCTGCATTGGGTTTCTAACGTGGGAAACCTTAACGAAAGCAGATGACTTCAGCTTTCTCTTGTAGAATAGATGGTGGGTGTCAATGGCTGACCACTTGGTTAGCAACTCAATACATAATCCACTACATCACAAGAGTAGAAAAGACTGTAAAAATATGAAAGGTGACTGACCACTTGAGCCCATCTTTCCACTGAAGCAAGCCCTAAAATTACTGTAGGAGAGTCTGCTTCAAATAAACATTAACAAAACAATTCAGGAATACTGTGCAAAAGCTAAATGGAATAATGGTGGGAGAGCTTGTTCAGCGATCTTGGAAAACAGATGGGAAAGGCCATCTGAGACCTCAGGAGCCGCTAGTCAGAGAATAGCCCTTTTCCACAGCGAGGACTGTTATTCTACAGGTGGACACTAGAGGGCACCCCATCCTTGAACACAGCTTCTGAGGCAGGGCGTGCATATCGGATTTCTAACTGCCCAGTGGTCACGATGGTGCTGTGTGCCTTTGAATCAGAACCAGCTGATCCTTCAAAGGGTTCTCAGAGGCAGTAAATTGCATGTGAGATTGACCATCCTTCTTCTGCAGAGCAACTGGTGGATTAGAACCATGTGCCTTTGGGATTTGCAATGTAGGTTCTTACCATTAGGTCACCACAGATGTCATGAGGAAGTCCCGTAGGAAATATGTTATGGGCTATCAAGTCGAGTACAACACATAATGACCCTATGAATATGCTCTAGAGGACATTAAGTGTAGTCAGGTGTGAAGATGCAGTGCATTTAAAAGTTAGAGCAGGATAAAGGCTGGAGTGGAGTTCCGGTTAATGCTGAAGGGCTGGCTGGGCTGGGAAGAGAGCCTGGTCTCATCAGGCAGGTGTTGACTTGGGGTAGGGAGAGCTCAGAGGAGCTGTCAGTCAGCGGGCACAGAGGCCTGTGGAGTTGGATGGGGAACGCTATGCTTTGTCTTCCTTCAGCGGACACTGGAACTCCAGCCTGGAACTCAGGAGGAACACGAGAACGGGCAAATAAATGAAGAAGGAAGATGGGGATGGATGGAATATGGACTAAGCTGAGAAATCAGATCAAGTAGGAAACTAAAGTTGCTGAGGTGGAAATCTAAGAGGTGGTGGTGAAGGCTGGCGTCAATACCACCTTGGCTTGTAGAGCAAAGGTTATCTGCCATCACCTTGTTTGGTGAGTCTTACAACCTACTGGCTCCAATAAATGTTCTACTCTAGCTCCTATCTGACCCTTCTTTTCTACCCTTATCAGACCTCACACACACACAACCTACCTTTCTCTGAGAACCATTTCCCTTTAAAATTAGAGAAGTGACTTGTCCAGTATGTATCAACTACACATAATTAGTTAGGTATCTAATCAGTCAGCAGAAGACTTTTGCTTGGAACTCTCGACCTCAATTGTCCTCTGCTTTTGGGGCTTACTTCTTGCCAATGGTCTGGCCCTCCTCCCTATCCCGCTCCCTCGGACAACCTAACCGCCGCCGAGGGAACAGAAACAGCTTCCTGTCTGAAAGCTCTGGGTGGCCTGGACCCTTCCTCTGGCTCTCAAGGATTGCAACATTTCCCTGCCTGCTACTCACAGTGGAAAGGCACTGGAGCGAGGAGAGGCCAGGACCACAGGGGGAGTTCAGCTGGCTGCAGCGGAGGAGGGGGAGGCCACCTGCCTAAGCCCTGCAGCAGTCCTGGCCTCACAGGAGCCAAAACGCAACTTTTGAGGGTCCTGCCTCAGCCCTGCTACAGACTGGGAAGCTCTTCCTTCTAGCTGCAGACTTCTCACTGCAATGTGATCCCTTTTCCCTGTTAGTTTTCTAAGAGGTGGGGAATCTTCTTTCTTAACAAAGTGATATCCTAGAAACTACAGATTGCAACTTGGCTGTGCCGCCTGGCATCCGGCCTCTAACCGGCCTGTTCCCCTATGCTCACTTCAGAGGGGATCATGGGGTGGGGGGATATCAAAGGGGAGTGGGGAGTGAGTTTGGTTACTGTTTCACTGAATAGCAGCTTTTGAGCAGCTGGTCTCCCGGTGTCCTGTGTCCCTGGCCTTTCCCAAATCTGGGATGGACACTTCCTGACTCTCTAGCACTCAGGAGACCCGCTCACTGTGAGTGTTTAGGGGCCCCTCAGGACATCCATTTGGGTAAAACTGCAAATCTGGTATGTTTTGGACTGCTATACTCTTGACTTTCTGGAGTCCTCATTTTATTTAAAAGTAGAGTTTTTAACATCTCCTAATATCTATATTTTAAAAAAACTATTTTAAATTGTGATTTGAATGAAAGTTCACTAATAAAATATTTTTAAATCCAACCCCCATACATATATTGTTTGATAATACTCATTTCCATATCCACAAGGTAATGACACATTTCTCCTTTCCTCCTTCTAATTTTAGATTGCCACTAATTTTTTCTATAGCTTTCAGTGCCTCCCTGTTCTTCAGTGATACTGTGCTGCTTATCCTCTTATTGTATAGTCTTTCTCTTAATATATATCTAATTTTTAGAAAAGGTGATTAAATTGTAATTATGGTTTTATACTCATGATGCTTCAAGTTACATAATGATCTCAGGCCCAGCTTCTTCCTTGGGTCCCTTCAGTACCTCCGTCTCCCCACAAACCTCTCTCACACTTCTAAGCAATCCCTCTGTCAGTTCCTTTCCCTTGGCATCCCTTCATGTCCCTCCCTTTCCTCCACCTTAAATGAATAGAATCCCCTTTCTTCTCTACACATGAAACTTCTTGAAAGAGTTTTCAACACTCTTGGATTTTCTTTCTTCCATTCATTCCTTAATAACTAACTTTTCCACCTTGTGAATAACTCCAGGGAATTTGCCTCAAAAGATCACTACCAAGTAAAGGGCTAAATCTAACACCAATCTTTTCAGAGTACTCATTATTCCTCTTTAGCATTTTGTGCTATTTATTGAGTCCTCTGTGCAACTTTCCCCTGTTTGTGCAACAAATTTCTGTCTTCCCTCTCTGTCCTTTATCTGGGCCTCACAGGCTCCTTTATTTAGGGACCTGTCCTTGTGATGCAGTGAATTACTTAATATGGTCATTCTAACTACAGCCTTTGTGACTCTCACAGAATGATTGGGTAGGGCTAAGGAAATAAGGTATTTATGATTCACAAACAGCTAAGAATGCAAATAAGGTGTATTAAACTCTAAAGAAAGAATTGGTCATTTTTACCGTGTTATTAAGCTTAAAAGAGAGCCAATCCCAAACTGGAAGGGAGACTTCACTACCATTAAGAATGAACCAGGAGTGGTCTCATCCTTTGGACCAAGGGTCCTCATGCTAAGAACCTCCTAGACACTGCAGACAGAAAGACCTGTAACACCAAGATGGCACAAGAAAGTAAGAAGCAATGATATGAGATGCAGAGAAAGAGAGACCTTGGAGGAAGGTGGCTACAGTGAGTGTAGTGACCCACAGAGAGAGTTGAGTGCCTTAGGGCAGAAGGCCTGACTGGGAGGGTGAGGTGCTTCTAGACACTTATTGGCAGAGCTAAAGATTTTAGTTATCCTTGTTCAAGCAAGGTGAAGCAAGGCCAAGAGGCCAAGGATCAGAGGGAGGTTTACAGCGGGTACTGCTGAGCAGGACCTGTCCTGGTCCTGAACTGTAACCTACAACTTTCTTAATAAGCCCACAGTTTTGAATATTTTCTATGAGCCCTTGAAATAAATTATCAAATCCATCAGAGAAATAGAGTGTTGTGAGAGGGAGGGCTGGTGTCAGATTTGGCAAAAATGTTGGAGGTTGAAGGTTGTTTCACTTCTTTTTCATAGGAATCTGCCTTGGGCTGATGTTAATGATGATTCTTCTCTCTTTCCTCTCCTGAAGTTAACAGAGGAGGTGCAATCCCAAAGACATGTGGTTTAAATCCACCAGCTGCTCTGTAGGAGAAGGATGGACAATCTCCTCCTGTGTGATTAACTGCCTCTGAAAACCCACTGGAGGGTCAGCTATGACTGTACACAGCAACAATGTGTATTTAGTCTTAATAACTTTCTCTAATAATCTCATCAATGCCCATGGTGTCCATTGTTATTTAAATAGTGAGGACTCCCATCACTGTAGCACTAGCTGAAATATTTTTCCTAAGCTCTAGACTCAATTGTTCAGCACACTGAAAGACACCTCTGTTGCATGGATCCCTTGGACATCTCAACTCAGCAAGTCTGAAGTCAGAACTCCTATGTCCTCCTGGACTTACTATTTACCTTCCAAGGTGCTCTGGCAGGAGCCTGGGTGGGATGGGGCAACCCAGCCTCTTCTCTCAGTCTCATCCACTGGTAAAGAGCACAGGCTTTTCACTCAAATCACAATTAAAAAGTGCATATTAAAAAGATTTAAATCTTTGAATAATAAAAAGAGCACAGACTTTAGAGTCAGAGTCAAGATTTGAACTTGCCATTTGAAAGCTCTGAGAAACTGGGCAAGTACATAGCTTCACCCCTTTAAACCACACTTAGCTGTCCATAAAATGGGGGTAATAAAAGTATCTATTTCAAGGGAGCTCTGGTGGCCTAATTGCAAGAAGCTGCACTGCAATCCCAGAGGTGTCCAGTTCAAATCGTCCAGATGCTCTGCTGGAGAAGGAGGGGCAATCTCCTCCTGTACCAGTCAGATCCAATTTGATGGTTCATACACACAAAATAATAAAATAAAAAAAAATAATAATAAATGGGGTTTGGGGAGGTGCGGGGGGGATTGTGTGCCAATGAGGGAGTTTTTCCTTTTGCTTTTCAAGGAGAGGAGCAAAAGGAAGCGGGGAGGGGTTTGTGCGGGGAGAAGGGTGCAACAATGAATGAATGGAATCCCAACATCTCTGTAGATGTTCATTGAAATGAAAAATAAACAACCTAAATTAAAAAAAAATAAAGTATCTATATATCATTGAATTATTTGGAGGGGATGAAATAATGCATGTAAAGTGTTCAATATACTGTTGTCATATAGCAAAGCATCAATATACATTCATCATGATTAATGGCTGACTGGGTCGGGACACACACGGGGGCATCACACAGCAGTGGGGCTGGGTACCATCTTTGAGTGAAGCACCATTGCCTATTTCTTCAAACTCAAAACCTCATTGCTGTCAAGTTGGAACCAGCTTACTTACAGAAGACTCTACTGGGTTTCCATGGTTGTAAATTCCCCATGAGGAGACTGCCCATCTTTCTCCAGTAAGACTGCTAGTGAATTTGAACACCAGAGAAGTACCAACTTGAGCAGTAGACTTCCTCAAAGACGTTACTGCCAGAGCTCCTGCCCATTTTCTGTGGTTGTTAGGCATCATTGAGTTGCATATGACTCTTCGCAATCCTGCAGACAACGTATCTGAGTCCTAGCCTAGCCTGTGCCATACTCATCATCTCTAACATACCGAAGCCCGTTGCTGCAGTCATTGTGCCAATACATCTTCCTCTCATCTGCTGACTCCCTCCCTACCTTTCCAAGCATGATGTTCCTCTCCAAGGAATAGCTTCTCTTAGCAACATGCCCAAAGGATTGTGCAGACTTTCCTCTTTGGGTTAAAATTCAAAGCACAAGAGATTTGGTTGCTTTGTAACAGGTATGCTGCCCTTGTTGCCACTGGCCAGGACAGGACTGTTTTGAGCCAATTTGAAACTCTGTTTAGACTCTTTCAGCTTTCCCCCTCAACTTACCAAAAACCTTCATGTAGCCAATTGTATCTCCTGAGGTTTTAGTTCATGCCCTTCCAGTCTTCTCCCAGATTATTTCCACTGAGGTCCAACTAAGAGAGCCCTATTTAGATTTTAAGTTCCTTGTCTTATCTGTCATCATTATATCTCAAGTACCCAGCACTGAGAAGGCACCCAAATATGAGTGTGAGGGAAGGAGGAGGGAATGAAGAAACCCGAGGTCTACCAGAGTTCCCCCTTCTGGGACTCCTTAACATACCACCATCTGGTGCACTGTATCTAAACTTAGGTTCAATGCTTCTTGAGGAAGTCACATAGATTTCTATCAACATGAGAACCTTGGAAATCAAGACCCTAAAAGATCCCATCAAATCATCACCATTGGCACCCTCTCAGTTCCTCACAGTATCCCTCTCAATACAGGTTTCTGCAGACAAACCACAAACCAGGCAATTGCAAGCCAATGACGAAAAAAAGGCAGCCTACCCTCAGGCTTCTCTCCCACTGTTGTGAGTTCTGACTCCTGGCTCGGCTCACTGGTCCCATACACGTTGATGGCACGCACACGGAATTTATACTCGCGGTCAGGCAGCAGGTCCTGGACATTAAAGGAGGTGCTGCGGCATGTGGCCAGATCCTTCCACAGCTTGTCCACTGAGTCCCAGATCTCCACGCTGTAGGACTGCACGGCACTGCCGCCGTCATACGAGGAGCCGTACCAGGACAGCGTCAGCGAGGAGCTCCGGATATCAGAAGCGCACGGTGTGCCAGCTGGGGGGTCTGGCTTATCTGGAGATACAGAAGCATAATATCACCCAAACACATCAGAATTGCCGGGAAGGAAAGTTTTCTAAATGGTACTACCCCCTGTAAGAGAGACGTAGCCTAGAGAAATCAATGCCCCTAGACCTAGTTTCCTTTCCAATCACACATAATAAAAAGTCAACGTTAGATGGATCATGGCTGAAGGCAGAGAGTACCAGAGGAGTGTCTATCTGTGTTTCACTGACTATGCAAAGACATTTGACTGTGTAGATCACAACAAACTGTGGCTGACACTGAGAAGAATGAGAATCCCAGAACACATGATTATACTATGCAAAACCTATACTTGGACCAGGAGACAGTCGTCAGAAGAGAGCAAGGAAAAACGGCATGGTTCAAAATTGGGAAGCATGTGTGCCAGGGATGTGTTCTATCTCCATACCTTTCCAATTTATATGCAGAACAGATTATCCAAGAGGCTGGGCTGTATGAGGAGGAATGTGACATTAGGATTGGAGTAAGACTCATCAACAATCTGCATTACACAGATGATACAACCCTGCTTGCTGAAACTGAGGAGGACCTGAAGTGCTTGCTGCAGAAGGTCAGGGACTGCAGCCTCCAATATGGATTGAAGCTCAACATCAAGATAGCAAAGACTCTCATCACTGGGCCCATTGGCAGCATCATGATAGATGGAGAAAAGATTGAGACTGTTAACAGGTTCCATTTGCTTGGCTCCACAATCAACATGCTTGGTACCAGTAACCAGAAAATTAAAAGACAAATTGCATTGGGAAAGTCTGCTGTCAGAGACCTCTCCAAAGTACTGAAGAGCAGTCTGGAGACTAAGGTGCATCTGATTCAGGTCATGGTCTTTGCAATTGCATGCTATGCGTCAGAAAGCTGGACAATGACAGAAAGAATTTATGCCTTTGAGCTGTGGTACTGGAGAAGAGTGTTGACTATACCATGGACTGCTAGGAAACAAACAGGTTTGTCCTGGACAGGGTGAAACAGGGTTGCTCCTTGGAGGCAAGGATTCTGAAGCTTCATCTGACATACTTTGGACATGTTGCAAGGAGGGACCAGCCCTTGGAGAGGGATGTCATACTTGGAAGGGTGGAGGGACAGCACAAGAGAGGAAGACCCTCAATGAGATGGATTGATTCAGTGACTGAGGTAATGGGGGTAGGTGTGTCAGAGACAGTGAGATTGGCACAGGATAGAGCAGGATTTAGGGCTGTTTACATAGGGTCACTATAAGTTGTAAGCAACTCCATGGCACCTAACAACAACAAAATGCACAAACCTCATACACAGAAACCCGTAAGAAGTTATGTGCTCAAAACAATTTTTTTTGCTAGTCTTCTCATTCTCCACATCATGATTTCTTGTACTTTTCCCAAGTCATAAACATATTTTATATTTCTCAGAGCAAACAGATTTAGGAAGCTGCCCAGAAGGCAAAGACTGTTTTTCATCACAAACATGTTTTAAGAAAGAGACGTGTTCTCTCTCTCTCTCTGTTTCCTTCAGGCCCTGGGTCAGTGACCTGTGATGTAACTAGGGTATGCCTCTGCCCTCTCTGGGACTGGGAAAATGTCTAGCCCACTGAAATGAGGTTCTAATGTAAAAAAGATAAACTTGAATACATCTCTGTCCCCACTCGCTAGACATGAATCCTTCTGTGCCTCAGTTCCCTCATCTATAAAATGTGGGTAATGACAGCACTTGCATCACAAGGTCATGGAGAGAAGCTGTTAGGGCAGTGGCTGGCTTGGCCAATCATTGTTTTCATGACTACGAGAAAACTTCACTTCTACCTTTATAAAACATAAAAAATTATTTATTCCTGGCAATTACTTGCTATACATCAGAAAACTAGGCAATGTTTGAGCTGTGATGCTGGAGAAAAGTAATAGATATAACATGGACTGCTAGGAGAACAAACAGGTTCGCCCTGGAGAGAGTGAAACCAGGCTGCTCCTTGGAGGCAAGGATTCTGAAGCTTTGTCTGACATACTTTGGGCATATTTTAAGGACCAGTCCTTGGAGAGGGAAGTCATGCTTGGGAGGATGGAGGGACAGTGCAGGAGAGGAAGACCCTTGATGAGATGGACTGATTCAGTGACTGTGGCTTTGGGGGTAGGTGTGTCAGAGACAGTGAGCTTGGCTTAGGATAGAGCAGGGTTTAGGGCTCTTGTACATAGTGTGGCTACGAGTTGTAAGTGATTCGATGACACACAACAACCATCTCTTTCATCCTCATATAAAAAATCAAATCAAGTGCATGACTGTTAAGACAATTCTGAATCTGCATTGAGTTCTGAAGCTGTAAGTCTTCACATGAGGAAACTGTCTCATCTTTTCCCCCACAGAGCAGCTGCTGGATTCAAACCACGAACCTTCTAGTTGGCAGTCCACCTTGCAACACACTGCACCACAAGAGCCCCTGTTGATCTCCGTACTCGTGTAATATGAGATAACGAATTCTAAAAGCAAACCAGTACATCACAACTTCATTAAGAATTGGTAAGAATTGGTAGCAACCAAGAAATTCTTTGAAAGGTAAATAGATTAACAATCTGTGGTACATCTACACAATGGAATATTAATCAGTGATTTTTTTTAAAGCTATCAAATCATGGAAAGACAAGGCAGAACCTTGAATGCATACTGCTTGGTCAAAAAGTCAGTTGAAGACTCGATGATGTATGATTCTAGTATTATTCCATTTGGGAAGAGTCTAACTAACTATAGAGACAGTGAAAGACCGAGAGGAGCTTGGAATGAGAGGAGAGATGAGAAGGTAGAACACAAAGCATTTTTGGGCACTGGAACTTTTTTCATGATATTGTTGTAATAGTGGACACACTAAACAATATGTATATGTCAAAATTCATATTATTCTGTGAAGAATTTATAGAATAGCATGATGGGTAAACCTTAATGTAAGAGATAAACTTCAGTTAATGAAATGCAATGCACCACACAAATGCAAGATGTTAATAACAGAGGAAATTTTATGGGATTGAGGAGGGATATATTGTTCCCCGCACTATTTGCTCAATTCTCTGGAAACCAAAAACTTCTCTAAAAACTTGTCTATTATGTATTTTTTTTAAAAAAAGAATAAACACACAATAGCAAATGACAGCCATCCCAGACCACCCAAAGTCCCCAAGCCCAACCTACTGCCACAGAGTGTTTCCAACCCATGAGTGTTTCCAACCCATGATGACCACTGCATCCCCATCCCTGTCTCCCCAAGCTCCTGAGATTGTACATCTTTATGGGAGAAGACTGCTCATCTTTCTCATGTGGAGCAGCTGGTAGGTTTGAACTGCTGACCTTCTGCTTAGTGGTGTGACCCACAGTCTTTGCCTGGTTGCTTTCCCATTCAGGCAGCCCGAGGCCCATGTGAGTTAAACCGAAGCAGTCAATAGCTGAATGAGGTGCCTGGATTTGCCCTTTGCTTAATAGACAAAACTCTGTTAGATCCCGTTTCCACAGCTAAATGGTTGTGTACATATCTGTGCTCAGTAACCTCTCATCCCCCAAAGCAGTTTAATGTGGAGCTCCACAGCGAAGCTCCCCAGACTCCCCACTTATAAGCTCTGGGGATTCTGGCAAGTTCTTTCACTTCTGAGTCCTGTTTATTTATCTTTCTTTATTTGAAAATGGAGTAAATATGTGTCCATCTTTCAGTTTGGTTTTTTTTTTTCAAAGACTCAAGGATGCAAACACAGGTAAAGTAGCTGGCATAGTGTCTCGTATGCTCTCACTCCTCAGCAAGGCAGAAAGGCCAAGGACAATTCCTGCAAATGATGACATGCAAGTGGGAGAAAACTGTGCATGTGCAGTTACTATGTGTTGTTAAGTTGGAACTGACTTATAGCTGACTCTCCTGCAGCTTTTCAGAGGCTGTGAATCACACAGGAGGAGAATGTCCATCTTTTTCCCATGAAGCTCGTGGATTTGAACCATGTGCCTTTGAGACGGCAGCACAACTCCTTACTTAATAGGCCACCAGAGCTTCCAGTGAATATGTGTGTATGAACCAAAAAACCAAGCAAGCGCATTGCTGTCAAGTCAAACTCACAGCAACTCCATTTGTTGAAAGGTAGAGGTGTGTTCTATGGGGTTTTCTTGCCTCTGATCTTTATGGCAGCAGATAGCCAGGACTTTCTTATGCAGCACCTCTAGGTAGGTTTGAACTGCCAAGTTTTAGGTTGGTGAAGAACTGAAAACTGCACACACAAACATTCACTCTCCCCTTCTCCCCCTCTGCACACATCTCTATTGCAGCCAAGAATTCACTGCCGGAAATGCTCTCGCCCCAGCACCTCCAGCCTGGCCCCAGCCTGGGCCCTGGGAACCATTCTGGGCTGTGAAAGAGCCGCTTCCCTGTCTCAGCACTCAGTCACCCTGGAGGTCTTCAATGATGGAACCACTTTCACTAGTTGTTTAGTATGTTCTCTTACAAAAACTGTTTGTTCTGGAAGATTTATTGGTCTTTTTTAGAAACATTTTTGTGTTGGCTAAGTTGTTTATTACTCTAACCTCTCTTAGAGGCAAGTGGCTCAAGTCCTCACAAGACCCAGCGAAGGAAGTAGAAAAAAAACACAACAAACCAATCCTAAAGAGGGATGAAAGGCAAGTTCACTGCTCCCCCCGCCCCCAGACAAACTGCCTGGACAATATCCCAGTGGACAAGTTTAGAATCATGGAGCTTTACACAAGGGATACAGGCATACACCATGGACCGACTGCGTCCCGATCTGCTTTGGTCAAGGAAAGGGAAACTGAGAAATAGATATTGCAGAAGAAGTGCAGTGTGTGCCTTTCCCTTTAACTAATGTCTCCTGGTTGAAAGAGAGAAGAACTGACATGTGACATTCATCACAACTGGTAGTTCAGAGAGGCTAGGAGAGACCCTTTAATCCCAACTGAAACCTCAATGCTTTCAAGGTATTTGATCCCAATTAACGAGTTCAGAAAAGACCTCGGGTCTCTCTCCCTGAAGTCATATGAGACTGGAAGCTCCTTCCCCTAACTTGTACCCCACACTAACTAAAGCTTTCTGTTCTAGCCAACCCACAGGCTTTACATGGAGGAGAACTAGAGAGAGATGTTAAGTTAGTAAAGGGACGTCCTCAAAACAGAGCTTCTGTGACTGTCCTCTCCATGCCAAAGACCCAGGCAAGTGTTAGAGGGTGGGGAGAGCCAGGCGTGGCCTGGCCAAGGACAGGCTGGTCGGGCATCTAGGGCCTGGAGCTCTGGGCTTCCTTTGAATTCTCCCATGGCTCCCTGGGGACGAGACCAACAGAACGGGAAACACTGCATCTAGCGAGGGGTATCAGATGGCACCATTCCCAGGATTTCTGCTCAGTCACTGTTCTCCTTCCTGGGAAAGTAGACGATTTTGTCTCCATTGCTTGCCCAAAATAAATGTCTTCACAGTCTCCAGGTATGCCTGTGTGCTTGAAGGTGATCTGTAGTCAAAGCCAAGCCTGCCTGGACATCCCTCCTCACCTCAGACCCTCAGCAAATGGGCCCCAGCAGGCATCTGCCTAGATCAACCCCAACCCAGCCAGAGAAAGAAACGGGCCCTCAGAGACTAAGGCGTTGTGCCCAGCAAGAAAACCTAACAAGGCAGAGCCAAAAGAAGACTGCAAGAAATCTCCAGGCTGCAGACCCAGCGTGTTTTACTTTCCAAGTTTTAGGCAGAAAAAGATCAAGAGTGTATCTTAATTAAAACTGAACAACAACAACAAAAAAACTGAACAACATAGTCACCTACTCTCACTTTTATTACCATTGAGTTAATGTTGACTCCTAAGCAACCCTCCATCAAGTTTCCAAGGGTGTAGATCTTAAAGGAAGAAGATTGCCCACCTTTCTTCAGGGAGCCGCTGGTGGCAAGCATTATGAAGAGAAATTTTCTGCCCTTAGAAATCAGGCAACCAAGTCACTCCATCTCATTCGGGATCTTCCTCCCTGTGCTATCCCTCCACCGTTCCAACATGATGTCCTTCTCCAAGGATGAGTCCCTCTTGGCAACATGCCAAAAATAGATGAGCCAGCACTTCAAAATCCTTTCCTCCAAGCTTGGTTTCACTCACACCAGGACAGACCTATTTGTTCTCCTAGCAGTCCATGGTATGTCAATACTCTTCTCCAGCACCACAACTCAAAGGCATCAATTGTTCTTCTATCATCCTTAACCACTGTCCAGCTTTCTGACTTATTCTTACTGGACAGCAAGTAATTATGAAGAGCTTGGCCTGGATCAGGCACACCTTAGTATCTACACTGACAGTGTTGCTCTTTAGTACTCTGGACGGGTCCCTGACAGCAGACTTTCCCAATTCAATTAATCTTTTGATTTCCTGACTGATGGTGCCGAGTGTTGATTGTGGGAGCAAAGCAAGCTGAAGCTGTTATCAATCTCAATCTCTTCTCTGTTTATTATGATGTTGTCAATTGGCCCAGTGGTGAGAATCTTTGTTTTCTTGATGTTGAGCTTCAATCCTTGACTTTCTGTAGCAAATATCATTCAACTGTTGATGGCACCTGGGCGGTTTCTATCTCTTTGATATTGTTAATAATGATGCCTTAAATATGAGTGTGCATTAAAAAAATCAGGCAAGTTCCACACAGACAGAATTTGGGTATGTCTCTACTTTTTTGGGTCTTTTTCCTTGGAAGACACATGAAAAGAGTGGTTTTCCTCATGCTGTGTGAGCTCCAACCCCTCATGTGGGCAGAATGCCTCTCTCTGCCCCGGGCAGCTATGAGTTGGTTCCAACTCAGTGAGTCCCAATTAAGAAGAACATGATACTGGAAGTGATTTCAGACACCAACAGAGCAGTCCATGGTAGACAGTTTTCGCAGGTGCATAGATATAGACAAAGTCCTCTTCTAAAAAATCAGTCAATACAGCTCTTATGGGTCATGATAGAATATTGTCTGATGTGATGCAAAAAGATAGGCCCCTTCTAGGTTGGGAGGCAGGCACTCAAGCTACACAGTGGTTGGGACAATGGCTGTGAAATGGTGCAGCACTGGCTAATGTTTCTTTAGTGTCCTTTTCCACACTTGAGCACGCTGCTGCAGGCACTGTGGCATTCCATCTAGTTGAGACTTCTTTCTTTTTCTGATCCTCCACTTTCCAGGCATGATACATCCCTTTCCAAGGAACAGCCTCTCCCAGTAACATGCCCAAAGTGTGTGAGAGGGAGCTTCGCCATCCTTGCCTCCAAGGATCCTTCTGTTTGCATTTCCTCCCAGACAGCTACGCATCACTCATTTCAACCAACTGAGGGACCCACTCACTGCCACTGAGTTCGTCAGTTCTAATTCATACTGACTTTCCACCGGTTTCAAATACAATCATTGCCATAGAATCAGATCCAACTGAGAGCTGACCCTCCGGCAGGAAAGGAGATTGCCCATCTTTCCCCCACGGAGTGGCTGGTGGATTAGCAGTGCACCTCCTCACCCATCAAGCCACCAGAGCTCCCTGTCATCAGTTTACCAGGCAGTAAACCTTTACGTCTTCCTTTCTTTAGTGTGTCAGAGATGACGAGGATGGCACAAGCTAGGACTAGGTTCAAATCTGTTGTTTATAGGATCACTATGAGCCATACTAGAGTCCATGACACCTAACAACAACAACAACAACAACAACAACAACAACAACAACTTTTTATGGAGAAGACCATACATTTTCCTTCCTTGGAGTGACTGGTAAATTTGAACCTCCAATATTTCAATTCACAGCCTGACACCTTATACGCTACACCATCAGGGCTTCTTAACTGAGGGAAAGGGTTGTTGTTGCTGGGTGCTGTCAAGTTGGAACCAACTCACAGCTGACCTTCCAGTGGGTTTTAGAGGCAGTAAATCACACAGGAGAAGGCTGTCCATCCTTCTTCCACGGAGCACCTGGTGGATTTGAACCACATATCTTTGGGAGTGCAACGCAGGCCCTTCCCATGAGAGTAAACTAGCCATTTCAGATAATGTGAAATAGAGTGGTATTCCTTTTAAAAGCCTATGCTGCTGTTGTTAGGCACCATTGACTCAAGTAGGACCCATGGTAACTCTATGAACAACAGATCTGAACCTCGTCCCATCCTCAAAATTTCTGACATACTCGAGCTCATTGCTGCAGTCACTGTGTTAATACATCTGGTTGAGAGTCTTCCTCTCCTTTGCTGTCCCTCCACCTTTCCAAGCATAATGTCCTTCTCCAAGGACTAGCCAGCCTCTTATAACAACATGCCCAAAGTAGGTTAGATGAAGCATTTCATCTTTGCTCCAAGAAGCACTCTGGGTGCACTTTCTCCAAGACATATCTGTTTATTCTTTAGACAGTGCATGGGGCATTCACTACTCCTCTCCAACACTACTGTTCAAAAGCCTACATTAAGAGGAGTTAATTGCTAACAAGTATAAGTTATATTCAACCAGCCTCACTTAGCTGGCCTGTAAATGGATGTTTCTAAAGTTGATAAAAACTGTCTGGAGTAGGCCAAACAGTTTCTGTTTAATCTCATTTATGTTTTACATCTACTTAATAAACTCAGATTGGATAATACACAGACGTCCATAGATACACATGGGTAAATCTGAGCTTAATCCAGCTTTACTTGGGGCTGACATTGAATTCATGGGTTCTGAATGAATGTGGCATTGCTGTATCCATCAATGTGAGTGCTCACTGTATCGAGCAGTTCTATTCTTAGCTCTCCGAAGGGGAGGCAGACAGAAAGCCCTGTTCCCCTCCATTCCATTCCCCTCCCAGAACAGCATTTAACATGCTGCTCCTGCCAGCTGGCGGGCAGCCACGCCGATGGCCCTGTCAGCACTGGCCGTGGAGAATAAGAAACTCAACCATAAAAGGCCAGAACTGTGGCCTGTGCAGTGGGGGGAGGGGAGCACATGGCACCAGAGTGGGGGCAGGGGCATCAGTTGCAGAAAAGCAGCTCAAAGAGGCCGACCCCAAAGTCACCCTAACAGGGTAGGTACCAGCGAACATGAAAGGCCACCGGACACTGATGCTTGCTGACAGGATGGGCGTTCCGGGCCAAGTCCTTCAGGCATGAGTCTCAATGTATGAGCAAACTGGTTACTAGTATCATTTCTGAAAGCCCTACTATGTCCTCACTCCTTGGGGTAAATTCTTGAAATAGGCATAAGCAGTCACCAAAGAGGGAAAGAGTGTGAAAAAGACCCCTCACACAGCTCTTGGAAGAGAGCTCTGGTGACCTAGTGGG
The DNA here is from genome assembly GCF_000299155.1 of Elephantulus edwardii. Classification (NCBI taxonomy): domain Eukaryota; kingdom Metazoa; phylum Chordata; class Mammalia; order Macroscelidea; family Macroscelididae; genus Elephantulus; species Elephantulus edwardii. Next base: position 6,928,581 of record NW_006399782.1, on the reverse strand, counting down.
TTGGTTCAAATCCATTAGCTGCTCTGAGAGAGAAAGACAGGCAATCTCCTCTCGTGTGATTTACAGCCTCTGAAAACCTGCTGGAGGGTCAGCTATGAGTTGGTTCAGACTTGAGAGCAATGAAGCACCACAACAGGAAGAAATCTCTATTCTCAGTGTAGGCCGTGGGGAGTTCCACTTCTTACCCAGTGGTGGCACCTCTCTGGAAGTTCAAATCCATCAGAGGCTCTGAGCGAGAAAGAGGAACAATCTCTTCCTGTGCTATTTACAGCCTTCAACAATGCACTGGAGGGTCAGCGATGAGTCTGTTCCTACTTGATGGCAATGCATGATCCTCTCTTATAGATGAGACAATGATTTCCTCACCGTGGGCTGTTGTGCAATGGTACGCAGTTCAAATCCACCAACCGCTCCACAGGAGAAATATGGACAATCTCCTCCTATGTGATTTACTGCCTCTGAAAAACTACTGGAGGGTCAGCTATGAGTCAGTTCTGACTCAACAGCACACAAGAACACAACTGAAGAAAACCAAAGAATGGAGGGTCAGAGGAAGAAAGGGAGCAGAGAGGGAGACAAGGGCAGGATAATGAATACTGGAAAATACTGCAACAGAGTGTGGGGTGAGGAAGTGGAGACCATGGAGAGGACTGGAGTGAGAAGAGGCCAACCGTCCACAGGAGCATGGACAGCGAGAAGAGGGACCCTCTCCAGGTCTGGTGCCCAGGGACAGTCGCTAGGGGGCTGCAGCACTTCCTGTGCAGGGAACTGGGTGGAGTCAGGGCCTGAAACCTACGGTCTATCTTGGTAGCTGGCTCTGATGTAGCTCACTAGCCCCTCACTTGTCTTCCCACTTTGTGTTCTCACCTCTTCCCTGCTCCTCATGTGGCATGGAAAAGGACTCTCTCTTCTCCAGCTGCTCAGGGGCTGGAGGGAGATGGCATAGGGCCGGCCAAAGCTCAGTGAGAGACAAATGAGGACATCTCCTATGCCTTCGCCTAGGGACAGCTCCCCAAAAGGCCTGCTTGTCACCCTCAAGATGAATTTTCCAAGCACAGAATTCCTACACCTTTTGGAACATTCTGCACTCGCTCGTGCCCTCCTCCCCGATGACTGGCGTCCTGGAGGACGGGCATTTGAGAGCCGATTTCCACTTGGCCCTCGGTGAACTGTGTTACTTATAGTGGACCTTGGCTTCTCCTTTGTGGGGCTGGAACAAGTAGTGCTGTCTTTCTGAGTCCTAGTGTGAGGGTGGGAGAGGAAGTTGCTGTGGTCAGGTGTGGTCGAGGCAGCTCCAATTCACAGTGACCACGCATGAAGTAACAAAGCACTGGGAGGAGGAAAAGCCCCTGGGAACATGGTGGCTTGTTAGGGCTCCAGGGGACCTTCACAGCCACCTTCTCCAACTTTCAACTTCATGTCCAAACACCTCCCTAAGAAAGATTCCGGGTAACCACATAGGCACAGGAGTCTCTTACGTCCAGCACACACAGGAATGTCTAGCAAGGCAGAGTCCTGAGCTCCATGCACGGTTGAGTGGGCTGTGCATTGCAGAAAGGGGGAGGCTGAGGCCTGCACACCAAGCTCTACACTGAAGGTTAGGTTGAGAGTCAGTCTTTTCTAATTGCTCCACTCAGAGGCATTCCTTTTTTTTCTAATTTTCATGAAGAATTTACAAGTTTGGAAGTCAAGAGCAAGAAGAAAACCCACTCAGGTCTCATGTCCATGCCAATAAACACAAGGTCAAAAGCTCTCACGAGGACACATGTACACATGCCATCAGTCAGCTGTCCACTGCCCCTTCCTTTATCTGCTCACTCCTATGCCATGCCGGGCACCTGCCCTGTGGAGATTAGCTGGAGCTGGGCATGACTCATGGAAGGATATCGGTTGAGAAGCACTTTGATATTTCTTGAGAGAGCTGACCCTCTCCCCACATTGTCATCCTGACCACCTTAACTCCTGCCCCCTACTACCTCCTGCTACTGAGTCTAAGTAACTTCAAATATCACGGGATAGAACCGTTCCATAGGTTTTCTTGGCTGTAAGCTTTCTGGAAGCAGATCTTTAGACCTTCTTCTGAGATGTTCCTGGGTAGGGAGAAGGTTCCAGCTGTTAGTCTTTAGTGCCTGGGTGCAGATGGCTATACACAGAGACCTGAGAGCTGACCAGGGCATGAAGATCACAGCGAGTTGGATTGGGAGGGGGACAATTGAACTTAAAAGTGTTAGGTTATGAGTTGTTGTTGTTATATGCCGCTGAGTTGCTTGCGACTCATAGCAACCCTATGTAAAACAGCCCTAAACCCAGCTCTGTCCTGTGCCAATCGCATTGTCTCTGACACACCCATCCTGATTATCCCAGTCACTGAATCAATCCACCTCATAGAGGGCATTCCCCTCCTGTGCTGTCCCTTCACCCTCCCAAGCATGATGTCCTTCTCCAAGGACCGGTCTCTCCTCACAACATGTCCAAAGTATGTTAGACAGAGCCTCAGAATCCTTGCCTCCAAGGAGCAGCCTGGTTTAACCCTTTCCAGGACAAATCTGTTTGTTTTCCTAGCAGTCCATGGTATTCTCAATACTCTTCTCTAGCACCACAGCTCAAAGGCATCAGTTCTCCTTCTATCCTCCTTAGTCATTGTTTAACTCTCTGATGCATAACAAGTGATTGTGAAGACCATGGCCTGTATCAGATACACCTTAGTCTCCAGAGAGACACCACTGCTCTTCAGTTCTTTGGAGAGGTCCCTAACAGCAGAATTTCCCATGGCAATACATCTTTTAATTTCCTGGATACTGGTGCCAAGAGTGTTGACGATGGAACCAAGCAAACTAATGCTGTGAATAATCTCAATCTCTTCACCATCCATCCTGATGCTGCCAATTGGCTCAGTGGTGAGAATCTTTGTCTTCTTGACATTGAGTCTCAATCCATATTGAAGGCTGCAGTCCTTGGCCCTCTGCAGCAAGCACTTCAAGTCCTCCTCAGTTTCAGCAAGCAGGGTTGTATCATTGCATAACGCAGATTGTTGATAGCTCTTTCACCAATCCTGACCCCACATTTCTCCTCATAAGGCCCAGACTCCTAGACAATCTGTTCTGCACACAGGTTGAAAAGATATGGAGACAGGATGCATCTCTGGTGTACTCCCTTCCCAATTTTGAACCATGCAGTGTTTCCTTGCCCTGTTCTGACTACTGCCTCTTGGTTCAAGTATAGGTTTTGCATTAGCACAATCAAGTGTTCTGGGATTCCCATTCTTCACAGAGGCAGTCACAGTTTGTTATGATCCACACAGTCAAACACCTTTGCATAATCAATGATAGACATTCCTCTGGTATGAGAGTAAAAAAAAAAAAAAGGAGTGGAGGTGAGCTCAGCAACCAGGCTCTGAGGACTAATTGGTGTGGTACTATCTACAGAGAGCCTGAGTGGGCCTGCATAGTGATCAGAGAAGAGACCGCTCCCTTCCTGAGGGTCTGTGAACAGTGAGAGAGAGGGTGATGGGGAGCCAAGACCAAGCTGAAAGACTGCAGGGATAATAGTGCAAGGCTCAACTCTGTTTTCAGAGGTCACTATGAGTTTTAGTTGACTTGATGGCACTTGCAACAACAACAGTAATAACAACAATTTACGTCAATTAGCTGCACAGATGTGGGAAGGCGAATGGGAATATATCCAAGAGCATGGAGAGGTTTGGCAGAGGGCACTGCTATATATGTATCTGTACGTAATATAAATATCCAATGTATCTATCTATATAGTTAACAGTATATAGAGCCTTGGTGGGGTAGCATGTAACATATCAGGCTGCCAGCTGGAATCCACCAACTTTTCTGTAGGAGAGCAGTCTCCTGTAAAGCTTTGTAGCCTCATAAACCTGATGGGAGGTCCCTGTGACCAGAAGCACCTTGACAGCAGTGATATATGTACATGTACACACACACACACCCCACAGTATACAGGGCACAAAATGTGCAAGCTTTTCAGCTGTAGCCAAACATCTTGAGGAACTGAGTCACGGGGTCTGAGGGCTTAGGACCACAGCATAACACAGTCCACAAAGATGACATCCTACCCTGGTGAGTAGTGACTGGGGTCTAAAATTTTGTCACTTAGACACAACTATTGGTCTCTTCCTGTCCAGAACAAAGAAAAATGAAGAACACAAAAGTCTCCTGGAAACAATTCGTCCAAAGGACCAATGGATGACACACATCACAGCCTCCAATCGCTTGAGTTCAGAATGAACCAGACTGTGCCTGGCCACCAATAGAAGCTGCTCTGAGCTGGATCACAATAGAAAGTCCTTGATGGTGTGGGGGCGGTGGGGGTGGGGGAGGACAATATCTAAAATGCTAAAAAGATCAGACTTAGTAATCTGATGGAGACTGGTAAAACTCCCAATATTACAGTCCATAGATACCCTCCAAGTCTGGAATTGAGCCCATACCCAGGATCACCTTTCAGCCAAACAATAGACAGGCTCATACAGTGTACTGGATTGGGGGTTCTGGTGGCTTAGTGGTAAGAAGTTGAGCTGTAGTCCCAAAGGCACATGGTTCATATCCACCAGGTGCTCTGTGGGAGAAGGATGACCAATCTCTTCCAGTGTGATTGACTGTCTTTGAAAAACCTGCTGGTGGGTCAGCTATGAGTCAGTTCTGAACACGACAGCACTCAGCAATATACAGTGAACAATAAATCCATAAAGAATGTGATCTTCAGAAAAATCAACCCTAGGAGACCAAAAGGGTATCATTTCTCAAAAAAACCAAGGCAGGGAGGAGCAGGAAAAATGTGCGAAGAGGAAGGAGGGACCCAAGGAGGAAGTAGGGAGAGCTTCATTACCCCGAGGTTGAGGGGACTGCCGCTGAAGTAAAGAAACAAAATGTGTGTCAGTGGCTGACAGGGAAATGAACTTGCTTTGTAATCTTTCAGTTTAAACCACAACATAATGTTCAACATACTATTACAGGGGTTTTATATATTACATATTATGGGTGTTTCAGGCAAAGACCAGAAGGCGTTGGCAATATTTATGGACTGCTGGGAAGAGTCAATGGAGAAGAAAAGGTGGAAGAGAAAAAACAAGAGTGGAGATGAGTTCCAAGATAGGTGGTTGTAGTCTATGTGTTTCCTACTGCCAAAGGGGCCCTTTAGAGTAGTGAGAGAAGATCTTCACCCTGAAACCTACAGCGTCCCTTTTCAGCAGGAAGTAGCTAAGAGAATA
>NW_006399782.1:6894687-6923245 GCF_000299155.1 Elephantulus edwardii | reverse complement strand
AGAGTAGTGAGAGAAGATCTTCACCCTGAAACCTACAGCGTCCCTTTTCAGCAGGAAGTAGCTAAGAGAATATGCCATCCCCTTTTCCTTATGAATCAGGGTAAAGTCTCCCTCAGGGAGGAGTAATAGGGAATGGCAAAGGACACACTGACAAAGGAGATTAATCAGAACTGGCTTTTGACAAGCACTGTGGCAATGGGACAATTAAAACAGACTTTCAAGGGGGGGAAAAAAAGAATGATGAACTGGGGAGGAGCGTAGAGAAAACAGTGCAACAATGAATGAATGAAAACCCCAAATTTCTGTAAATGTTCATTAAAACTAATAAAATAAAAAATAAAAAAAAAAGAAAGGTGGTTGAAGAATACAGGGGCAGGGAGGGGATGGAGGAAAATGTGCAACAATGAATGAATGAAAACCCAACTTTTCTGTAAACTTTCATTTAAATCACAATAATTTTTTGTTTGTTTTTAAAATCAGAAAATAAAAAGAAAAATAGTACAGGCTGGAGACCAGTGGGCCACATGCAGAGCCTGGAAGAAGTCGGGGTTGGATCCTTCAGGCTGTGTGGGGCACACTTAGCGAATTCTTGCCTACAGCCTCATTTTCCAGGCAGAGAATTCCTACCGCTTTTGGAACACTGTGCACTGGTTCGTCCACACCTCTCAGAGAAGCTAGAAGTCATGGCCTGCAGGTCAGGGGAAGTTGAGAAACAGCTATTACTGAGATTGGATGAGGACACTTATCTGATCAAGGACAAGGAAGAAGACATCTAACCATTAGAGAGGCTTCGGTTGAGCCTGGAGGTCACCACAGCCCAGCAATGAGTCTGTGTGCCACAGTGTCCAAAAATCAGGAACAGGAGCAGTGAAGTTGAAAGGCAGCACTGCTTCTGTGTGAGGTTTTGCAAGGGGATCGTGACAGTGTGGGTGGCAGTGGGCATCAGGAAGAGGGAACTGAAGGTGGAGGCCAGGCAGGCCTGAAGAACAGGCGCTCATGTCTCCAACAGACAGAAAGAAACAAAAGCCTGGATGGGATCCTAGGCACAAGAAAAGCTGGAGGTGTGGGCCTAGGATTGGGAACGTCAGATGAGAATGAAGGACAGGACATTGGAAGCCAGAATGAGGGAGAGGGAAAGCTGAGAGCACAGGAGTCTGCAGACAGAGAGGATGAGGTTCTGACAGAGACGGACTCCAGGACTGAGCTGCTCGGGTACAGGCATCCTGCCTGGGGCTTGCTGCCTTCCCCGAAGCCGGCCTCCGTGCCGTGCCGCCGCAGACTAGACCACCACCGCGGACTCACCCACCACCTTGGACTCACCCACCACCTTGGACTCACCCACCACCGTGAGGTTGACCTGGGCCTGCCTGCTGCCCAGCTTGTTCTCCACCAGCAGGGTGTAGCAACCACAGTGCTCCTGGCGAGCGGCCAGGATGGTGAGCTTGCTGCCGCTCTCACTGTTCTCCACCTTGATTTGCTCGCTCTCCTGGATCTGGGTACAAATATTGGAGACTTGGGTCAGGAAAGGAATAGGCTCCTCCCCGTGTCACAGGGGATACAGCTGGACGAGCTGTATGGGGCTCGGTCTTATCGGTCTTCCAAGTCCCTCCTCTCTGGTGCCCAGAGTCCAGTCTGCCTAAGGGGTTCCAGATCTGGGCAGGCAGTGAGGGTCTCAGCTGGGTTAGGGTAGATGAACCAAGTCAGCGCTTACTCCTCCCAGACGTCAAAAGTGTCTCAGTCTCCCTCCAGTGTTCTAAGATGCGCCTACAAGAAATCACGTTCAGGCAATGGCACCTAGAGAATCTATCCAAGTGTTTCCCCATCTCGTCTGCGCTGCCCAATATTCTAGCCACTGCTATTGTTAGGGACCTTTGAGTCAAGTTCGGCTCACAGAGACCCTACTAAGAGTAGATCTGACTCCTGACCTATCCTGTGCCAGTCTCATCATCTGCAACACACATCTGAGTCCACTGTTGCAGTCACTCTGCCAATCCATCTCATTGAGAATCTTCCTCTCTTTCACTGATCCTCTCCACCTTTCCAAGCTTGATGTCCTTTTCCAAGGAATAACCCTTCTTAGCAACATGCTCAAAGTATGTCTAGCCACTAGCCATTGTGATTCTTTCAGTTTTAATTAAACAGGTGAAAATAACTCAAGTGTTCATCATCTGATGACTGTATAAACACATTGTGGTAGATTCAGGCACTGAAATATTATGTGGCTATTAAAAAAAAATAAAGTATTGGCCGATTGATAAACCTTGAAAACATGATGCTAAACGAAAGAAGTCCAATTACAAAGGCCAGACATTATACAGTTCTAGCGCTTGAACCATCAAGACAGATAAATCTATGGAGACAGAAAATTAATTAGTGATTCATTGTCAGGGTTGGGGAAAGGGGAATTTGAGGAATGACTGCTAGTGGGTATGAGATTTCTTTTGGGGGTGATGATACAGTCTTGGAATTAGATAAAGCTAGGTAGAGAGTTGTGTTGCCAATCCAAATGAGGGCAGTTTGAATCTACTCTTCAGAAGATGGGTAATCTCCTCCTGTGTGATTTGTCATTGTTATGTACCATTGAGTCTGAACTGACCCTTAGCTGACCCTCCTGTGGCTTTTCAGAGGCAGTAAGCCACGTGGAGGAGACTGCCCACCTTTCTCGTATGGAGCGGCTGGGAGGCTTTAACCGTGTGCCTTTGGGCTGACAGTGCAACTCCTTCCTGGTAAACCACCTGTAAGACTTGCAATCTCTGAAAGTCCACTAGAGGCTCAGCTTTGTTGGTCTGTTCCCTCTCGATGACAATGAGTGAGTAACTAATAGTTATAAACTTTGTGGCTGTACCCCAAACCCCTGCTTTATGTACTTTAGGAGGGTGAATTTTATGGTATGTGAGTTCAATCTTAACAAAGCATTTATGGAATTTTTGATTACATAAAATGACAAATTTAGTTCCTCAGATGCACTAGCCACATTTCAAGTGCTCAACAGCCATGCGTGGCTAGTGGCAACCATGCTGGATGGTATACAGCCTGACCATTTCTATAAGAACACTAGGCAGAGCAAGGATTTTGTCAAATGTCTTGGGAAAAGGATTCCACCTTATTTCAGATAACTTTTTTGTTTTTGTTGTACCGCAGAGTCAGAACCAATCCATAGCTGACACCTTGGAGGGTTTTCAGAGGTAGTTAATCGTATGGGAGAAGATTGCCCATCCTTCTTCTGTGGAGCAGCTAATGGCCTCGAACACTGCGTCTTCAGGATCGCAGCACAGCTTCTTGTCACTAGGCCACCAGAGCTCAGTAGCTCAGAATCCATGACTGGATTTGAAAATAAATCTCTATCCCTTCCTGGTACTACCCACCCACCTCTAGGTCTGAGGACAGTTTGAATGGGTTGAAAACAGCAACAGAGGGCGTAGAAGTGATCTTCACACCTGGAGTGCCTGGTCCAATGTCAGCCCCACCATCCCAGGACCACGCTTCCAATAAGTGCTCTATAGAATAGCCATGTTCCCCAAATGACTTTAAAACCTGATTGCTTGGCAATCCAAAGATTCAGAAATATATTATAAATGGTAGGTAGATTTCTTTGAGCTGTGGTGCTGGAGAAGAGTATTGAGGATACCATGGACTGCTAGGAAAACAAACAGACTCGTCCTGGAAAGGGTTAAACCGGATGGCTCCTTGGAGGCAAGGATTCTGAGGCTCCATCTAACATACTTTGGACATGTTGGGTTTTTTTTTTTTCCCATAAACTGTAAACTTATGCAGCTCCTACACCAATGAAACCAAATTTAGGGGCAGAAAGTGGCTGCAAAGAGTTTAATTTACACCTTTTTTGACACCACATTCACTAGTTTCCAAAAGTTAATGGGCAACACAAAGGCCTGGATACTTTGGACATGTTGTGAGGAGAGACCGGTCCTTGGAGAGGGACATCATGCTTGGGAGGGTGGAGGGACAGCGCAGGAGGGGAAGACCCTCTATGAGGTGGATTGATTCAGTGACTGGGATAATCGAGATGGGAGTGTCAGAGGCAGTGCGATTGGCACAGGACAGAGCAGAGTTTAGGGCTGTTGTACATAGGGTCGCTATGAGTCTCAGGTGACTCGACGGCACATAAAAACAACAACAACAAGGTAGATTTCTGGACCAATATTCCAAAAATCAATTTGACAATTTATCTATTTAAATACTCAGATTCACTTTTATTCTCTTAGTGTGTGGTACGTGTCATTTGTCAGGCTGAAAGAGAATCAAAGAAAGCTATGAAAGAAAAAAAGTATGACAGACCATCTCAGGGAACTTGGTTTGATTTTCCTGACACTGAGTAGAATTCTAGAGTGAGAAATCAAAATCAGAGGGGAACCCTGAATGATTTCTCCATCATATTTCTTTCTGTTATATCAATTGTCTACAAAGCAGGGACAATTTGCAGATTTTGAGGAAAATGTTATCAAGAAATCAGAGTCGGTGGGGGGATGACAGGAGAGTGAGGGGTTTCTCTCATTTCTAAGGAGAATGACTCAAGCTGAGCCCCCTCCAGCACAGCCCTTCCCTGCTGTCTTGGCTGAGGGCTGTGCGGGCTGTTCTCAGGTCACCCCTTCTGTTACTCACCTTCTTCCGGAACTTCATCCAGGTACAGGTGATGGGCTGGGTGCCTGTCACTTTGCCAAACAGCTCCACAGACTCTCCAGCGCGCACCTTTTGGTCCTCTGGGAACTGGGTGATCTGAGGCGGCATGGCTGAGAGAGAATAAGTGAGGAAGTGAGGGAGAGGTGGGAGGCTCCGGCGTTCTGCTCACTGGACACCAGTGTCCACGCCGGTCCCTCTGGCGCCTCTCTCGACGTCTGGACGCTTCAGGATAAGATGAGGGCAGCTCCCGATCATTGGAGCTGACAAGCCTGCTGGGTTCATTCACTTTTTTATTCCATTTCCCTTCAAAACGACCACACCATTTACATGGCATCATTCTCCATTTATTGCTGGTTCTGGCATTTGTGTCTTAATTATTCAGTCTGCATCCTTACACCTTCACTAATTAAGCTGAGCCTTGTTTGCTAACCTCATGCGACCCTGGCTAAGAGATTCAATAGAACCTAGTGGCACCTTAAAATTGTCAATGAGCCATTCTCCCAAGATGTTTACTTACGGCTAAGAATTTTTCAGTACATAACTCAGATATCTCTTGAATTATAGATTATCATCCTTGAAGTCACTTCAAGGACTAATTAGCAGGATCATCTCATTTCTTTCCCCATATGAATTCACTGATCATATTTTTTTGTATGTTTGATCGTGAAGAAAACTGTTTCCCTAATTCCAGATCCTTACCTCACTTATCTGTAACTGAACACTGAGTCCTGGATTACTGTGCTTTCTAAATATTTGAATTGATGCTCTAATACACATTGGCTCTTCCATTAAAAAAAAAAAAGGATTCAACAGAATTCACCTCCTCACATTCTTCCAATGGAAAACAAGGATCCCATAGGACAAACAAAGCAAAGTTACTGTCAATGAGCCTATTTTGATCCATGGAGACCCCCATGGGTGTCAGTGTAGAGCTGTGCTCCATGGGTTTTCAATGGTTGATTCCTTCCAGGCTGCTTCTGGGTGGACCCAACCTCTGTCTTCTTAGTTCACAGCTGAGTGAATGAACTGCTTACACCACTGAGGGGCATAAGGAACAGAGCGCTCAACCAGCACAGAGATAGTCATGCACATTAGGTGCAGAGTGGAGGGCGGGGGATTGAGTAGAATGTTGGAGAAGGGATGAGAAAGTAACTGGTCCTGGGGGGGTGCTCTCCACACGGGGAGAAAAACACAGGGAAAAGGGACGTCATCGAAGAGGTTGAAGGATGAGGTTGTGTAGAGGCTCATGAGGAGGCCGGCAGATCTGGCCTAAGTAACACAGAGCTTGAGTTAGAGATAACGTGACAGCCCACTGGGATCACATGTCCAGGAGGCAGATCTAGCATGGTAAAGGGAAAAAAAAATCCCTCTTTTGTCTCTAAATGCTGCTGTGACTAATTACCTGCTTTTGGAGGCGTCTTGGGGGTAGGTTTCTTTTTCACAGTAGCATCACCTGAAACAAAGAAATCCAAAAGGTATATTCTGTTAGTTTTGTTTGAGTTTTTTCCACCACAAAGCTGTTAAATCCTAGAAATATACCATCTTATCCAGGGAAAACCCTCGTTCTAATATTTTTCTAGAGATCTTGTTGCTTTCTCTAGTAGACAACTTCACAACCAAATATTACTTCTCAAGGGGACATCTGGAGAGGTTCCTAGAACCTCCAGTAAGAGAAAAACTTTGAAAAAGGCTTAAGCCCAAAAATACCATTTGACCCAGCAATTCCACTACTGGGAATATACCCTAAAGAAACGATAACTGCGACCCAAACAGATACATGCACACCTATGTTTATTTCAGCTTTGTTCACAATAGCAAAGAGTTGGAAACAATCCAAGTGCCCCATAACAAATGAATGGATAGAGAAGCTGTGGTATATTCACACAATGGAATACTATGCTGCATTGAAAAACAAGGAACTCATGAAATAGTACACAAAATGGGTGACCCTGGAGGACATTATGTTGAGTGAAATATCTCAGTCACAGAAAGACAAATATAGTTTAATGCCACTGTTATAAAACATGACTGACATAGGGGTTGGGGGAGACTGAAAAAGATGTGATAGATAATGTACACCGCATTAAACAGATGAGGAAGAGGACTGTTTAAAAGGGATATATGATTAGATATTATTGTTATGACAGGAGTCCAGAACAAAGGTAGCATAGTGGAGTGGACTTGGGGGGAGGGATTGAATAACAATGAAAGAATCTTTTCTTTTATTTTTCAAAAAGAAAAGCGAATGGGGGGTGGGAGAGGTGGGCAGGGAGAAAAGTGCAACAATGAATGAATGGCAATCCAAAGTCTCTGTAGACTGTCATTAAAATCAATTTAAAATAAAAATAAAAAATGCTTAAGCCCAGGGAGCTTTGGTGGCCCTGTGGCAAGAAACTGCATTGCAATCCCTAAGATGTGCACTTCGAATCCACCAGATGATCCGCTGGAGAAGGAGTGGCAATCTTAACACACACACACACACACACACACACACACATCCCCCTCTGCTTAAGCCCTGAATGATATAATCCTCAAACTCTCACACTAACTTTCCAGAGACACAGAAAGGAAATTATGTCAGATAAACGGACTAAAATTAGCCATTTTGGGGCCAAGAGTCTTTACTTTCTTTGGATCACAGATGGTGAACCGTCTGCTTTCATTTTCTTCTGCTTCTTGTGGGGAAATGACTGAATGAACCATCCAACCAGCAGTCTCTTTTCTCTCTTGACCCCACTTTTTCTAAATAACTCAAACAACAAAAAATGACTCAAAAGCCTAGTTTTTCAGCCCAAACCTATTTGAACAACAATTTGGTGGCCATGAAAAACAGCCTCAGTGAACTCTATGGTTTGTTTTCTCACTTCTTTCAGGATTTCACTCAAAAGTCATATAACCTATGTTGCCAAGGGGGAATAAAACATGTGAAAACACACATACACATATACCTACACACCAATATTTATAGTGGCTTCATTTGTAATGAATTGTCCCAAACAGGAAGTCACTCAAATGGCTCTCAGCTAGTAAATGGATGGATGGGTGAACTGCAGCACATGCACAGAGTGGAATCCTACTGTGCGAGAAGGATCAAATAAGTGATATATGCAATGAGGATGAACTGTAAATACATCATACCAACAGATGCTAGACTTAAAAGGCTCCATACCATGTAATTCCATCTACATGACATGATAGGAAAGGGCCAAGAACATATTAGTGGTTGTTCTATTTGGAGTTGTGTGCAGCTTCCTGATTAAAACAAGCTTGGCAGCAGGAGCGGCCTCCACTTCAGAAATGGCTTGCCTCTGGAGACCCTATGAACAGTTTCGTTCATAGGGTCGCTATGAGTCGTCTACAACTCGACGGCACCTAACAACAACAACAACAATAACGTGAGAGCTACATTGGCTTTGTGGACAGAAAGTTATGCTACCAAGCCCAAGGTGGGTGGATTTAATCTGCGGCCCTCAGGCCTGGTCTAAATTGCTTTTTGTCAAACATTCTTCTAGGTGGTATAGCATTGGTCCATTTGCTGTACAGAGGTAACTTGTGATTGCTGTGATGCTGAACACTGTGACACTGATGTAACAAATGTGATAATGGTTACTCATGGCGGACAGTGTTTGCTGGAGCTTTCCAATTAAAACAAGCTTGGAAGCAGGAGTGGCATCCACTTCCGAAATAGCTTGCCTCTGGAAACTCTATGAACAGGGCTCAGGCCTTTCGTTCATAGAGTTGCTATGAGTCGTCTATGACTCTACGGCACCTAACAACAACAAAACAACAACAACAACAACATACTTGGAGTAGGGGATGAGGGTGACTATCAGGGGGCGTGGGGAGGTATTTTGATAGGACAAAAATATATTTTTATTTGATCAACTACTCGATTGTATATGTTTGCAAAAACTTACAGAAAAGTGTATCAATTTTACTGTATGCTAATTATATCTTAATATAAAAAAATAGGGAAAAAAATGTCACTTAGTCAATGATACTTCCCCTCGTGTCCTTATATAAAATAGCCACTCTCCACGCCCACACTCCCTATCATCCTTGTCCTACTTCACTGTTTCTTTCCCATGGCATTTATCACCACATGACAAACTATATTTACTTACTTATTTACTGTGAGCCCCTTGCCACCAATAAAATGTAAGTTTTTGATGGCAGGCACTTTATTTTGTTTAATGCTGTATATCCAGTGAGGCTGGCACTCTTATGGATATGCACTGACTATTTGCTGCTGAATGTGTTGGTTTCGTATGAACTCAATTACTCAGCTGCTGCTCTTCATCCCTGCAGACTATAGAGAAGCAGCACCATGCTTGGCTTAGACATGGAGCTGCTCTGTGACTACACGTAAGTTATATAGTTATAACACTTTTGGAAGAACTTTGTATATGTATAAAATAGAAAAGGCACTGCTATCAACTAGTAGGCCCCAAAAGGAATGTTAAAAGTGGGGTGTCCCTGACAGCAGCATTCTGAGATTACAGAGCTGACAGATTAGTCATGTACGTAAATCCAGAGTGAGGCTTATTTATACTAAGTTCACTTTATCATTACTGATCCGTCTAGCCAGCTCACAAAAATTTATTGAGGGCCTATTACTAAGAAAATGTCAGCATATAATACTAAACTGAGAATTGAGGAGAAGATGACACAAATGTACAAATTCAGAGCTGGTCCTCATGAGTTTACAAGTCAAGGTGTGAAGCTTAGCAGAAAATCTCTTTTTCCTTTTGCCATAAAAGATATTTATGGGGCAACTAGCAAAGTCTGAATAAGGTCTAACTTTAGATTGTTGTTAGTGTTGTGGGCCATTGAGTCAGAACCAACCACCAGCTGACCCTCCAGTAGGTTTTTGGAGGCAGTAAATTGCACAGGAGGAGATTGTCCATTCTTCTCCCATGGGGCAGTTGGTGGATTCGAACCACGAGCCTTAGAGAGTGTAGCACAGCTTCTTACCACTAGACCACCAGAACTCCTATCTATAGATGATGGTATTGTATCAATATTCATTTCCTCCTTTTGGTCATCAAACTGGTTTTATAAGGGATTGCTCTTTTTAAAATGGGAGTATGCACTGAAATATTTAGGTTATCATGACTGCAATTTCTTTTCAACTGCTCATAACAAAACACATGTTTGTCATACATATTTAGCACAATAAAAAGGAGAGATCTATATCTATCTATTATCTCTCTGTGTGCATGTATGGGTGTGTTTATGCATGGAGGGAAGAGTCAGGAGAATTAGGAACAGAGGGAAAAAATACAGAAAGGAAGAGAAGAAAGGATAAAGAGAAAAAAAATACAAGACAAAACAAACCTGGTAAAATGTTACTATTTGGAAAACCTATGTGAAGAATATACAGAATCATCTGTACTATTTTGGTGGTTCAAGTGTGTCAAGAGATGGTGAAGACGGCACAGGACAGGACAGGCTTTAGATCTGTTGTTCACAGGGTCGCTAGGAGTTACAATCAAACTGACAGCACTTAACAACACCACCACCACCACAATTTAACAGTAAAGAGAAAATGAAATGGGGAAAAACTACACCAAACCACCTTAAAGTTTGTTGCTGATTTTTTTTAATGCATTATCTAGTCAACACACTATCTCTGTTCAAATGAGGCAGCAAGAGAGAACACTATGGGTTGAGGAGAGGGTTAGAAAAGGCTAAGTGGTGGGAAATGGGATAGACAGGAACAGCCCTGGACTGGAATGGAGAAAGAAGGACCCCAGAGGCCAGGAGGAAGCAGCTGCCCAGAGCTGAGAATCAGGGTGGGGTCTAGAGGACATGAGGAGCCTGGAGTGCAGGACTGACACTAAAGAGCCGTGGAATAAATAAAGTGTGATTATCTGAATATAAAGACCTCCTTAAATAAATTCCTTAGATCTTAAGTGCTGAATAACCATGTGTGGTTAGTGGCTACCATCGCAGGCAGTGCAGATAGAAAATGCTGTCATTGAATAAGCGTCTATTGGGCTCCAGTGGTCTAGAATGTCAGGTTAGAGAGTCAAGATTGTCCTAATGTAACAGGGAGTTTCCAGAGAAACAGCAGTCAGGCTGGGCTGGAGGACATCTACATCTCTAAACCATACTGCCTTCAAGTTAGTTCTGACTGACAGTGATCCTTCAGGCTTCTAAGGATGTAAATCTGTACTAGAGGAGCCTAGTCTCCCCAATTCTTTTGGAATAGGCTATTAATATACTTTTAGAAGGCACTTTCATGGAAAAGGCAGTAGAAAGGAAGGCACAAATGAGAGACAGAGGAAAAGTCAAAAGGATTGAGAAGGTGAAGAAGGGGATACCAAAAAAATAGCTTTGAGATTTCTTGCTTTGACAAGTGGGGAACATTTTATTGATAGAACACGGAATTTAGGATTCAAAGATGAGGCGCTTGGTTTGATCATGTGAATTTGGTAGATGAATGTAATGTATACGTAGGCTAGAATCCCAGGATTGGAATTTCAGAGAGAGGTTGGAAGGGACTGGAAAGAAAAGATTTTAGAAACATGGAATTATAGTGGAAACTATAAGGACTGGTCAGTTCTCTGGAGGAAAAGAACACAGTCAGAAATGAGTGCAAGCTCTGTGAGTAATATCCATGGTGAGGCGCTGAAATGAAGGAGAGGGGCTGTGGGAAGAGACCCAGTGGGCAATGGAAGGCAGTTATGACCAGGACTGAGTGATGGGTGAGATTTTAGAGGGAAGACTCAGTGGAAGAGGGGGGTCAGAAGTTACTCCTCAAAAGACCCTTGAGGAAACAGGTAAGGAGTCAACTAAAGAGCCAAGAATTCTGGAGGCAAAAGGACAAGGTGTATCTGGGTACCATAAAAGGAAATGTCAGGCTAAGCATTTTTCCCAAGTGAGAGAGAAGAGTACACGTTTGAAAGCACAAAGTCGGGATTTTGTGGAAAGGAAGAACCTTGCTCAGGGTAGGGGAGAAGAAAATCAAGAAACACCAGTTCCTGAAAATAGAGACAGTGAGAGACGGAGCACTGGCTGAACCATGAAGTCCCTGCCCCATAATCCTTCAGGACATTGCAGCAAATTATAGGAGGAACTTGAGAAAAGAGAGGGCTTTAAAGAAAAAAGAAAGGGTTTCTTCAGGAGCCAGAATCTCATTTCTGGAGAGGGGAGGCTGAACAGAGGACTTTGCACAGTGTTTGGGTGGTGTCACTAATGAGGAAGAAGATGCCCAGCATTAAACTAGATGAATCCAAAGTGCATTTTGAGGACTACACCCCGAGGCCCATAATGAATCTGATTAGAAATAGAACCGAAATTGGCATCTTTCTTTCTGTGTTACGGCCAACCATGATCTAAAGCCAAGTTCTTATGTTTGTCCTATATGTTTGAATTGATTAGCATTTGAAATTGGTTTTGTTCCTATCTGTTAAAACAATTTTCAGTGTTAACAATGCTCTGTATCCTATTCTATACATATTTTATAGGACCATCTGCTGAGATCCATTAATTGTGTTGTGGGCTTACATGGCTAAGCAGAGCCACAGGACTCTAAAACTCGGTTTCTCTGACAGAACTGCCTAAGCTACAACCTCATCACCATTTGGCTCTTAGATCAGTGACAGGCTGGTAGCCTGCCATTGTTGGAACTTTACAAAAAAGAAGTTGATGGATGTTAAACATCAGGTGATTTTACGGATTGAAAATAAACAAGATGTAGCTGAGCTAGACAGAACCTACGCTTCCTGGCTTCTAGCATTTAAGACGCAGAGTCAGTTGGCATTGACTCATTCCGACTTATGGAGATTTCATATGGTCACAACGGAGTTGTGTTCCACAAGGCTTTCTCCCTTCTCCCCTTTTCAACAGTTTCCTGGGGGTTGGGTGAAAGCTACCAGAGTGCATTATGTTTTCCAGTCAGTATTTTATACATGTGTTGTTTCATGACATTCGTTGTAACCTCCTCATTGTAACAGCACCCCCACTTGCCGGGTTCTCAGTTCCCATTCACCTGTCCTCCCTGCCCCTTCCTGCTTCCTGAGCTTTGTTGTTTGCTTTGTGTGTGGGTTTTTTGTTTGGGTTGTTTTTTTTTGTTTTGTTTTGTTTTTAATGCTTCCCTTTTGGTCTCACAGAATTGATTGCTTTGAGAAGCACATTCCTTACAGGTGTTATCATTCATTTCATAGATAGTTCTAGTTTAACTGAAAAGTTATGTCCAGGGTGAGTTCAGTACCAACTTTCAAACGTCTCTAAGGGCACAATAGTAGGTGTTCCACAAATCTCTATTGTCTATTGGGGTTTCAGTGGCTGATTTTTCTATAGTCTATTGCCAGATCATTCTTATAAGACATCTCTGGGTGGGCTTGAACCTCCCAACTTTTGGTTAGCAACTCAGTTCATTAATGATTTGTGTTACTTAGGACTCCAACTCTCACATAGCTATCATTGATTACACTGTGTGGCCCTAATCACAAAATCACCTATTCTGTGATCTGATACAATTAGCCTCCATTTTTTTTTAAAAGAAAAGATTCTTTCATTGTTTTACAAACCCTCCCCCAGGTCCCCTCCACCATGAAGCCATCGCTCTAGACTCCTGTGATGACAGAAATACCTAGTCACATATCTCTTTTAAACAGTTTTCTCCCTCCTCTGTTTCAGTGCAATATACATTATTGAACCCATCTTAGTCTCTCCCCAACCCCGAGGTTAGTCGCATTCTACAACAGTGGCATCGTGTAATATTTGTCCTTTTGTGACTGGGATATTTCACTCAGCATAATGTTCTCCAGAGTCAACCATTTTGAATAATATTGCATGAGTTCCTTGTTTTTCAATGCAGCATAGTATTCCATTGTGCGAATATACCACAGCTTCTGTAGCCATTCATTTGTTGATGGGCACTTAGGTTGTTTCCAAATCCTTGCTATTGTGAACAAAGCTGCAATAAACATGGGTGTGCATATATCTGCTTGGATGTCAGCTATGGTCTCTTCAGGGTATATTCCCAGTAGTGAAATTGCTGGGTCAAATGGTATCTCTATTTACAACTTTTTGAGAAAGCGCCATACTGCTTTCCACAGGGGTTGCACCATTTTACACTCCCACCAACAGTGAATCAGGGTTCCAGTTTCTCCACAACCTTGCCAGCATTTGTTGCTTGCTGTTCTGTTAAATTTTGCTATTTTGACTGGGGTGAGATGATATCTCATAGAATTAGCCTCCATTTTGTAATGTGTTGTAAATCCTCTAGATGTCAATAAGGGAGTTCTGGTAGCCTAGTGCTAAGAAACTGTGCAGCAATCCCAAAAGCACACAGTTTGAATCCACCAGCTTCTCTGTGGGAGAAGAATGGACAATCTCTTCCCATGTGATTTACTGTCTCTGAAAACCTGCTGAAGGGTCAGCTATTCATTGGTTCCAAGTCCACAGTACGTAACAGTAACAACAACAGAATATATGTCAGTAAGACAAGATTAAGTTACATTCTGAAAGGTCATGTTGTTTGGTATCTTAATGAGCTATTAGAGTATAATGCACCATCTTTCCTTAGGTCTTGGCCTAGATCTGAGGTATGGGATGTGGCCTGCACGACCTTTAATCTTACACAAAATAAAAAGAGAGAACTTAGTGAGGTGGGGAGGTAGGAGGGTGAGAGAGCACACACATTACCTCACTACTACCAAATACAAAGACCTAGGAGTGGATTTGTCATTTAGATTTGGGGTCCCTACAACAAAGAATCTTCTACACCCAAGGGAAGACCAATGTCAACACACATGTAGGTCTCTCTCCAAGGAATGCTGGACCCACAAATATTGAAGGAAGGTAAGACTCTTACCCAAGGGCCAACAGAGAGAAAAAGATTGCCCCTCAATCCGGAGCCCTGAATTGGAACGTACAGCCTCAAAAACTGTAACAGAATAAATTTCTGTTTGTTAAAGCTATTGAACAAGCTACAACCAGGAGGAAACAAAATAGATGAATGTAGTCTCCAAAGGAAGACATCAAAAAACTTCTCCAACACGGTGAAAAGGAAACTCATAGACTGAGAAGAAATATTTAGCAATCACATCTGATAAGGGACTTATATCTAAAATGTATAGAATACTCTAGTACCTCAATAAGAAAAAGGTAAACAACCCTATTATAAAATGGGCACAGGATATGAATAGACACTTCACCAAAGAAGACAGTCAGATGGCAAACAAACATATGAAGAAATGTTCAAACCCCTAGCTCTAACAGAGATATCAATCAAAACAACTATGAGATATTATTTCACCACAGCAACAATAGCAAAGCTCAACAGAACAGTAAACAATAAATACTGGTGGGTTGTGGAGAGATTGGAACTCTTATTCACTGCTGGTGGGAGTGTAAAATGATACAGCCACTATGGAAGGTGGTCTTGTGCTTCCTCAGAAAGTTGGAAATAGAAATACTATTTGACCCAGAAATTCTACTAGTCGGAATACACTCTAAAGAGAACCTTGACTCAAACAGATGTATGTACACCCATATTTACTGCTGCATCATTCACAACAGCAAAGAGAGGAAAGCAACTCAAGTGCCCATCAACAGCAAATGGATAGGGAAAACGATGGTACATTCATATGAAGAAATATTATACAGTATTAAAAAACAACGAACTTATACAACATGAGAGCCTGGAGGACATTATGCTGAGTGCAATAGCTCAGTCACACAAGAGAGAGCACTACATAACACTGCTGTCATAAAATAGGACAGACAAGGGTGGTGTTAGGGAGAGAATGGGAAAAGAGTACATAGATAATAAAAACTCCATTAGATCAGATGAGGGGAAGAACTGTTCAAAAGAAATATATGATTAGGCATTATACGTATGACAATCTGGAACTAGGGATTCATTGCAGGGTGGGTTGGAGGAAGGGGGAAATGTTCAATGATGAAAAAAAATTTTATATATATATATACCATTGGCTAGTCTTCACAATTACTTTCTATGCATCAGAGAGCTGTATAATGACTAAGGATAACAGATGACAGAAGAAATGATGTCTTTGAGTTGTGGTGCTGGAGAAGAGTATTGACCATACCATAGACCACCAGGAGAATAATTAGGTCTGTCCTGGAGAGAATGAAAACAAGTGTCTCCTTAGAGGCAAGAATTTTGAAGCTCCATCTCACATACTTTGGGCACGTGGCCAGGAAGAACCAGACCTTGGAGAAGGACATCATGCTTGGAAGGATGGAGAGACAGCACAGGAGAGGAAGACCACAGATAAGATGAATTGATACAGAGACTGGGGCAATGAGGGTTAGTGTGCAGAAGTTAGTGAGACTGGCTCAGGACAGGGAAGGATTCAGAGCTGCTGTACATAAGGTCACTATGAGTCGCAGGCTACTTGATGGCACATGACAACAACAACGTTTCTAGAACAGCAGCATTAGATAAGGATGGAAATGTCTTTTCCCATTTACACTGTGCTCTGGCAAACTCTGTCCTATCCCCATCTTTGGATCTTTGAGACTCTGCTCCCCTTTTGCAGACCTGCAGACAGCACTGGCTCTGGAGCTGGGCTGGGGTCCAAATTCTGCCCCGAGGTTCACCAAGCTGTGTGAGCTCACGCATGTTATTTATCCTCTCACAGCGTTTAAAAAAATATCAAAGGAATACAGAAAATTTGTTCTAAAGAATTAAGCAAGTTGTAGATAACTGTAAAGTGCATGTTTTAATGCCACTGCCACCATTTGCCTTTCCCCCAAAACAAATCCCCAAAGGAGTCTCTTTTCTCCAGATATGCCACGTTGTTTCTATCTCCCCCTCATGCCTGAGCTCCTTTCCCGGTTGAGAATCTCAGCCGAGGCTGATGATGCCTCAGATCTCAGTACATCCTGCGTCACTAACTAACTTTCTCTTCTCTGCATTAATCCTTCTTATTATGTCTATAGGCACCTTTTCTTATCCTGTTCCTCAATGTCCAAAATTTCTATACTTGCCACTATCAAGAGAGGAACATTCTAGGAAAATGAACAACACAATATATCCAACAGTAGAAATCCTGTGACAGGGTCAGGCAAGGGGGGCAGAGAGTCATCTCTCCGCTTCTCTCTCAGCTGCTCTGTCCCTCTGAGGAGGAGCGCAGGTAATCGGTGAGTGAACTGGGGAACAATCCTTCCACCATCATGGCAAGCATCCCCCTCAGACCTTCTTCCGAGCTCACGATATTTCCTGACTATCACCTTTTCTTTCTTGCAGATATTAAGCAGGAACAAGCTCAACACAATCTAGGATCTTCTGAAACACGCTTCTCTTCCTTGTTCCACTCAGGGCCCCTCTTTTGCATATATACCCTCATTAATAATTGTCAGTTCCAACAATTCAATACCTCTTCAATCTGCTACTTCTCTACATCTCCACCATCCAAACCAAACCACCTCCTAGGCCTCTGGTCTATGTTCTTACCCTAATAGAACTATTATCCTCTGGCCAAAGCATTCTCTAAGAAATCAGTTTCTGTACCCCATTGCCTAAAACTCTCTAGTGGCTTCCCAGTGCCAGTTGAGATCAAGCCCAAACTTAGGAAAGACTCTAAGATCTGTCCCCAGCTTTTATCAATCTCTCACTTTCCCTTCTGTTTCCTTTTGGGGCATGCCCTCCACCCACACCCATAAACTCAGTAGTTGTCAATACTGAACATGCAGAATGATCACCTGAGTCATAGACTGGATTGTGCTCCTTCGCCTATGAACGTCCCTAGGTAATGATACAATGAGGAAGCTGTGTAATGATTCCCCAGTGATTTGGTAAAACCACTGCAAGAGTAGTAAGGGTGGAACGCTGCACTCCTCAATCCTATCATAGCAAGAGAAGTTTCCCTAGGATGTGACTTAGAAGATAAAAAGTGAAAGAGAGCAAGCCAGGAGGAGAGAGCTCAGTCAGGATCACCAAGAAATAACTGCCAAGAGCAGAGTATGCCTTTTGCCTTTTTGGTCTTAGAGTCCTACTTGAGGAAGCTCCCTGACATTGGAGTAGGCCTGCACATGTGAAGATGACCAAGGAACACCCACCTACAGATGCTGTAGGAAACCAGGCTCCTAAAACCAGCAGAAAGAAGAGTGGGCTCTCCCCTATAGCCAGGGTCTTACATTTGAATTTGGAGCCTCCTAAACTGGATATATTTGCTTGTTGAAGTCATCCACTTGTGGTACCTCTGTTATAGCAACAACTAAGACATCTGAGTTTCCAGGTGATGCTGACAATGGAGATCCATGCATTGTATTTTGGGGAGCACTGCTCTGTCATACGTATTTGTCGGATTCTGCAGTACCAGGCTCTGTATATACTGGTCTCCAGCTTCAACATCCCTACTCCCAGGCTGGATGTCATGCCTCTCCTAGGTCCTTCTTTCCCAGAACTCACCACAAGCCCTGGCAACTGCAGAAACTCCTCCCAGCAGCACACATATGAGAGAAAGTTCCTGGAGAGCAGAAAGTATGTCTACCTCCTTGACCTTCAGCCTTGTGTCTAGCATAGACCTGGCTCAGCTTGGCAAGCAGCTATTAAAGAGCTGAGTCTAATCTCTAAAGATCTCGATAGACCTGGGAATCCCCAGAATACTCCTCCCCACCTGAGGATCTGATGCTGATAGTTATGGCCCTGGGACTTGAATGCTTGTGCAACTTTCCATAGTAAAGAAGTTTCCAAGCAAAACTGTCATGTGCTGAGTCCCACCCTCGACTATCAGAGGCTGAATCGGGAAGAAGAGAAGCAGCCCAACAAAAACATCATAAGTCAGAGTCAAATTTGGGAGAGTCTTGGAGAAGTGGAGGCCCACGCCTAATCATCTGTGTAGCCCATCTAACACTGCCCCAGCTGCCCAAGACCAAGCCTCAGCTCAGGCCCTGTGAGCCTCCTTCTGCCCTGGAAGGAGGATGTCAGCACACCACAAAGACTTCCAGGTCTTAAAGGTCCCAGTGCTCTCCCCTTGACCCCCAGAAACCAGCAGGACAGAGAGAACAGAGCTTGCTGTGGAGATGTTTACAGAGGTTGAAGGCGGGCGGCTCTCACAATCAAAGGGGCTTGAGATCATGGAAAACACAGGGAGAATTGGGGAGCTGGTGCTACAGCCTCGGGTACAGAGAGGTCCTGGGGCTCATCTCTCTTGGGACATTTGCCTTTTTAGGTAGTTGACTAAAAATAGACATCAAATTCTTTTCAATTCCCCAAATCAGCCTTAACTTTCTGCCAAAAGATCCTGAAAGTGACTCAGCTTTGGGTTAAATGTGGCGTGAGCACCCACTCTGTGGGGCTGTGCCAGGGCAGGGGGTGGATGTGGGAGTCTGGGGAGGGAAGGGGCAATCCTCCTGCCCCAGGCTGGGCCTGCTTGAACCTGGGACTTGATCCCTCTTTCACTGCATTCACTTTTAAATCCATCTCCTTCCCAATACTTTCTTAGAGACTTGTGGCGAAATACTGATTGTTTTTCCAGAATTAACATTTCTGGGCAAGATTCCTGCTCTCATCTCCCTCACAGCAAAGGCTGTCACATTAGAAGATTCCAGAGAAACACTGCTCCTCTTGTTATTGCAAGCACGCAGCCCCAGCCCCCAGGACACAAAATGTCTAGGTGGTTGCGAAAGGGGTAGCCTAGTCGTGCCAGCTGTGATGGGTATCCTGAGGGCCTCTCTGGGAGGATCCATGCTGCCATCTAACTGGCTGACAGACACAGAGGCTGCCAGAGACACGGGGAAAGATGAGGAACAGAAAATGGTAGCAGGTGTGGGGAGTGGAAAGTGTGGAGGGCTGGGGAGGTAGGGGAGTTGGGTGGGGTGGGAGAAGTCATACAATCCTAAACATATCAGGAGGGGGGACTAGGCATTATCAGTCCTCACAGACCAACAAACAGTTTGACTGGGGGTACCTGGAGTTGGGACCGGCTTTTAAAGGCATCTAGGTGGAAATGTTGTTGTTGTTGACTCATCGTGACTCTATGAATGAAAGACTCAATGGCATTTAACAACAACAACATAGAAAGAGCTTAGTTGGCCTAATGGACAGAAAGTGGTGCTACCAAGCCAAAGGTGGGTGATTTTGATCTGCATCCTTCAAGCCTGCTTTTAATTGTTTTTGGTCAAACATTCTTCTAGGTGGTATAGCACTGGTCTATCCATGCTGTAGAGAGGTAACTTGTGGTTGCTGTGATGCTGAACACTGTGACACTGATGTGTCAAGTGCGATAATGGTTACCCATGGTGGACAGTGTTGGGGGGAGCTCCCCGATTAAAACAAACTTGGAAGCAGGAGTGTCATCCACTTCTGAAATAGCTTACCTCTGGAAATCCTATGAACCTGGAGAAAGGATGAAAATTATACAAGTGTTCACATCTTTTGTTCATAGAGTCACTATGAGCTGCCTACAACTTGATGACATTTAACAACAACAACAGTGTGGAAGTACTCCAACATTTCTTCCATGGTTCCATACCTCCCGCTGCCAGGTAAGTCTTTCGGTTAAATTCCAATACCTTTAGAATTTCCTTTCACTCTTTTGACTACAACTAGGATTTAGTACTTCCCATGGCTTGAAGACAATGTTTAGAGGAAAGATTTGATAATGGAGAAATCTTTTGTGAAAACTGGACACTGTTTCTGAGATCCAGAGGCACTTTTCAAATTGGTAGGACTTTTAGTTTCAGAGAAAGACAAATCTGGGAGGCCAAGGCAAAGAATCCAAACACATTAGAACCCAGGTCCCTGGTGGGGATGGAAACCAAAGCTATCGGTATCATGAAGCTCAGGCCAAAGCCAGGCATGGGTCCGAGGGCTCAGCATCATCCCCAAACCACAGGACCACAGTGAAGAACTTCACCTTTAAAGCACGGGGAATCATTAGCTCATTTGGAAATCCAGATCACTTATTATATGCCGACCCATGGACAGGAAGCTGGATTGGGCTCTGAAGTTTTCTAGATGGATAGGCCCTGGCTCCTTCAAGTTGTAAATGCCCAACTTGGATGCTCATCTAATCCTTTTATCAAAGCTCAACAACAATGCAGACCAGTAGAACCTTCAGTCTGTCGTTATTAACTGGTATTGCCTTGGCTATATTTCCTAAGAACTCTTAAAGCAATATAAGCAACAACCATCTTCCCTTTGATAAAATTCCCAAAGACTCACCAGGCCATTCCTGCCAATGAAACACCTCAAACATGCTTCTTACACTCCAGGCCTCCTCTTCAGGACTTTTTTCCCCGTCTGTTCCCCCGTCTGTGCAACCTAAATCACGCTTGCTGTAACTTCTGACCCTTAACACATCAGATAAGGAGGAGAATTTATGGGCCTCTCCCAGCCTGGGTCCCCGCATTCCTGAGTGACATGCTATAAAACCTGAAGAAGGCCATGGGGTCAGTCAGAGACACTCCCATTTGATAAATGAAGGTCAAAGTCTAGAGTGATAAAGGACTCTGACCAAGATTACAGGGTTAGTTACTGGGAGAACCAAGGTTTTTGCCTGCTAGTTTCTAATCTAGAGGCATTCTTGCTGGGCCAGAATCACCTTATGGATGTCCAAGACAGCTGGACAGTTGGAAGCAGTCTGACTGCTTCTCCAAGCCCCACTTATCTGAAGCGAGGAGCCCTGGATGTCGTGTACCCCAGGGCCTAAGCAGTTCTCTACTGGTCTTTCTCAAAGGCAAGCAAAGACCACTGCTCTGGGCTTTAGGAGAGGGACATTTGTTCCAGGGACACGGGTGTTAAATCCTCATGGACAGGAGAAAAGAAGCCACAAAGGACATTATTGGGATGCTCTACAACCACTAAGTAAAGCAGAGGTTTTCACTCAAAACACATTGTCATGACCTTAGAACTGATTTATAACTGATGCTCCAATGGGTCTTCAGAGGCTGTAAATCGCAGGGGAGGTGACTGACCATCTTTCCCGAGAGAAGAAGCTGGTGGATTTGAACTGCAACTCCTTACCAATGAGGCCACCAAGGCTCTCTAAATCATTGATTAGATAATAATTAAATTTCTAATTTTAAGAATTGTATTGTGATAATGTTCTAAGGAGACACACAATGAAATATATAACAGTAAAGGGTATGATGTCTCCAGCTTACTCTCAAATTATTCTATCTCTACATAGCTATATACACAGATTGTTGCTGTTGTTTGTTGTTAGATGCTGTGAGTCTTTTTTAAATTTTATTTTAATAATTTTAATGAACATTTACAGATATTTTGGATTTCCATTCATTCATTGTTGCAATGAGTCTTTATGAACAAATGATCTGAATGTTGTTCTGTCCTGTGTCATCCTCATACTTCCTGACACACAAGAGCCCTCTGCAGCAGTCACTGTGTCAATCACCTGGTTGAGGGTCTTCCTTTCCTTCGCCAACCCTCTACCCTTCCCAGCATCATGTCCTTCTCCAAGGAATAGCTCCTCCTAGCAACATGCCCAAAGTATGTGAGGCAAAATATGTGAGATACAGAGCGCAGTCTAGAGAATATCTACAAATCTGAAAATAATTTATAAATTATGAAACAGTGTAACAAACCAGAAGTAATGGGTAAATTAAGGTAAAAACTATACAGGAGTTCCTTGCATAATTCTTTTCACTTTTCTGTAAATTTGAAATTGATTTAGGGAGGTCCCCATGTGTCTCCCTCCTCCCTGTCTCCTCTAGCACTGGGTGGGGGGAAGTAGAAAGCCTGTGTGAGCCACAGAAGTGTAGCCCTGGGACCATAATGAGACACAGGGGGTTGTGGCAGGATCGTGGGCCAGCAGAGAAATCACAGCTGCACACATTATCAGCAGTGAGACTCCGGGCAGGACAATTCCACTCTCGAGGTCTCTATGAGTTTTGCTCATCTAGAAAATAAGAACAACAACATCTGTACATAGCAAAGTGGAGTGCTACTTGTCTGAAGTAGCCTAGGCTGAGCATTTTTGGCGTTTCAAGGAGCTCTTATGGTGCACTGGTTAAATGTTTGTCTGCTGACCTTAGGGTTGATGGTTCCAATCTACCCAGTGGCTTTATGGGAGAAAGACCCAGCAATCTGCTGCTGCAAATTTACAGCCGAGAAGAGTCATTATGCGGCAGTTCTTCTTGTCTTTCAAAATCTGGCTCAGTGTTCCACCTTGAAGTTTTCCATAAACCCGCCACCTTCCTCTCACACGTAGGAGTGGGTTTCTGGCACGTTCACTTGGCCTCTGTCAGCCGTCTCTCCTCCTGCTCCCTAGACAGGGGCACAGGGACAATGGGTCTCCCACAGGCTCCTTACAGGGCTGTGCCTACGGGCTCGAAGGCCTACGACAGCAGTGAGGGCCTCAACGTTCATCCCCACAACTGTCTGACAGGACCAAGCATCTGCGCTGGGGATAGGAGGGATCTGGCCATCATCTGTTTGACAAGCAAATTGCTTGGCCTTCCCTTTGTCACCAGCAGGAAAGATGGATTTTCTGGTTATATTAGGTACTTCTCAGCCGTTGACAAAAAATGAACACATCTATATTGCCAGGCCACTCAGGGACAAGAGACGTGGGGATATTTCAGCAAATCAGAGATGGCTGGGATTCAGGAAGGCAGTGCTATAAGGAGAAGGGGAGTAGTAGAGGCCTGTGTTGTTGTTGTGTACCATCAAGTTGGAACCAACCCACAGCTAACCCTCCTGCAAGTTTTCAGAGGCAGTTAATTGCATGGGAAGAGCTTGCCCATCCTTCTCCATTGGAGCAGGTAGTAGATTAGAACTGTATGCCTTCAGCATTGCAGTTCTACTTCTCCCTCCCCAATATCTTAGTTAATATAATGTAATACATACTGCCAAGAGAACAAATAGATCTATCCTAGAGAGAGTGAAACCAAGCTGCTCCATAGAGGTTAGGAGTTTGAAGTTCCATCTTACATACTTTGGGCATGTTGCCAGGAGGGACCGGGCCTTGGAGAAGGACATGATGCTTGGAAGGATAGAGAGACAGCACAGAAGAGGAAGACCCAGGATGAGATGAGTTGACACCTTAACTGGGGCAATGGGGGTAGCTGTGTTGGAGTCAGTGAGACTGGCTTAGGACAGGGCAGGCTTCAGAGCTATCGTGCACAGGGTCACTATGAGTCGCCATGGATGCAACAGCACCAACAATACATATTACATATAGTATTATAACACATTTGTTCTTTTATATGAAATGCTTCCAACTCTCAAAAAGACACTTATAAAAAAAAAGGCAATGATAATGAGAACTTAAAATACCTAAACTTATAACAATGAAAGAGGTTTTCTTTTCTTTTTCAAGAAAAGTGAATTGGGGGAGGGGTGGGCAGGGAGAAAAGTGCAATAATGTATGACTAGAAACCCTAAGTCTCTGTAAACTTTCATTAAAATGAATTTAAAAAATACCTAAATTTATAAGGTATTCAAATTATGTCAGAACCAACTTACAACTGAGTTATTGGAATGAAGGCCTGTCCTAAGCTGGAGACTACTCTGTTGGCATAGTGTATAGGGACTTGCACGGCTGACACAAAGGTGCCTCTCTGATGGTTTGAATCCACGAGCAAAAGATAGACAACCTCCTCCTGTGCCATTTAGAGTCTCTGAAAGCCTGCTTGAGGTTCAGCTCTGAGTCGATTCTGACTCCAAGGCAATGTACAAACGATCTGTTTATATAAATACATATTGTTAAGT
Source organism: Elephantulus edwardii (assembly GCF_000299155.1). Classification (NCBI taxonomy): domain Eukaryota; kingdom Metazoa; phylum Chordata; class Mammalia; order Macroscelidea; family Macroscelididae; genus Elephantulus; species Elephantulus edwardii. The sequence continues at coordinate 6,898,947 of NW_006399782.1, read as the reverse complement.
GCCTGGGAGTTGACCAGGACTCACCGCCACCATATAAGCAACAGATCTGAGCCTTGCCCTATCCGCACTGTTGCTATTGTTTGTTATATACCATTGAGTTTAAACCAACTCATCGCTGACCCTCCACGGGTTTTCAGAGGCAGTAAATTGCATGGGGAGGAGATGATTCTTCTTCCTCCTGTAAAGCAGCTGGTGGATTTGAACCATGTGCCTTTGGGTTGGCAGCATGACCCTTTACCACTAAGCCACTAGAGTGCCCTGTCCTGCACCATAGGACAAAGTAATTGTGAACATATTTAGGGAGTTTAATGAAACTGGAGGTAGATGGAAGAGGGATTCAATTTTCTATGGCTTATTCCTACTGTTTAATACACTTAAGCAACAATAGTTTTATAAAACACAATGTGAATAGAGAAATGTGAGAAACACAATGTACATAAATAAAAACAATGTTTATGAAATCTGCATGCAAACAAATATAAAATGAAAATAAAAGAATGTGTTCCTGTGTATAACCTGTGTAATTCACACACAATAAAAATTATCTCAGAAAGTAAGAAACTTGGACAGGGACTAACAAATTTCCCTTGGCCATTTTCTTTCTCTGAGAAGCACCCCGAGGAGGAAGCTCCCTGAGGGAGAAGCCGTGCAGCATCCTTCAGGCACCCTGGGTTTCCAGGAGAACCCCTCCATACACACACCAAAACAGACAAGTAAAATCAGGAGCACGTGAAGGGAGCAGATGCAGGAACAGGTGGGCACTCTCAGTGCTCCCGAGGATGATGGCCTGGGGTGTTGGGAGGGAAGGTGGGTAACCCAGAAAGGGACACAAGGTGGACGTGACTATGAATGGAGAGGACACACTTCCGCCCCTAAGGTGAGACAACTCTAGAAGCGCTCTGGTGGCCTGTTCTGTGGTGAGGTGCGCTGATAACTCAGTCCACTACCTGGAGGTTTGAGCCCACCAGCAGCTCTGCAGAACCAATACAGCCAGTCTCCTCCTGAGGAGTCTGCAGCCTTGGAAACCCACTGAAGGGTCAGCTATGAGTCAGCTCTGACTCGACGACAATGGGTGCAACTGAAGACCACTGTAAGGAGCCCTAGTGACAAAGTGGCTAAGGTCATCAGCTGCTGACAGAGCAGTTAGTGGTTCAAACTCACCAGGTGCTGTGTGGGAGAAAGGTGAGGCAGTCTGCTTCTGTAAAGACAAGTTTTGGAAACCCTGTGGGCAGTACCATTCTGTGCTACAGGGTCACGAGGAGTTGGAACTGACTTCACCAAAGGATTTGATTTTTTGGGGTAAGATAACTGTGATGCAATGGTTAAATGAGATTGGTGCCTTTGAGCTGTGGTGCTGGAGAAGAATGTCGAATATACCATGGACTGCTAGGAGAACCAACAGGTTTGTCCTGGTAATGGTGAAGACAGAATGTTCCCTGGAGTCAAGGATTCTGAAGCTTTGTCTGACACACTTTGGGCATGTTGCAAGGAGGGACCAGTCCTTGGAGAGGGACATCATGTTTGGGAGAGTGAAGGGACAGCACAGGAGAGGAAGACCCTCGATGAGATGGATTGAGTCAGTGATGGGGTAGTGGGAAATGGGTGTGTCAGAGACAGTGAGGCTGGCACAGGATAGAGCAAAGTTTAGGGCTCTTGTACATAGGGTAGCTATGTACACAGGCAACTCGATGACACATAAAAACAACTAACCAAAACACTGATGGATTGAACCTATCCAGCTGCTTTGCCAGAGATAAAACTGGCAACTTGCTCCTCTAAAGGTTATAGCCTGGCATTATGCTGAGTTAAAAGAGACTCCATGGTACCTACTGACAATAGGCCAAATGTCAGGTGAACAAGGAAGCAAAGTCAAACCATGTGCTGTGGGGCAGATTGCACGGAGACCCCTTGTGTGCAGAGCAGAACTATTTTCCATGGAGTTTTCAAAACTGTAGCCTTTTGGATACTGCCAAGTCTTTCTTCCATGGTGCCTTGTGTGGGTTTGAACAATCAACCTTTATAATGATGGGCAGTGCCTCCTGGGGTGTTAATCCTGGCATGAATGAATTGGCAGGTTTATTTTCTGCCCGTCCTGACCCTCCTATTCAGCAATAATTCTGATGAGCTCCAGGTTTCACTCCCTCTTTGGGGGTAAAAGAACAACTTCCCGCCATGCTCCCTCGCTAGGGAACAGAGATGGGCAACAGAGATACTCTGAGGCCATTGGTGTGGCAGCTGCCTTGAAGCATTCCCACACATAACAGACACCACACAGAGGAAACTCTGCTTCTGCCTTTCCAGACCAACAACGCAGAAGGCACTGGGCTTTGCTTTAGAATGGGAAGTCTCACCTTGCTTGCATGAGGGAATGCCTTGAAAAACTCATTAAGTACTAACGTCTGAATCTCAGCCTAGGTATTTCTATTTTCTTCGCCTGGGCGCACTCCCGAGGTGAATCTGACATGCAGCCAGTGTCCAAAGCAGAAGGGCTGTGGAGTGGGAGGATAACAACTTGATTAGGGGTTTTCCACAGCTTTCTCTCCTCCGGGGCAAAGAGCACAGCTCTCGTCTCTGCTCCTTGTCTCCAGCTTGTTTTTCTCCATCTCTGCTCTCCTCTGACCTGACCTCACTTCCCTCAGGATCCCACTGGAATGGATGTGGAATGCGGGCCTGTCTCCTAGCTCTAATACCAAGTACCTCCTGCTTCTGCATCCCAGAGAACAGAATAACTTGCTGGTCCCCCAGGCGACAATCACACTGTGTGTTTTAAGATCTCACTGGCTCGTCTGCTCAGAAGTCCCCATACTCACGGGTCCAAGGCATCCTTTTAGAAAAGAATGTTCATTCTTAGGAGGATTCTCCTAAAATTGTTTATGCACACTTAAGAACTTATTAAATGCCCATGTTAGGAATCTGGAGTTCTTCACTAAAGTGGGATATCCATGAGAAAGCCGGGATAGGCTGTAAGTTAAGTATTCCCTGATAGCCTGGCTTGTAAATGCCCAAAGAGACCAAGCTGGCCATTTAGAAAGGTAAATATATTGCTTTAAAACAAAAGGAAACAAGACAAAACCCAACCAACCACCCAAACAATGCCTTGTTGTTGTTAAGAGCCATCGAGTCGAGTATGACTCATAATGATCCCATGAACAAAAGATCTGAACCCTGTAGAATGGTAAAAAAGAAGTCATCTTCAAATTAGACAGCTGGCTCAATAACTTTCCTCTATTCAACTCAACTCAACGCAATTCAATTCAATTTAACTCAAGCACTGCTGTGGATATGGACTCAATTCATAACTGACTCTCCAGCACTTTCTAGAATGCTATAAATCACAAGAGAGGAGCCTGTCCATCTTTTCCCCTTAAAGCCACTTGTGGATTTTAACTGCCACAGAAGTGCCACCGTTGGGCCAGCAACTCCCCATAAACTATGCTACCAGAGGTCCCTTCCTCCCTCTACTCTCTCTCTAATTGCCTTAAGTCGTGAACAACTCATAGCTGACCCTCGAGTAGATTTCCAGAGACTGTAAATTACACAGAAGGAGGTCTACCATCTTTCTCCTGTGGATTTGAACTGTTCCTCTTTGGGTTGACAGTACAACTCCTGGCCTACTAGGCCACCAGATCTCCCTTTTCCTCTGTTAGTACACATAACGAAAAGTTTAGCATTTGTTTGTTTTTAACACAGAAATAACATGTTAGTCACGTCCAGGCAACTCCAAGCCCTTTTTTAAATGGCGATTTCAACATACTTGTGCTGATAAAACAATTTCAATAATTAATCAATGGGAGAAGCTAGGACTACTCATGGCTTTCATGAGCTCCGGGAACTTCTGCCATTGGGAGTCTCTTCCTGCACAAAAAAAAAAAATATATGAACACATATGAATACATTTGTGTGTATATGTGTGTGTGCTTGGATATGTTATAACTACATGAGAGACCAGTCCTTGGAGAAGGATATCATGCTTGGAAGGGTGGCAGGACAGTGCAGGAGAAGACGACCCCAGATGAGTTGGATTGATAAAGGAACTGGGGTGATGGGGGTTGGTCTGTCAGAATTAGTGACTCAGGACAGGGCAGGGTTCAAAACTGCTGACCCCCAGGCCATGATCACACAGCGTGCTTTAAGATCCCATAGGGTTGCTATGAGTTGCAGGGGATGCAACAACACATAACAACACCAACAGCACTGGTATAGATGATATGTTGTTGCTGTTGTTGTTATGTGCCGTCGAGTCGCCTGCGACTCATAGCG
>NW_006399782.1:6842977-6893527 GCF_000299155.1 Elephantulus edwardii | reverse complement strand
GCAAAGGCATTTGACTGTGTAGATCATAACAAACTATGGCTGATAGATGATATAGTACTAATATATTTTAATAGTTTCTCCTACTAAAATGTTTTCTTTTCCTCTCATTTTATAAGAAACAAGAACATTTTCATGACCCCCTAAAAGTACTATGAATCGTCAGCATTCTGCCCAGTGGATCACTTGACCCTAGGGCAACCACAGCTCCAGAAAGAGGGGGACCATTGCCCAGAGTTACAGGAGAAGCCACTTTCTCCCTTGACTCCTTATACTCCATCGCAACTGGATTTTAGGAGACACTGTTAAGAGCCTTCTAGGAGCAAGGCACCAAATATGCAAATAAGCCCAATCTGGTGGCAATCTACTAAGCACTGTGTTATGAACTGAAAGGTTGATGGTTTGAGCCCACCAGCTGTTTCACGGGGAAAAGATGTGACAGTCTACTTCCTGCAGACAAATATTTTCCAACATTTTTAAAATGCTTTGGAAGGACTTATCTCAGAACAGGAATGCAGGATCATCAGGAAGCCAAATCTCAGGATGTAAACAATTCATTCCTGGGAAGACAGTGGATAATCAAATTGGCTCCACCACTCACCTAGGAAGTAAAACTCACTCTCCTCTAGACAGGTGGAAAATCTTTACATTTCCAAGAACTCCAGGCATCTCCATTATCTAGTGCAGTAACTCACTATATTCCTCCTGAACATCTCCAATCAGATCATACAGAATCTTTGCTGTTCTTGTTATGTGCCATTGAGTTGACTATGACTCATAGCCACTCTATGAACAATAGATATGAAATTTGCCCTGTCCTACGCCATCCTCATCATCTGTGATATACTTGAACCCATTGTTACAGTTACTGTATCAATCCATCTTTTGAGGGTATTCCTCTCTTCCTCTTAAGGATTCTCTAGGAGAAGAGTATAGCTTCTCCTGGAGAATCCTTAAACAGTGCTTACTATCAACTTCCATCATAGAATATAGTTATAAATATAGGTTTAAACTTTAATCATAGAATATAGTTATAAATATAGCTTTATGTTGCTGTTGTTGTGTGCCTTTGAGTTGCCTGTGACTCATAATGACCCTATGTACAGCAGCTCTGAAGCCTGTCCTGTCCTGAGCCAGTCTCACTGATTTTGACACACTTAACCCCATGGCCCCACTTACTGTATCAAGCCATCTCATCTGGGGTCTTCCTCTTCTATGCCGTCCCTCCACCCTTTAGAAAATGAGGTCCTTCTCTAAGCATCGGTCCTCCTGGCCACATGCTCAAAGTATGTAAGACAGAGCTTCAAAATCCTTGATTCTAAGGAGAAACTTGGTTTCGTCCTCTTCAAAACAGACTTATTTATTTTCTTGGCGGTCTGTGGTATATTCAAGACTCTTCTCCAGCATCACAACTCAAAGGCATTGATTCTTTTAAATCATTGTCCAGCTTTCTGAAGCATACAGAGCAAGTAACTGCAAAGACCATGGCCTGGATCAGGCACACCTTAGTCTGTAGACTAACATTGTTGCTTTTTCATATTTTGGGGAGGTCCCTGACAGTAGATTTTCCCGATGCAATTCATCTTTTGATTTCCTGACTGCTGGTGCCAAGAGTGTTGATTGTGGAGGCGAGCAAGCTGTAATTTATATTGCTTAAGTATAATATTTCTTAGATTATATAAATATTAACAAAATGGTTTCTTAAACTAGTTCAACACTGAATTATATTATTAGTTACAAAATTATTAGTAATAGAACAGAAGCTTTTTTCAATTTTTCTTTAATTAGTACTTATTTACCAAAAATGTTATTGATATGTTTATAAGTAATAATATTAGAATATCATAGGTCAAACATTAAAAAATTTGACAAAATCAGCTACTGTAAATACATTGGTGGAAACAAGAGCACATGATTCAGAGCATCACTCTAATTGCACAGATATGACCACTCTGATCAGAGTTCATTAGAAGGTTAGAAAGGTAAATCACCTGACTCTTAGCCTTGGAGATATATGGATAAATGTAAGTACCTCGTAAGAGAGCTTTGTTGGCCTAGTGGATAAGGACTTGTGCTGACAACCCAAATGCAGGCAGTTTGAATCTATCAGCTGCTCTGAGGAAGAAAAAAGGGCAATCTCATCCCATGGGATTCTCAGTATCTAAAAACCAACTGGAAAGTCAGGTACGAATCATTCAGACTTTAAAGTACAGAGCCATTGCTGGTGAAGGAAGAAGTTCAAGTTTCATCTAAGGCATTGGCAAAAAATAAGGCTCTAGGAATTGATGGATACCAAATGGCATGTTCCAAATAAGATATGTAGCCCTGGACATGCTCAACAGTCTATGCCAGGACATTTGGAGGACAGCTGCATGGTTGACTGACTGGCAGAGACCCATACTTGTTCTTATTCCCAAGAAAAGTGATCCAACAGAATGTAGAAATTAACAAATACCATTAGTAACAAAATATTGTTGAAGATCACCCAAAATATATTCCTCCAAAAACGGTTAGGACAGTACATTGACAGAAAATTGCCAGAAGTTCAAACTGGGTTTGGAAGAGGCTGTGGCACCAGGCATATCACTGGTGATGTCAGATGGATCTTGATAAAAGAAGAGAATATTAGAAGAATGTATATTTGTGCTTTACTGACTATGCAAAGGCATTTGACTCTGTGGATTATAAAAAGCCTATAGCTAACTTTGAGAAGAATGAGAATTCCAGAACACTTTAATTATGCTCGTACAAAATCTATACCTAGACCAAGAATCTATTGTTCAAACAGAGCAAGAGAACACTTGTTGTTGTTGTTATGTGCCATTCAGTTGCCTGTGACTTATAGCGACCTTATGTACAATAGCCTTGAAACCTGCTCTATCCTGTGCCAACTTTACTGTCTCTGACACACACCTACCCTCATTACCCCAGTCACTGCATCAATCGATTTCATCGATAGTCTTCCTCTCTTTCTCTGTCCACCCACCCTTCAAAGCATGATATCCCTCTCCAAGGACCGGTCCCTCCTTGCAACATGCCCAAAGTATGTCAGATGATGCCTCAGAATCCTTGCCTCCAAGGAGCAGCTTTGGTTTCACCCTCTCCAGGACTAACCTGTTTGTTCTCCTGGCAGTCCATGGTATAGTCAACACTCTTCTCCAGCACCACTGCTCAAAGGCATCAATTCTCTATCATCTCTAGTCATTATCCAGCTCTCTGACACAAAGCAAGCAATTAGGAAGACCGTGGTCTGGATCAGGCACACCTTAGTCTCCAGCCTGACGTCATTGTTTTTTAGTACTCTGAAGAGGTCCCTGACAGCCTACTTTCCCCAGTGCAATTAGTCTCTTTATTTCCTTGCTGCTGGTACCAAGAGTGTTGATTGTATGGTTTAAAATCAGGAAAACTGTATGTTAGGGTGATATCCTCTCTCAAAACCTATTCAATCTGAATATGCTGAGAAAAATCATAAGACAAACTGGACTTTATGAACAAGAATGTAATAGCAGGATTGGAGGAAGGTTCATCAACAACCTGCATTAAGCAGATGACACAATCCTGTTTGCTCAAAGTGAGGAAGACCTGAAGTATTTGCTGCAGAGGATCAAGGACTACAGACTTCAATATAGATTACATTTCAACACCAAGAAAACAAAAATTCTTGCCACTGGACCAGTAAGCAATATTGATGGATAAAAGACTGAAATTGTCAGTGATTTAATCTTCCGTGGATGTACAGTCAAAACCCTTTGTGCCAGAATTCAGCAGATCAGGAGACATATTGCACTGGGAAAGTCTGCTGTCAGGTACCTCTCCAAGTCCTGAAGAGCTATGTCAATTTTAAGACAAAGGTGTGCCTGATTTAAGATACAGTCTTTCCAATCACCTGATGTGATCTAAGAGCTTGACAATGAATAAAGATGATGGAAGAAGAATTGATCCCTTTAAGTTGTGGTGTTGGAGAAGAGTACTGAACATGGACTGTCAAGAGAAGAATCATGTCTTGAAGAAAGTACAACTGGAGTGCTCCTTGGAGGCAAAGATGGTTAAGCTGCATCTCACATATTTTTTTTTTTTTCACATATTTTGGACATGTTCTCAGAAGAAGCTAGTCCTTGGAAAGAGTTTTCATGCTTAGATAGGTGAAGGGTCAGTGAAGGAGAAGAAGATCCTCAAAGAGATGGATGAATACAGCATCTGTGGTAATGGACTCAAATGTGTCAAGGAAGATAAGGATGGTGCAGATAGGACAGAATTCAGGTCTGTTGTTCATTAGGTCGCTATGAGTTTGCTCGACTTGACAACACTTAACAACAACAACAGCACTAAAACAGCAAACTGGGCTTAAGGGGACACTGGTGGCCTAATGTGTATAGAGTCGTAGTGCCAACCCAAAGGTAGCTGGTCTGAATCCACCGCTGCTCTGTGGGAGAAAATTGGGCACTCACCTTTTGTGTATTAACAGCCTCTGAAAACTCACTGCAGGATCAGTTGGGGTTTGGTTCAGAGTCAGTAACAATGTCAAAAAACAAGCAAGTTTAAGAAAATGTTTTTGTCCTTATAACTCATTGTTGTTGATTGCCTTTGAGTCGAGCACAACTCATGCAACCCTATGAACAAAAGGCCTGAAGCCCCTCTACAACTATCGACATTTATCAAAGTTCATAAAATTTCAGGAGGCATGTTATTTAGAAAGTGGATGCCATTCCTGCTTCCAAACCTGTCATAGAATGTTCTGGGTTGAGGCACCTATGATGCATAGCGACCCTATGTACAGCAGCTCTGAATCCTTCCCTGTCCCAAGCCCATCTCACTAATTCTGACACACCAACCTCCATCACCCCTGTTTCTGTATCAATCTATCTCACCCGGGGTCTCCCTCTCCTGTGCTGTCAGTCTGCCCTTCTGAGCATGATGTCCTCCTCCAAGGACTGCTCTCTCATGTAATTATAACATATTCAAGCACACACTCACATGCACATGCCCAAAGTAAGTGAGGCAGAGCTTCAAAATCATAGTCTCCAAGGAGAGACATAGTTTCACGCTCTCCAAGACAGACTGATTTGTTTTCTTGGCAGTTATGGTATTTTTACGACTCTTCTCCAGCACCACAACTTGAAGGCGTCTATTCTTCTGTCATCCTTAAAGGAATATTTTTATAAAACACTTTGTTGGCATTCATCTTGGGGTTACCCTCATGACAGTGTCATCTGGTGTTGCCTACACCCCTTGTACTACCTCCTGGCTCCAAAGATGAAGCGGAATCAGTTGTGAGCCCCTGCCTTTCTTTTGTTCTCCAGAACAAAACCTTTAAACCAGTAAACAAGTGCTTTGTATTTCTACCTAGCAATGCTCAACTTGAGCTGTATTATTCCTCAATCAAACTCCTGGTCCTAACTGAGTATGAGATTTTTCTTCTTTGCCATTCCATAAAGAAGCATTAGGATATTAGGTACCACTGAGTTGGCGCTGACAAACTCTGCCCAATTCTGCACCATCTCACAAGTTCTGCTGGGCTAGTGCCCATTGCTGTAATCATTATGTCAATCCACAAATAGTTATAGCCTTGGAAATCCTAGAGAGCAGTTCTACTCTGTCCTATAGAGCCACCAGAAGCCAGGATCAACAGCAAGGGGAGTTCCTCTGGGAATTTGCAGGACTAAGAGGAAGGTTGAGGCACAGAACATGAGCATGACATGGGGAAGACGACAGCTCGGGAGAGAAGGCAGTGCTAGGTGCAGTGGAGATCATCAGAGGAAACCGAGAACTAAGGGAAGGAGTGGCTTTCCAGTGGGACTTCTCTGGGTGGAAGCAAAGTGGAAGGTGTTCCAAGAGGAAGGTCCTGGAGGAACAGCAAGAGGGATGAAACACAGGGGGTGTTCAGTGCAGCAAGGCCTACATATGGCCTGAGTATACAGTAAGAGTGGAGAAGATTGGTGAGAGAGATCAGAGAGAGTGACTGAGGCTGGGTCAATGTAGAACCACGTGTGTACATGTCTGGCAGATGCCCCTAGAAGTACATATTACAAAGGTTTGTTGGGGGCTGGAGACACTCTGTATGGAATTTGATTGGCTCTGAGGAGTACTGTGAGATAACATCAGGGCTACAATGTAGGTGGTATACCAGTAGCAGTGGCTATTGAACAGGAGAACAAATAAGAAATGTCTGAGAGGATGTGGAGAGAAAGGAACTTTTTTTTTTTAGATAGGAACTCTTATACACTGTTGGTGGGATTGTAAAATGGTCCAACCAGTTTTTCATTTTCTAAAAAAAAAAAAAAGCTGAACATAGAAATTCCATATGACCCAGCTATTCCAATGCTTAAGACATACCCCAGGGGGAAAAAAAAAGACATACCCCAGAAATATAAGAACCGAAGCACAAAGAGAGATTGGTACACCAATGTTCAAAGCAGCATTATTCACCATTGCAAGAATATGGAAACAGCCCAAATGTCCAACCACAATGGAATGGATTGAGAAATTGTGGAATACATAATGGAATACTGTGCAGCATGCAGGAGCAATGATTTAGAAAATCAATACCTAACTTGGGAGGGACTGGAGTACATTATGCTATGTGAACCAACTCAGTCCTATAAGGACAAATACAGTATAAGACCATTTTGTAGAAACAGAAAGATAATTAGTAAAATGTGTTTTAGGATCCAAGGAGGTAGGAACAGAGGAATGAGGAAGGGCAGGGGGGAAGTCATAGGGCCTCACAATTTGATGGGTAGTGGGAGAGGTGATTAAAGGAAATAAAAAAGATCTAATGTGAAAAGCAATGTATAGGAACTTTGTAAGCAAACCAGTATAAAATAAAAATTTATTTTGAAAAACAAAAATAAAAATGTAGGTGGTGGAGTGTTATGTGCTAGACTATTAACTGAAAGGTGTGCAGTTCAAATCGACCAAGCCACTCTAAAGGAAGAAGACAGGCAGTCTCCCAATTTATAGCCTTGGAAAATCAGTGGAGGGTTGCATGATTTCGAATTGACTCAATGACAGTAGTTCTTTTCCTTTTTAGAGGAATAAAGAACTTGGTGGTGTAATGACCAAGCACTTAGCTGCTACCAGAAAGGTTGCCGTTCGAATTCAGACAGCGGCTTTGCAGGAAAGACCCGGCAGTCTGCTTCTGTAAAGATCATGGCCTAGGAATCCCTCCAGGGCAGCTCTTCCCTCTCACAGGGTAGCTAAGAGCTGAAATCGACTCAGTGGCACCTAACACCACCTGATAAATGGGCTCAACTAAGGAGAAGTTTGGAACAGCTCTGCTGGGGTCCTGGTGAGAAAGGACAAGGGAAATGATGGGCTGAGGGGGAACATACGTGGGTAGGAGGAGAGAGAGGTGAGATGTGCAGCCCTACTGTGAGCATAAAGAGAATGGGAAGAGAGGTGCGTGCTCAGTGAAGGTCATGGGCCAAGTCATGGGGAGCTCCCTGGGCACTCTGGGGCAGTAATGGGGAGAAGCCAGACTGGGAGAAGTGAAGGTGAGCGGGTGAAATCAGGGAGAAGAGGGTCTCAGTCTGGGGGTTCTGTACCCCCACCTCTGCCTGGTACATGTGCAAGATGACTTACTCTCTGTTCCAAGCACAGTGGGAAGGGAACTCCTAGGTCGACGGGATTTCAGCTCTGGGGCCTTGGCATTCTCATTGGCGGGAGCATCTGGAATAAAACAAGTCATAACAAATTATCAGTCACAGCTGCCCTAGGAGGTGAGCAGGGAGGGATCTCAATCAGATCTGGACACCCTGCCCCCCTCCCATGACCACTGAGCAGAACAGAGCCTGCAGCCCCGGCACCTGCTCCCCGGAGCACCAAAGAAGGAGTGTTGGCTCTGTGGGGTTTTATAAATCAGGGCGCAAGAGCACGGTCCCCCTGGGAAGATGGATGCACAGGCCATCCTGGAAGCTAAACACCGTCCCCTTGGTGGCAGGCTCACACTGCCAGAAATAACCTCACTTGGGGGAACTGGCAGGGTCAGAAGAGAGTCATCTCCCCACTGCTCACTTCTTCCCCATCCTTTGCCTTTATTGGGTCTTGGCTCAGGTCGAATGTTCTGGATCTCCTAAGCACTGGCTCTGAGCAGAGAGGGGACTTCAACACAGAAGATGAAGCAGCCAAGTCCTTGCAAGGGGGGCTCTCTGTCCCGAGAGGCCTGTACCTCAAACTTCAGTCCACAGATGGGCACTGGCTCCTGGTGTCCTCCCTGTGCTGATCTCTGCACCCATCCTGGAGACTTCTGCTACCAGTTGCTCCTGAGTTAATTCCAATTCATGGGTGACCTTAGGTGTATGTCAGAGTAGAACTGTGTTCCACTGGGTTTTCAAGGAATGACTTTTTGTATTAGATTGCCAGGCCTTTCTTCCAAGGTACCTCTGGATAGGCATGAAACTTCAACTTTTCTTTTAGCAATCATGCGCCCTTCAGCAGAATGTGAATTGTTTGCACCACCACCAGGGATTCTTCCCCAATGCAGACCCAAGGGAACCCTCTGTCACCAGCCTTCTGAGAAGAAAAGAAAACACGGAGAAGGGGTGTGCGCACACTCCCTGAGGTCTCTACTGTATGCTCTTATTTCCAGTTTAATGAAAGGAAGTGTGAGGAATGTCAGAGAAACCTTCCTTTATTGAGGCAGCAAGGAAACATCCTTGGAGGATGGGGATCAGTGGGAAAGGCCTTCTCTGAACCCTTTGGCAAGAGGACTTGATGAAGTGGTGGGGAAACCAAGGGGTGGGATAAGGAGCTGGCTGAACTGCTGTCACTGTGCCCGGTTTTCCTCTCCCCATACCCCAACAACCCTAGGGGACAGTGCTGGGCAGGAGCCTCCCTTTCAGAGCCCCTTTCCTGTCCATCCTTTTCCTGCTCCAGAAGAGAGGAAGCTCAGTGAGGAAGGAGCGGGTGGGACTTTCCAGCTGAGACTGGGCCACATTCTTGTGGCTTGGCTGGGAAGGAAGGGGCCTCTCACTGTCCTGGGGCAGGCGGGCTGCTAACAGTCCTGTCATGCTCTGTCCTGGGTGGGGCTCTAGGAGAGGGGTGGGCATGAATGGCACAGAGCAGATGTGCTAGGGACATGCCCTTCCCTTACATGTGGATGCAGAACATCTGGATGCATTGCTCCTCCTGTTGGTTTAAAGCACACAGCTACTAAAAGGTCGCTGGTTCAAATCCACTGGGGGCTCTATGGAGGAGTAATGAAGCAGCCCATTTCCATAAAGACCGTAGCCTTGAAAACCCTACAAGTCGATTCTACTCTACTTTCTGGTGGTTTAGTGGGTATGGAACTGCAATGCTAACCCAAAGACAGGTGGTTCGAACCCACTGGTTGCTCCTTTAGAGGAGGATGCGCAATCATCTCCTAGGCAATTTACTGATTCTGAAAACCCACTGGAGGGTCAACTATGAGTCAGTTCCAACTCGACACAATCAACACAATGGCAATGGGATGGATGACGTGGTATCCATCGTGGTCACTTTCTCCAGAGAGCAAAAGTGTTGTTATTGCATACCAGAGAGTCAGAACTGACTCACCCTGAGTCTGCAACCAGGTGACCAGGGGTGGAGCTCCATGCGGCCACTGTCAGGGTTTGGTGGCAGCTCAGACTTAAATTGGGCATCTTGTTGTTAGAAGTCTCCTGAGCTGTGGGGCAATTTCTTATCAACACTCTCGAAAAGCCAAACACTTGTTAACAGCAGAAATGATCAGGCGTTCGATGTTCAAGTAGAACTTCCCAGCAAGCACGTGACAGGGGATGGGTCAGAGGAACCAGCTGGTAGTAATCTCTTAAAGCAGCACTTGGTATCGTGGCTGAGTCCCCTTCCCCCCGTCTGTTGGCTTCCTCTTGTCACCAAGAGCAAACAAGCCCCAGGTCAAGGGCTCCATCATCCAGAGCTGGCACTGCCAAGTTTGTGTCCTGCTCTTTCTCTAAGGGTCACCCAATTTCCAATAGGGACATGGAGAAAAGCAGACATTCCTCAGGGATAATAAGCTGAACAGATATATTTGGTTCTCAGCCTCAGCTGTGCATTAGAAGTGTCCCCTGGCTACCTCACCCCTGCAGTTCCTGGTTTAAGTGGTCTGGTTAGGAATCTGAGCATGAGTATTTTCCAGAAATTCCACCACCGATTCTAATGTGCATCCAGGTTGAAAACTCCCAGCCTCTCAAGCTCTGTGAGCACGTGTGTTGCACTGAGCAAGGTGGTGGTGATATTAGAGGGCTGGGCACACACTGGAGTGCTCTAAATCGAGAACATGGGGTGAGCCTATGGGTTAGCTTGTCCTGGGAACTACTTGTTCCTTTCCTTCAAGATTAACACTTCTGACAGCCGCCGATAATTTAAAAGAAAGGGTCGAGGGACAGCACAGGAGAGGAAGACCCCGAATGAGATGGGTTGACGTAATAACTGGGGTAATGAGGGTAAGTGTGTCAGAGATAGTGGGATTGGTTCCGGATAGAGCCGAGTTCAGAGCTATTGTACATAGGGTCGTTATGAGTCATAGTCGACTCGATGGCACATAACAACAACAAAATAAGCTTTTGCTTATTTTGATGAGAGATTAGTGAGCTCTGATGGTGTGGTCTGCAGCCTCTTGAGTGGTTCAAATCCACCAGAAGTTCTGGGGAGAAAGAGAGGCAAACTCCTCCGCCGTGTGTGCACGCACACATGTGCGTGTATGGGGGGGCTGTCTGTGTCTGTAAGAGAGACAGAGAAAAGAAGGGGGGGGGAGAGAGAGAGGAGAGAGGAGAAGAGAGAAAAGAGTGCGAGTGTGCAGAGCATACAGAAGCCCTGTTGGTGCACTGGTTAAACAAGACAGTGCTAACAGTAGGGTAGGCAGTTCAAACCCACCTAGCAGTTCTGTGAGAGAAAAGACTGAGAACTCAGCTCCTGTAAAGATCACTGCTTAGAAAACCTTATGGGGCAGTTCTTCTTAGTCACACAGGACTCCTGCAAGGCAGAGCCAACTCAAGGGCCAAGGACAATGGCAGCAGACGATGTAGATAGTTGTGCTTTCCGTGGCTGCAGCACTTCCCTTGCTACCTTACTCCTGATGAATGCTGGCGCATGAGAAGAAGGAGGCAAAGGAGGATCAGGGGGTTTCACTGGCGAGTAAACTGAGGCACTGACAAGCAAACAATGAGAGCCAGCTGCTGGAGGCAGATGATGAGAGATTTCTTCTGTCCTGCTCTGACTGTGCTCAGTTTTGTTTCCCAAGCATCATCAGAGCAGGATCAAGAGATGTGGGGTTTAGCTTTGGCTTGATCTCCAGTAATCTTGGGCAAACAACACTGAGTGGCTCTGTGTTTCTGTTTCCAAATCTGTGCAAAGGGGATAGGTATGCATTTTTTCTCTTCTGGATGGCAGGAGGCTCAGAGGACAGAATGCATGCAACAGTGCTTGCTCTGGAGTGCAAAACAAAACTCAACCATTTACCTATTTACCCATTCATTCCTCCTGGGTGCCATATTCCCTCAACCCCTTCTGAATCTGCTTTAGAATCCTTCACTTCCATGAAGCCCTGGGAAGGGCTTTGTCTGTGTGTCACAGTGGCCATATGATGATCATATAGCTTTGCTTTCAGATGCTCTATTTCCTGATCAGAGAGCTCTGGTAGCTTAGTAGTAAGGAATTGTGCTAGCAACCCAAAGGTACAAGGTTCAAATCCACCAGCTGCTCTGTGGGAGAAGGATGGGTAATTGCTTCTTGTGTGATTTACTGCCTCTGAAAACCCACTGGAGTGTCAGCTATGGGTCGGTTCTGACTCCCATGGTACTCAACTATAACAGTATCTGGCCAGGAGAAAAGAGCTCGGGCTTCCTTTTCTAACCAGCCCCTTCCAAACTCAGGACCTTGCGCCACCCTGGAGTGCGGGCACCCTGGAGCCCAGGGAGGTGGAGGGAAAGCTGAGTGCCAGGCCCTCCGTGAGAACTGGGGCAAGAAGTGGACTGGAAGGACCACACGCTTAATCAAAACCAGCTTTGTGCTCACACAGCTGCCCAGGGGATAAAAATAATAGTTAAAAAGTTTAAGAGCAGCTTGTATTTTCTGTCTCTTTTAATCATTTTATGATGAAACCAAACCCATTTGTAGATCTGGGCCCCAGGGTTCTCGACCTTCGCTAGCCTGGCTGTGCCCCTAAAGACTGGGGAGCAGCAAGACAGAGGTGTAGGGAAGCGGGGGGCGCTTCGTGAAGAGGGAAAATGTATCCTTATATGGCCATTGCCTCACCTCTTCCACTCCTGGGCTAGCTAGCACTGTGCTCAAGGCCTGCAGGGAAGCAATTTCCCCCCACCCCCATCTTCCTCAAGAGGTTGGTTTCTTGGGCTCTAACCCCAGGAAGGGAGAATAAGGTCTTGGGAGGCTGTTGGGAGGGGCCTGGCTGCTAGGAACCCCATGTAGGGGCAGAGCTGAGAGAATGGCCCATTGCTCATATGCTAGCATGATAGAGATATTTCAAGTCAGGAAACATGAGCTCTGTTCTGGCTGTCCTACCGAGTGCCTCAGAGTCCTTCGGTAAGATCCTGACCCTTTCAAAGAACTAACTTTCTTCACTAGGAAAATGAGGCTGCTGTTGTTGTTATATGCCTTTGGGTTAGAACTGACTCACAGCTGACCCTCCAGTGGGTTTTCAGAGGCCATAAATTGCACAGGATATTTCTCATTTTTCTTCTGAGGAGTAGCTAGTAGATTCGAATCATGTGCTTTGAGTTGGCAGCTTAGCTACTTATCCACCAGGACACTAGGGTTCCCTAAAATGAGGTTTGCAGACTTCAATAGGGAAGGAGACAGAAAATAATAGCTGACATTTCAAAACCCCCCAAAACACAAATTCATTATTACCCTTGAGTGGGAACTGATTCCTAGCTGACCCTCCAGCAGGTTTAAATCACACAGAGGAGATTGCCCATCTTTCACTCTCAGGACCACTGGTGGATTTGAACCAGCAGAGAGGACCAGTCTTTGGATTAGCAGTTCAGCTCCCTTTGGACCACAATGGGCAGTTATTATATGCCTGGCATGTAACAGAAGCTAAGTACTATATTTGCTTGTATCAGGTTGAACCATATGCACTTGATAATCTTCAAGTAGTTTTTTTTTCCTTCAAGTAGTTTTGACCTACAAAAATGCCATTTTATTTATTTTACTTTTGTGGCCTAGTGGAAAGAAGCTGCGCTGCAATTCTGAAGGCACGCAGTTCGAATCCACCAAGTGCTCTGAGGGAGAAAGATGGGCAATCTCCTCCCATGAGAGTAACTGCTTCTGAAAACCCTCTGGAGGGTCAGCTATGGATCAATTCCAACTCAATGCTACACAACAGTAACAATATACGTTAGCTACCTGTAATGACATATGGAACATATATGAAAGTGTGAGCATTACAAGACAGAGGCCAACTGAGAAGGGTGGGCTGACGTCAGCTCTGGGGCCACAGTGGTGGTGGATAGCAGCAGCTAGGGGTCCAGGCTTGGGTTTGACTCCTAACTCAGCTAGTCACACACGGGGTGAACCTGAGCAAGTGCCTCAAGTCAAGCCTTTGTGACTACCTCTCCTCTGAAGCGCTCTTGAAAACTCACCGCTGCCTTCTACGTCATCAAGACCAATGACCAATGTTCAGAAACGTTCTACCCTACTCAGTAGGTGCACAAGACACATGGATCAAGACTATTTCCTCCTTGGAATTCTCATTTGGCTCCTAGGACATCTCTTTTCATTCCTGTTTCCTCATAGCCCTCGCTGACTTTCTTTCAGCTGGAGGGCCTCGTCTTCCTGCTTCCATCCACATCCGCCCACAGGGATTCATTCAGGCCCAATGCATTACGTAATTTCTATAGTGTGGAGGGCTCCTCAAACCCTCCTCTGCACCAAAACTCCTTCCTCAACTCTACTATTGGCTGTCAATTTGGATGCAGGGTGACCCTATAGAGTGGAACTGCCCAGAGGGGTTTCCAAGGGTGTCAATCTTTACACCGGAAGACTGCCACATCTTCCTTTCACAGAACAGCTGGTGAGTGTAACCCACAGGTGTGAACATCAGCTTTTAAGCAATGTGCCACAAGGGCTCCCTTCTCAACACTAAACCACCATGACCTGGGCAATTCCAGTCACAGTGACCCTACAGGGCAGAGGGGAATGGCCAAGGGTTTCCAAGGCTGGAAGCCTAGTGGGGTGGAAAGGCAGACTGTGTCATCTTTCTCCTGCAGTTGAGTTAGAATTACTAATATTTCAGTTCTTGGTTCCATGCTAAGTGCACGGAGCCACCAGGACTCCACGACTTAAGGATGAACACTTGCTGATGTCACATATTCAAACTCTGTGGTGACAGGTCACTTCTAACTCAAAGTGATCCAACAGAACAGAGCGGAAATGCCCCACCAAGTTTCCAAGGCTGTAAATCTATAAATGAGCAGCCTGCCTCATCTTTGGTGGTGAGCCTGGTGGGTTCGAACCTCCACCTTTCGGATCAGTACTGCAACATTTAAACCCTGGTGCCAACAGGTCACCTAGTCCACCAGGGATAGTAAATGGATATCTGAAATGTCACATACATAAAACCTTGATTGCTCCCCACCATCCACATTCTGATTTCAGCAAACAGTTCCCACGAAAACCAAGTCACCCTTGACGCTCTCTCTCCATGCCTACTCCATCAGAAATCCTACCAGATTCTTTATCAAAGTAAATGATGAGTTGAACCATTGCCTAGATCTTTCACCACTTCACTGAGTCCAAGCCACCACTGTCTTTTCCCTGGACTTCCTCAGCAACCTCTCCACTGGGCCTCTCTCTCACCCATCCTTGGTCTAGTCATCAAGCAGTTACATGAGTGGTCCTTTAAACATGTGATTAAGCTCCTCACCTTACAATGCCAACTCCATACACTTGGAATAAAATCTCACTCTTGGTCCTCTTCAACATCCTTGCCCACTCTTCTGCCCTCTGTGTACTGTTCCCACTGCCCTGACCTCCTGACACTTCCCAGGGTGCCTTAGAAGCTCACTTCTCTGTTTTCTCTTACCTCTTAACTTCTGTGGCTCCTTCCTTCATCCCTTTCATGGCTATTCAATTGTAGCTTCAGAGAGACCTATAGCAACTGCTCTCTCCAAATACTGCGCTCACTCCCCGTCCCACTGCTTTATCCTCTTTATAGCACATGACGTTACACTACCTGAGATCACATGATTTATCTGTTCATCTATGCTACTGCCTTTCTCCCACTAGAAGGGACATTCTTTGAAAGCAGGAACTTCTTGTTTGGCTTCCTGCTTTTATTACTAGCCCTAGTAAAAGTCTGCTACAGGGTGAGCACTAAAATATGTATAAACCTGGAAATGAATGAATTTTCAAAGAGGTCCCACAGGCATATCAGCTCCTACCACTTCCATCGACCCACCACAGCCCCCGACCCCACTGGGAGGGGAGCTGGCCATGCCTAAGCTGTGGCCAGGTGCCCTTGGCCTTTAGTGGCTGAAAAAGAAGGCTTACTCCAAGAAGGTCATGGTAAAGGTGCACGCAGGTTTCAGAGCCATACACATCTGAGTTCAAATTCTACCAGGGTAACACATATAATGCACTGTGGGAGAGGCCATGGGCTCTAGAGTCAGAAACATTTGGGCTCACCTGACCTGTGTTTGATCTGAGAAGGCGACTCTAACCCTCACTGATTTCCGGTTTTTTCACAGAGACGAGACTGCTCAAGTCCTGCATAAACTAAAAATGAGAAATACACAAGGGTCTCTGGCTACGGCAGTCACCCCAGGTCACTTCCGTGTTCCTAAGCGAGTCTTCTGGCTTCTCCATGGCACAAGCTTATATTTTTCTGCTGATAAATGCCAGGAAAGGGCACCAAGGCACCTTTTTTCTCTTTGGATATAAGCTCTAAAGAGCTTGATTGGAATAGCCAGGTGTGCTTTATAAAGGTTACCTCTCTTTATGTGTACTGTTAGGGGAAACACTATGTGGAAAATGAGGTCTTGAAGTCTATTGGTACGTCGTCCACTAGAGAAATGTGATTACAGCTCATGGATCCTCTCTTCAGAAAAATGCTGTAAAGCACACACACGTGGACGCTGCTGATCATGTCAAAGATCCAGGCACACACAGACCCACTGGGATCTCCAAGTTCGGTATTGTTGTCTGGGGGGATCAGGAGAACCTGAGAGGACAAGAACCTCACACAGCCCAGTGGGGCCCACCCAGGAGGCCAGTGGTCCTGAAGGGTGAAGAGGACCAGTTAACAAGCCTGTATGTTGATTGATGCCATCAAGTCCCAACCAACTCACAGCTGACCTTCCAGCGGGCTTCTAGAGGCTGGAAATCACACTGGAGGAGACTGCTCATCCTTTCCCCTCAGAGGGGCTGGTGGATTTGAACCGCCTGCCTTTGGAGTAGCAGCGTAACTCCTTACCCTCTAGGCTACCAGAGCTCCCTAGTTCTTTATTATTTGCCTGTAGTTGGCTCTTGATGAAGGAATAAAGTTAAGTGTGACGAGAAGTCCATTTATCACGCAGGGCGCTAATAAACTACCACAGGGAACAGAATTAGGGTAGAGGGGTTCTTGTTGTCGTTTGAATACACTGTTGTGTACCATGGAGTCTGAACCCACCCATAGCTGACCCTCTGGAGGGTTCTCAGAGGCAGTCATCTCATGGAAGGAAATTGCCCATCCTTCTCCCGCAGAGCAGCTGGAGGATTCAAAATGACTGCCTTTGGGATTGCAGCGGAGATTCTTACCAGCAGGCCACCAGAGCTCTCTTAGAATACACTAAACAACCCAAATCCTAGTTAACTGGGAGTTGGTTCTGTTATCTCAGCTGGTCTGCCTTCATCATCAAGACTCTAAATTTGGAGCCTGAGGCCAGCACCTCCCATTCCCCACCCCAACCCCCAGGCCTCTTGGAAGGAACCAGAGGTAAATAATGATGGATATTAAGATTAGTTAGGAGAGCAAGGGAATCTACCAGAGGAAGACCATCTGGGAAAACAAAGTCCCATAAGTCCTATAATAAAGTCCAAAAAAATGTAAAGAAGAAAGGAAAGAAAGAATCCTCAAATGTCTTTTGTAGAGGGAAAGTAAATTTCATTTTGAAAACAAAGTTTTGGGTTTTATAAACAAACCATTTGCTGTTTCTCAAAAAGTGCTGAAATCTCGCTTATAAGGAGAATGAATAGCCCTCCTGCCTCCAGCCAGCCAGGAAGATAAAACAAGAGGCTGAGGGCCTGAAGCGATCACCTTATTAGCATATAGGTTGGGCTGCTATCAGGGTGGTGATGACTAGAATCCACTAGAGGCAACTCCTTAAGGAGAAAGACAGCCATCAACTCAGTTAATATTTACAGTCTTAGGGATTCAATAAAGGGTGGCTGTGAGCTACAACTGACTCTATGGTTTGGAGAGGAAGCTCCTCACCAAGAAGGATCGACACAGTGACTGCAGCCAATGGACGCGAGTGTGTCAGAGATGACGAGGACGGCACAGGATAGGACAGGGGTCGGATCTGTTGTTCACAGGGCTGCCATGAGACACAGCTGACTGGACAGCACCTCACAACAACTACAAGAAAAGAGCGACAGGATCTTTGGAAAAAAATCAGCAGCCCTGCGTAGAGAGCAACAGGACCTAACGGGTACGTGGGGCAGCGAGGTGGCAGCCCAGGTGAACAGGGACCCAGAAGTCATCAGCAGCAACCCCTCTCCTTTCCTCCAGCCTCAAAAATTTGTGTCTCCATGAAGAAAAGCTCCAAATCACTGGCAATTAGAGAGATGCAAATCAAAATCACAATGAGGTACCATCTCACTCCAGTAGTAGTGGCAGTTTGACAGTGGTGAGATAGGAACTCTTATACACTGTTGGTGGGACTGTAAAATGGTACAACCACTCTGGAAGGAAATTTGATGCTTCTTCAAAAAGCTGAACATGGAAATTCCATATGACCCAGCTATCCTACTGCTTGGAATATACCCTAAGAAAATGAGGCAAAAATGGAGACTTGTAGACCATTGTTCATAGCAACATTATTCACCATCGCAAGAACATGGAAACAGCCCAGATGTCCAACCACAGTCAAATGGATTTGAGAAATTATGGTACATTCACACAATGGAATACTACACAGCATGCAGGAGCAATGATATTGTAAATTATTACCTAACTTGGGAGGGACTGGAGAGCATTATGCTGAGTGAACTAACTCAGTCCCACAAGGACAAATCTATAAAACCATTATTGTTGAATGAATATGAAGATACAAGGTGGGGGTGTGTGGAAGCAGAGGGATGAGGATGTGTAGTGGGGGATTAATCATGCGGTTGTGGGGGGGGTGAGGGAAATTGGAAAAAATCTCTTGTGAAAAACAGTGTATTCAACTTTTGTAAACAAATTAGTATTAATAAAAAAAAAATTTGTGTCTCAAGCCCCTCTCTGAAATGGTTGCAAACCTGTCAGATCTGTCCTGTGACTCATGTGACTAAAAGGACACACACCCCCAACAACCACCTCAGCTTTCCTGCTGGCTGGTAACTATTTAGTTCACACTGCCATTGATCTTCTTGCCCCTAAGTCCCAAAAGATATTTTTAATAGTTCCTCCCCCTCCTTCGTTATAATAAAAAGCCTCAGCTTTCCTTCTAGTCAGGAAATTTTATTAGAGCATTCAGAATGGGGACAAAAGCTGTTGTAGCTCTTGTAATGACAGTGAAACAGGTTAGAACGCCAGCAGTCACGTTCCCAAGTCAGGAGAACAACAAAGCTGATCCCAGAGATGCCTTATTTGGACACTAGTTTTTAATATGTCACTAATGGTTATTAACCAGGCATTTCAAGGGCAATAAATTGTTTTCCCTAAACTCCCTTTTAGACAGTTCTAGGCAAGCACAAAAATAAAAAGGAAGGACAGTGGGTTGGGAGTCCTTAGACAGGGCTCTGGCCCTGGATCTGCCCTAAATGGACAGAAACATGTCCCCTCTGGGTGGCCTCACCTCTCTCGTCTGTAAAATGAGGGTGTTCGTCCAAATTATCTCAAGCAAGGTTCTTTCTATGTCCAAGTCTTTAATTCTGAATCCCACGTGGGCAGAACTTGGAAAGAATCTAGTTGTGTTTTTTTATGACCACTCCAAATTCCTCACAGCTTGAGGGTGCCCCTTCCCAAGGTGGAAACTCCACTCCATCCTGGCAGCCTGGCTCTTCTCCCGCGGTCCACCCCTCTCTCAGATGAGTTATTATCACCTCTCCATCCGGCACAGGCCCTGTCCCCTCGACCTGACGCCTCAGCCCAGCTCACCTTCTGGAGAAAGTCTCCCCACATGGACCCCACTCTCCTTGCTCTTCACCAGCCCTCAGGACGAACTTGGGCTTTATCCTGCCAGTGTTGACACTCGCTTGGTGCAGCTTGTAGTATACTTTTTAGTCCTTTTCCTGTGGGTGTGCCTTTTGTTCTTCTGCCCTGTGCCCTGGCTGCCTGCTCAGCTCAGCAAGGTTCTGCATGTTTGTGGGGGTGTAAAGATTGAATGAGGGGTGATAAGGTGACCAGCTCCTCGAGGCCTCAGGGGGTGATCAAGTCAAGTATTCCTTTTCCTTCCTGTCTCGTTTTTGTTCAAGATTGTTTGGTATCCATAAAATGAAAGTCTTCAGACAGAGAGGCAGTCTTGGGTATAGTACTATTAGCTGTGGTGGGCCAGGAAGGGGCTGAGAAACGGTGTGTGTGTGTGTGTGTGTGTGTGATGGGTGGGCTTCACCTACCGTCCACGGTGACTTGGCAGGAGCACTCAGCCTGGCCGGCGCTGTTCTTGGCCACACACTTGTATAAGCCTCTGTCCTCGGGCAGGGCCTTCTCGATAGACACGGAGCACAGTGAGCCTGGGAAGGAGAGAAGACTTGTTGAGCAGACCGATTCCCCTCAAGCAACGGGGACAGGGGCACCCAATTCTTGATGCCCCAGAGACAAAGATCCTGTGGCAATCAAGCCCCTCTGTCCACCAATGCCAGGGCTGTTCCTGCTGACAGCCCACGTCCAACATAGATTTTTAAATATGCCCTCTCCTGAAGCCCTCCCTTCTAAAGAGGCTTCTTACATAAGACATCAAAGAAATGCACAGAAGTGAGAAAAAGAGTCTGCATCTCTACCAAAACCCAAACCAACTGCATCAGGAGGATCCTGATTCATGACAACTTTCTGCTGAGCTTCTGAGGAAGGAAATATTTACAGACAAACAGGCTGCCTCATCACAGAGCAGCTGGTGGGTTTGAACTACAAACCTTGTGTTTTGCAGCCTAGTATTCAACACACTACACCACCAGGGTCCCTAATGCAGCATCTGATACGACACAATTTCAGACGGATCCAGGACCCACACTAGGTGTTACTGGGGAGAGAAAGCACGAGGCACAGGTTTGTAGACCTGTTAGGTGCAGGGGCAGCTGAGAGGACTCTGCCCAGCTTCCAGGGTGCCTCTGGGAAAGCTTCTTGTCAAACAGAACTGTGAGCCAGCCGGGGCAGTGGCCTCTGGGAAAATCTGCTGGAAGAGAAAGGTGATACATACCCAGAGAGCCAGAGCTGGCTTCAGGAAAGGTGTGTGAGCTGAAGAATCATGCCAAGCAGGGATGTGGGCCAGGGCACCTTGGGGCCTCCCTCATGTCACCTCAGAGAGGATGGGAGCAGCTTTCTCCATGGACTTCTGTGTGGATCGCCCTGGCCCCAGCATATCTGTCCTGGTCTGGCTGGGGAAGAGCAATCATTCTGGGAACACTGAGGACCTGTGCCTGTCCCTTGCCCATCCTAGTGCCTTACCCCAAACTGGCTATTTCTTAACAATCCAGGGCACTCTAGGGCAGGAGATTCCAGTCAGGGTATGAGGACAGCCCAGCACAGGACACTGCCTCGTGGCTGAGGCACAAGGTCAGGCGTCTCTGAGTTCCTGACTTCAGAGAACACAAACAAGCCAACATCTGACGTCCTGCCCACAGCTGCCCCTATTGTGTCAGCTACACAAAAAGCAGGGGATCTCCAGAGCCACAGGCACATGGATCCTGCTGTCTGCAGTCCCCGGCTTCAGTCAACCTGCCCCACAAAGCTGTAACCCCTCCACCCGCGGCAGAAGCACAGGGAGGCAGAGCTGTGTGGGTCACGGGTGCATCCGTGAGGCCAGGATGGCCCGAGAAGAGGCTCATGCCCAAAAGGTCCTCTGATCTCAGAAAGCACGGCCACTGCTCCGCCCAAAGCCAGTCACAGACTTGACCATCAAATACACAACATCTCCAGAAGAAGAAGGATCTATCAACACTGCCAGAGTCTCACTGAGGTGAAACAAAGTCAAGGTTCCTTTACATTTTTTGACACCTGGGTCATGTTTGAAACTAGACAACCTTAGTCCTACAAATGACTCTGGGCTGATGCGCCCCTCTCCCCACTCCAGCATTCTTTATTTTATACGACTCTACTCTTCCGGGCACTGTGCTCATGGATCTGTTAGCCACAAGGTCGCAGTGGGTTGGAGTCAACTCAATGGCACATAATAGCAACAGCCATCTTGAAGCATCTAACTGACCACAGCAACTCGAAAGGACAGACAGAAAGCAGCATATGGAGAGGGAGGGAGAAGGAGGGGGCTCATGTCAACAGGGGAGGAGCTACTTAGAAAAGGAGGGTGAGAAGAGCTGCACAATTTGAAGAAGATAACCAGTGTAGAGGTTGTTGGGCACTGGCGTGTGTTTTGCTGCGTACTGTTCTCAACAACAGTTGGTCCCACTCCTCAGGGAAGGGTGTCCTGTGTTTCCCTTGGGCAGTGGGCGGGTCTGGGGTGCACAGGGTCCCCTATGTCACATAGTCTTCAGGTCAGATTTCCTAGCAGTTTGTCATGAAAGTCAGACTTTGGGCAGAGGTGTAGGGGGATGGGATAAGTATTTTCAGGAGAAAAAAATTTCTATCCATCTTAAGAGAACAGTTGAGTAATGAGATTTCTGTGTCCAAACTCAAGACTTAGAGGCAGCTGACCCCTCCGTGCCCCTTTTCCTCAGTCTGGGGCAATGGCTCTGGGAGCAGATACCCCACTCACAACAAACATCCGGTCCACATCCTTTTGCTTTCAGTTTCATGACCCCCTCTTCAGCTGCTTTTAGACTTAAACCAACATAACAAAACCCCACTCCACGAAGGCAGCAATGAGGCTACCAGAAGTGGGGCATCTGGATGGCAGCACCCCTTCCCCACCCACTCCAGGTCTAGCAGGACTTTTCCAAGCGGCACAAGCCAGGACCCCTGGCCTGAGGCGTGGGCTGAGGGAGGGGGCCGCAGGCAGGCTCCAAGGCTCAGCTACCCCAGATGAAGAATCTGGCATTTCCTGTGGGATAGTTCATTCCTGACCTCAAGAAGAAAAAACGTTTCCCAGCAATTTTTTTTAAAGAGGCCTCAGCTTGGTGGGGAATTTTGAGAGGGAAGCCTTGGGGGATGGGAGAAGGCACAACAGAACAAGGGACTCAATGAACAGCTTGGCTAGGCCAGCCAGCCAGTGTTCCAAAGTCTCATGTCTCGTCTGATGTCTCCCCTGTCTTTCTTCTTTCCTGAGTGTGTACAGAGAGGGGAGAAAGAGGATGGAGTGGTGGAGGCAGCAGCTTAAAGCTCCAGAGACTCTGCCCCAAGGCTGCTTTCAAGCAGAAGTTTTGACCTGGTCCTGCTGGCAGCCCCAGCCCAACATGGCAGCTCCTTCCCAATCGGGATGCTGCTGCCTTTAGGGGTGGTGCCTTCCTGAGCACCCCCTCTAAATCTCCCAGCTCTGGTTGGCCTCTTCCATGCTCTCAGGTCCCCCTGAGCTCCTCTCCACCACAGCGCTTCTCACAAGACCATGGGTGCCACACACGCTTGTCTCCCACGCGCACGCGCTGGGGACAGTGACCATTTCTGGTACAAATGAATGTCTTTCCTGAGCCTGGAATGTAGTCACAGTAAGATAAATATTTGCTATTCCGAGACTGACAAAGGTCCATTTCTGTAGCAGGTGATTTGACAGAGTGTCTGTGCAAGAAAAGGTCAGGAACATTTTAATAGAATACAACCGAATGTTGGAAAAGAGAACACAGTTTCTGAGAAGAAAACAGAATTCCTATTTCTCTAGTAACTTTGGGTATATTTTCAGGAGGAATCAGCCCTTGAAGAGAGAAAGGTGGGAAAGGTGGGGGGTCAGTGGAAGAGAGGAGCACCCTCCAAGTGAGTACCACCCCAGTGGACCGGAGCAGGCCAGGGCAAGGCTCAGAGCTGCTGTCAGAGGGCAGCTACGAACCACCTCGATGGTGCCTAATAGCAACAGTTCTTTAAGTGGTTTATGTACAGAGCTCAAGGGACTGGACTAGCATCTCACACAGTAAGTATATGCCTGGTGTTTTAGGGGATGAACTTCTGTAAGCTTTGTTTTTCACTTTTTTTTTTAAATGGCTCACAAGATTCCACAGGAAGGCAATTAAAAATGAATAATCAGTTGACAACAACAACAATGGATCCCCATTATTAGATTGTGAGGCATGTTTTGTCAAGGAGTGGATGGAGCCTGGCTTAGAGACAAGGAAATGAGGCATCATGATATAAGCTCCTCCATCAACAAACGAATGGCTAGAGAAGCTGTGGTATATTCGCACAGTGGAATACTATGCTGCATTAAAAAACAAGGAACTCATGCAATATTATTCAAAATGGTTGACTCTGGAGAACATTATGCTGAGTGAAATATCCCAGTCACAAAAGGACAAATATTACATGATGCCACTGTTGTAGAATGGGACTAACCTCGGGGTGAGTAAGATGGGTTCAATAATGTATACTGCACTGAAACAGAGGAGGGAGAAAACTGTTTAAAAGAGATATATAACTGGGTATTTCTGTCATCACAGGAGTCTAGAGCGAGGGCTACATGGTGGAGGGGACCTGGGGGAGGGTTTGTAAAACAATGAAAGAATCCTTTCTTTTACTTTTCCATAATTTTTGACTCATGTACTTATAACTTGTTAGTCAAATTTGTGTCTTCTAGGTTGCAACACCCCCATGGTACATCTTCAAGGATATGAACATGTACGGCCAAGCACAATCAGTAAGAGTGCATCTAAATTCCAAAATCAATCTCCATAATAGTCTATGTGTTTCCTACTGCCAAAGGGGCCCTTTAGAGTAGTGAGAGAAGCTCTTCACCCTGAAACCCACAGCGTCCCTTTTCAGCAGGAAGTAGCTAAGAGAATACGCCATCCCCTTTTCCTTATGAATCAGGGTGAAGTCTCTCTCAGGGAGGAGTGATAGGGAATGGCAAAGGACACACCGACAAAGGAGATTAATCAGAACTGACTTTGACAAGCACTGTGGCAATTGGACAATTAAAACACACATTCGGATGGCGGGGAAGAAGAACAAACTGGGGAGGAGGGTAGAGAGAATGGTGCAGCAATGAAGGAATGAAAACCCAAAATCCCTGTAAATGTTCATTAAAACTAATAAAATTTAATAATAATAAAAAAAATGATATAAGCTCCTGTCAGGAGAACAGAATTTTAGTGCTAGGGGAGCCATTCTTGGCTCAAGTAACAACTGCATCTCACCCAAGCCAAGACTGAAGAGCCCAGACTCCCAGGTGGTGGACGAGGTGTCCATCCTCGGATGGCAGGACAGCCCCACAGGCACATGGTGCACTGTGTACCCTGCAGCTAGGGGAAGATGCAGGAAGAGGATGCCGCCCCCACAAGTCCATCTGTCCCTCTGAGAACTACAGCCCATGCCAATCCACTGCAGTTGGATCCCTTATCTCGCTCTCCCTGGTACTCAATGAGACAGAGAAGTCTTCCTGTGTCAGGGAACCTGCAGACGGTGAGCCTAACTTCAGCTACAGCTAAGTGTCCCGGAAACCGGAACACTAGACTCGACCAGCAGGAGGTGCACACAGGAGCAGGTGAGCACAAGGAGGTGAACATTGACCTTAGAAGGGGAATAGCACAGGGCTCTGCGGAGCAAGGATTCCAGGTCCAGAAGGCAGGCCACCCGGAGGAGGGTGCTGGGTGGATTGCCTCAGCCTCCTCTACAAACCACTTCAAACCATCTTATTTCGTTTCCCACCAACACTATCACTGTGTCTGTGGCACCAGACGCCAACACTTGGTGCACTTCCATTTCTTCTTCTTTCTTCCACCCCACCTCTTTGTGAGGCCCTTCTAAGGACAATTCTTACTTAAACCCTAGTGACCCCGTGGATAGGGAGCTGTGCTGTCAACCCAGAGGCAGGTGGTTTGAATCTACCAGCTGCTCCATGGGAGAAAGCTGGACAGTGTCTCATGGACGTTACTGCCTCTGAAAACCTTCTGGAAGGTAAGCTAGGAGTCAGTTCTGACTTCATGGTCATGAGTTTTTGAGAGCCTCTTCAACTGGTTCTTTCCCATCTGTCTTCTAGGCTACTCTCACCCTATTTCTCTTTCACTTTCTTAACAGTGTCTTGGATATGTTGTTCATAGCGGCCCTATGTACAAGAGCCCTAAACCCTGCTCTATCATGTGCTAACCTCACCGTCTCCGACACACTCACTCCCACCACCTCAATCACAGAATCGATCCATCTCAAGGGTCTTCCTCTCCTGCGCCGTCCCTCTAATCTCCCAAACATAATGTCCCTCTCCAAGGACCAGTCCCTCCTTGCAACATGCCCAAAGTATGTCAGATGACGCTTCAGAGTCCTTGACTCCAAGGAGCATTCTGGCTTCACCTTCTCCAGGACAAACCTGTTTGTTCTCCTAGCAGTCCATGGTATAGTCAATACTCTTTTCCAGCGTCACAGCTCAAAAGGGATCAATTCTCTTTCTATCATCCCTTGTCACTGTCCAACTCTCTGACGCATAACAAGGGATAGCGAAGACTATAGCTCGGATCAGGCGCACCTTAGTCTCCAGCCTGATGTCGTTGCTCTTCAGTACTCTTGAGAGTTCCCTGACAGATGACTTTCCCAATGCAATTCGTCTCTTGATTTCTTGGCTGCTGATACCAAGAGTGTTGACTGTGGAGTCAAGCAAATGAAACCTGCTAACTATCTTAATCTCTTCACCATCCATGTCTTGGATATAGAGTCAATCAAAACCCTTAAAGCCAGTTTTGTGCATACAGTAGCCTAGTGTCTTCAAAACTGAGTGTCTAAGCATAGCTTATGATAAACTCTGGTCGTACGTTCCTCTTCTGTTCCTCAGGTCAGAGCAGGCCTACATCCTGGATCTCTGCTGGTCTCCCTCCGCTGCTTGGGACCCAGACCTTCACAGCCTCTGCTAGTCTCAGACCCTAGTTGGGCTTCAAGTGCAGCTCCCGGTCTGGCTCTTTCACCGCCAACCTTCCCCAGTGACCCTGCACACAACTCTTTCTCCTATTTGTGGCAGCACATCCTGACTCATCGACACTTGGCTGGTGCAGTTTTATCACCATGAACACGTGTCCTCTTTTTCCAGGTCTATGGAGATGAGAGCCCCTCTCACCTCTCAGGAAAGCCTTGCATCTGCTGAAGTGGTAACTGATAAGGGCTAAGGACAGGCTTTCTCTTAGGGTTCCTGTGTGAAGGTGTGGAGGGCAGTGAAGTGATAGAGAAGGTACAGAGATGGGGTTGGTATTTTGAGCAAGGCACTCTCCCATAGTGTAGCAAGATCAGACAGGTCCTTTCAAAGTCCACTTCCTCCACTGTACTGAAAATACCGAGCACCTGATGAGGCAGGGGTACCACCAGTCTCTTTTGACAACTGGTAATCGTGTTAGTACAGAGTTAGTAGCTCCAAGCATTTGCCTTTGATAATGCTCTTCAGGAGCTTATCATTACAGATTGCTTAGGGCTACCAGTCTTTTGACATTTCAATAGAGATTAAGTAGACACATCCTGGCACACTGGTCTAGGCTTCTGCCTGCATTCAAATCCCAGCTCTGCTGCCCACGAGCTGCACAACCGTGAAGACAGTACTTAACACCCCCTGTGATATGGGCACTTAAGTATTTGTGAGGGCTTGAGGCTGAGGAGGGTAAGCTGTCTAGGGCATACGGTTCAGTGAAAGGCAAGCTATTCTTAGTTTTAAAATTAGCTTGAAAAAGAATCTAGAGTATTTTTGTAAATATGGATGGAGACTGTCTCATGAACGCCCTCAGTTGCCCTTCTGTTCTCTACGTCTTGTGACGACCTTTCCTGTAACCTTTTCTTCTTCCCCTGCTTTACACCATCTCTGTGATGTGGTTTCCTTGACAGGTAATGATGGAGTAGTTGGGATCTCTATGTGCTTTAATATTCAAGGAAGAGCAGATAAAACAGGCTCCCAGGGTTCTGGGGGGAAAGTTGGTGAAGAGGAGTTTCTACCAGGGCTGGGGCCTACCTGACATCACTCAGCTGAGTAGATTGTTTGAAGTGGCCGTTCAAGGCTCTGGGGTTAAACCCCATGCAGGTCTCAGTGCAGCTGCTCATTTTGGGGAGCTGTCCTGCAGTTGTCTCCATGGACTGACACCACCTCACTTTGTGCAGGTCTGTGGGGCTGCACATCTTCCCAGGATAACAGTGCCCATCCTCCATTCTGTCCAGAAAGACCACCAGGAGGTATGGTGGGAAATGCTTCTTTCTGGACAGGGTCTGAGATCAGTTTGATAAGGGCTTTCCACCTGAAAGGGTCCCATAAGGAATGACAGAGCAGTCTGTGACAGCCAGTCTCCTTGGACATCTCAGCCCAGCATGGTAGCCCTCCCCTCAAGGCTCATTCTGAGTGGGCCTCAGGAAGGCCAAGCTAGCAGAGGCAGGGAGGTGCGTAGGATGACATCTGGAGGGTCAGCCAATCCAGAAACATCCTATGAACAGGTTAGGTGACAACCTATTAGCAAAAAAAGAAAATAGTTTTCTCTTTGCTGGCCAATTTCCCCTTTCCTACTACAGTACTTAGGTTTGAAAGGCTCAGGGCTCCAGAGTTACTGTCTGAGGTGCAGCATGAAACTTCACTAGGAGCTGAGGGGAGAAATGTCTTCAGAAGGTCCACTCCAGTATTTATGAGGAAAGATTCACTCTGAGGTCCAGGGAGGGAGCAGGGGAGGATGAGGTGTACTCACGGTGGGGGAGTGAGGGGTTCAGAAGTCTCAGTCGGTTTGGACTTGTCCAGGACCTGCCCACTCCTGCTCTATCATGGCTGCCCTCTGCCCACCAACGGTAAAATGCCACTTCCCGGAAGCTGCCTTGAACCCTGCTGTCCAGAGCCACCAGCATCAGCCTCAGGCCCAGCCAGGACTCTGTCCTAGCTCTGTGACCTAGCCCCATGCTGGCCTCTAGAATGGGGTGTCTGTTGAATGTCTGCTGGCCTGAGAGTGCCCCCCCAGGTCTGAGGTTTACATAAACACTTTGAACTAAGTTGAAGGCCCAAGGAAAGTATCCTTTTCATCTCTGCCACTTCTCCAGGTATAAACTGGCCCCTGTGAGAACTCTGTACCCCGAAAGGCCACAGACAGCATGATCTAGAGCTCCCCCTTCTTCCCACCACCTAAGAATGTGAAATACCAACAAACAAAAGTCTCATCCAAATTAGGAAGCGAGCAGCTCATCGGCCTGTGAGTGAGCCCTGGAGGGGCTGTTTTGGACTGCCGGCTTCCCTGCCTGGTCTTGCCAAACCCACAGTGCTATCAAGACTGTTGACCCTAAATTACTCTTGGCCCCAAATTACAGTCCATGCCACCCTGTCACTGCTCATCCTTCCCCAAACTGAAGACGCTGCTTTAAGCAGCTCTCAGCTCAGAGCCCACATTTGGGCCCTGGCTACCGTGACCAGCAGTTTCCAAATCTGCAAACAGGTCTATCCATGCTGTCAGTATCAGCTCAGGCCCAAGGCTACTCTGAGGAGCCACAGGTGGGGGAGCCCCTGGCTCCACCAGACAATGCCAAGGATGTGCACGTGTGTCACCAGGACCAGACTCCTGTCTCCAACTGCAGGAACAGACTATGTTTCCAAGGCACTCACTCCATTCCCTCACTCACTGCCACTGAGTCAATTCGGACTCCCAGGAGCCGAGCCCGCCTTCTGTTTCCAAGGCCACCCAGCTAGGGTCTCTAAGTTCCTGGGCCTGGGGATAGTGGTGGTCTATCTCTCCTGTGGGCAAGGGAGGAAGTGAAGCCAGGCACTTCACCCCAAGCCACGAGGAGCCATCAAGAGGACCGGAGAAAGCTCCACGGCCTGACAGAACCCCTCCTCCCCCACACAGGCCCTCATTTACCTTCTTGGGAGAGGATGATGAACCTGGTGGTCTTGAGTGTCTTTCCATTCAGCGTCCAGGTGATGGTGGCCGGGGGGTCAGAGGTCACCTGGCACTGGAGGAGCAGCTTCTCACCCTCTGCCACATGGATGTCCTGCAGCTTCTCCTTGAAGGTTGGGGCTGCCCCATGGCTCTCTGGTCGTTTCTCGCTCTCTGAGGCCACTGTGTGCCCCTTCTTACACATCACGTCATTCTTAACATCCTCCTTGAGGTCTTCTTTCCCACCTGGTGTTGGCGTTGTGGCTGGCTTGGCGTTTGCCAGAGATTTTGGGGTCTCGGTTGGCTTGGCATTGCCCACAGCTTTCAGCGTCTCAGCAGGTTTGGCATTGTCCACGGGTTTTAGGATCTCAGCAGGCTTAGCGTTGACCAGAGATTTGGCGGTCTCGGCTGGCTTGGCATTTCCCACAGGTTTCAGGGTCTCGGCTGGCTTGATGTTGACCAGAGATTTGGCGGTCTCGGCTGGCTTGGCATTACCCACAGGTTTCAGGGTCTCGGCTGGCTTGGCATTGCCCACAGGTTTCAGGGCCTCGGCTGGCTTGGCATTGCCCACAGACTTCAGGGTCTCGGTTAGCTTGGCATTACCCACAGGTTTCAGGGTCTCGGCTGGCTTGGCATTGCCCACAGACTTCAGGGTCTCGGCTGGCTTGGCATTGCCCACAGGTTTCAGGATCTCGGCTGGCTTGGCATTGCCCACAGGTTTCAGGATCTCGGCTGGCTTGGCATTGCCCATGGGTTTCAGGGTTTCTGCGGGCTGTGCATTGCCCACTGGCTTGGGGCTGTCCACTCCTTTAGCATTCAAGTTTTCAGCACCACTGCCACCATTCTCTGCTGGCAATTTCTTCTTGCTGCCCAGCACCGAGCGGAAATCTGGGGTGGCAGGTTTGGGAGGTGGCACCTTCTCAGGTACTGGAGTCTTGGGTGTCCCCTTCTTGGCCAAGACCGAGCGGAAGTCCACCTGTTGGGGACTGTGCACCTTCCTCTCTTCCTCGGACACGGTCTTTGGCTTCACCTGCCGCTGCAGGTTGGCGCGGAAATCCATCTGCTCGGCTGGGATCTCCTTCAGGTCGTCTTCTGACACAGTCCTGGTACTAACCTTCTTCCCTAAGAGGTCACGGAAGTCCAGCTGCTCCACCTCCTGCTGTCGGATGGCCTCCTCCGTGTGCTGCCGCGTCTCCACGCGCCTCTTCAGCACCCCCCGCACGTCCTCACTGTCCTCCTCCTCTGGCCAGCCCTGCCCTCCTCTCGCTGGCCTCAGGGGTCCATAGCAGTCACCACCACCACTACCATCTGCACCACAGCTGGCAGGCTCCCTCCCCCTGCAACCAGTGAAGGAAAAAAGGAAAGTAGCAGGAAGAAAAGGGGCTGGGTAAAGACAGCAACGTCAGGGGAGAGCAAATCCCTGAGGGGGGGAGGGCAGGGGGGAGGAGGGGGAAGAGGAGAGGGGGCTGGCCAGACTGTGTTTATAGAAGGGAACATTGGTGAGAGGAGCTTGCTCGCTTAGTTGGGCTATTACATCGGTAATGACTTCAGTAGCCTTATAAGGGTGTGTGCAAAAAAAAAAAAATTCACCCCCCCTTCCCACTCCCTCCTTCACCCCCTTTTCAATCTCTCCCTCTTGGCTCTGATCACTTCTGGCTTAAGGAGACAAACAATCTGGGGCCGAGGCTGGGCTTGCAGGGGCCAGGAGAAGGAGGGGTGGTTGGAGAAAGGTGGATGGTTGGTGGGTGGGGGCTCCTGGTGGATAGCTCCTATCGTTTGGCGGGGGGGCTCACCATGCAGGGGCTCTGGCTGGGCTGTTCTCCAGCATCAGCGACACCTGGCAACTGCATTCGCCAACTCGGTTCCTGAAGAATTCAAGGGGTCAGAGAAGATCAAGGAACTCTTGAGCAAAGGGCCTGCTCAGCATCGGGCTGGGAGCAGGGCAAGGCCAGCAGGGCCTAGCCACAGACAGGCTGGCTGGCCACCAGGGGAGACAGGGTCCCAGGCTCAGTTGTGACCCCAATACTTCAATCCCTGACTTAGACGTAAGGTAGGGCCTTCTCAGCCTTTGGTTATCCTTGGTTTTCTTAACTCTTGCTTAAAATGAAAAGGAAATACAAAGGCTCTTCTGGATAACAGGCATCCAGAAGTGGGCACGTTTTGCCCTTTTTTTCCGTAAGCAGCTCACATTTGACAATGAAAGGATGGATGGAAGGCACAGCCCATGGGCAGTGGTGAAGCTGCATAGATTGACAACAAGGAGGTGCTGAGTCTCTGTCCTCTTAAAGCAGAGGTGGCCACTTCTGTTCGTGGAATAAAAACTCTCCCTCTCACCCTGTCCATCTGTGCATGTGTACCTTTGTAAAGTAAAAACCTAACAAGTGACTCCTTACACAGGTGACCACCCTTTCCCCTCCTTCTTTCAGGTGAGAGAGCCATCAGACTCTACATGTCAGTGAAACTCACCCTCGTGGGGTGCACGCAGCTCCGGTCCCCTCAGATGAGAGGAGAGAGCTGCACTAATTGTGGGTACAGGGGAGGTAGACTTGAAGGGGGATCGTCCCTCCAACTCCACAAGGCTGCCACCTGGTGGCGGGTCTGAGCTCTGCCACTTGGTGAGGGGTCGTGTTTGAGTCCGAGAACCAGCTGGCTCTTCACGGTAATGAATGTCTTGTTTCATGGCAACCCTCAGTTTTCACACACATCTTTTCATACGTTATTTTTCCAGCTCCATCTGATATCCCGGGCTGGGGGGATACAGAACAATTATGCCTGTTCTAAAGAGGGAACAGGAGTTTGAGGGGGTTTTGTGAAGCTGCACATGGTTTATACACTTGTGCCCTTGGATGATGGGGCATCTTTGTAGCCCTTCAGGGGCTGATGTACGACTCCATGATTCAACCACAGACATGCCAAGCTTTGTGACAGAGCCCATACACGATCTGCCTCAGAAAATTTTATGACAACTGAATTTTTACATGTAAGAAAAAGGAACTTTAAAAGGTTAAGAAATTTGACTCAGCTCAGAGCTATCTAGTGGGGGGCGGGGGAGGGAGGAGTTGGGATCCAGTTCTACCTAAATGCAAGTTTTGAGACTTTCCCACTTCCTCATTCTGTGCTCACCAGTACAAACCAAGTCAGGATATATGTGCATTTATATACGGCAAAATGGCCTATATGTTTAGGGAGCTCTGGAGGTTTTAAGTCTCATGCCAGTTGCATTGCTAGCCATTCAGCTTAAAAAAGTTAAAGCCACTAGAGGGTCTGTGGGAGAGAGATGGGCAGTTTCCTCCCATCAGGATTTACAGCCTCAGGAACCTGATGAAGGGTTTATATGAATCAAAACCTACTTGATGTTTAAAAGAAATAATATGATTAGGTAATATTTGCATGACAACAGTCCATAATAAGAGGTGCATGGCAAAGTGGACTGGGGAGGAGGGGGGGAACTGCAACAGTGAATGAATGGAAATCCAAGTTCTCTATAAACTTTTGTTAAAATCTCAATTAAAATTAAAAAATACAAAAAAAACCCCAACTTGATGGCAATAAGTTGTTTATTTTTTTAAAAAAATTAATTTTAATGAAAGTTTACAGAGACTTAGGGTTTCCAGTCATTGCTGTACTTTTTTCCCTACCCAACCCCTCTCCCCCCATTCACTCTTCTCCTTGAAAAGAAAGAAAAACTCTTTCATTGTTATGTAATCCCTTCCCCCCAAGTCCACTCCACTATGCAGCCTTCACTCTGGACTTCTGCAATGACAAGAATACCCATTCATATATTCTTTTGAAATAGTTCTCTCCCTCATCTGTTTCAATGCAATATACATCATTCCTCCCCTCCTTTTCTGTCTTCCCTCAACCCTGATGTCAGTTCCGTTTTTACAACAATGGAATACTATGCAGCATTGAAAAACAAGGAACTCATGAAATATTATGCATTATGCACAGTGGATGACCCTGGAGGACATTATGTTGACTGAAATATCTTAGTCACAAAAGGACAATTTGTTTATTTTTTAGGGTGCTCTGGTGGGCTAGGGGCAAGAAGCTGTGCTGATATCCTGAAGGCACGAGGTTCGAGTCCATCAGCTGCTCTGCAGGAGAAGGATGGACAGTCTCCTCTCATGTGACTAACTGCCTCTGAAAATCTGCTCCAGGGTCAGCTATGGGTCAGTTCAGACCCCATGGTACACATCAATTATTATCTGATGTATATATCAACCACATGTTCACAGGTTTACATGGCAGCCCCTGGTGCACATATGTGCACACCTGGGGTTATCTGCACATGTATGAAGCATATCCACATGAACAAACCTCACTTTGCCTGGCCTCCCTTCCAGTGGAGGTCTGTCTCCAGTCGGGTGCTTGCAGTCTGTGACATGGAAATGGTGCTCCAGGTCCTGGGGGTGATTTGGAACCCATCCGAAGGAGGGAGAGGTTGATCTTTGCCACCTCTCACCTGATGAAGGCCCTCCTTTGTTCTTCTTCCCAGTGCCCTCATGTTGCCCCAGACTGTGCCAACCCTGATACCTCCCTGGCCACCTCCCTCTTGTCCTCAGTCCTCTCCAAAGGAAAAGACCCAAGTTCAGCGAGCCTCAGGGCTGGCTGTAGAAGAACCCAAGGTGCTCTTCTGCTCAACAAACAGCAACTGCTCAAAGTGCCAGGCCCCAGGAGACCTGATCCATAGAGCACCTGAGGACCAGGCACCCACTCTCAGAAGCTTATGGAGCGTGTGGGTCAGTTAGAGGAGTCCCAGGGGAGGCCATCCTGGGGTGAAGTTCAGCCACCGTCTCCTCCTTCTGCCAGGCTTGTCTCAATTTTTCTGGGGATATTGTGGTTCAGGAGGACAAGACATGACACAGAAGGGTTGTATCTTCCAGGGGCCATTTTGGACATTTCTTCATTAAACATAGCCAGCTGTGAATCAGAAGGGAGCTGACCAAGTGGCACTGTTTCCTTCCCAGCATTGTCTCAGAGGCATTTAATGGTGAGGGGACTAACATTGGGCTTATAATTGTTGTGGTTAGGTACTGTTGAGTTGGGTACAACTTATAACAACTCTATGAACAACACATCTGAACCCGGCCCTATCCTGTGCCATCTTCATCATCTCTGACTCAGCAGAACCCATTGCTGCAGTCATTGTCAATCCATCTCATTGAGGGCCTTCCTCTCCTCTGCTAACCCTCCACCTTTCCTAGCATGATGTCCCTTTCTAAGGAACAGTCTCTCTTAGCAACATGCCCAGAGAATGTGAGGCGAAGTTTTGTCATTCTAGCCTCTAAGGAACACTCTGGCTGCACTTTTTCTAAGACATCTGTTTGGTTTTGGGGCAGTTTATGGGATAGCTAGTGTTATTCTCCAGCACCACAACTCGAAGTCATCAACTCTTTTTTTGTCATCCTTATTAATTGTCTGGCTCTCTGACATACAGTGAATGGTTGAAAAGACCATGGTCTGAATCAGATGCACTTTAGTTTTCAAATGGACATCATTGCCCCTCAGTACTTTGGAGAGTTTCTTGACAATGACTTTCCCGGTGCAATACATCTCCTGATCTCCTGACTATTGGTCCCAAGGGTATTGACTATAGATTCAAGTAAGATGAAATCATTAACAATTTTAATCTTTTTCTCCACCTAAAACAATGTTGCTTATTGGTCTAGTGGTGAAGATTTTTTTTGTCTTGATGTTGAAATGCAATCCATATTGAAGGCTGAAGACTTTGACCTTCTACAGTAAGCATTTCAGGTCCTCGTCACTTTCAGAAAGCAGCATTATGTCATCTGCATAACACAGGTTGTTGATGGGTCTTCTTTCTATTCTGATACCACATTCTTCTTCATATAGTCCAGCTTCTCAAATGATTTGTTCAGTATACAGATTCAATAGGTGTGAAGAAAGGATACAATCTTGATACATACCTTTCCTGATTTTAAACCATGAAGTGTTCCTTTGTTCAATTTGGACAACAGCTTCTTAGTTTAGGTATAGGGTTTGTATTTTTCCCTTCTATTTTTAATTTTTTTTCCACATTCTCTATTTTCTTTTATATTTTATACTGATTTACTTACAAAGTTTAAATACATTATTTTTCATAACAGATACTTCCCATTTCCTTCATTCCCCACCCATCAAATTGTGCACCTCTATGATGAACACATCACCCCCCGCCCATCCTCACCCCTCTTTTTCCACTCTCCCGCTCCTTGGATTCTCATAGTCATTCTACAATAACGGTTTTGTATGAACATAATTGTTCTGAGATTCCCATTCTTTTCAGTGTTATCCATAGTCTGTTATGATCCACTCAGTGAAATGCTTTCACATAGTCAACAAAATACAAACAGACATTCTTCTTGAATGAACCTTGAGCCAGCACAAGCTATATCTTGGGGAAGTTGATAGGGTTTGTGGTATTTTCTACTTCATTCTCTCAAGGAGGGAAGCCTAGGCAAAGACAGGCCCTGTAAGTCCTCCTGCCCAAGCTGTTGCCACGCCTCACTCTGAGGTTCCCTGGACAGTCTAAGGGAGCCGAATAAAGGGGAAGAATGTGGAGACCACCATGAGCCTCCTAAATGGACCATTCTGGGGGCATAATTAAAAGCAGACCCATTTTAATTTGGATTCACAGCAACTCTATAGAACAAAAGTAGAACTTCCCCACTGGATTCACAGAGTTAAATCTTCACAAAACCGACTGCCACATCATTCTCCTGGAGAGTGGCTGGTGGGTTTGAACCACCAGTCTTTCAAGCACTTAACCACTGTGCCATCAGAACTGTGTCAGAGGTGATTAGGACATAACTATATTTCCACCCATAAACTTATGCCTCCATTGAGCCTCTAAGATGAATCATGGCTTTACTTGATTATGAGGCCTTGCCGTCCTTACTCAAAGGAGCACTCTGGCTGCACTTTTTCTAAGACCCATCTGCGGGTTCTTTTGGCAGCCCATAGGATATGGAGTGCTATCTTCTAACACCACAACTCGAAGTCATCCATTCTTTTTTTTTTGCCATCCTTATTCATTGTCCGGCTCTCAGACACACAGTGAGTGACTGAAAAGACCTTGGAGCCAATAAAGGCTGGAGAGGCTTCCCTCCTGGGAACCACTGCCTGACAAGCTATCCAACAGGGGACATCTCTAGCATCTGTGAACATCTAGTTATAGAATGAAGCCTAGCAGGGGCTGCTTCAGGATATGGGACAAGCCGTGTCTTTTGATGAGCCCCTTTCCTAAGTCCCAGCCTCTCAAGCTCTGAATAAGAAGTTCACTCTTGCTCACAAAGCCTTGGACCTCATCCCACTCTGAGTCATTCCCTGTCACTGCAGGAATGAATTCTCTATGTAAAATTAGTTTAAAGAACTGATTTCCTGGTAAGTATTAATCATTCAGATAGAGAATCTGGTCATTTCCCTTTGTGAGAGCAGGGACAAGGAGGAGAGGTAACCCCACCCCATCCACCCCCAGCTTTAGCAGGAACGGGAGCTCTCCCTCCCCTTATGCCCCTTGGCTTCCTCCCAGCCCTCTAGGCATCCTCCTTGAAAGGCATTCTGCTCCAGTCTAGGTCTGACTTCTGTCAGGATGAGAAAAGCTGGAGACCAAGGTCTCCGGCAAGCCTGGTGCACACTCCCCCAACAGAACTTTCCACTGACTTGTTCCTTCTCAGCTGAGGACAAAGCCAAGGCCAAGGCCACAGTCTCCCAAAGGAAATACAGGGCTGGACATTGGGGAAAGAAAAGAGGTATGGGCTGGGTGGGTACAGAATCCAGAAGGATTTCCCAGGCTCCCCAGTTCTCACTGCACTGGAGAAACTCTTTGTGCAGCACTTCCAGGAAAGGAAGGGCATATGCTTTCTGGAATAGAAAGCTGGTTCCTTGTGCCTGGGCTCTGCTACTTGCCTTTGGGTGGCTGTGAGCAATTCATGACCCTGAAACTTCGGTTTCCCCTATTATTAAATGAGGAGACAGAGAGACAGTTTCTAAAGTCCCCATCCAGCTGGGACAGTCTCTTTTTTTATGACCGTGCCTGGCTGGCCCCAGATAGTCAGCTTGCTGACCTCCTCCTGGTAGGTGACCTCCACTCTGTGCAGGCTCTCTTCCCACAGTCCTTTGCTTTGCTCTTCTACCCTTCACTGCTCAGCCCATTCAGCTTGCTCTCAGCTGTCAAACCTTTTCTCACTTGACCAGCCTTGTTGTTAACTACTGTTGTGTACTGTCAAGTCAGAATTGACCCATAGCTGCACGTCCAGTGGGTTTTCAGAGGCAGTTAATCACACAGGAGGAAATGGTCCATCCTTCTCCTGCGGAGCAGCTGGTGATTTTGAATTGCATGCCCTTGGGATTGCAGCACAGTTTCTTACCACTAGGCCACCAGAGCTCCCTTTCCTAGCCTTAGCTTCTTCATTCCACTCAGCCTCAAAATCCCAGTGAAAGAACGTCTTTTTTAGGATATTTTCCTGATTAACATGAGCACGGTCTCAAAATACTACTCCTTCCTCACAGAAATCAAGGATCTTCACTTATCATCACCTCCCATTATTTTTCCTAGGCCAGGAGAGAAAAAGGGAGCTCTGGTGGTCTAGTGGTAAGAATTTTCGCTGCAATCCTAAAGGCATGCCAGTTGAATCCACCAGCTGATCTGCGGGAGAAAGATGGGTAATCACATACCATGGGATTACTGCCTCTGAAAACCCACTAGATGGTCAGCTATGGATCGATTTTGACTCACTGGCAAACAACAATAACAGAGGAGAGTAAAAGGCTGTAAAGTACTGCAATGAAATGTCCAAGGAGCTGGAATCAGAAAATCAAAAGGGCTGAACTAGCTCAGCATTTCTTAAGCTGAAGGAACTAAAGAACAAATTCAAACCTCGAGTTATAATACTTAAGGATGCTTTGGGCAGAATTTTAAACTATCTAGGAAGCATTAAAAGAAGATGGAAAGAGTATACAGAGTCATTGTATCGAAAGGAATTGATGGACACAAAAGAATTTTATGAAACAACATATGAGCAAATGCCTGCGGTGATGAAAAGAAGTTCAATCTACTCTGAAAGAATTGGCAAAAACAGGGCCCCAGGAATTGATGGCATACCAATTGACATATTTCAACAAAAAGATGCTGCCCTGGACGTGCTCACCAAGTTGTGCTAGGAAATCTGGAGAACAATCACTTGGCCAACTGACTGGAAGAGATCTATACTTGCTCCCATTCCAAAGAAAGGTGATCTGACAGAGTGTGGAAATTATCAAATAGTATCGTTGATAGCACATGCAAGGAAGATTCTGCTGAAGATTTTCCAAAAATGACTGGAACTACACATCAACAGAGAACTGCCTGAAGTGCAGGCTGGATTTAGAAAGGATTGTGACACTAGGGATGGATCTTTGCTGAAAGCAGAAATTACCAGAGGAATGTCTGTCTGTGTTTCATTGACTATGCAAAGACATTTGACTGTGTGGATCATAACAAACTGTGGCTGACTCTGAGAAGAATGGGAATCCCAGAACACTTGATTGTGTTTATGCAAAACCTATACTTTGACCATGAGGCAGTCTCCAAAACAGAGCAAGGAAACACTGCATGGTTCAAAATTGGGAAGGGTATGTGTCAAGGATGTGTCCTATCTCCATGTCTTTTCAATCTATACGTGACCCAGATTATCCAAGAGGATGAGTTCTATTAGAAGTATGGCATCAGGATTGGAGGTAGACTCATCAAGAATCTGCATTAACACAGATGACACAACCCTGCTTGCTGAAACTGAAGAGGACCTGAAGCACCTGCTGCACAAGGTCAAGGATTGTAGCCTTCAATATGGATTGAAGCACAACATCAAGAAAACAAATATTCTTACCACTAGGCTGATTGGCAGCATCATGACAGATTGTGAAGAGATTGAGATTGTTGACAGCTTCAGTTCGCTTGGCTCTACAATCAATACTCTTGGAACCAGTAGCCAGGAAATTAAAAGACAAATTGCATTGAGAAAGTTTGCTGTCAAAGACCACTCTAAAGTACTGAAGAGCAAAAATGTCAGTCTGGACACTAAGAAGTGCCTGATCTAGGCCATGGTCTTTGCAATTACTTTATGCATCAGAGAATTGGACAATGACTAGTGATGATCAAAGGAGAGTTGATGCCTTTGAGCTGTAGAGCTGGAGAAGAGTATTGAATATACCATGGACTGCTAGGAGAACAAACAAGTTCATCCTGGGTGGTTTATTCAGGGTGGAGCCAGGATGGCAAGGATTCTGAAGCT
Organism: Elephantulus edwardii; assembly: GCF_000299155.1. Taxonomy (NCBI): domain Eukaryota; kingdom Metazoa; phylum Chordata; class Mammalia; order Macroscelidea; family Macroscelididae; genus Elephantulus; species Elephantulus edwardii. The sequence continues at coordinate 6,854,018 of NW_006399782.1, read as the reverse complement.
CTGTCTGACATACTTTGGACATGTTGCAAGGAGGGATCAGTCCTTGGAGAGGGACATCATGCTTGGTAGGGTGGAGGGACAGCGCAGGAGAGGAAGACCCTTGATGAGAAGGATTGATTCAGTCACTGGGGTAATGGGGTTAGATGTGTCAGAGACAATAAGATTGGCAAGGGATAGAACAGGGTTTAGGGCTGTTGTACATAGGGTTATTATGAGTTGCAGGCAACTCGATGGCATATAACAGCAACATAGTTATTTTGGTGGCAGCTTGCCTTCTGATAATACTAGTTTAAACATAAAGCAAAGGAAGTTGAGCACAGTGCTCCTGATAGGAGGGGGACCACCCAGCCCAAAACCATCCCACCAGCTGCCAGCTGCTGTGTCCCTGAGCTCCACTGAAAGCCACACAGGACTTTGCTTAGGTGAATTTCCAGCAAACTTGCCAGTACACCCCTAAGAAGCAGTAAGTGGCTACTTTTCAAAGAGACAAAGCACTGGGGATGGTCCCTGGGTGGCACCAATGGTTAAATTCTGGGCTATTAATGGAAAAGCTGGTGGTTTGACCTTCCCTTGGAGGACTAGGCAATCTGCTTCTGAAATTTCACCACCTTGAAAACCCCATGGAGTGGTTCCACTCTGTACACATGTGGTTGCAATAACTGGGAAACCACCGACTGGAATGGTTCAGTGTTTTGTTTTTACAGTGAGGTTGCTTGCTACATAGCAAATCAATGTACCCAGAAAGAACCCAAATAGGTGCAGAGTATATTGGGTTTTGCACTTACTAGTGGCCTAGGCTACATCATGGTGGTAGAATGATCTGTAACTCAGAGTCTTGAACGTTTATGGATTCAGTATGAAGGAACACTCAAGTTGGAGAGAGAAGTCTTCTGGCGTGTGTGTGTGTGTGTGTGTGTGTGTGTGTGTGTGTGTGCGCGCGCGCGTGTACCATCAAATCAGATCTGACTGGTACAGGAGGAGATTGTCCCTCCTTCCCTGGCAGAGCATCTGGTGGATTCGAACCGTGCGCCTCTGCGATTGTAGTTTCAGCTCCTTGCCACTAGGCCACCAGAGCTCCGAGAGAGAAGTCTTCTAAACAGTGATCGGACCTCTGAGCCAGGACAGGTCTAACTATCCTTAGGGGGAGACACAGTCTCTTTCATATGGGGTCAAGATGTAGTTGTTGTTCTGTGCCATCAAGTCCCCTGCGACTCATTGTGACCCTATGCACAATAGCTCTGAATCCTGCCCTTGTCCAGAGCCAATCTCACTGATTCTGACACATTTACCTGCATTGACCCAGTTACTATATCAATCCATCTCATCCAGGGTCTTCCTCTCCTGCACTGTCCTTCCACCCTTCTAATCATGATGTCTTTCTCCAAGTTCTCTCTTGACTACATTATCAAAATATGTGAGACGGCGCTTCAAAATCCTAGCCTCCAAGGAGAAACTTGGTTTCACCCTCTCCAAGACAGAACCTATTTGTTTTCTTGGCGGTCCTGGTATGTTCAAGACTCTTCTCCAGCACCATAACTCTAGGCATCAATTCTTCTTCTGTCTTCTTTAGTCAATGTCTAGCTCTCTGATGCATAGCAAGTAATTGAGAAGACCATGACCCAGATCAGGCACACCTTAGTTTCTAGACTGACATCGTTGCTTCTCAAAACTGGAAAGATCCTTGACAGCAGATTTTCCTAAAGTGACTCATCTTTTAATTTCCTGGCTGCTGGTGCCAAGCAAGCTGTAACTGTTAACAACCTCAATCTCTTCCGTCTATCATGGTGGACAAGGGCTCTTTTTAAAGCTGAAAGCAACCCCAGCATCCAGCCCCCATCAATTCACAGTCAGCAAGGAATTGTGAGAGCTAGAAAAACTAGATAATTTTAATTTAAGAAATATCTATCAGATGTTTACCATTAGACACTATTCTCAAAGCCAAAGTCATGCTGTTGAGTCAGAACCGATTCCCAGCTGACCGTCTAGTAGGTTTCTGAAGTGGTAAAGTGCATGGGAAGAGAATGCTCATCTTTGTCTGTGGGAGCCACTGGTGGATTCGAACTAGCGGAGAGGTGTGGTCTTTGGGTGAACAGTGTAAATCCCTACAGACTAAGACTCCAGGGTTCCCCAGACACATGAAACTCCAGCTGCTCTCATGGAGCGTAGGTAACCTAATAAGACCATAAAACAGTGAGAACAAATAGACTGGGCTATTTAAGCTTCCTGTGTTGGAGTTAAGCCATTTATACAATCTTTGTTACTCCACTCTTCCAGGTAATCTTAATTAGCCTTCCCTGGAGAGTGGGCTGTACTTAGTGACTGTATGGTAGAAGTGATGCTGGATGTGGCTTGCAAGGACCAGTCATTAAAGTCATTGTTAGTTCCAGCTTGTTCTGCCATCTGGATCACTTGCTCCTGGGAAAGTCAGCTTCCTGGTCATGAAGACACTGAAGCGGACCTGTTGGCAAGGTCCACGTGGCAAGGTGCTAAGGCCCTTGATGGCAGCCAGGTGAGCGAGCCTGAAAGTGGATCCTCCGGCCTCACTTAGTCAAGTCTTCAGAGTCTGCTGTCCCTGCTGACATCTGGACTACACTGTCATGCAGACCTGAGCTGAAATCAGCGAGGCTACTTCCAAATTCTCGACTCAGAAACGTGGCAAGACAATAAATATTTGCTGCTCTAAGGCGCTAAGGACTGGAGTGATCACTCCACTCCTATCCTCTTGCATTTCCACTATGAACCCATTCTTCTCTCCTTTATATTGTCATTCTCCAAATAAAGAGAGCAAACAAAACACAAGACTCAGGTACACGCTAAGAAGGAAGGTTCTCAATAAATGTCTGCTTCCTGAGCGAGAAAAAAAAAATTGGGATTTTTGTCAGTGGCACTAGAATTGCACTTTCTTGCCCTTGACGGCAGAGCCCTGCACCAGTCTAAGCTTTGTCTAGTTTTCTATCCCCACGCTGAATGAGCTGGGCTTGGAGGACAAGGGTCAATCAGTCTTAGATAGGGAGAGCTGGGAGTTTGTAGGATGTGGTTAAGGGGGGTTTGTGGGGGGGGGCAGACTCACTTGAGCAGGATCTCATACTGTCCGGCGTGCCGAGGCTGCACATTCTTCAGAATCAGAGTAAACACATCCTCGTTCTGCAGCACCTCATAGTGGCCACTGTCTTTGGAGAGGGCTTTGCCGTCTCGGAGCCAGTGCACGGTGGGGAAGGGGTCACCAGCAATGGCGCAGGACATGAGGACACTCTGGCCCAAGCTGGCTGTCACTGAGCGGGGCTTGCTGATGAACCAGGGCTGGGTACCATCGTGAGGCTCTGGAAATGGGCAAAGAGAGGAGTGAGAGAGAAGGAGCTCTGGTGGCACAATGGTTAAATGTTTGGCTGCTAACTGCAAGGTCAGTGGTTCAAACCCACCAACTGAGTCATAGTAAAAAAGACCCATGCGTCTGTCCCCATAAAGATTCACTCACTCACTCATTTCTGTCAAGTCAAAACCAACTCAGAACTGACACCCTAGTGTGTTTCCAAGACTGTAAATTGCAGGAGAGGAGATTGTCCATCTTTCTCCTATGGAGTCACAGGAGGATTTGAACCAGAGGGTTGTGGTTTTTGGGTAACAGCACAACACTCTATGGACTATGCCTCCCACAAAGATTACAGCCTATAAAACGCTGTGAGGCATTTCTACTCTGCTACAGGAGGTTGCTATGAGTTGTAACCAACGAGACGACTCCAAACTACAACAGTCTCTCTAGAGGGTAGTCGTTTGGCAGAAAATGTCCACTCAACCCTCCTGGTGGTGAAGGGCTGGAAGAAAGCAGGTTATCAAAGGACAGCTTGTTAGAAATCACTTCTACTGGGTACTCAGCGAGAGCACATGCTTTCTGTTATGAGCCTATCTCTGCGACATTCTCAGAGGACAATAGCAACAAGGATTTGTACCACCATGTAAGAAAAGGCAGCTGAGAAGGTACATAGGACATTAGACAGAATCTAATGATCAATATCAGATGCACCATTCCTTGGAAAGGAACTTCATGCTTGGAAAGGTGGCGTATCTGTGAAAGACAGGAAGATCCCCAACATGATAGCTTGACACAATGACTACGGCAATGGGCTGAAATATGTCAGGGATGAGACAGCATGAGACAAACAGGGTTCAGGTTTGTTGTTCACAAGGTTGCTATGAGTTGTACTCGACTTGACAGTACGTAACAACAACAGATCAGATGCATATGATTAACAGAAGAATCGATGCCTTTAACTGTGCTGTTGAAGAATACTGACTATCCCATAGACTGGCAAATGAACAAATAGGTCTCGGAGAAAGTGCAACCAGAGTGCTCCCTAGAGGTAAGGCTGATGAAAGGTCATCTTATATAATTTGGGCATGTTCAGGATGGGCCAATCCTGAGAAAAAGACAGATGGATTGACATGATGACTGTAACAACGGCCCAAGGCTCAGATCTGTTGTAGACAGGGTTGTTATGAGTTCTAGTTGACTTGATGGGAACTAACAACAACAGCAGCTTGCTTTACGTGTGCTTCCTTGTCTCTCTTCTTAAATATATGTTCTCAAGAGGTAAATATCCTAATATGCTCATAATTCACCTTGAAGAGCTAACTGTGCCAAATTGTTGGGAACACTACAAGGTTTCTTTTAATATTCTATATCCAGGGGGAGCAGGGACTTGAGGCAGATTCCCGCAGCTAGTCTAGGAAGTTGGATGGGACTAATAAGCAAAGGATCTTTGGTGGGAGTAAAGTAGGTTCACGTGGTTTCCCCCTTTAAATAGTTTAGGCAGAAGCGTGGCAGCACCCCCGCCCCTTTACAGCTACAGTCTTGCAGCTGGTCGGTCTCACCTTGCACCGTGAGCACGGCCTGGGTGCGGACCTCTCCCGCACTGTTCCAGGCCTCACAGGTGTACGTGCCCGTGTCCTCTGGGAACACCTCCTGGATACAGAGACTGTGCCGGGAGCCTTGCTGTTCAAAGTGGAAGTCCTCTGACTCTTGGATCTCCTTCCCATTGTGAAGCCAGATGACCTCAGGAGGTGGTTTCCCTGGGCCAGGAGGAGAGAGTGTCAGAGGGGCTCACGGATGGTCAGGGAGGTGCATCTCTGAGCCAGGTGGCAGCCCTCTGCTACACAATTCCCCAGACTCTACGCTCCAGCTGCCCGAGCTGTGAACTGGGGATTGTCACATCTCTACCTCACAGCTTGGCTGAAAGCACTGAACACATTCATATAGTGACCCCCAGCAGCAATGTGAGTAGCTGCTCGCAATAGAGAGCCCTGAAGAAATGCTCAACATAACTATTATTAAATAACTTGTTTGGGAACCAAGAGAGACCAGAAGAGAAAAATATGATGAAAAGAGAAGTAACCTATAAAGAAAGGTTTCTATTATCAGAATTCATAGTGATTGGTAATGCCGGTGATAACAGGGTGACTGGGTTCAAACCTATTGTACTTTCTGCTCTGCCTCACACAGTGTGTCCACATTCACAGAATGGCAACTCCGCTGTCAATTCTCAGCCTGAGGAAAGCTCAGTTCACACTTCTTGTTGCAACACTATGAACGCTGGTTAGATGGGTACCAGTTTGCATCTGATTTCCAAACATTATTCAAGGAGGACAGGAAGGAATTTTCAGATTTTACACATGCATTTTCTGGTAGGGGGTGAAGTTTCTAGAAATGTATTGAGGTAGGAAACAACGGCCACCTCTGAGGGGCTCCTCTATGCTGAGAGCAGTCATGCTGGGTGATGACAGAAGAGGAAAGGCCGGTGGAGGTTCACTGACAGGCTGTCTGCCTTCTATGTGGGAGTTATTGCTAGTTGCTGTAAAGTGGATTCGGCCTTATTCTGACCCCCGCAGCCCAGAGCGCCATGGCTCCACGGGGCTTCCAAGGCAGTGGCTTTTCAGAAGCAGCCCACCAGGTTTTCTAAGTGACCACTGAGAGTGTGAAAGCCACCTTTTTAGCAAGTAGTGGAGTGTTTAACCATTTTTGCCACTCAGGCTAAAGCACTTCATGCTCTCCTAGTCTTTGAATGGAAGTGTACATGTTGCTGCCATGTGAACAGGTTTCCGAGGAACTTCCAGACTAAGAAGAAAAAGCTGGTTGATCTACTGCCCAAAACATCAGCCCAAACCCTGATGGCTTGACAGCAACTAACAACAACTGGGCAAGGCTGAGTGAGCAAGGCAGAGGTGAGGCTGGGGCGAGGTGCCAGTCCTCTGCCAGTCCTCTTCAGAGACATCATGGGCCTGGAGACAAGGACAGCAGCTTTCAGGACTTAGTTCCTAGGCTGTGTGTATGTAGGGGTGTGGGGATGGGATGCAGGGACGGGGTGTGGAAGAGGGGTGAGAGAGGAGCACAGAACTCTGCCTAGAACTGTCAGATTGTCACAGGCTTGGCTCCAGCCTGCAAGTTCATTCTAGGATTCCCCAGAGCATATGCCCGTGGGGCCTCACACAACATGACTTTATCGCTTCTGCAGTCAAGCAAAACTGGAGACACAGGAAAAACGAGGCCAGGCTGCCAAAGGGACTGATGAGTGGACAAACGAGGTTATCAGGGCCAACGAGTACATATGCAATGACAAACTACACGGTATTCCCAGCCATAGGAGCCTCTTAGGCTTCTCTCCCTCACCTCAGGGAAGGACTGGGATGTTAATCACAAGCTCTTCTGACCCCTGTCCCTGTTTTAGAAGGAACTCTGCTCTCACCTTCAAATCTGAGCAGAACAACTGAGAGTGTCTTCCAAAAGCCAAGACATTCTCATATAATCTGGCTTTGACTAGTCTTCAAAAGCTAAACTATATTGTCTACATTATTCTTTCAGATTAATCCCTCTACCATCTATCTACCCGTGGATATCTTCTTCTTTCACACTATATAACTTTGAAAACAGGAAATTCTACCCAGAGAGAGCAGATGAGTGAGGCTGAGAGGCCACCACTGCTTTCAGGTCCACTGCCCACCAGTCTCTGGTGGGTTTCAGAGGTTCCGTGGAGAACTATGGCCTTGTTACAGCCATGACCGTTCCCACACGCCCTGTGAGAAGAGAGCTGTGGAGACAGACCTGACACCTGGACCGTCATGGTGACCTGGCTTCCGTCCATGACTTTGAGATCGGAGAGGCCCTGCAGGAAGATGGGCGCAACAGGCTTGCTGGGAGCCACGGGGAGAAGGAACTCACTCTTCCGGTCACTCTTCTTCTCTGTGTGATAGATAACATGATGTGGGGTGAACAGTCACACATTCATTCAACAAACACAGATTCACTGATTACTTGGTACAACAGTGACTGTGTGGAGGCTCAGGCTCCCACCAGAAATCATCAGGTAAGGTGTTCAAGGCTCGAGAGATCTTTGAATCCCTAACTGATGCAAGTGGTCAAGGGGCTCAGCTGCTAGCCACAAGGTTGGAGGATTGAGTCCATCCAGAAGCAGAAACGTCTGATAATCTGCTTCCAAAAGAACCAGGTTTTGGGAAGGCTGTGGAGCTCAATTCTCCTCACACACACGGGGTCCCCAGGGGCCAGAAACAACATAAGCACTACAGGTTCAGCCAGAGACCATTTAGCTTAAGCTGAGCCCAGTCTCTCTGGTTGGCTTGGCCACGCTACTGCCTTGGGAGCGAGGAATGAACCACTGACCACTACAGACAGAGTCATGTCCAACGTAGGCTCTATTTCTCCAGGAGAACTTCCAGGGAAAGAGGCAAGTATTTGGAATTTTATTTACTTTTCATTTATTCTTAAGTTTTATTTAGTTCTTATTTATTTACATGTAAGTGATACATTCACATGGCACAAAATTCAAAGGGTACCACAGAGTATGTGTAAAGCCTCCCACTCATCTAGTCTCCCAGACATTAAGAGTCTCTCCTCAGGGGCAATTAGTTTGCAGTTTCTTGTTCATCTTGCCAGAACAGTCTCTATATGTAACACAAACAAACAAACAAACAAACAAACACATATACTCTTTTCTCTACATACAATAATAAGACTCTTGCTTTTTTTACATAACAATAAATGACAGTTATTCTCCCAAAACTCAACTAAGGAGCCTCCTCCTTTATTTCCAGTGATTGCAATTGTTCCCGTGTGCAGTTGACCAAAACTCACAGCAACCCCACATACAAACAGATCTGAACTTTGCCCTGTCCTGTGCCATCCTCACAATAAAAAACAAAACCCAAAATACGTGGGTAAGCGCATTGTTGCAGTCACAGTGCATTCCCTCTCGCTGTGGGTCTACTCCTGCTTTACTAACCCTTTACTCCCCCACCCCAAGCATGACATCCTTGCCCAAGGACTTGACCCTCCAGACATGCCCAGCGTATGTGAGGCTGCAGGGTACCGATCCATTCAAGTGAGTAAACATAAAAGATGTGCAATCTTGAGCACTGGTGTTGACAATGATGTGGAGGAACAGGAATGCTTGTGCACTGTTGATGGGAACATAAAATATTACAGATCCTATGAAAAAAAAACCATTGGGCAGTTTACTGAAAAGTTAAAGACACATTTACCACATGATCCAGTCATTCTACTCCTAGGTATTCACTAAGAAAAAGAAAGCATTCATCTATTCAAAAACATGTACAAAGATATTCTTAGCATTTTCTTAAAACAGACCCAAGCTGGAAACAACTCAAATATCCATCAACAAGTGAAGACAAAAATTATATAGCCATACAACAGAATGTTCCTTATTGATAAAAATGAATGAACTAAAGATATATATGCCACTATATATATATAGAAATCTCAAAATAGTATGCTGAGTTGAAGAAGTAAGACTAAGAAAAGGCACATACCGGGTGCTTCCCTTTATCTAAAAAAGGCAGAGAATTACAACAGAAAGTCAATCGATGATTGCCTAGGGCAGCAAACAGTAATTGGGGATTGAATTCCAAAAAGTCATGTAGAAATGTTTGACGATTAGAGGATGTTAATTTAAAAAAATGTAGTCATTATGGTTTTATATACAGTATTTTTCCTTATGGGACTGAATTAGTTCACTCAGCGTAATGCTTTCCTGTTCCTTGCAAGTTGGATAATAATTTACAAAATCATTGCTCCTGCGTGCTGTGTAATATTCCATTGTGTACCATCATTTCTCAATCCATTCGATAGTGGTTAGACATAGGGCTGTTTCCATGTTCTTGTGATGGTGAATGATGCTGCTATCAACATCGGTGTACATTATTGTAGAATGAGTATGAGGATCCAAAGGGGAGGTGGAAGCAGAGGCTTGAGGATGGGTGGGTGGGGTTAATCATAGGGTTGCACAATTTGATAGGGTGGTGATGAAGGAAATGGGAAAAGATCTGACGTGAAAAACAATGTATTTGAACTTTGTAAATAAATCAGTATAGTAATAATAATAATAATAATAAAAACTTTGTGAAAATTATATGGGTGCCTATCTATCTCATCCTCATTGCCTTCAAGTTAGAAACAATGCATGGCTGATCCTCCAATGGGTTTCCAAGGTTGCAAATCACATGACAGGAAATGGCTCTCTTTCTCCCATGAAGCTTGGCCTTTGAGTTATCAGTACAACTCTAATTGTTACATGTTGTCGAGTTGAATATGACTCATAGCAACCTATGAGCAACAGATCTGAACCCTGTCCTATCCTGTGCCGTCCTCATCATTTCTGACACACTCAAGCCCATTGCTGCAGTCACTGTGTCAATCTTGTTGTGAACCTTCCTATCACTGACCCTCCACCTTTCCAAGCATAATATCCCTTTCCAAGGACCAGTCCGTCGTAGCAACATGCCTCAAATACATGAGATGAGGCTTTACCCTCCTTGCCTCCGAGGGGCACTCTGGCTGTACACTCTCCAAGACAGAGCTGTTTGTTCTTCTGGTAGTTCATTCAGTACTCTTCTCCCACACCACAGCTCAAAGGCATCAGTTATTCATCTGTCATCTTTATTTATTATCAAGTTCTCAGATCAACTCCCCATGAATTACACCACCAGAGTGCTCTAGGAGTTCATAAAAACACAAATCAAACACATTAAATATATACAGTTTATCGTCCAGCAATAAACTAGGGGGAAAAACATCTCTGTGAGAGAAAGAAAGTGAATGTGAGCCTCTGGGTAAGCAAATGGTGTGAGTTTAGGGGGCAAAGTAGGACAAGTCTCTGGTTGCAGGCTCCCCGAGACCATTTGTGAGACAGGTTAACATACAGGCCTTGCATTATTCTTGGATGTCTCGCCCAAGCCAAAGCTCAAACTAACCCCAACCGCCCAGAGTGGAAGGGGTGACAGCGTGGCCTCCCCTCTCCTCCCATGCAGGACAGTCCCACTGTGGGGTGACCTCACATAGCTGCCTGGCCCCCCATCTTTCACTCTGCCCTGTGAGCCAGGTGGCTTTTACTTTCAATGATCTCTTTTCAGTTTTTCTTGTTATTGTTTTTGGCAGGGGAATGGGAGGGAACAAGAAGGGCTGAAATATCTTTATCATAAACTCTAATTTTGGGGAAAAGGGACTTTGGTATTTGGATTCTTATCAGCACATAGCCACAAAACCCAGCTCTTCTCTGGTAAGCCTAGAGCCATGGGTATACACAGCTGGGTGTGAGAAAAAGGGCCCAGCTCCAATGTACATTTGAATTTTTATTTGCTATCACTTAAATTATTGTTGTGAGGTGCTTGTTAAGTCAAGTACGACTCACAGCGACCTATGTATACCAAAATCTGAACTCTGTTCTATCCTGTGCCATCCTCACCCTTCCTGACACACTTGAGCCCACTGCAGCAGTCACTGTGTCAATCTACCTGACCGAGGGTCTCCCTCTCCTTTGCCGACCTTCCACCTTTCTGAGCATCATGTCTCTCTCCAAGGAACAGCCCCTCCCAGCAGCATGCTTGAAGTGTGAGATGAAGTTTTATCACCCTTGCCTCCAGGGACCACTCTGGCTGCACTTTCTACAAGACATATTTGTTTTTTGAAATTATTAGGAATAATCATTATTACAGAGTAATAATAATAATAATAATAATA
>NW_006399782.1:6836987-6840782 GCF_000299155.1 Elephantulus edwardii | reverse complement strand
AGGACAAACCTGTTTGTTCTCCTAGCAGTCCATGGTATATTCAACACTCTTCTCCAGCACCACAACTCAAAGGCATCAATTCTCAATCAAACCTATTCACTGTCCAACTCTTCGGTGCATAGCATGTAAATGCAAAGACTATAGCTTGGATCAGGAGCACCTAAGTCTCCAGCCTGACGTCGTTGCTCTTCAGTACTCTTGAGAGGTCCCTCACAGCTGTCTTTCCCAATGCAATTCATCTCCTGTTTTCCTGGCTGCTGTTACCAAGAGTGTTGACTGTGGAGCCAAGTAAACGAAAACTGTTAACTATCCATACTGATGCTGCCAATTGGCCCAGTGGTGAGAATCTTTGTTTTCTTAATGTTGAGCTTCAATCCATATTGAAGCCTCTGGGAATGTGGGTGAGAGCAGATGGGCAGACCCCCTTCAGAGTCAACGGAATGAGTACACTGAGTCAGCGCAATACTCACAGAGCACAGTCAGAAGGTGGGCTCCCAAGCCCCCAAAGCTCCTTTTGCTAGAAAACACCCCTCCCCAGCTGAGGTATCACTGCCTGATACAGGGCAACCCAGAGGGCTTGTCAGAGGCCCCCAAGTCGGCCTGGGGATTAGTATTGATGATGTTTGGATCTTGGTTCCTAACTGGGCACAGTGGCCAGGACAGTTGGCTGCCTCAGGAGAGTTGAGGCATTTCCTGTCTTTCATAGACTGAGAAGTCTTGGGACAAAATGTTTTTTCCTCTCCAGAGGACTCCCTGTTCCCGCCTCTCTGCTATCTCAGCCTGAGTCCCAATCTCTACAGAAGCTCCGTGCACATGTGCCTCTTGTTCTAGATGCTCTGGGAACGTCAAGAGCTTGCAGCTTGCTCTCCTTTGACAGTCTCTCCCTGACATGAATTGTTTCCTGACTGCTCCTCAAACCTTTCTCTAGCCCATTTGTGGTGGTGTTTGGCTAAGCTAAGTTTCCCCTAAGTCTGGCTCATATCAACACTGTTCTCCTTTTGGAGCCTTTCTGAGAGGGTGGCCTGGGTATTACCCTCCACACCGTGGCCCCCTGACAACACCAGAGGCTGTTGCCTGTAGCTGAGGTATGGTCAGCCCACGGAAAGCTGGGCCCTGGCCTTGGGCAAGTCACCGCCTTGGTCTGAAGCTCAATAATGCCATCACAAGACTTCTGGGAATTTTAAAGAGCCAGTGCATACAAACTCTTTGTAAAATTATCCATCATCAATCCAATATTTATATGAGGTTACAACAGACCAACTCATGCCTGTTTGGCTGAATTATTTGGGGAGGTGTTTATCAGCAGCAAAAGAGGAGCTCTCATGGCTTCTTGCTGTTGGTAAGTGCCGTGAAGTCGCAGACAATGCATAGTGACTCTATGAACTAAAGACTTGAACACTTGTGTAACTTTCATCATTTCTCCACGTTCAGAGTTTCCAGAGGCAAGCTATTTTGGAAGTGGATGTAAGGAATTGCACTGCCAATACAAAAGTACATGGTGTGAATTCACCAGCTGCCCTGTGGGAGAAAGATGGACAATTTCCTCCCATGTGATTTACTGCCTCTGAATACCCACTAGAGGGTCAGCTATAAGTTGGTTCAGATTCAGTGGTATAAGAATATCAGTAGAAAAAAAAATCAAAAGGAGACTGGTTCCTTACTCAAGGATTGCAGATTCATTTTTATATGGCTTGAGGTGCATGAATATCAATTCAGGGTGACCCTCTGGAAGATGGTTGAACTTCCCCATAAGGCTTCCAAGACTGTACTCTTTAGAGGCAGACGGCCACATCTTTCACAGAGTAGGTGGTGGGCTCAAACCGCTGACCTTTCCTGGAGCAGCCAAGTGCTTAGTCATTGGAGCCCCCTTCTAAGAAATACCATGGTGCACATTCATGTTTATTGCTGCATTGTTCACAATAGCAAAGAGATGGAAACAACCCAAATGCCTATCAACAAATGAATGGATAGAGAAGCTGTGGTATAGTCACACAATGGAGTACTATGCAGCACTGAAAAATAAGGAACTCACGAAATATTATACTATGGGAAGCCAAATTATAAGTTAGGATTTCTCTTGTGACAGATCTCAGAAAATGAGCTGTTTGTTCCCTGCAGACAGGAGACAGTTAGCCCCCCCCCACACACACACACAGAGGGAGTGTTGCTTCCTGAGCTAGAGTTCACCCTGAGACACCAAGGCAATCCTTAAGGGTATACCAAATTCTTGCATTTGCTAACCCTTCCCTCTTGAGTCAAAGGGAAGGTTTTCAATAGAAATAGGTTGGCTTCATTTATAAGGAATTCCTTTTAAGATTTGCTTCCCTTGATTATCAATAAATACACAGAGAAACATGACTTGGGGTCCTCAGTCAAGAACTGCTAGCCCCTAGTTTTATGCTCTCCTTTGTATCTCATTCCTGACTGTCTGTCTCATTATTAATAATCATAAAATTACTTTACCCTCAGTCTACAACATTATACAAAATGGGTTACCCTGGAGGACATTATGCTGAGTGAAACATCTCAGTCACAAGAGGACAAATACTGCATAATGTCACTGTTATATAACAGGACTGACATGGGGGTTGGGAGGAAAGTAAGAAAAAAGGAGATAAATAAAGTACATTGCAATGAAACAGATGAGGAATAGAACATCTTTTTTTGGAATAAAACTTCTTAAAAGAAAGATATAATTAGGTATTATTTACATAACAGTAGTCCAGAATAAGAGCTGTATAGTAAAGTAGACTGGGAAGGAAGATTGTACAACAATGGGTTAATTTCCCCCCCCAAAGAGTAAAGTGAACTTTGGGGGTAAGGGGGGGGGTAGGGAGTAAAATGTGAAACAATTAATGAATAGAAATCCAAGTTCTCTATAAACTTTCATTAAAATCTCAGTAAAAAAAAGAATTCTAATGGTAGAATAACTAACGTTATAAGTAAAAATATAACATAAAGACTAATTATGATTGCCCCATTCAGTCCTACTAACCTTAGCAATAAAATTGTTTTTAGAGATTAAAAAAGATGCCATGGGATTTATAGCTAAAGAAGCTGAGCATAAAACAATCACAGCTTCCCCTCCAGGACAAGGACGAGGATGATAACTGTGGGAACTGGTCCACAAGCAGACATTCCCCTCTAGTCCCAACATCACCCACTGCCTCTGACCCTGTTCTTCCTTCCTTCCATCCCTACACCAGACACGCTAGGAAGAAGGGAATGATAGGGGGTAGCACATAGAAAAGTTAATAACAGACAGAAAACTTTGATTTCAAAGTTTTCTTACCAATAAAAACGATATATTCACTGTAAAGAAAGTCCTGACCCAAATTACTCTTCTTTTTTTAAAAAAAAAAAATTTATTATTTTTTGTGTGTGTGTACTGTCAAATTGCATCTGATTGGTACAGGAGGAGATTGTCCCTCCTTCTCCAGCAGAGCATCTGGTGGATTCGAACCACTCACCTCTGGGATTGCTGACCCAAATTACTCTTGACAGCAGCTTTTCTTTCACCAAAATTGCTAATCTTTTCCTTTACTGATACAAGTAAACCTTACCAAATTGGAAAGATTCAAAAGATATGCCTGAACCAAGGGTTAGAGGTCATCTTGTGACCTGGTATCAGTACAAGGAGGAGGGGTGTGGTTCACACAATCATGTTCTCTGATTAACCAATGACTTATCTCGATTTTGCCCTCCTAGGAAGAACTCCAAAGTACTGAAGAGCAATGGTGTCTCTCTGGAGGCTAAGGTGAGTCTGATACAGGCCATGGTCTTCGCAATCACTTG
>NW_006399782.1:6835338-6836777 GCF_000299155.1 Elephantulus edwardii | reverse complement strand
ACAGTGCCGGAGAGGAAGGCCCTCTATGAGGTGGATTGATTCAGTGACTGGGATAATTGGGATGGGAGTGTCGGAGACAGTGTGATTGGCACAGGACAGAGTGGAGTTTAGGGCTGTTGTACATAGGGTCGCTATGAGTCGCAAGCGACTCGACGGCACATAACAACAACAACAACAGGAAGAACTCAAGTTATGTGAGACCATGTCTCATTATCCTTGCCTCTAAGGAGTAACCTGGTTGCATTTCCTCCAAGACAGATTTGTCTGTTCCTTTGGCAGTTCACGGGATAGTCAGTACTCTTCCTACACAATTCAGCACTCTTCCTCGAAGTAGAGTCTACTTTAATGATGTCGGTGAAGTAAGCTTTCACCCAGTGAAGGACCTTCATTTGCTTATGTGGCAAAACTAAAAGGAAGGAGAAACAGCTTCAACCACCCACTGATAATTGGGACATGGAATGTGTGGTATGAATCTAGGAAAAATGGCAGTTGTTGAAAATGAAATAGAACACATAAATACCAACAACATCCAACACATTTTTTAGCTGAGATGGATAGTATTGACCTGAATCAAATGGTCATACGATCCACTATGCTAAGAATGACAACATTCAAGAGGAATAGTGTCATATTCATCAATAACAAGAGCATTTCAAGCTCTATCTTTAAGTACAATGCTGTGGGTGATAGGATACTATCCATACACATACAAGAAGACCTGTTGATATAACTATTAGTCAAATATGCACACCAATCATTGAGAATTTCTACCAACGTTTACAGTCTGAAACAAATTGAACATGCAATCAAGTAGCATTAAAAATGATGACTAAAAAAGAAAAAAGAACCCAAAGCAATATGTCTTGGGAAAAGTGTAGCCAGAATGCTCCTTGGACATTCACCTCACATACATTGGGAATGTTGCTAGGGGAGGCTATTCCTTGCAAAGGAACATCATGCTTGGAAAGGGAGAGGGTCAGCAAAAGAGAAGAGGACCCTCAATGAGATGGACTGATACAGTGACTGTGGCAATGGGCTCAAGTGTGTCAGAGATGATGAAGATGGGACAGGACAGGACAGGGTTCAGATCTCCTGTCACAATTTCACTATCAGTCATACTTGACTCGATGGCACCTAATGACAATAACAAGAATGCAAAAGTTGGAACCAAGTAAGAATGAACTATAGTTGGAAAATAGTAGTAGGACTTGGTGATATGCACATTGGTGAAATATAGTTAGACCTGGTGATAGAAATGAGGCTGGAAATCCAATGATAGAATTTTGTACAATCAATGATTTCTTCACTGAAAACACCTTTTTTTAAAAAAAAAAACATAAATGGTAGGCTGCAACACTTCCATGATACATCTTCAAGGATATGAACATGTACGGCTAAGCACAACTGATAACAGTGCATCTAAATTCCAAAATCAATCT
>NW_006399782.1:6798764-6834923 GCF_000299155.1 Elephantulus edwardii | reverse complement strand
AAAAAACCAAACATAAATGGAATTCCAGTTGTGAGCTATTGAACATCAGGCTCCCTGGAAGGCAAGGTCTCCCCACCACCCCCGCCAGACAGATGTTCACTACTAGCTGCAGTGGACTTGATGGGGACTCAATGACCCACCTGAGTTAGAGATCACCTAATCTTTAATGACATTTACAGACTAAAGGCTAAAACTCTTTATTAGGGGAGACCACTTTTTTTTTTTAAGGAGTGGACAATGGAAAAGAACCCTTTGGTTGGCAGCCCAACATATACTTCAATACCAGGACTTTAAGGGAAAGTGGAAATGAGAAATCTGATGAAAACAAAATAAACAAATTGACAACTCTAAAATATAGTTCATCACCTTTACTAAAAGGAAAGCTGGAAAAAAACCCCAAAAACATAAATAAATGGCAATTACACACACTGGCCTCACTTGATGGACTACTCAGGAATCAGATTAACTACACTGGTGTAAAGAGACATTGTTATGTGTCATTGAGTCACTTGCCCTAAACCCTCTGACACACCTACTCCCATTGTACTAGTCACTGAATTGATCCACCTTATCAAGGGCCTTCCTCTCCTGTGCTGTCCCTCCACCCTCCCAAGCATGATGTCCCTCTCCAAGGCCTGGTCCCTCCAGGCAACATGTCCAAAGTATTTCAGATGGAGCTTCAGAATCCTTGCCTCTAAGGAGCATCCTGATTTCACCCTCTCCAAGACTAACTTGTTTATTCTCTTAGCAGTTCATGGTATATTCAACACTCTTTTCCAGCACCACAGCTCAAAGGCATCAATTCTCCTTCTATTATCCCTAGTCATTGTACAGCTCTCTGATGCATAACATGCAATAGCGAAGACATTGGAGAAGTTCAATTTCAGCAGTGAAAATAAAGCCTAGGGTTGGGTACAGAACAGATCATGAGCTATCCATATGCAAATTCAAACTGAAGGTGCAGAAGATGAAAACAAGTCTATGTAAACCAAAATATGTCCTTGAGTCTATCCCAATAGAATTAAAAAACAATCTCAAAAATAGGTCTGAGGCACTGAACACTATTGACAGAAGACCTAATACATTGTAGGATGACAACAAGGACATCATTACAAAGACAGGAAACAGAAACCAAAAAGGGCATCAGAGGAGACTCTGAGACTTTTATTAGGATGAACAGAAGCCAAAACAAAGGGAAAGGATGCTGAAGAGAGCCGAATCAAAGATTTCAAAGGGCAGCTTGAGAAGACAAAGAATTATAACAAAATGTGCAAAGAGCGCCTTTCTATGAAGATGGCGCTGAAAGCCAAGAAGGAAGCCCCTGCCCCTCTCAAAACTGAAGCCAAAGCAAAGGCATTAAAGGCCAAGAAGGCAGTCCTGAAGGGCGTCCACAACCAAAAAAAAAAAAAGAAGATCCACACGTCACCCACCTTCCAGCGGCCTAAGACACTGAGACTCCGACGGCAGCCCAAATACCCCCGGAAGAGCGCTCCCAGGAGAAACAAGCTTGACCGCTATGCCATCATCAAATTTCCCCTGACCACTGAGTCAGCTATGAAGAAGATAGAAGATAACAACACACTTGTGTTCATTGTGGATGTCAAGGCCAATAAGCACCAAATTAAACAAGCTGTTAAGAAGCTCTATGACACTGATGTGGCTAAGGTCAATACTTTGATTAAGCCTGATGGAGAGAAGAAGGCCTATGTTCGACTTGCTCCTGATTATGATGCTTTGGATGTTGCCAACAAAATTGGGATCATTTAAACTGAGTTCTGCGGGCTAATTCTAAATATAAATTTTTCTCACCAG
Source organism: Elephantulus edwardii (assembly GCF_000299155.1). Taxonomy (NCBI): domain Eukaryota; kingdom Metazoa; phylum Chordata; class Mammalia; order Macroscelidea; family Macroscelididae; genus Elephantulus; species Elephantulus edwardii. Next base: position 6,833,111 of record NW_006399782.1, on the reverse strand, counting down.
GAAAAAAAAACTGTGCAAAGAGCTTAAGTTAGAAAACCAAGAAGGGGAGGACATACTCAGCATTTCTCAAGTTGAAAGAAAGGAAGAACAAATTCAAAACTCAAGTTGCAATTGCATGGGTAAATTCCTGAATGATGCAGGAAACATTTAAAAAAAAAAAAAGATGATGGGAATACACAGTCATTGTGCCAAAAAGAATTGTTTGACACTGAACATTTAAGAGGTAGCTATGATCAAGAACTAACAGTAATGAAGGAAGAAGTTCAAGCTGCACTGAAGGTGATGACAAAAAATAAGGGCCTGGGAATTTATAGGATACCACTTGAGGTATTTCAACAAACAGATGAAGCTTTGGACTTGCTCACTAGCCTATGCCAACAAAGTTGGAAGACAGGTACTTAACTAACCAATTAGAAGGGATTCATATTTGTTCCCCTTCCAAAATAAGGTGATCCAAAAGAGTGTGAAAATTTTTGAACAATACGTTAATGTCACATGTAAGTAAAATCTTGCCGAAGATTATTTAAAAGGGCTGTAACAGGACTGATCCAGACACGTTGTTCTTGTCAAGTTGACTATGACTCATGGTGTCAAGAGATCGGAACTTTGTCCTATCTTGACTCACCCTCATGATCTTTGATATGCTCATGCCATTCATGTAGTATCTACCTCACTGAGGGGCTTCTCTTTTACTAACCCTCTACCCTTCCCAGAATGATGTCTTTTTTGCAAGAACTGGTCATCCTGACAGCACGCTCAAAGTATGTGAGATGAATTTTCACTAGCCTTGTCTTTAAGGAGCACTCTAATTACACTTCATTCAAGAAAGATTTGTTTGTTATTTTGGTAGGAGATGGTTTAATACTCTTACACACAAGTCAAAGGAATGAATTCTTTGGTCTTAATTATTGTCTATCTTTCAGAAGCGTAGGAAACAACTATAAATACAATGACTTAAATCATGAGCACCTTAGTCTTTAAACTGACATCCTTCTCGTTAGTACTTTAAGAGGCCTTTCACAGCAGTTTTCCCAATGCAGGTCTTTTGTTTTCTTAAAAAGTTCACTCTTGTCAGGTTAGCCTCAACTTATGGCCAATGCTCCACTGGGTTTCTGCGGTAGTCTAGTGGGTAAGGAGTTGCACTGTCTCCCAAAGGTAGACAGTTCAAATTCACAAGTTTCTCCTCAGAACAAAGATGGGCAATCTTCTGTGGCTTCGATAGGCTTGAAAACCAGTTGGAGGATCAGCTTTGAGCTGGTTCTGACTCAGCAAAACCAACAAATCATAGTGGGAGATGGCTTCCTCTTTAGAAGACACTGGTGGATTCGAACCGCAAGAGATACAGTCTTTGGGTTAGTCATTATAGACTACACTATTAAAGACTACACCATTACAGACTACACCATTACAGAATACACTATTAAAACTCATATTAAAACAAAACAACCACAAAACACCACAACAAACAACAAAACAAAAACAAAAACAAAACAACCACCACCACCAAACCTCAAACAAAAAGTCTTTTCTAATTGAACTGGTTTATTGTTGTTGTTAGGTGCCATTGAGTCGACCATGACTCAGAGTGACCCTAAGAACAGCAGACAGGAACTTTGCCTCATCCTGCCCCATCTTCATGATAATCTGCCAATAACTACAATGAGAAATTGGCTCCTTTCCCCCTGCCTTCTGAAAATTCACATTTAATCAGGAGGAAGTTTAAATTTCCGAAGAGATAAAATTAAAACAGCAATACCTCTTCACAAAGTTAAGTGCTTTATGAGTACCTGCTCACAGAGTGCTTCTGTGTTATCCTCAATAACCTCTGAATTAAGGAGCAGATTTTGCCCCTTTATAACAGTTGAGGTGAGGGCCAGAGTGGGAAGCTGGCTCTCCTGGGGTCCTGTGACTGAGTGGCTTGTGGGGATGAAGGCTCGTCTGGCCAGGCCATGATCTGACCACTGCCCTCTGCTGTATGGGATTACTTTGGGCATATTGTAGGTCTAGTGTCAGACCACTCCAATAGGGCAAATATCTTAGCAAACAGAATCACAGCATCGTTTTTTTTTCCAGTGGATATAAAAGCTGTTTGCATTGTTCTGTGGTTCATTAAGCGTGCAATGTTGCTGTTGTGAGGTGTTGTCTAGCATTATCAAAGAATCTGAAGTATGATAAGCATTACCAAATCATGACAAAGGCACAAACGACCACATGCTAGAAAGCACAGCGCTGTCTGGCTTGATGTAGGGTGGCCACAAACCCCTAATTTGCAAAAATATGTAATCAATTGAAGTGCAAGAAAATGAGTTACAACTGTACTGAGAACAAAGGCTGGCTACCCAAATTCTGGCAGGATTTTTTCTCTATTTCTGTTCATGCCCACTAGTTAACCCAGAAGTCTGATCTTCCATCTGCCCTGAGGTTGCATTTGGCGTGGGCCTGGCTGGCAGTAGGAACTGGAGGCCAGAGGGCCTAGAGGCAATGTCCCTTCAGAGAGTCTGAGCTTTTGCTGACAATGGCACACAGATAGCAGGGTGGGGTCACTGGGATCTGGTGACTGACTTGCTACTCAGCTATATCCCTGGTTTGCCCCATGGATTAGGTCTTCCCTTCTGGAATCCAAGAAGGACTGAGTCTCCTTGATTTACTGATCTAAGATTAAGGATTTGAAGTGAATTTAGCATCGCTGCAGTACTTGACGATGGCCAGGGCCTCGTTGTTTACTCACTGACATGATGCTGCCTATTAAGCTGTTCTACTGTTCTACTCTGAAAGGAAAACCACCAGCCTGTCCTCCAAATGTAAGCCAAGACACTAAAGTTAAGGAAATTTATACAGCAACTTATGGGGGGGGGAGTGTCCTAGAAGCTAAAACTGCTAAATGCACATGAGGAAAAAAGGAGGAGGCAGATACGAATACAGGAAAGAAAAGAAGAGCGAGAAAGGATGACTGATTAGGAAGAACAGTTTCTGATCTTATTGCTTCTTGCATTTGTCCTCCTTGGAATTTTTTGCTGCTTTGAATTAATCAAAAGCTGGCTGGTTCTTTTAGTTGTTGCTGTTTATTTAATTTTTTTAAATAAAACCTAGTCACGAACTAGGGAGCTCTGGTGGCCTAGTGGCAAGAAGCTGCGCTGCAATCCTGAAAGCACACAGTTTCGAGGCCACCAGCTACTCTGCAGGAGAAGAATGGGTACTCCCCTTCTATGTGAACAACTGCCTCTGAAACCCTCTAGAGGGTCAGCTATAGGTCAGTTTGAACTTGACAGTATACAACAACAACAACATACCCGAAGTATGTGAGATGAAGCTTCCCCATCCTTGATTCTAAGTAGCTCTCTGGCTATACTTTCTCCAAGGTTTACCAGTTTGTTCTTTTGGCAGTTTATGGGAAATTCAGCACTCCAACACCACAAGTCAAAGGCATCAATTCTCTTGTCATTCTTATTCACTGAACAGCTCTCAGATGCAACACTAGTGATTGGAAAGACCATGGCTTGAATCAGGTGTGCCATAGTCTTTAAAATTACATTACTTCCCTTTAGGACTTTGGAGAGGTCCTTCACGGTACACTTTCTCAATGCCATAGGTTTCCTGGTTTCCAGACTGCTATTACCCCATGTGAGGAGCTCTGCAGGAGCTTTTCTCCACTACAGAGACCACTGCTTATTGACGCCTGTCACAGGCTTTTATGGCATTTCACTCATAGAGCCTCAGCCTGTGTTTGCAGTGGAAAAGCTTCCTAATGCAAATGGACATGGGATGTCCCTTCCCTTAACAACAAATCAATATTTCTCTCTCTCTCATTCTCTCACATACACACCCACCCCCCTCTTGTAAATGTCTAGTTGATGGGAGGAAAAAGGATGGCCTTTGTCTTAGATGACTGAAGATTTCCTTTGCGCTTTTAGGCTGAGCTGTTATGCTTAGTTATTACTATGCAAAATGTTATCGCGACAGCAAATCTGATTGGTTCCAAACCCTGTTATGCTACAGAAATCCGATGAAGAGGGGCTCCAAAAGCTCTACTAGAGAGCCCTTCCCTTCTCCTTTTATTTGGTGCTCAGGGTTTGCCAGGGTCCAGGACCCCAGTCTCCTCCTTCCCCTAAACTCCAGGACTGCTAACTCAGGAAGACCTGACCTCATCAAAAGAAGGTCAGGTCACTTCCATCAAAGTCAGGTGAAAGCTGCCTCTTTTCCCATTTTCATTTTCAACCCATTCAATTGTGGTTGGACATAGGGGCTATTTCCATGTTCTTGCGATGGTGAATAACGTTGCTGTGAACTTTGGTGTACAAGTCTCCATTTTTGTCTCAATTCTAATTTCCTTGAGGTATATTCCTAGAAGTGGAATCACTGGGCCATTGGAGTTTCTATGTTCGGCTTTTTGAGGAAACACCAAACTGCCTGCCAGAGGGGCTGTACCATTTTCTAAAACATAATGTATGGGAATGATTATATGAAACCTACCTAATATCAATGAAGGAAAATATGGGGGGAAATCTACACAATAATAAAAAATATCTTTTTAAAAATTACACAATCAAAGAATAAACACTATTATGTTGTTTGTTGTTGTTGTTGTTAAGTGCTGTGGAGTCGAGTACTACTCATAGAGACCCTATGAACAAAAGACCTGAACCCTATTCTATAACTATTGTTGTCTCTCTGTGTTCATAGAGTTTCCAGAGACATGTGGTCCAGGAAGTGGATGCCACTCCTGCTTCCAAATCTGAATCAATCTGGGAGCTCCACCAAACACTGTCCACCATGGGTAACAAGTACAAGTAAATTTAAAAAGAAATTTTAAAAATTTATTTAAGGTTCAAATCCACCAGATGCTCTGCTGGAGAAGGAGGAACAATCTCCTCCTGTACCAGTCAGATCTGATTTGACAGTACACACAAAAAATAATGAAATAAAATTTAAAAAAAAATTTATTTAAGAAAAAAACCCCCAGATTCAGTCTCCCATGGCTTTGCTCTCTTTCAGTCCTCCCCCACCCCCAGTCTCTTCAGAAACTAAGAAGCAAATAGGAAGAGAAGGGTATGGGCCAAAAAAAGAAAGGCAACAATGACGTGTGGCATTCCAGAGATCTCTGCCCCGTAATGACAGGGGTGCTGGAAGGGCAGCAGGCGTCACCGCACTGGCCCTCTGATGCTGTAAGAAGTCATATTCAAACCCCAAACTCCAGAGTAAAACATCCAAAGTGCCCCAAAGTGCCCTCCCCTTGTGTGCCTGGCAGCCACCCTCCCACCGCATGGCTGGCCCCCAGGTCACACTGTGCCGCTGGGAACACAAAGCTGTAATCGGGGCGGCACTCTTGACCAGGGGCTCCAAAGCAAGTAGCTGGCTGCTACGGCCCACAGTGGGCTGTGGAAATGCACGGTTACAGAAGCCTGTAATTGCTCAATTCAAAAAATAAGGCTCGAGTTCCACGGCATGGAGAGAAATGTGCACACACATTTAGCCTACTCGGTGCTACGTGATCCACAATTCCAACTCTTGAGCTCAAGCTATGCAAAATGGAAACAGACGTTGCAAATGAACATTTAATTAGTTACTTAATTAATCAAAGGATGCTCTGGGTGGATGAAGAGTTTTGTGTGTGTGTGTGGTGGTGTGGTTTTTTTTTTTTAAAGAAGTGACAATTTAGAAGTTTAAAAACTTATTGAAAAAAGAAGCTAAAATGGATGTTTATGCTTCTCTTCCTCCAGTAAGCTTCTCTTCAGCCAGCATGTTTACAACACGGAGGGCCGGGTGCATCCCTTACACTGTTGGGAGACACAATGTAAAGATCAAAGCAATGCAGCATAATTTGGGCGGAGAGGAGGCGACAGCAGTGGGCTCCAATTACAATGATCTTCTCCAGCAGCTGCTTGGAGGCTGTCAGGGCTCAAAGCCGCCCAACTGAGGGCCTGTTGCTGCTGTGACATCCATACTTAACTGTGAATGGCCCACTTCACCAGCGCCTGCTGTCTTCTGGATCAAATCAAATACTCTAATAAATATACTTACTGTATTTTATTTCTTATTCTAGATATACACTTGACTGACTGACTCTCTCTCTCTTTTTCTCTCTCTAAGTGTTCTGGGTATCTACATGTTATGTCCTTAGGTGACTCTAACAGGCCCAGCAGGCCTTGAGTTAAATAAACAAACCATTAGGCTGAGAAACTATGTCAGAATGGCACCGTTTGCAGGTTATTAATAAATCTAGTCACTGAAGAATTTAGCCTTGACAAAGATATTCCAGGGAGAAATGAATTAAAAGTATTCCAGCCCAAAGTCACCCTCTCCCTGCTAGTGGCCAACTCTAAGTGCAGTGAGATATTGATTCTGTTTCAGAATTTTTGGGTTCTGCAAACATTTGCATGAATCAGCCTTCAGACTTTCACCTGGGTTGGGAGGGAAGGTTTTTACCACCTGATTGACTATTTGTACCTGGAATTTACATCCTTTCCAGGCATTTGGGTGCTAACCAAAAGGTCAGAGGTTCAAACCCACCAGCTGCTCCATGGAATAAAGACAAGGCCGTGTGTTTTCAAAAAGGTTTCCAGCCTCAGAAACCTCATGAGGCAGTTCTAATGTCCTTGGCTTAAAAGCAGGAGGATTGATATTTTGGGTTTAATTTAGTTTGAGGGGAAGGATCTCTGGTGGTGAGGTGGATAAGGCATTCAACTACTGGAACAGCCAACGGAAAGCTTGGCAGTTCAGGCCCAATAGCCAGCCTTGTGAGAGAAAGATGCAGCAGTTTGCCCCTGTAAAGATGTAGTGTTAGCAACTCTGTGGGGTACAGCTCTGCTCTGTCCTCTGAGGCTGCTGTGAGTTGGAACCAACATGATGGGAGAGAGGGTTTGGTTAGTTTGAAGGAAAAGGCCCTGGTGGTTTAAGTGTTTGGCTGCCAACTTAAAGGTCAGCTGTTTGGACTCACCCAGTGGCCCCTATGAGAGAAACATCTGGTTACACCTCCCAGCCCACCCCATAAAGATTACAGTCAGGGAAGCCCTGAAGGCAGTTCTGCTCTGTCACGTGGGGTCAGGCGAGTCAGAAATCAACATGACGGTGTCAAGAAACAAACAAATCTATAATAGTGATGGAAAGAAAAGACAGGAGCTTTGCTGAGGAACTCTTATGAGTTAATTTGTGGGTTGCCTGCACACTCGGATGAGCACAGGGACCCTGGAAATAAATGAGGAGGGAGAGTGCCTCCCGGCCCCCCAGGGATACACACACAGGGGCTCGTCCTGCACACACCAGTGAAACCTGGCCCCATCCACAAGGAGATACAGCTCCAGGAGCAGCTGAGAGAACCACAGTGGAAGTGAAAAGCGTACACTCACAGTGTGGGGACTGTAATTGCTGTCAAAGTCCAGAATGTGTATGGATGGTGGAATGGAAAAGAGTTTGCTCTGTAAACTTTCATTCAAACCACAATTAAAAAAAAAACCAAATACCACCACCACCAAACACAACACCCCACCAACACAATTGGAAGAGAGAAAAATGCAGACCAAAATTTAAATCCATTACAAAATCCAGACTTATTATTGTGCTAGAAACCAACAGACCCCAAAGACTTTGGCTTGTAGACACCCTTAAGCCTTATCTGGCATGGAAGCACTATTCCCATTAGGCCATCAGAGCTCCCTTCCAAACCTTCTCTGAACCCACTACTGGGGAACAACTTCTGACCAAACAACAGAGTCTTACAAAGGGAGGAATGTACTCCTTAATACAATCAACAATACAAGGGCATCGTTTACCCAAAACAAGCTCAGACTGCAGGAAGGGGCAGGAAAGAAGGATTCATGGAAATGGGAAACCCAGGCAGGAAGGGAGAGGAGGCTGTACATCAAAGAAGTCACAACCAAAATAAAAAACAAAGTTTGCATGAATTATTGAGTAGGAAACCACTGTGCTCTATCTACATCTCTCAATCTAACTGCAGTAAAAGGTTAAAATACTAATAAGAGTAACGAGTCACACAGGGTAATAATCCCCTCTCTGTTCACTGATGGAGACCCCGCGTGACCTATCCTTCCTCCTGCAACTCAGCCTCTGTCCTGTGTTCTGGCCACACTACCCGTCTTGCTGTTCCTTGAACAGGACAATGCTGTTCTCCACTCAGGGCACCAGCATTTGCTGTATCTTCTGCTTGCAACACTTTCCCCCCAGTTCATTGAAATCTCTGCTCAAATGTCACCTCCTCAGAGATGAGCTCAGTGTCCCACTGAAAAAGTGCCTCTTCCTTCATTCGCTTTCGTCCACCATGCTTGTTTTTCAAATGGTACTTACCATTATTTGACAGAGCCGTAAGGGGGTTAATAAGCACCCGACCACTAACAGGAAGAGGGGTGGTTTGAAACTACCAGTTGCTCCCCAGGAGAAAGCAGAGGCAATACGGTTCTGCAAAGTTTAACGGCCTTGGAAACCCACTGAGACAGGTCTACTCTTCCATATATGTCTCTATGAGTTGGAATTAATTCAATGGCAGTATCATTATTTAACATTAAGCCAGGTGCTGGTTGGTGGCTGTAAGGCTCCCCATCTGGGTAAATGTCACAGGCAGACCTGCTCCTGTCTGATGGAATGTTCCCAGAGCAGCATCTGATAGCAAACTAGGTTCTCTCAAGTACAAGGCCTTCTTGACAAAGTGACATCTGTGGGAGGTACCGAGGTTTTTGAGCGAGGGAGCAGTAGAGGAGAGGAGGGGAAAGGGAGAAAGCAGGGACGGGTGGCTACAACAACTGCTGGAACCGCAATTTCAGAAAGATTGCAAAACCTTGGCAAAAGACTAAAGAGGTAAGAAAGAGTCCTCACATCTGGCCTTCAGCAAAGTGTGTGCTGACTTTGGACAGAACTTGTCCCCAACTCAGCTGCCCTCAGAAAAGGCTCCTCAGAAACTGGACATTTAGAGGGAATGTGCTGCTGAACAGCGCCATCTCATGGCAGAGCCTGGAAGTGAAACGCCTGAGACTAGGTATCTGGTCCACCACTTTCTTGATTCCTTTTCTTATCGAAACTAACCCCTTATTGTGATTTGAATGAAAGTTTACTGAGAGAAATAATTTTCCATTTAATGATGCACACACACTGTGCTTTGCGACAGTGATGACAGTCCCATATTGTAGCAGCACTCTTCTCAGATCCTCCTGTGTTCCCTGTTTCCATTAAGACATCTTTCCTATCCTTTTCTTCTAATTCTCTTCTCTTTACCATAAAACAACTCATTATGGCAAGGCTGATCTTTTCATAGAACTGTTCTTCTATCTTGGTATTTGTCCCTATTTTAGCTTGTTTAGAGGTCTGGGTTTTGTTGGATGATTGTAACACTGAATGAATATTTCCTCTGTTCTGTAGACGCTACATCTATTCAGGGCCAGAGTTGCCAAAAGGATAAGGAAAGTAAGGCTTTTCAGAGAAAAACATGTGAAACTGGCCACAAGGCAAGCAAATCTTTGCTTTCCTTGTTTACTGGGTGCCCCATCTCTGTTATTGTTGTTGTGTGCTGTCGAGTTAGAACTGACCCTCCAATGGACTTCCAGAGGCCGTAAATGGCATAGGAGGAGACTGTCAATCTTTCTCCCACCGAGCAGCTAGCCGATTCGAGCCATGGACTTTTGGATTGGCAGTGCAATTCCTTACCACTATGCTGTCTCTGTCAGGGATTGTAAACTTTAAAAGAACAATTGTAAAAATTTACAATTCTGTAAAAAGGAGCTGTGGGGTTTGGAAGAGAGCTAGGTGCAAACCATATTTAGAAGTAGAATCTTTGCTGTGATAGAAAAAGGTCAAATTGCTTCCTGGAGATTAGCAGCACATACATAGTGAGTTGTGCTTCTAACCCAAAGGCAGTGCCTCTCCCCAAGTACGAACCCACTGGGAGGTCTGAGGGAGAAAGATGGACAGTATCCTTCTGTGCGATTTACAGCTTCAGAAAACCCACTGGAGGGTCAGCTCTGAGTCAGTCTGAGTTGACAGCAATGAGGTTAATGAGAATTGAGAGATTAGTAAATCAGCTTGTACTCACCTTGTTTACAGGGTAAACTGACACTGTTTCTGCACTAATTTAAGCCTTATTGTGACTACCACTGCCCAATTTGACAGAAAAGGAAGATGAGGCCCAGAGTGTTAAATCATGAGCCTGGTTGCAGGGCTAGTAAGTGGGAAAGTCAAAGTCCACACGCAGGCCAAGACATCCTGCCCCACAAGCCTTGCTCGATCCCTCTCTGCTTTGTGGTTCAGAGCCTCTGAGGCCTGGGCAGGCAGGGGAGAGTGAGACACATGCTGGAGGTCATTCTCGCTCAACTCTTAAAACCTGCCCTTGGATGACTTGGAGTGAGAGAAACAGTTAATAAAGTAGGAAAAACTGCACAGTGAGGATGGAGCACCAAACAGCTCCAGCCTCCTCAGTGCTGAGGGGTGCAGTGCCAGAGGGGCCGCTGTGCCAGGCTGCCCTGCCCCGATCCTGTGCGGGAACGGCCTGGGTCCTGCCCAGCCAAGCGAGTGGCTGTGCCTCTCAGCCGCCTTCACCATTTATGGTATCTGAGCCTCCGTTTGCCTTCACAGGCCAGTAAATCCTCCACACCAGGAAGGCGGGGTTCTCCTTCACGCGGGGCTGTTTGCAGAGCAGACTGAGCGGGCTGAGCCCTTGCCCCGTGCTCCACAATTTTGCTTTAAAACCCACATGTGTATGTGATCATGCAGCTGCCTCCAAGCCCCAGAGCAAGAAGAATAGCCCCCCAAAAGTCTTGATCTGGGGATCCCCACCTCTGAAGGGACTATTGCTCAGCTGGGCCTCTCTAATCCATTCTAAACACAGTCATCTGGGGACAGGCACAAGATTAGCTAGGAGCAGCTCAGAAAACAGAAAGCTGAGCCATGGGGCTCAGAATGCCACGCTGACTCTGTCAAGCACTCGACTTTGGGGTGGGCCATGAGGACCACCAAGAAGGTAGGAAGGTGATGGGAGGAAGTGAGACTTGGCCCCAGAGATAACCTTCAGATACATTCCCTTTCATCTTAATTGATAACACCATAGTTTCCCAAGGTCCTTCAGTGAGCCACAAAACTAGAAATGTGAGGATAAATGGGATAGACGTGTCGTCCAGAATGCTGGGTGCTCAACTCTTTAGGCCAGTGTGCCTGACCCGTGTGGAGGGCTGTGGAGGAATCCGGAAAATGAATTCATGGGCAGAAAGTCCACGGAGCATGCCTTCTCTTGGTAAGGTGGGTGACATCCTCCACTGTGCAAGTGGTACTGCCCAGCCTGCGGTCCCCAGCCTCCTGCCTCAGGCAGTCAGTCCACAGGCAAGTGGAGGAAAAGGCAGGGCATGGAGATGGGCATAGGCTTCCCTGATAAGGATCTGGGCTCAGTGGCCAGCTTCCCTGTTAGCTTTTGTGTTACACCAACTTTATGAGACCTCTGGGCCCTTGTGCACAGCATGGGGACAGCAGCCTTCTCACTGAGTTCTAAATAAGCATGGCTGAGGAAAGAGTATTCAACACTATAAGCAAAAAATGTTATTTTTCTCTCTTTCTCTTCCTAGGGAGCTCTGTTGGTCTAGTGGTAAGGATTTGTGTTGCCAACCCAAAGGCACATGGTTCAAATCTACCAGCTGCTGATTGGGAGAAAGATGGATAATTCCCTCCTGGGCTATATACTGCCTCTGAATACCCTCTGGAGGGTCACCTAAGGGTTGGTTCTGACTTGACCATAAACAACAAAAACAATAATAACTTTTTGGAAAAGCAATTTGCTGCAGCCTTCCAGGGGGCTCTCACTTCAAGGAGACACACACAGAGGGGACAGAGCCCTGCCTGGGAGCAGCGAGGAGACGAGAAGTTGTTCAAGCACCCAGGGGGCCCAGCCATGCATAGTGCCCGGGGCTCGGGTCAAGGGGGAGGTGGGGCGTGCTGCTTACCTGAAAGCCCTGGGCCCCAGTAGCTCTTCCCCGGAACTGTCAGCATGCCCGACACCACAGCCCACAGAGCTCAGACTCGAGTCCAGGGCTCTGCTGGGATTTCCTAGGACTAAGTGCTTGGAGCTGATCAATGGACAGCCATGATAATCAGATTACTGGTGGTGGACATAAACAAGCCCGGGGGAGGGGCTGTAGGAGAAGAGGCATAACCTGTGACCCTCAGGAAGACTTAATGCCCACACTCTGTTACCCAGTGTCCCCAACTAAGGGGTCATTTGAGAGATTTTAAGTCTGGAAGAAGTGTCTTGTGTGTGTGACGGGAGCTTCCTGAGCTGAGGGACGTCCTGTCTGTTCCCACAGCCTTTACAGGTCTGTCTCTCATGTGGACTGATGTCACTGTGTGCACCTGGAGCCCACCTCCTCCACCTGCCCACCTTCAGGCCTAAGGCCCCATCTCTGAAGAGTATATGTGCATATAGACAAGATGCTTCTAGGAGGGTCCTGGAGGTGCCTACCGTGGACGGTGACGTGGGCACTACAGGACGCCTGTCCCGAGCTGTTCTCCGCCAGGCAGGTGTAGGTGCCATCATCCTCTGGCAGGGCGTCCTGGATGCGGAGCTCGGCCACACCGGCCTCACAGGTGGAGTGGGCAAACTGGATGGGCTGCCCTGCAGGGAAGCACAGGTGAGTGAGGACACAGAGCAGCATGGCGGGAACAGGAGCACCACCGCCAGGGGCCAGGTGCTGTGCCCACTCCAGTCTACTGAGGGCTCATGACAAGTCAGGTCCAACCCAGCAGTCAGACAGGGCTTGGAGGCTGAGAAAGACAGGAGCCGGGGCTGTAAAGGCAAGGGCACCGGCTGGAAAAGGGACTCTAGGGGAATTTAGAACCCAGAATGGAAAGGAACCCTGTTCTAGGTAGTCAATCTTATAAAGGGTCCCTCTACAGAATTTTGGACCTGGAAAAGAACATCACCAGGGCATCTGGCCTCCAGTCCAGGCCACTCCTTTACACATCTCTAGAAATGATGATTCTATCTCCCCTTGCAGACATGTGTCAGAAAACAAGTTAGTGCCCATGACTTAATGTTACCATTTAGTGCATTTCTTCTGTGTAATTTGGGGCACTTTTGGGTTCAAAGACAAGACACAAAAGGAAAATGGAAACGACGTGGCCCCTTCCAACCAGGCACCTCTCTGGAGACGGGCATGCCTGCAGAGAACTTCAGCTCCTCCCCGAATGCTCTATATGCTGTTCCTGGGACTCTGTCCTTCTAGGACATAAGTTTTCATTTCCAGAGAGTTATAATAACAAAAAAAATCTCAGTACTGGAGATGCTAGCCTCAGAGCCGAAATGTGTCCACTTGCTATAGGAGAAGCAAGTGTCAGTTTCTTTACCAGGGCACAGGGTTTGCATCTCATAGAAGTAAGGGTGTTGGTGAGGGTGGGAGATACAGAAACAAGTCTTCTGTCTGTATGCTGTGTTTCCTTCTGCACATAGCAACACCTAGTGCCTCTCTGACAGTGTGGAAGAGAGACCCTCTAGCATGTCAGAGGCAAGAGTCCCCACACCTACTATACTTGATAAAAGTGCGGATGGAGCTGGGAAAGGCAGGGATTAAACCCTGCTACAGAGAGGACTCAGCGCTGCTCTTTCTACTTTTTAAGATAATGACACAGCTAAAACTTCACTGAGAATTCTGGAACATTCCACAATTGCCCCCAACATGCTTATGCTGTGTGTTGAGACAGTTCCTTTTATTCACTTTGGCTCCCCAAATATGAGATGGAATGGTGGGCTCATAAAGGATTTGTTAGTTCAGGGCATATTAGGATTAGAAAGACTGAATCTTCCGGCTCCAAAGCTGGGTGTCTTAACAATTAACAGCCATAAGCCCACTATTGTAGAAATAGAAAGATAACTAGTAAAACGTGTATGAGGATCCAAGAGGGAGACGGTGGGAGCACAGGGGTGAGGATGGGTATGGAAGTAATCATAGGGTCACACAATTTGATGGGTAGAGGGAGGGGAGGTAAAGGCAGTGGAAAAGATCTGGTGGGGATCCGAAAAGACAGGGTAATGGTATGCATAGTCCAATGGTGATTAATTTTATAAAACATAATGAATAGGAATGACTGTATGAAACACAATGTGAAGGAGGGATGGTGTGAAACAGTATATACAAATTTTGTAAGCAAATGAACATAAAATAAAAATGTTTAAAAAACCCCAAACCACCCAAAACAAAAACTAGTATCTGAGAAAACTCAACTTGAGCATGGGCGCCCTCTACTGGAACACATGTAGAAATGTCAAGAATCCTCAAGAATAAAATGAGACTGTTTTTCAAGTTCTAAATAGGTGACGACAAACTCAAATTCAATGCCATTGAGTTGACTCCAACTCATGATGATCCTCCACAGGATTACTTAAGCCATACATTTTTACAGGAGACTTCCCATATTTCTCCCACAGAGCACCCGCTGGATTTGATCCACAAGCAACATTTGGCTCTTGGTTAGCAGTGCACTGCATCGTACACACTATGGCTTACGGACAGGAGGCCCTGGTGGCCTACTGGGTAAGGAACTGCACTGCCAACATAAATACAGGTAGTTTGAATCCACCAGCTGCTCTATGAGACAAAGACGGACACTCACTTGCCCTGTGTTTTAGAGCCTCTGAAAACACTGGAGGGTCAGCTGTAAGTTGGTAGTAACTTGAGGGCACATATCAACAAAAACAATGGCTTATGCACCAAATGTGATTGTGTCTCTTTTTGTATGGCCTATAAGCTAAGGACAGTTTCACAATATTAAGTGGTTAAAAAAAAAAGACTATTACATGATTTATGAATATTTTCTGAACTTCAAATTCCAGGGTCCATAAATAAAATTTGTTGCTACACAGCCATGTTATCTCATTCACATAATTACCTCTATGGCTGCTTTTGTGCTATGGCAGCAGAGCTGAGGAGTTGGTACAGAGGGTTTATGTCCTGAAAGGATGAAAATGCTTGCTCTGCAGCCTTTTACAGGAAATGTTTGCTGGCCCTTGGACAGCTAAATAGAAATCAAGCCAACTTACCCATCAGGGAGCTCTAGAGTAAAGGGCCTAGTGGCAAGAAGCTATACTGCAACCCAAACGGCACACAGATTGGATCCATCAGCTGCTTCACAGGAGAAGAATGGGCAGTCTCCTCCCGTGTAATTTGCTGCCTCTGAAAACCCGCTGGAGGGTCAGCTATAGGCCAGTTCAGACTCGACAGTTCATAACAACAATAACAACACCCAACACGAGCTCTTAACTTCCACATTCTGGTGGTCTACCTCGTGGAACCTCCTGCCATGCACAGGAAATGACAGTTCTATCTTTGTTGGGGGTGAGAGGGATGAGAAACCTCCATTCTCTCAACAAATGGTTGAGTGAGAAGGACTGGTACCTGCCCTGCTCAACTTTGTCAATTCAATAGATGTCATTCATTTAGGTCTAAAATGAAAGGGTTCCACTTTTGGCATTAAAGGACCCCTTTAAAAAGGAGGGGTGTGGTGTAGGATTGTTCAACATGGCTCTCCTAGCTCATTGGCTTTTACTATTGTCACTTAGCTGACCACCACTTGTCTGAGTGGCAACATACAAACAAGGTGGGCAGAAACTAATGAGGGGATTGGTCAGCCTTGCCGTTCTGCCAGGTTTAAAGGGAGACGCCCTGTGGCAGGAAATAGGACTCACAGTACCAGCATGAAAGAAGCAGAGAATGCAGCAAGGGTCCTTCAGGGCCAAAGTGATTCCTGTGAAAGAATGGAGACTCTACAGTAGCCACGAACAAGCACAGGCCAACGTGGACAGCGCTGACCAAGGACAGTTGCCCCACAGAGTCAGAATCAGGGCTGGGGTCTTTCATCCAAGAAAAAGGAAGGATGGAGGAGGGAGACGTCAAAACTAGCAGAGCTCTGCAGGGAGTTGTGGTGGCTTAGTGATAAGGAGCTGCCAACCCAAAGACAAGCAGTTCGAATCCACCAGTTGCACCATGGCAGAATGATGGATATTCTCCTCCTGCTCGACTTACAGCCTCTGAAAACCCACTGGAAAGTCAGCTATGAGTCTGTTTCAACTCAACAACAAATAAAAAGAGCGCTTTGTAGTACTGACCTAAAGTCATGAGGCTAAAGGTCAAAGGACAAAGGGCCTGTGAGCCCACTTGAGACACTGCCCAGACTAAAGAACTGTAGAACCTGAATTGTAATGTGTTAACTTCCCTAAAAAACCAATATCATGAGTGTGATCTGTGACCATGGCAAAGGACTACAGGACCCAGGAGCTGAGTACTTAGAGCCCTGGGAAGATGTGGGAGTATTGGGATATGTCTGACTTCACTTCACAGGAATTGGTTTTATTCTGTTGATGTTCTGGATGGCAGTTATTTCCCTTTGTGGAGTTATTGGAGGTCAGGCACGGCCATCCCCACGCTGATCCCACTTGGTTGGGTTTTTTGTTATTGTTCTTATTTTTTTTTTTTTAAATATTATTATATCCTAGTTTACTTAAAAGCTCGCATACATTGTTTTTCATACTGATCTTTCCTATTTCCTTTATCCACTCATCTCTCCACCCATCAAATTGTGTGACCCTATAATTAACACCTCCTCCCCTGCCTATCCTCACCCCTCTTCTCCCACCCTTCCCCTCTTGGATCCTCATACAGGATCTACAATAATGATCTTAAACAGTATTTGTCCTTATGGGATTTGCGTGAGTTCACTCAGCCTAATGCTCTCCAGTCTCTCCAAAGTCCGGTAGTGATTTACAAAATCATTGCTCCTGCTTGCTGCATACTATTCCATCTGTGAATGTACCCTCATTTCTCAATCCATTCCATTGTGGTTGGACATTTGGGCTGTTTCCATGTTCTTGCTGTGGTGAATAATGCGGCTATGAACATTAGTGTACAAGTTTCTGTTTGTGCCTCAGTCATCATTTTCTCAGGGTATATTCCAAGCAGGGGAATAGCTGAGTCATACGGAATTTCTATGTTCAGCTTTCTGAGGAAACGGTCCCACTTGTTTTACTGTGAGTAATAATATTTGGTAATTAATTTTCCAAAGGACCTCCTTGTAAAAAAGGAAGAAAGGTCTGTAGGACGATAAAATGAAAAATAATTACTGGTCTATGACTCCCCAAACCACCTGCTACTAAATATAAGGCAAGTTATCTCAGACACTTAATTAGTCTGTTCGCTCATTTGTTCATCTGCTGACTTGACAAATATTTGTTGGTGGCCTGCTCTCAATTTAGCAAAGAGAATGAAATAGCTTACGTGCCTACGTGCCAGGCAGCTTACTGAGAATTTTCTGGAAATGATCTGATTTGAAATCCATGACTGCCACACAAAGTGGATGACTATATTCCCATTTTACAGATGAAGAACTCAAGACTCTGACAAGTAGCATTATGGCCAGTGTCTGCATCCAGTTACTTGCAGACTCCAGTTGCTGGGTCATCCCTGCCCTCGTGCTGCTTTCTTCAGCCACTAGAATGACACAGCCACACACAGTTCAGAGTGACAAGTGGGAGTGGTGTGAGGAGAAGAGTACAGAAATGGCAGAAAGGGGAGACTGGAGCAGGAGGCTGGGGCAGCGGGAACTCACCATTCAGCAGCCAAGTGATTTGGGGCACCGGGGTCCCCTGTACAGAGCACTTCAGCATGAAGTCCTGGCCCTCAATGACAGTGCAATCCTTCAGAACACTGGAGAAGGAGGGAGCCACCCCCGTCATGGTAGGCCCTGCACAGACAGAGAGCACACAGGCCGTGTTAGCACTGAGGCGTGGCCTCTCTGTGACTGACTAGTCACTGCCTCACACACTGACCCTTCACTGCCCTGGGTGCAGGTGTTAAAAAACACCTCCTTGCCTATCTTTGCCTGAATCTACCTCTGCAATCAAGAAGCTCTGGTGGCTTAGTGGTAAGGAGCTGTGCTGCCAACCCAAACACATGGGGTTCAAATTCACCAGCTACTCTGTGGGAAAAAGATGGGCAATCTCCTCCAGAGCCATTAAACTGCCTCTGAAACCCCACTGAAGGGTCAACTGTGAGTTGGTTCTGAATTGGTGTATGTAATGACAATGACATTCAGGGAAGCAGGTAGCACTACGTGTGTACAGACCAGGAGTCTGAGGCACCGTGACCAGCAGGGGCTTTTCACAGCCACCACATGCATTTCCACATTTGGCAGCAATCAGATCTCTAGACCTGCCTTCTCTCATCTCCGTGACTCAGGCTCCTTTAGTCTTGTCTCAACTTTAACTATCTTGAAGCATCCTGTCTTTCCTGGTCCTAGTCTATTAGTCACTATCTTGTAGAATCTTTAATAAAGACCCTGGTGATAAAGAACATGGCTGCAAACCAAAAGGCTGGTGTTTTGAACCAGTCACTCTGTGGAGAAACATGGGACCCTCCGCAGGCAGAAAGAGTACAGCCTTGCCAGCTTTATAGGCGGGGCTACTCTCTTACATTGGTCTCCATGAGTCAGAATAAACTTGAGGGCAATGGATTTAGTGGGAGCTTTATTAGTTTCTTCTTTAATGTGTATCATTAGTGATTACACAGGCTTTTCAATATATTACCACTTGTTACAGACCACATGCACATTGTTAAAGACATTTAAATTTATCAAAATGATTCATTATTTCTAATTTGTATACTGTATTTACATTGGGAAAAATTCAAGTTATATAAAACCATATAAAAATGAGGCGTTTCCAGCTCTCAAAAAGTTGCAAATAGAAATACCATTTGACCCAGCAATTCCAATATTGGGAATTTATCCTAAAGAAACTATAACTGCCACCCAAGCAGATATATGCACACCCATGTTTATTGTGGCTTTGTTAACAATAGCAAAGAGTTGGAAACAACCCAAGTGCCCAACAATAAACAAATGGCTAGAGAAGCTGTGGTATATTCACACAATGGAATACTATGCAGCACTGAAAAACAAGGAATTCATTAAATATTACACAAAATGGGTGACCCTGGAGGACATTATCCTGAGTGAAATATCTCAGTCACAAAAGAACAAATATTGCATAGGGCCACTGTTGTAAAATGGGACTGACACTGAGATGGAGGGAAGACAGAGAAAGAGGGGATGAATGATATATACTGCATTGAAACAGATGAGAGAAAGAATTGTTTAAAAGGGATATATGATTAGGTATTATTGTCATGACAGGAGTCCAGAATGAAGGCTGCACAGTGGAGTGGACTTGGGGGCAGGGATTGCATAACAATGAAAGAGTTTTACTTTTCAAGGAGAAGAGTGAATTAGGGAGAGGGGGCAGGCAGGGAGAAAAGTACAACAATGAATGACTAGAAACCCTAAGTCTCTGTAAACTTTCATTAAAATTAATAAAAAAAAGAAAGAAAAATACCAAAATATCTGTCATTAAAGAATTGAGCAAAAGAAAAAAAATATTTTCTACTGGTTTACTTACAAATTTCGTATACATTGTTTTTCACACTACATCCTTCCCATTTCCTTTACCCACCTTTTCCTCTACTGACATGGGGTTTTAAAAAAATTATCTTACGTTCTAGTAAAGCTTTATAAAAACAAAACAACTACCAATTAGACCTATTTGTATGGATCTACTTCTCAGTTCTCAATTCTGTTTCATTAATATGATCAATACTAGAGTGTCTCATGATTACTGTAGCTCTGTAAGTAAATCTTGCTTTTGGTGTTTTCAAACATTTATTTGAGTGAGAGTTTACAAATCATAGGGGTTTTTCATTCATATGCATTTTGTGTTATAACACTGCAATTACACTTTCATTCAATCTACACACATTTCTTTTTAGGATGATAGAAATGTAAAACTAGATGGTGGTGCGGCTGCACCGCCGTGATCATACCGAAAATGACTGAAGGGTATACTTTGAAAGGCAATTTTTATGTTATTTGAATTGTATCTCAATAACTCACTCATTGTTATAGAGTTGGAGCTGACTCAGAGCTGAGCCTTGACTGGATTTTTGAGGCTGCATATTTCATAGGAGGAAACTGTTCATTTTTTCTCCCCACAGGGCTGCTGGTAGATTAGAATCAATGGACTATGCCAACAGAGTTCCCTATATTGCAATAAAGCTGTTGGGGGAAAATAGGGAGTCAACCTGAAATGAAAAAGCCCAATATTAATTTGACTCTATTTCTGTAAATTCACAAATGAGGAATCCTTAGGATAAAACGGGCTCTTGGTACATCATTAATTTCTGTAGTCACAATACACCTGTTTGTCACTTGCCCAGACACAGAGCCCTGGTCTGGATGATGAGGCATGGCTGGTAGACTTCTGAACCCTGCCTACAGGCATTCACATTAAACATCTCCCAATGTGCTCTTACTCTTTTTGAGTTGTTTAAAGTAGAACAAGCGAGCTGTAACTGTTAACAACCTCAATCTCTTCTTCCATCATGGTGCTGCCAATTGGCCCAGCGGTGAGAATCTTTGTTTTCTTGATGTTGAGCTCCAATTTATAAGACTATATAATCCTTGACCTTCTGCAGCAAGCATTTCAAGTCCTCCTCAAACTAGGTTGTATCATCTACATAATGTAGGCTGTTGGTGAGTCTTCCTCCTATCCTGATGCCACATTCCTCCTCACAAAATTCATATAAATTGAAAAAGTATGGAGACAGGACTTATCCCTGATCCACTCCCTTCCTGATTTTGAACTATGCAGTGTTTCACTGCTCTGTTCTGAGGACTGTTTCCTGCTTCAATATAGGTTTTACATGAGCTTACAGTTAACACCTTACTTGGCTCCACAATTAACCCTCTTGGCACCAGCTGTCAGGATATCAAAAGATAGACTGCATTAGGTAAAGCTGCTGTCAGGGACCTCTCCAGAGTATTGAAAAGCAATGATGTCAGTTTAGAGACTAAGGTGCCCTTAATCCAAGCCATGGTCTTTGCAATTACTTGCTATGCATCTGAGAACTAGACAATGACTAAAGATGACCGAAGAAGAACGGATGCCTTTGAAATGTGGAGAAGAGTCTTGAATATATTACGGACCACCAAGAAAACAAATAGGTCTGTCTTGGAGAGAGTGAAACCAAGTTTCTCCTTGAAGCTTAGAATTTTGAAGCTCTGTCTCACATATTTTGGGCATGTGGCCAGGAAGGACCAATCCTTGGAGAAGGACATCATGCTCAGAAGAGTGGAGGAATAGCACAGGAGAGGAAGACCCCAGATGAGACAAACTGATACAGTAACTTAGGGCAATGGGTGTTAGTATGTCAGAGTCAGTGAGACTGTCTCAGGACAGGGCAGGTTTCAGAGGTGTTGTACATAAGGTTGCTATGAGTCACAGGTGACTTGATGGCACATAACAATAACAACAAAGTAGGACATAAGCAAGATCCTCATAGTGTAATTATTGACGCTATTGGCATTTCTAATAATCTAAGTTTCCTATAAGTTCTTGCTTTTTTTTTGCAACTTATTAATGGAAAAAAATTGGTAAGGCTATTTGTTTGTAGAGTTTTTAGAAGTCTACAGTCTTACTGGTTTTAGCCTGGTGAGGCTGTTTAATACATTCCCCAATGGTATGACCTTACACCTAGAATTAAATGCATTCAAAGAATATTAAAGTTTCAGAAATATGCTTGTGTTACAAGAGCAAATTAGGATAGAAAACAGTATAGATAGCATAATTCAAATTGTGTTTAAGTAAAAAGTAAACTCCCAATATTATAATTAAGTAATCATTTTCTATTTTGTCTAAATTTCCTTTAATGAGCATACAATCCTTTTATGCACAGAATTATAATAAGTACAAAATATATGGGATCTCACAATGTTATGGATTGCTGTATATTCTCCAGAAATCTATGCTCTAATCCTAACTATCAGGACTTATGGTCCTCAGTCATGAGGTCATTCTAGAGCAAGGTGGATACTAATAAAATATTATTTGTATCCTTATAAGAAGTGATGAAAAACAGGCACAGAGAGAAGAAAGTCATGTGAGGCAGGAGGCAGAGACTGGAGTGTGAAAGAAGCTGAGGAATAGAGAGGGCCCCCCAGGAACTGGAAGAGACAAGAAAGTTGACTTCAGACAGAGTATGGTCCAACTGGGACCTTAAGTTTGAACCTCTGGCCTCTAGAATTGAGAGATAATAGATTTCTGTAGCCTCTAAATTTGTAGTAATTTGTTATGCCAGTTGTAGGCAACTAACACATCATCCCATCTTACTCTAAAGCCATACATTTAGTGAATGCTGTTAGTTCTCTGTGGTTAAAAAAATGAGTCATAGCAAATACTGTATAAGACCATAATCAAAAGATAACTTGTAAATCATGTATCCATGGGGAGATGGGTAGGAGCAGAGGGTGAGGATGGGCAGGGGGGTAATCATAGGGTCACACACCTTGATGGGTGGAGAGAGGGGTGGGTAAAGGAAATGGGAAAGATCCATTGTGAAAGACAATATATACACACTTTATAAGTAAATCAGTATAGAATAAAAATTTTATTTTAAAAAAAGTGAGTCACAGCATTACTCTGACATCTGATGAACCTTAAACAGGTAGTTCTGAGCTGGCTTGGGAGTAGGGTATATGGAGTTGGAGTTTATTTTGAGATGATCCTAAAGTGAATTACTGATTAAGAACAACTGGCCAGAAGCAATATATCTGGCCTTGGCATGTGGGTGCTGATATTTGATGGTATCTCCTAGACTAGAGCTAGGGCTCGAGTGGTGGAATGTCCACAATGTAGGGTGCACTCCATGAATGTGAGAACCTAGAGAAACCAGGGTGACCTCACAGAGAACCTACGGTGATCTGGAGGAACGCACTCACTTTTCACCAGGAGGGTCCAGCTGCAGGACACCTGACCTCGGACGCTGGAGGCTGTACAGCTGTATTTCCCACTGTCCCTCACGCGGGCTCTCAGCAGACAGAGAAAGTGGGAGCCAGCATCTTCATAAACCTCAATGGTGCCTTCTCGCCTCTTGATGGGCACACCGTCCAGGAACCAAGTCACTTCTGGCTTTGGGACCCCTGAAACTATAGGTTCAAGCAAAAGACATGAGACCCCTACAGAGTTCATTGTTTTGGGTCAGGGCGGCAATAAAAGGACTCAGTCTTGGGTGCCTCCTACTTTCTTAACCTCAATCTTCTGCTCCCAAAGTATGAACATCCTAACACACAGTTAGGGGCTTCAGGGAGGAGGAATACAAATGTAAGGGGCCAGGTCTCCAGGGCAGCCATGGCTGGGAGAAGGGAGGAAAGAGCAAAGTAGCTTCTGATCTTGGAAGAGGGTGGTTGTGGGAGAAATTTGCACACAGGATTGATGCTGTATTCAACACCGAGCAATGGGTCATGTTTCTCCAGAATGAGGGGCATTACTAGTCGAGCCTTGCATGGCAGTTTCTTGGATGGCCTCGTTCAAGGTGATGGGGTGAACGCAGGAGGCTCTGCATCAGCAGTGTACTGAAGCAGGGGGGCTACCAAGGGGCTGTGTTTTGGGGACCAGTGACACCAGATAACTCTACTCACCCTCACATCTGAATGTGACTCTTTGATCCTCGCTCACTTCCTGGCTCTGGGGTTTGCTCTCAAATTTGGGGACTGCTGACTCCCTCCAGCTCTCCAAGGGGACCTTCCTGGCAGCAACCTTGCTCACATGTTGTTGGTTCTGGAGATCAGACTCTCTTGAGTGGTGGGTGGCTGGAAGGGACACTGCTGGCCTCTTCCGCTCTTCTCTGGGGGGTGTGAGGGCCCCTGAGGCTGGGGTGCTCTGCTTGGACTGGGTTTTTGCTGCCTGCAGGGTGATAGTGCTGGAAGTCATCTGAAGGACAGGGGCCTTCAGGACTTTTCTGGGGGAGTCCCCCGGTGACTCCACTTTGGACTCCCTCAAGGGCTGAGGTTGGCTGTTGGTGGCCCAGGCAGGGGAGGCATCCTTCTGGGTTCTGGAACAGTCCTGACTTCTGGTCGCAGTCTCTAGGCTGCTCCGTTTGGATCCCTCTGCAAGTCCATTGGTTACTTCCCTCCTGACGTCTGCACTGGCAGCCTGTGTGCCTCTCACAGATGACCTGTGTGACAGTGCGGAGGGGAAAACCCGGGAAAGGGAGGTACGATAGCATCTGGTTACTCACAGACATTACCTGGCAGAAGGCAGATTCCAGGAATGACAAATGACCACAAATTAAGAGCAGTTCTGTTTCCTTGGCACTTTTCTGTTTTCCAACCCAGAAAGTAAGCAGCTACTCTTGGCACTTCCCTGTCCCTCCTTACTCACACCAGAGCCCCATTTTCTCTAGAGTTCTTCAATCTGCCTTTCCCCCTACACTCCATTTCCACTAGTGCTTCCCCAGTTTCCAAACATCCAGCTCGTTCTCCCTTATCCTCTCTGCCCCTCTCAAATCCATTTTCCACAGAGTAACCATAGTCAGTCTTCTAAAGGTAGAAACCAAATTATGTCGCTCCAAGCTTAAGAACTCTTCAGCAGCTCCTCTAGGAAACTGAAAATAAAACTGAGCTCCTCAAGCCGCCTGTAAGGACAGCCCTCCACGAGCCAGCTGCAGCCTCCCTCCTGAGCCTCATGGTCTCCACAGCAGGCAAAATTGCAGCCACATGAGTGTTTGGGGCACTCAAGCATTCCCACTTCTCCTCTGTTTTCATATTTTCTATTTTCTCTTGAAGGAGCTCCAGGAAATAAGGGCAACTAAGGTAAGGAGATGGCTGCTAACTGAAACATTGGTGGTTCAAACACACCCAGGGATTAGAAGATAAAGATCAGGTGCTCTGATCCCATAAAGACTACAGCCAACAGGTGAGGGAATTTGTAGGGCAATTTGTAGGAAATTTACTTCATCACATAGAGTGACACTTGAAGGCCCATATCATACCATGCCGTGCCATGCCATGCCATACCATACCTACCAACATCACGTCACATCATAACATAACATAACATAACATAACATAACAACATAACATAACATAACATAACATAACATAACATAACATAACATAACATAACATAACACAACATAACATAACATAACACAACATAACATAACACAACATAACATAACACAACATAACATAACATAACACAACATAACATAACATAACACAACATAACATAACACAACATAACAAACAACATCTCTCTGGAACACTTTCTCCTTGAGTTTTTATTTACCTAGTCATGATAAGGAGATCTAGAGGCCTAGCAGCAGCGAGCTAATAGAGATGTACAATCTAATACAGTATATCTAACTAGCAAGGAGTTGTATTTCTATCCCAAAGGCAACCAGTTCGAATCTACTAGCAGCTCTGAGGAAAAAAAGACAGGTAATCCCCTCCCATGTGACTTATGCCTTTGAAACCCGCCCTGCAGGGTGAGTAGATTCCAACTCAGTTATGAGAAGTCATGATCATGTTTTGTAGTTCTGAGCTCTAAGATAAAATCCTGGAAAAGGCTGTCCCGATAGCCTAACCTAAATGAATGTTGATTTGTAATCCATATATCTGCAGTTTCTAAGTATGTACCCATGCCACCTTGCCTAATGCCCTTTTCTAGACTAGACTGTTTGCTCATTTGTTTAGACCCAGTGTTTAGTGCTGAGCCTCTGGGGTGTCAAAGCCCTTGAAAATTGGCTTTTCTATCCATTGTGTTGGGGGCATGGTTTACAACTACCTTAGCCATGGACACATAGTCTTATAAATCATCAACAACATCTGTGGGGTGGGAGGGAAGAGAGAGAGAGAGAGAATGATGGAGAGAGGGTGAAGAGACTATATGGCATTGGTGTGAAGAGAGGAAACTTGGAGACGTAGCCACAGTTAAAGGTTTTGCTTGCTGAACTGAAACCTGGAAAAGTTGACTTGTAATTGCTCTGAGATCAAGTCTGCTGAGTAAGTGAGGAAACCAGTGGCTTCTTGCATTTGTGCTGTTGAACTGAAACCTGGACTTTCACTAATTGAGGAATTGTGTCTTGCTGTTAATCTGGCTTGGGACTATTGGACTAAATCTGGACTTGTATTGGTGATATTCTTTGCCTCCTCCAATCTCCAACCTATCTTCCTAATAAACCCCACAACTATATGAGTAAAGTCTCTGAGTCTTGCAACAATCATGTGGGCTTTAGTAAAAATAACTGCAAGAGCATGTGGAGGGGTGGAAAGTCTGACTATGTAGCTCTTTGTATGGTGTCGGGGTACGTGAACAGGACAGATTGGTCCTTAGAGGAGGATATCATGCTCAGAAGGCTGGATGGACAGGGGAGGGAGACCCCGGATGAGATGGATTGATACAGTAACTGGGACAATGGGGCTTGGTGTGTCAAAATTAGTGAGACTGGCTCAGGACAGGGAAGGATTCAGAGCTGCTGTACACAGGGTTGCTATACATTGCAGGTGACTCAGTGGCACATAACAACATACTCTGGCAGGTTTGGAAGCAGGAGTGGCAACCACTTCTTAAATAACATGCTTCTTGAAAATCTATGAGCTTTGATAAATGTCGATAGTTACAAAGGGGCTTCAGACCTTTTGTTCATAGGGTCGCTATGAGTCGTGCTCAACTGGAAGGCAATGAACAACAACAACAACATGGACATTATTGATGGGGACAGTTTCCCTTTTTGAAGTGAGTAGAAGTCAGAGTTGGCCTTCTGCACCTTACAAATGCCCTTTTTGCAGCTCCACACAGGAAATGAAGTTCTTGATGTAGGTTTGCTGAATGAATGAATGCATTACGACCTGAAGAGTGGTAAGGCCCCCTTTTAAAGCAAAGCATCTTTTTAAAGGATGGTAAGTGAAGATGCCACATAGATACTAAAAAAGATGACACTGAAATGACTAATCCCCAATCTCTCAGAGTCTCAACACTGGCATCCTTCCTGATGTGGAACTTGTACTGTAACACAAAAGCAAAACAAAACATCCAAATACCACCAATAAACAAATGGATAGAGAAGCTCTGGTACAATCACACAATGGAATACTATGCAGCACTGAAAAACAAGGAACTCATGAAATATTATAAAAGATGGATGATCCTGGAGGACATTATGCTGAGTGAAATATGTCAGCCATAAAAAGACAAATATTGCATAGGGCCACTGTTTTAAAATGGGACTGGCATCACGGTTGAGGGAAGACAAAGAAGGAGGGAATGGATAATGTATACTGCATTGAAACAGATGAGGGAGAGAGCTGTTTAAAAGGGATATATTATTGGGAATTATTGTCATGACAGGAGTCCAGAATGAAGGCTGCACAGTGGAGTGGACTTGGGGGCAGGGATTGCATAACAACAAAAGAGTTTTACTTTTCAAGGAGAAGAATGAATTGGGGGGGGCAGGGAGAAAAGTGCAACAATGAATGACTGGAAACCCTAAGTCTGTAAACTTTCATTAAAATTCACAAAAACCCAAAAATCAATCAAACAAACAAAAAACCCATCCAAATAAAAATGAAGCCAAAACCAGCCAATTCTCCCTTCCTCCCTGATGATTCAGAAATTCAGTACATTTCTTCCTAACAACACCTCTTTTCCTTATAGGGCATTTCAGGTTGGAAACTGTAAGAATCACAAAGGTTTGACATACCTGTTGATGTTGTCCAAGCCTGAGAAAAAGGAGGAAGAACAGTTAGTGGACTATTTTATTCACTAAGAAGAGAACATAATAAAGCAGCAATCCATTTAACTTGGGGAGTTTCACTTCGTGAGCACGTCCCCATCACCAGCTTGGTTGCCCTGCTTCTGAACACCTTTGGTTAAGTTGATGAACCCACCCTGCCCTGGGCACACTGGTGGCGTTTTGGGTACTGTCCTTCCCTCCTTCTGCCTGGCATGGGCTCTCCCCTAGTGACCTCTGCGACCACACCCTGAGGGCACACCACTTGTTCCTGCTCACTAGCTTATAAAACTCAACCTACAGACTCACAAAAATATCTACTGAAAATTCCAAACTCAGACACCTTTAAGTAGTACATGTCCTTAAAAAAAGCCCCAGACAACCCTTCAAAAAGGGATCAGTTTTGATAAATAACTGCTTTAAAAATTTATAAAGTATTATTTAATTTCATTCTTTAAAAGCAAAATATACACTCAGTAATTTTTTCTATCATAATCTTGAAATAACTTTCACCATGGCAAAATTTCAAAACTACATACCAGTAGAGAGAAAGATAAAACAAGTCCTGAGTGGTATCAGCCAGATTAAGGCCCTCTCAACATTTTACCATTTTTATCAATCCCTTTTATTTTTTTGCTTATTTTCATCCCCCAGTCCCCACTCGCCTGCTGGAATCTTTTAAAGTCAATATAGGACAGTTTATCATTGTGCCATTATGTACTTCTGAACTGTTGTTGTTTGTTGTAGACAGCTTTTAATTCAATCGTAGGGCATTAAAGAGGTTTGAATCCACCAGCTGCTCCAGGGGAGAAAAACAGGCAGTCTGTCCAGTTAGATTTCAACAGAAACATTCTCACTGAGTGAGAGCCAACTCCTTGCTGCCCCTCCAGCGGGTTTTCAGGCTATAAACCTCAGGAGGAGATGGTCCATCTTTCTTTTGGAGATGGAGATTGCTCACCTCTACCTCATGGAATAGATGGTGGATTCGAACTGTTTGCCTTTGGGTTGGAAGTACAACTCTTTACTCGCTAGGCGACTGGAGGGTCAGCTAGGAGTTGATTTTTACTTGACAGTAATGACAGAAAGTGAGAGAGCACTTTGTCATTTTCCTGGCGTTGCAGAGCCCTGGAATGATGCAAGTGGCTAACATGCTCCAATACTGACCGGCCAAGTCTGAGCCCACCCTGAGGTAACTTAGAAGAAACGTATGGCGATCTGTTCTGAAAATCCAGCCACCGAACCCCCTGCAGAGTAGTTCTACCCCAATACACACTCATTCCTCATGTTAGAATCAACTCAAAGACAAATGATTTGTTTATTGATTTGTTTCAATTTTCAGGTTAAGGACAAGGAAAGGGTGAGTGAGAAATACAATGTTCTAGACACCTAACAGCAGGGCCTCATTCAGCTGTGGTTTATGAGGCAAAGTCTCTGATCAGGACCAAGATTATTTTTTTTTTAACATGTTGTTGTTACATGCAGTCAAGTCGATTCTGACCCATATTGACCCTATGTACAACTGCTCTGAAGCCTGCCCTATCCTGATCCAGTCTCATGGACGCCAACACAGCTACACCCATTACCCCAGTTATTGTATCAATCCATCTCATCTGGGGTCTTCCTCTCCTGCACTGTCCCTTCACCCTTCTGAGGATGATGTCCCTCTCCAAGGACTGGTCAATCCTTGAAATATGCCCAAAGGTATGTCAAATGGAGCCTCAAAATCTTTGCCTCCTAGAAGCAGTTTGGTTTTATCCTCTCTAGGATGAACCCATTTGTTCTCCTAGCAGGCCATGGTATATTCAATATTCTTCTCCAGGACCACAGCTCAAAGGCACCAATTCTCCTTCTGTCATACCTAATCATTGTTCAGCTTTCTGATGCATAACAAGTGATTGCAAAGACCATGGCCTGGAGCAGGCCCACTTTAGTCTCTAGACTGACATCTTTGCTCTTCAGCACTCTGGAGGGGTCCCTGACAGTAGCTTTTCCAACATGATTCGTCTTTTGATTTCCTGACAACTGGTGACAAGAGTGTTGTGAAACTAAGCAAGCTGAAATTGTTAACAATCTCAGTCTCTTCTTTGTCAATTGGCCTAATGGTGAGAATCTTTGTATTCTTAATGGTGAGCATAATAAAGCACTATTTCACAGAACTTGCTTCAGTTAAACATGTTTATACACATATGTGCATTCTGGGTTGCAATGTACAATATATTTCTTTCTGTGAATTATGAAAAATAGGCACACAAAAGAAAAGGTAAAGAGAGCAAAGAGGAAAATTTCTTAAAAAAGCAAGGAGGCATGGAAAAGAAAATGGTTATCTCCTTTCCGTGTCCTCAAATCCAGCCCTAGTCAAGGTTTCTGCTACAGTGAAGGAACAACAACCCCTTTTCTCATTAGTTCCTCCTGCTTCCCCAGGAAGTTAGAGAAATTGAGGAAAATAGAAGAGACATATTCAAAGATCTTGTAAAGAAAAGAATCATCATGAGGTAGATTGTTGATGGAGGAGGTAGAGATCAGAGGTGATGATGGAACATCTAGTGCGTGCGAAGAGGAAAGTGGGGATCCTGGGATAGCAAGAGTTAAGTTGAAGGAAGATCTGTTTTGAAGGGTAGAATGGATGATAAGCCTTGTTTTAAACAGGTCAAATTTAGGGTGATGTCAAGACATTAGCCATGTCCATATCTCTAACCTTCAATTATACATCTAAAAAGAGAGCTTGAATGAGAAGAAAAGACCAAAGACCCAGACATGAGGGTGGAGTGTGCAGACACAGTGAGGGTGGCAGCCTGCCTCCTAGCTCCTCCCTTTGGACAGGGACTATGATGCCTACCCCACCGCCCTTACTTCTGGTTAAAGATTTCATTCTGGGCAATGCATGAGTGTGTAAACACGCAATGTGTACACACACAGATGCACTAGGGTTCAGATATCAGAGGAGACTCATTCTTCACTATCTCCCCACACCCCCACCAGGAGATACCTTGGATGGAAAGCTCAGCAGACATGGAGGCCTTGCCTGACCCATTGACTACCATGCACGTGTACACGCCCACATCTTCCTGGCTGACTTCCTGGATTTCCAGTATCTGTGCTCCATTCTTCTCAGACATGGACACACGGGCACTTGGCTGCAGAGGAACCTCTCCCTGAGGACAGTAATAGAGTAATTTGGTCATTAAAAACCTGCTCACTTCTTGGCTGTGTTTCTTTCTCCTATTACCCATGGTAGGACAGAGACACCATAATAAGGTAGCAAAGCCCTCTGGGTCAACATAACAAGATATCAGCCTTTTATTAATCTAGGGGCCTGACTTGAGGTTTATGCATATGGTGTGGTATTTGGTCTAGGTTAGAGCCTTTGCCTGGAAGTTAACTTTATTTATATTTAAAGAAAACTTTTATACTTGTTTACTTACAAAGTTCATAAAAATTGTCTTTCACACCAGATCTCTCCCGTTTCCTTTACCCACCCCGCCCTCCACCCATGTGTGACCTATGATTACCTCCCCATACCCATCTTCACCCCTCTGTTCCCTCCGTCGTCCCCCTTAGGCCCTCATACATGTTTTACTATTTATCCTTCTATTTCTACAATACTGGTCTTGTACAGTATTTGTCTTTATGGGACTAAGTTCACTTAGCATAATGCTCTCCAGTCCCTCCCAAGTTAGGTAGTGATTTACAAAATCATTGCTCCTGCATGCTGTATATTATTCTATCATGTGAATGTACCATAATTTCTCAATCCATTCAATTGTGGTGGGACATTTGGGCTGTTTCCATGTTCTTGCACTGGTGAATAATGCTGCTATGAACATTGGTGTACAAGTCTCCTTTGGTGCCTCAGTTCTCATTTTCTTGGGGTATAGTCCAAGCAGTAGATTAGCTGAGTCAGATGGAATTTCTATGTTCAGCTCTCCAAGAAAATGCCAAACTGCCTTCCAGAGTGGTTGTACCATTTTACTGTCCCACCAACAACATCTAAGAGCCTCTATCTCACCACATTGTGTCCAACATTTATTACTTGCTGTCATGTTAAACTTTGCCACTGCTACTGGAATGAGATGATATCTTATTGTGGTTTTTTTATTTGCATCTCTCTTTTTACTAGTGATTTTGAGGATGGAAATTAACTTTAAAGAAACTCAAGTTTGAGGTTGTTGTTGTTAGGTTCTAATGAGTCAAGCATGACTCATAGGGACCCGATGAACACCAGATCTCAAACTTTATTTCAGCCTTCCTTTGCTTTCTTTTTCTTTTTTTCTCTTGGATCAGTTCAGTAAAGGTTCCATCATTCTTTTATCTAAGAATTTCATCTTTGAAAATCCTACTTTTTCTTGACCTTGTCTCAACTGTAACTTAAGGCACCTTACAGCCTTGTTAATTCCCACCTACTCTATGCTGCCTCTGCTTCTCCCTTGCCCATCACTCCCTCCACCTTTATCTTTGTTCAGCATTGAATGATTACAAAGCCCTTCATGGATCTTCCCTCCAGTTTTCTGAAGTGTTGTCACTACTTCCTTACAGAGGGAAACAGAGCTTCAGAGATCAAATGACTTGCCCAAAACCATACACTTTGTGAACCTGCCAGCCACGGCTAGAAATTTAATCTTTTGACCTCAGTTTCTACTCTCTTGAGATTGTCATTCGGTCTTAGCTCCTACATGTTTTCCACTATCATGTAAATTTCAAAATCATGATTAACACTATGGTCTGTACAACAGGGAAGTATGTAAAAGAGGCAAAACCAAACATTATTATAAAACATGTACAGAATCCTTGAAAATCACTTACAGTTGAAATAAAACTAGAAAGACAGACTCTCACTAGTCTTTACAATGGTTCCCAAACTTAGGTCAAAGGCAGAGTAGACAAAAACTTCACCTTGAGCCAGGTAACCTGTGGTTGGGGCCGGCCAGTGATCTTGCAGGAGAATCGTCCCATCTGTCCTTCTTTGACCACCACTCGGCCTAGTTTGGTAGCAAACTTTGGCGGGCACTCGCCCCAGATGCTAGGGCGGGTCTCCACTGCAGGGATGGCAAACCTGTCCCTGAGAAGAAATCAGAATGTAGAGAATCCAGCCAGCAATTCAGACCCTCCTCCCTCCACCCCTATGCAGGTTGGTGCTAGAAACTCAGAAAACACAGTCACCCTAATTCTATGGGAATACAGTAGAAACACATTTCTAATATCCTTTTTGGAAAAATCTGTGGTATTAACATTTATTTTCTTTACCTCCTGGGCATGCAGCTAGATTTCATAGTTAAGTACATCTGAATTCTGATTAGCTCTGGACAACAGAGCAAGACAAGTAATGTACGACTTTCCTAAGCCTGATTTATAAAAACCCCTCTTGTGAGGCTCTATACTTTCTGAAGAGAGACTATATAGTCCTAGAAGATGATGGAGCCACACAATGGAAGGAACTTGGGCCTCAAAGATACTATAGAAGGCTCCCCCCATCTGTTCAGGAATATTTGAATTGGACTCTGAGCAAAAAAGAAACCTTCACTGTGTTATACTATTGTGATTAGAAACTTTGTCTGCTACAGCAGCTATTATATATAGATATAATATTATATATTATAATATATATTATATGTAATTAATATATGTAATATATTACATTATCTATTATTTACCCTCACTAATGTCAACATTCACTCTATTATAAGTATTTATTATAAGTATCACATATTGTTTGCTTCAATTTCTATGTTCTGACTATTGACTCAATAAAGTACCTACAGTTTATGGCCACATCTCTGACTTCCTCAGCATTCAGTAGCTCAGCAAGTCAAAGAGGTTAACACACAGAGGCTGCCTAGATGAGGCTCTGTGTGAGTGACACATTATATATCACAAGGTACTGCTCACTAGTCATTATAACCTAGGATGTCCAAGAAGACTTACTCCCTAGACCTGTCCTGGTGAAGGAAAAAGAATTTTGATTTTTACCCTACCTTGAACATTCCAGAACTTACCCCAAGGATTTGGAAGCAGGTGGACCAGGTCTCTTCCCAAATCCTCCTGTGAGTATGAAACACACAGAAAGCGGCTTTTTAGCATAAAGTTTGCTTTAGCCAACCTGGAGTGATGAGAGTCAGGAAGATTCAACAACAGAGGTGGGTAAGATAATGACGTTGACAGTTAAACCTAATTGAAGTGTACTGGGTCAGGCATAACAGTAGACATTTCACATGCATTATTGCATTTGTTTCGTGCAATAATTTGGTGACGCTGCTGCTACATTATCTTTTTATTTTTCTAAACCAAGGAGAAATAGGAGATTTAGAGAACTTGTACTCATACAAGGTCACAAAGTCAGTAACAGTGGGAGAATCAGGAAGTTAGTTTGGTCTGCCTGGTTGTAGAACACTTAATCACTCTCCTAAGCTCTCCGATATTACAATGGACCCTCCACTTTGTAGTGATCCAAGACTTCTCCCCCGAAATGTCAAGGCTGAAGGCAGGGAAGGAGATTCATATGCACATCTTACTATGTCTATTCATGCCTGGTATAATCAGGACTCCATACTTCCAGACAACAGCAGCAGGCTGAAGTGGAGCAGGGCCACTTACAGACGATGACCCACAGTGGTACCAGCACCCCGAATCAGCAGAGTGCTGCATTGGGCACCTGTCCTGGGTGAGCTGTTCCAAGTCTTGGGTGAGATGCCGGCATACTGGGTGCTGCCTGTGCTGGGTGAGATGCCGGGATGCTGGGTGCTGCCTGTCCTGGGTGAGGTGC
>NW_006399782.1:6792900-6798307 GCF_000299155.1 Elephantulus edwardii | reverse complement strand
GGGATGCTGGGTGCTGCCTGTCCTGGGTGAGGTGCTGGGATGCTGGGTGCTGCCTGTCCTGGGTTGCTGGGATGCTGGGTGCTGCCTGCCCAGGGTAAGGCACTGCCAGCTGAGTGCTCTAAACCCCGAAATCCTGAGTGAGGTGCTGTCCACTGGGTAGGAAGCAGTTAAGCAGCAAACACGGCAAGGCAGCTGAGGTCAGCTCCTCTTATCCAGCCACTGCAGCTGGGCAGGGACGACTCATAATATGATCAGGAAGTAATTATAAAGCAGTGGGCTTTTTGAGGAATGGTGAAGAGGGGAATGGGAACACTTTTGAGATGATGAGGACTCTAGAAATGTTCTGCTCTTTGCCACAAACTGGAATGACTTATAAAACCTCACCCAAGGCAGGCATTGGGAAAGGGTAGAAGTTACTCTGTAATATCAGCAGGCAGCTGCTATGGAGAATTAGCAGGTTGGTTACTGGAAAAGGGTAACCTTGAACTGCCAAGCTGGATCACATCGATATGACCACATAGGAACACAGGAAGGAAGCAGAAAGATCACGGCTCAGCTATTTCTTTGGCAATACCTGGTTTAAGGTTTCACCAGAATCCAAGTGAAAAGGGGTTCATAAACAATACCCGCATCCCTTTAATTTGTTCTCCCTATGACCTGCAATCTGGGAAGTGTGGTCTCCATTTACTATAACTATTGCATAAGCCTTGGATAGTTTTCACTCCACAATGTGAGTTCACTTTTAGCCAACCGATACTCTATGAAAGGTTAATAATCTGATACAAGGGAACATCTTGTGGAAGCATCCACTTAAAGTCAGGATTTGAGGGACCTCTTACACCCCTGGAGGAAGCGCAAGCCACATCTCCCCTTTGGAAATTAGTTTAGCAATAAAGAATCATTAGCTCTAAAGATAGTCTGCTCTTTCACCAATACTTACCTTTCTAGGACTCCTTTTTTTTTCTTCCCCCAAATTAATTTTAATGAAATTTTACAGAGACTTGGGGTTTCCAGTTATTCATTGTTACACTTTTCTCCCTGCCAACCCCTTCTCTCCAATTCACTCTTCTCCTTGAAAAGTAAAAGAAAAACTCTTTCATTGCTATGCCATCCCTCCCCTCAAGTCCACTCCATTGTGCACTGGACTCCTGTCATGACAATACTACCCAATCATATAGGACTTCTTTTAAAGGAAATGATGTTAAAAATAAAAAAAGGGAAGTTTAAAAAGCTATCTGCTATTTAAAACAGGAAAAATGAAAAACAGTGTTAATGTGATACAGTGGAAAGGATGTAAAATTGGCCATATGATTAAATTATGCTTTAAATTATAAGAAACATGCAAAATACATTACAGCATTGTCCCATTTCTTCAGAACACATCAACTGAGTTAGTGCCTTCTCCATTCTACAGAAATCCAATTCGTCCACCATCTTGCCCAAACCAATAATCAGTCCTCTGTCCTTCCCTCACTCAGATGCTCCAGAGCATTTGACCCACGGGGCAGCCCCCCCTCCTCATGGAAGCATTTTCTCCTCTCAACTCTCCAGCTTGTCTTCCTAGCACTACCGTAGAGTAGAGCCCATTCTACCATCCCGTGCTCCTCTGTCCCACCTTTGCACACAGCTGAACACTGGGCATCTCCCTCAGCAACATCTCTTCTCCCCCTGGTGGCAACAGCTTTGAACACTAGCTGCGCACTGTGGCTGTGCGTCCATGTCTCCCACCAGATCTCCACAGGACTTCGAACTCTCTTACCAGAGGCAGTGTCCAGCACATGCTAGATTCCAAACAGTGTTAATCAAATGAATTTTAAGAAAACAGAATGGCATATAGAATTATTTACTCAATGTAAGCACAATTATGTAAGAAATAAATACCCAAACATAGGAAGAGGACACCAATACGTTATTAATAGTTACTTCTTTTAGGTGGTAGGACTCTGAGTTTCATTTCCAGTTGGATTTTCTAAAGTTTCTTAATACAAGAGAACTACTGTATAATGGCAGAGATAAAACAAAATATGGTCTAGGTTACACACAAGGAAAGAAAGGAAGACAAAGAAAAAAGATGCTTGTATCCAGCGGCAAGGATGGAGAAGCTTCATCTCTCATACTTTGTACATGTTGCTAGGAGAGGCTATCCCTTGGAAAGGGACATCATGCTGGGAAGGTGGAAAGTCAGCCTAAGAGGAGAAGACCCGCAACGAGACAGATTAACACAGTGACTACAATAATGGGTTCAAGTGTATCAGAGATGAGGATGGCACAGGGTCGGGTTTCCAATCTGTTGTTCACAGGCTCATTACGAGTCATGCTCAACTCAATGGCCCCAAACAACAACAACAACAACAACAACAACAACAATGACAGCAACAACTGACAAACATCACAGCTCTAGAAATCACCCTCACTCATATTCCCAACTATTAACATTTCCATCTAATCTAGGTGTTGTGCATTGGCACATTCTATGGTATCATTCTGATAAATAGTAAAGAGATTGAGATTGTTAACAACTTTAGTTTGTTTGGCTCCACAATCAACACTCTTGGTACCAGCATCCAGCAAATCAAAAGACAAATTGCATTGGGAAAGTCTGCTGTCAGGGACCTCTCCAGAGTACTGAAGAGCAATGATGTCAGTCTGGAGACTAAGGTGAACCTGATCCAGGCCATATTCTTAACAATTACTTAATATGCATCCAAAAGCTGGACAAGGATTGGGGATGATAGAAAGAGAATAGATGCTGTGGTGCTGGAGAAGAGTATTGAATATACCATGGACTGCCAGGAGAACAAATAGGTTCATTCTAGAGAGGGCGAAACCACACTGTCCCTTGGAGGCAAGTATTTTGAGGCTTCATCTGACATATTTTGGGCATGTTGCAAGGAGGAACCAGTCCTTAGAGAGGGATGTCAAGCTTGGGAAGGTAGAGGACAGTGCAAGAGAGGAAGATCCTTGATGAGATGGATTGATTCAGTGACTGGGGTAATGAGGGTGGGTGTATCAGAGACAATAGGTTGGCACAGGATAAAGCAGGTTTCAGGGCTGTTGAGTATAGGGTTGCTATGAGTCACAAGCGACTCGACAGTACATAACAATAAACAACAACAATGATATCATTCCTACTGGTTCATCTTGGAGTAAAGATTTGATTAAATTGTAATAATTTTCAAAACTCTTGGTAACGAAATGTCTCAATGTGTTCCCAAAAATAAAAATAAAAGCAAAAACTACAGCATTTCCCCAAAGCATAACAAAAGAATGCAGCAAGGAGGGTTTTCCACGTCAGGGGAAGAACATTTTATGGTATGACTAAGAGTAATATAAATAGTTAAAAATGGAATTGTGGAATGCTTATTTTAATGTTGAGTTCACACCAGAGAGTTTTCATCAAAACAGAAAAAGAATTCAGGATAAAATAACTAAGAGGATCTATTTATAGGAAAAAATTTGAAGCTGAAAACTGTCAGATAAGGTAAAACTAATTTGTGAAAGTAAGAAAATCTGGCAGAACAGTAAAGCTATGTAGAAAAAATATGGAAAGGGGAGTAAGGTAGGGATACTAAAAATAGACAAGCAAAGAGAATTGGTGAAGACAGGAGTAAGCTGGTGAAGAAAAAAAGAGTTTAAGACATGAAAGGTATTTTAAACAGATTATTCTGGGATGAGCAGAAGAAAATGCTGGCAGGTTTAGGAGTGAAAAGTTCAACGGTGGAGAAACTAGAAGTAGACGTAACAATTAAAAAAAATATTTTATATTAGTTTGCATATAAAATGTATATACATTGTGTCTCACACATTCCATTCCTTTATTGAGTTTCATAGTATCATTTCCATACACTGTGTTTTATAAAATTAATCACCATTGATCTATGCCCCTTATCACCCTATCTTTTCAGGTCCTTGATAGATCTTTCCTAATTCCTTCACCCCCTCCCTCTGCTCACCAGACTCTGTGACCCTGTGACTTACCCTGTCCACCCTTATGCCCCAGCTCTCTCCCATTCCCCCTTTGGACTTTCATGCACATCTTACCAGATATCCTTCTGTTTTTCCAATATTGGTCTTATGCAGTATTTGTCCTGATGAGACTGAGTTAGTTCACTCAGACATAGCACTTAGCATCAAAGGATATAGAAAGACTGAATAAAGTCAGAATAAGGCTCAAAAAGTGAGTAAATATAACCAAGATTTTAAGGTGTGGGAATGCTTTTAAAGGTGTGAGGTGACAGAATTTATCATTTAAATACATATTTCTCACTAGAGAAAAATTCAATTAGTAACTGTGTTGTGCTAACAGGAGCCAAGCAGCACTGCAGTTGAAAATAGCCTGGAGAGCAGTCATCCTGGTTGTAGTAAACCTCAGAGGGGATTTTAAAGACTATTAATAACAGTGGCTTTCTACACTAACAGGGAGCTCTGGCACTCTATTGGCAAGAACTTGCACTGCAATCCCAAAGACACCAGGTTCGAGTCCACCAGCTACTCTATGGGAGAAAGATGGACAATTTCCTCCTGTGCAATTAACTTCCTCTGAAAATCCACTGGAGGGTCAGCTAAGGGTTGGTTACAACTTGACAGCACACAACAACAGTGGATTCTATCAAGTGAATTGTCTCTTTTTTGAATGAGATATTTAGTAATGCTCCCTTTTGTAATCCTGAATAGAAATTCACTGGTAATCATCCACGCACATAACCTAAACAGCATCAAAAAATGTTAAAACCTATCTATACTATCAAGGAGAAATAAAAGGAAAGTTAATTACAACAATGGTTATTTCAGTACGTAAGTGCTCAAGCAATTTGAAAACACAGGGAAATAATCATAATACCTATCTAGATTTATTTTTTCTTTTTCTTTCCTTTTTTTTAAAATTTTACTTGTTTAATCAGACCCGACTGGCACAGGAGGAGATAGCCCCACCTTCTCCAGCAGAGGATCTGGTGGATTTGAATACCTATCTAGATTAAAAAAATGAATGATAAATAACCACTCTATACAAGTTGCACAGGAAAGTGGAAGGGCAAGTGCTTGAACATTTTTGTTTACATCCTGAAGACTGAGGAATTACAAATTTACATTTGTGGTCTCACACACTTTAGACATATTGTCAGGAGATGCTGGTTCTTGGAAAAAAGATCATGCTGAGAAAAGTAGGTAACTGAAAGAAAGAAAAACTCTCAATGAGATGGACTGATACAGTGAGTGCAACAATGAACTTGAGCTTGGTGGAAAATGTAAGGATGATGTGGGATAAGACAAGGCTTCCATCTGCAGTTCGTAAGGTCACTAAGAGGGGTGGTTGACTAGACAGCACTTAATAACACCAAGATGTGTCTATTTTGGCAGGGAATTATATTGAATTCCTCATATTATGTTATATTGTATGTTGCTGATT
>NW_006399782.1:6782222-6790209 GCF_000299155.1 Elephantulus edwardii | reverse complement strand
TGCCTCCTGCTAGGGACCAGGCTCTGGGTAGGCTATAAGCACAAGAGATCTAACAGAGAAGACACAGTTTTGCTTTCAGGGAGTTTACACTTTAGTGGAAAAGAAAAATACATATAAGAAAAGTAAATGATTATTCACAACCTGAACACAGAATAGCTTAAGTATATAAACAACTGTAAACAGCAAAGAGTGTCGTGGATCACCTAATCCAGACCACCTAGGGATAGTGCAGAAGGGCCTCTCAGAGGAAGTGATGTTTAATCCGAGGGCAGAAGGTGAATAGGGAAACAGTATTCCAGGAAAGGAAGTGCACTAAAACTTTCTGAGAAAAAGTGCAAGAGGCAGAAAGAACTGGAAAGGTCGATGGGGCGGGAACTTAGTAGGTTATCAGGTGGCTGGAGAAGTGGAGAAGAGTCAGATCACCAGGCAGGGCTTTGTTGATGATTTTGAGTTTTAATATAAAAGCAGCAAAAAAAAAAAATATAAAAGCAGCAGTAAATCAGTGAAGGGCTTTAAGAGAAGTAATAAAATTTGACCCATGTATTTTTCAAAGGTATTTTATTATACCTTCATGTCAAATTAATGGAATGTTTTATTCCTATGAAAAATTTGCTTTATCTTAGATTGCATATTAAAATACTCCCTCTCATTTTTCTTGCTGTGCATTTTACATGTAAATTTAGCATCACTTTCAAGATAGGAAAATGTTCTATGAATGAACGTCATTTAAAATTCACTCCTCGCTTTGAAACCAGAGGTGTCATAAAGAAGCAATTTTCCAAATTTATTAGGGGCAACAAACCCATGTAGGCAAAGATGAAAATTGCAATCACCTAATGAATTGAAAATGTCAGTATTCCTCAAACCTCAGAAAGAATAAAAACACACCAACAAAGATGGCCCAGTACTGCGTTACTGTGAGATGGCACAGAGTTGACTTCTGACTCAGAGTCACTCCATGTAACAGAGCAGAACCACCACACAAGATTTTCTTGACTGTAACCTTTACAAGAACAAATCACCAGGCATTTCTTTCTGCTTAAGAACTGCTGGCTTAGTTAGAACTGCCTATCTTTCAGCTTGCAACCAAAGCTTCATAATCATCGCACCCTAACATTGGGTATAAATCAAAACAAAAAATCAGTGCTCTACTGTTGATTCCAACTCACTGTGGCTTCATAAGACTAGAACTGACCCACAGGGTTCCCAAGGTTGTCTTTATGGAAACAGAACTTGTATATCAAAGACATTGCAAGCAGCAATGTTATTAGAATGGGGCAAGAAAGGAAGAGCAGAGATCAGCTGGAGCCTTAGACAATAGGTCAGAGACGGCCACAGCCAGGACTGAGAAGGTGGTAGGAAGGATAAAAACATGTGGCCAAAGGAGTGGGCCTCAGGAAATGGCACAGCAGAGTCTGATATACGGCTGGAGGTTGAGCGAGGTAAAGAAGCAGGACAAGCTGAGGTTGCCAAGCTGCCTCCTCTCAGGGAGATGTGGGTTGTAACCTGTCATAAGGTTTCCGCTGTGTTATCTTGGGGCCAACCATAATGTGAATAGGACTCTGAATGGGATATCTCTTGCTATCTATAAAAGGCCTCATCTAATACAAACTGTCCAGTGTACCGTCACTACCCAGGAGAGCAGCTGTGGGGATCACTGTGGAGTTCACTGTGGAACTCCACTCTGACTGCTGTGTTCACAGACATGTGTGATGACTCTTATATTTGCTATTACACAGACTCTTTTTCCCCCCTATTTGATACAATGTACATCCTTCCACAGAGGCTAAAGAGGTATTAGCAGAGGACCAAATACACATTTCAGGTGTTCAGTTTGGGGTTCCATGGAATTGAAGTGTTTAAAAATCAGTTCTTGCTTGTTGTTGTTGTCGTCACATCAGAACTAAGCCATAGCTGAGCCCCCAGAGAGGTTTCAGAAGCAGTAAATAGCATGGGAGGAGATTGCCCATCTTCCTCTGGGGGAGCTAGTGGATTTGAACTGTGTACCTTTACGGTGGCAGTGTAATTCCTTACCACTAAAATATACCTCTTAGAAGACAAACATGTATACCTCTCTCCACTTCTCTCCCACTCTCACTATCCAAATCTCTACCCAAATTTTACTCATTCTTCCAACATGAGCTCAGATGCATTTTCCTTCAAGAAGACATCCCAGACCACTCTGCCCCCCCAAGAGATCTCATTGTCTTTTGAACACACAGAACCAATGTGCCAAGTATTTGGCAAACAATCACATAGTGATTTGTGGCTGGAGTTGTACTTTTATTTAGCTTTTAATGCACCCACTTCTTAGCTGACTAACCATGTTCTTGCAAAAAGAGGCAACCAAAGTATACTTTCTGAATATAAGCTTAGTAAACATGTCCTGATATTGAATCTCAATTACAATAATGAAAAACCAGGTACAGAAAAGTTGTCTCTTGAGGGTCATAATCAAGTCTTATCACTCTTTATAACTCCAGCTTTATGCTATCACATTCCATAAGATTTGGTGAGTAAAGAACAAAGTGGAACCATGAGTGATCAGGTAAAGCACAAATCTATAAATGGCCAGGGATGGAAGTGGGAGAAGGGGGATCAGAGGATGAAAGATGGGAAGAAAAGAAGACAGTGTAAAAGGACAAGGTCAAAGATGTATCAGCAAGGCAGACCAGGGTATATTTGTAGGGAAAAATATGAAGACAAAGCAGAAAGTAAAAATAAAGAGATGAGAGAGTCCAAGAAAAGATTTAGAAGTTGTATTTCAAGAGCAGCATGAGATCAGTAATTAGTCAGCCACCGGTTGGGTAGACCAAGTAAGTGAGACTTCTGCCAAAGTAAGTTTGACACACAGATACTTCACAGCAAGGAGAGCACTGGGGCATGCTGAATGATCTTTATCTCTACCACATTTATATTGTTATCACTGATGACACAACAGAAAACGAAAACTCAGGCTTCGAAGTTTTTGCCTGAGTTTTAAAAAATGACCCTGTTACAGACTGAATTGTGTCCCTTTAAAATATTTACTATGAACCCTAACATATCTGCTTGGTTATGACAACATTTGAGAATAGGGCATCTTTGTTAGGGTAAAGAGGCAGGATTACTTTGGGGTGTACAAGAAATCAATACCTTTTGACTTATAAGGGGAATTGAATCAGTGAGCAGTAGAGCTAGAGAAAAGTTGTGTCAGAAAACATGAAAATCAGTAAGAAACAGAAAGAAAACTTCCCCCCAGACCTGGCACCCTGAATATGAACTTCTAGTCTCCTAAACTGTGAAAGAATGCATTTCTGTTTGTTAAATCCATCGCATTTCTGTCTGTTAAATCCATCCACTTGTGGTATGTCTGTTAATGCTGTCATTGCTGTCGGGCACCGTCAAGTGGAGTAGGACCCATAGCGACCCTATGGACAATAGATCTGAATCCCGTTCTATCTGGCACCATCCTCATCGTCTCTGACACACCTGGACTCATTGCTGCTGTCACTGTGTCAATCCATCTCATTGAGGGTCTTTCTCTCTTTCATTGACTCTCCACCTTCCCAAGAACAATCTCCTTCTCCAAGGAATAGCCTCTCGTGGCAGCATGCCTGAAATATGAATGATGAAGATTTATCATCCTTGCCTCCAAGGAGCACTGACTGCACTTTCTCCAAGACATATTTGTTCTTGTGGCAGTCCATGGGATAATCAGTCCTCTTCTCCAACACCATCATTCCAAG
The DNA here is from genome assembly GCF_000299155.1 of Elephantulus edwardii. Classification (NCBI taxonomy): domain Eukaryota; kingdom Metazoa; phylum Chordata; class Mammalia; order Macroscelidea; family Macroscelididae; genus Elephantulus; species Elephantulus edwardii. The sequence goes on along the minus strand of NW_006399782.1, from coordinate 6,786,481 downwards.
GCATCAATTTTTTTTGTCATTCTTACTTATTGTCCAGCTCTCAGATGCATAGCAAGTGACTGAAAAGACCATGACTTGAATCAGGTGCACCTTAATCCTCAAGCTGACATCATTGTTCCTAAATAATTTGGAGAGGTTCCTGACTGAAAACTTTCCCAGTGCAATACGTCTCCTGAACTCTTAATTGCTGGTAACAAAGATATTGACTATGGATCCAAGTAAGATTAAATCATTCTCCATCTATTATGATGTTGCCTATTGGTCCCGTGGTAACAATTTTTGTTTCCTTGATGTTGAAATGCAATTCATATTGAAGGCTATATATATTCCTTCATCATCTGCAACATGTGCTTCAAGTCCTTACTTTTGACAAGCAAATTTGTGTCATCTGCACAATGCAGGTTATTTATTAGTCTTTTCCCTCCACGGAGTCCAGCTTCTCACATAATTTGGTCAGCATACAGATTGAATAGGTATGGAGAAAGGACCCAACCCTGATGCACACCTTTCTTAATTTTCAATCACATAGTGACTCAGTGGTGAGGCACTGTACTGCCAGTGTAAAGTATACACCATGAGAAAAAGATGGGCAATCCCCTCCCATGGGACTTACTGCCTCTGAAAACGGGCTGAAGGGTCAGCTATGGGTTGGTTCCAACTCAGGGATTCACAACAACAACAACTATTTGGTTGAAAGTTGGCTCAAAGTGGTGAGTTTTGGGTTTGAAAGGTAACTCAGGATTATGAGTAAGCTGTTTGGCCTAAAGGATAAGGTGTCTGATTCTGGATCAAGATATTCACTTCACGGTCACTGCAGTGAAATCTTTTAGGGAACCATGGTGGCCTAGTGGTAAAAAGCTGTGTTGCAATCCTGAAGTCATATAGCTCAAATCCACTAGTTGTTCTGCAGGAGAAGGATGGGCAATCTCCTTCTGTGTGACTTACTGCCTCTGAAAACCTGCTAGAGGGTCAGTTATGGGTCAATTCTGACTCGATGGCATACACAACAACAAGGACTATAGTTTGAGTTAATATTTTTCGAGATCTAAAAGATATTTAAAAAGCAAGTAGCAGAAGAGAGAGGACAACACATGAATATTATTAAGAAGCAGAAGCTCAAAGAGGCAAGGACCTTCCTCCAGAACTGACAGAGAAAGAAAATCTTTTCCTAGAACACTTATGTGGACATCTTAGCCTCCTTAACTGTGAAAGAATAGTGGGAGCTTAGATGGCCTAGGGGCAAAAAAGTTGCACTGCAATCCCAAAGGTGTGTGGTTTGAATCCCCCAGATGCTCTGCCAGAGAAGGAGGGGCATCTACTCCTGTACACAAGAAGAAAAAAAACAATAAAAGAAGATAGTACAGGTGAAATCAGAGAAGTAAGAAACAAAAAAGGGCTGTAATAGGCATTCTGGAGGGACACATTCAAACTCAGCCAAATACAAATAGATATGGGCCTAAAATGAATGATGTTATAAATTCAATCCAGTATGAAGATAAATGGAATCGTGAGAAATTTGTTCCTGCAAAAAAGGTGAGGGGTGGGGAGAAGGATGTCACAGGAGCATTTCCTATAAATTCAAAGTCAGCCAAGAACTTCCACATTGGTAGCCAAGGTGGCCAAGTGATAAGAAACTGCACTGCAATCTTGAAGGTACACAGTTCGAATCCCCTAGCTGTTCCACAGAGAAGGATGGGCAATCTCCTCCTCTGAAGGGTTAACTACAGGTTGTTTCAGATTTTATGGTACTCAATATCAAAAACAACAACAACAGTGTGTAACTAGAGGGAGCTCTGGTGGCCTAGTGCTGCAATCCCAAAGGCATGCGGTTCAAATCCTCCAGCTGCTCAGCAGGAGAAAAATGGGTTATTCCCTCCTGTGCGATTAACTACCTCTGAAAACCTGCTGAAGGGTCAGCTATGGGTCAGTTCTGACTCGATGGTACACAACAGCAGCAACCGACAGTAACTCTCCTCTCCTAAATCCCATCAGCATGAGGTCGTTTCCCCTTCTACCATCACAACATGATGGATGCATTCTCTCCATCTTACATAGTCAGGAAATCTTGGTTTTCATGAAAACTGGTTTCATGAAGGTCTAGAGGGCAGTTCTGAGGGGTGGCTGGTGGTGACAGGAGGAATCCTTGGAGAGAGATGGGCAGGAAGGAGAAAACTAGTCCTCGTATAGGACATTTTTACCGTTCTTGTAACAAACTTAGTGGCTGGAAACTGTACAAAATGGTTCTCTTGAAAATATAGAAGCAGATGTGTGAAATGAGTCTAACTGGGCTAAAACTGAGCCCTGGTATGATGGTTAAGTGCTTGACTATCAAACAAAAGGTCAACAATTCAAACTCACCAGCTGCTCCACAGGAGAAAGATGTACTAGTCTTCTCCCTAAAGATTTAGAGTCTTGGAAAGCCTATGGAGCCAACGGTGGGGGAAGAAGAAGCAGAGGGAAACTATGAGAAAACTGAGGTAGTAACTCAATGCATTTAGAAGGGGTGAGCTACTTTTTACCATGTTGTTGTCATGTGCCATCGAGTTGCCTGCAACTTATAGCGGCCCTATGTAAAACAGCTCTAAACCCTGCTCTATCCTGTGCCAATCTTATTGTCTCTGACACACCTCCCACCATTGCCCCAGTCCCTGAATCAATCCATCTCATTGAAGGTTTTCCTCTCTTGCACTGTTCCTCCACCCTTCCAAGCATGACATCCCTCTCCAAGAACTGGTCCCTCCTTGCAATATGTCCAAAGTATGTCAGATGAGGCGTCAGAATCCTTGTCTCCAAGGAGCAGCCTAGTCTCACCCTCTCCAGGATTAAGATGTTTGTTCTCCTTGCAGTCCATGGTATATTTCATATTCTTCTCCAGCACTACAGCTTAAAGGCATCAATTCTCCTCCTATCATCCTAGACATTTTGCAGTTACTAAATAATTGCAAAGACTTATGGCCTGGATCAAGTGCACCTTAATCTCCAGTCTGGTGTTCTAGTGGCAAGAAGCTGTGCTGCAATCTGGAAGGCACTTGGTTTGAGGTCATCAGCTGCTCTGTAGGAGAAGGATGGACCATCTCCTCCTGTGTGATTAACTGTCTCTGAAAATCCACTGGAGGATCAGCTGTGGGTTGGTTCAGACTCTCCAGTACACAACAACAACAACAACAACAACAACAACAACAACAACTTTTTACCATATCCTATGGAAATACTGTGTGGTTCAAAATCAAGAAAGGAGTATGTCAGGGATGTGTCCTTTATTCTTTTTTCAATCTATATGTGAAACAGATCATGTGGGAGGCATTTATGAAAATGAATGAGGCACCAGGATTGAGGAAGACTCATCAACAACCTACCTTATGCAGATGACACAACCTTGTTCACAGAAACTGAGGAGAGCCTGAGACATTTGCTACAAAAGTTCAGGGATTACAATCTTCAATATGGATTGTATCTCAACATCAAGAAAACAAAGATTCTGACTACCAGGCCAACTGGCAGCACTATAGAGGGAGAAGAGATTGAGGTTGTTAACAACTTCATCTTGCTCAGATCCACAGTCAACAATCTTGACATCAGTAGTCAGGAAGTCAAAAGATGAGTTACACTTGTTAGGAACCTCTCCAGAGTGCTGAAGGGCAATAGGGTCATTCTGGAGACCAAGGTGCACCTGACCCAGGCCATGGTTTTCTTAATTACATATCTGAGAGCTGGACAATGACTAAGGATGACAGAAGAGTCAATGCCTTTGGGTTATGGTGCTGGAGAAGAGTATTGAACATACCATGAACCTCCAAGAGAACAAACAGATCTGTCCTGAAGAGGATGAAACCATGTTGCTCCTTGGAGGCAAAGATTTTGAAGCTCTGTCTCACATACTTTGGGCATGTAGCCAGGAGGGACTAGTCCTTGGAGGAGGATATCTTGGTTGGAAGGGTGCAGTGTCAGTACCGGAGAGGAAGACCCTGGATGAGATGGACAGAGTGACTGTGGCAATGAGGGCAGGTGTATCAGAGATGTGAGATTGACTCAGGATAGAGCAGAGTCAGAGCTATTGTTTATCAGGTAGCTATGAGTTGCACCTGAATTTCAGAACCATCTCAGGAACAGGTTTGAGGCTTTGAACACTAATGAGCGAAGGCCAGATGAGTTGTGGGAGGATATCATCCAGCAAGAGTGCAAACGGTCATTGCAAAGACAGAAGAGGAAGTGAAGACCAAAATGGATGTCAGAAGAGAGTCTGAAAATTACACTGGAGC
>NW_006399782.1:6764284-6777919 GCF_000299155.1 Elephantulus edwardii | reverse complement strand
CTTTTTCTTCCTCCCCCCTCCCCCCCCCAACGTGCACCTTGTTCCAGATTACTGACATACATAGAATGCCCAATCATACATTCCTTTTGGATAGGTCTTCCCCTCATCTGTTCCAGTGTGGTATTCATAATTATCTAGCTACTCTTTTCTCATTCTCTCCTCAAACCCCCTTGTGTGTTCTGCTTATAACAGTGGTGTTATGCAGTGTTTATCTTTTTGAAAATGAGATAGTTCACTCAGCATAATGTCCTCTAGGCTCCCCTATGTTGTGTAATATTTTACAAATTCATTGTTTTTCAGTGCTGTGTAATATTCTATTGTATGAATGTACCATAGTTTTTCTATACATTCATGTGTTGATGGCCACTTGGTTTGCTTCCACCTTTGTTATTGTGAAGAACACAGCAAATAACATGGGTGTGTATATATCTGTTTTGGGGGCAGCTCTGGTTTCTTTAGGGTATATTCCCAGTAGTGCAACTGCTGGGTCAAATGGTAATTCTATTTCCAACTTTTTGAGAAAGCGTCAGATGGCCTTCCATAGTGGCTGCATCTTACGTTCTCACCAGCAGTGGATAGGAGTTTCAATCTCTTCACAACCTTGCCAGCATTTGTTGTTTGCTGCCCTGTTGAACTCTGCAGTTTTTTACCACTAGGCCACCAGAGCTTCCTATTATAAAGATAATAAATGGTGGTTACTTTAAGCCACTCCTTGTGGTCTAACTTATCACACAGCAATGAGTGATTCACACAGGGTCTCTTCCGTTGCTATTATCACTTCTAGTATATTTCTCTCCTAGGTAAAAAGCTGCACTGCAATCCCAAAGGTATTTGGTTTGAATAAACCAGCTGCTCTGCGGGAGGATGTGCAATCTCCTCTCATGAGATTTACTGCCTTGGAAAACCTGATGGAGAGTGAACTATGTGTCGGTGCTGATTTGACAGCAAATAACAGCAACAGCAGACATTTCAGATAGATGCTCTCTGAACAGTTCTGTACTCAAGCTCTAGACTGGCAAACAGCACCTGACAGAGAAGGTGGATGAGAAGTGAGTGGAGCCACTGAGGGGGATCTGTTCTTCACTTATGGGAGACATTTGAGGGTCAGGAACATATCTTTGCTTTTAGTCATCAGAGAGGGACAGTGACGGGCAGTAGTAGAACTAAGCCCCAGAGGAATGGAGGTGGAAAAGAAGGGAGTGGCATGGATACCAAACCCAACCTGTGGACTCTATTCTGATTAACAGCAAGCCTATTAACCCCAATAACAGAGCTGCCATAGGATTTCCAAGGCTGTACATCTATCTCTATGGGAGCAGATTGTCTCCTCTTTCCCCTGTAGAGTGACTGATGGGTTCAAATTGTTAACATCTTGATTGACAGCTGAATGTTTTAACCATGACAGCACCAAGGCGCCTTTGTGTGATGGGCAGGGAAGAGCAGATGACAGGAAGAAGAAGGAAAAGCAGTAACACTATTATTTATTTCAAAGAAAATTCTAGAGGTGAACGTTTCTGGCCAAATCTTTTTGTCACAACAAATAGCCTGTTATGTTTTTGTTTCTAAAAAAACTGTAGCTCATAGAGAGCTCTGTTGCCAATTCAAAGAGTTCACCTCTCTGGCATTTTAAATCCACCAATAGCTTCAGGGCAGAAAGATGGGCAATTGCTTCCTGTAGCATTTACAGCCTCTAAAAACCTGCTGGAGGGTCAGCTATGGGTCAATTTCAACTCAATGGCAATGAGAAAGAGAGTGACAGAAAAACAGAGATAGTTGAACAGCAAATGCATTAGATTTTACTCTTCAGATATGAAAATAAACTTTTATCTACTTCCTCTGAAATTATGGTTTTCACTACTCCTTATCTCTCAGAATAATCCTGTCTCAATACCACCTTTAAAGTGCTCAGCGCACCGGATATGCCAATAACAGCTTGTGCAATCCTGTAATTCATTATCCAAGCTGGGATTCTCTTGAAAAGTACAAGGAGTTTCTGTTTATAATAACCTCAGCATAAACTGTGACAGTGGTCACCCTGGTGCCATTGGCTATGCCCACAGGCCTGTAGAAGGGGCAGGCCCTTCGCAGCCATGTTTTATGCTCACTATCCAGCCTTATAAGGAGCCCTGGTGGCATACAGTACATTACATGCCGGACTTGTAACTGAAATGACAGCAATTTGAACTCACCAATCACTTGGTACCAGCACTTGGGACATCAGGAAATGTACTGCACTGGGCAAATCTTCATCAGGTACTGCCCCAAATTACTGAGGAGCAATGATGTCAGTTTGAGGACTAAGATGTATCTGGTTAAAATCATGTCTTTTCAGTCACTTGCTATACATCTGAGAGCTGAACAATTAGGATAACAGAAGAAGAACTGATATCTTTAAACTATGGTGTTGGAGAAGACTGCTGAATACCCTGTGGACTGCCAAAAGAATAAGCAGATATGTCTTAGAAAAAGTGGAGCCAAAGTGCTCCTTGGAGGCAAAGATGATAAAGCTTTATCTCTTGGGGCATGTTTCTAGGAGAGGTCAGGCCTTGGAGAGGGACATCATGCTTAGAAAAGTGGAGGGTCAGAGAAAGAGAGGAAGACCCTGAACCAGGTAGACTATCACAGTCACTAGAGCAATGGGCTTGAGTGTGTCAGAGATTGTGAGGATGGCACAGGATAGAACAGGGTTCAGTCCTGTTGATCACAGGGTCTCTATGAGTCATCCTAAACTTGATAGTACTTAACAACAACTAACAAAGTCAGTCTATGGACAAACAGAGGCAGTCTGCTTCTCTCAGCCTTGATAGCCCATGACGCATGGCTAGGAGTTAGAATTGATTTGATGGCAGTGAGTGGGTCTGGTTCCTACCTTGTACCCCTGTAGACTGGACCAGTGATGACACCTGCCCTAGGACGACCAATCCAAGTCTTACCAGTGATAGAGAGCAAAGGAAGAAGACAAGCTAGCTCTCACTGTATTATTTCACTCTTGGCTTTCTCTCCATTTCTTAGTTGTTGCTTTCTCCCAACTGATTACATGTTTCCATTTTGTCTTTCCAGCCTGTATCTACTAGTAACCCTGGCAGCATCTCTGTGTTACTTACAATTGCTAGTATTGTTGATGTTAGGTGCTGTCAAGTTGAGTGACCTATAGTGACCCTATGAACAACAAATCTGAAGCCAGTTCCATCCTGTGCCATCCTCACACTTCCTGACAAATTAGAGCCCATTGTAGCAGTCACTACCTCAATCCCTTTGGCTGAAGGTCTGTTCTCATTTGCTGACCTGCCTTTCTGAGCATCAAGTCCCTCTCCAAGGAATAGCTCCTCCTAGTAACATGCCTGAAGTATGTGAGGCAAAACCTTGTCATCTTTGACTCCAAAGAACACTCTGGCTGCACCCTCTCCAAGAAATATTTGTTTGTTCTTTTGGCAGTCCATGGGATGTTCAGTGCTCTTCTCCAACACCACAGCTCAAAGGTATCAGTTTTTCTTCTATCATTCTTATGCATTGTCCAGCTCTGAGATGTATAGCAAGTGATTAGAAAGACCAATTGTCTACAGATTCTTGGTACACAACTCAAAATGAAGAGCTCTGTTGGATGGCTTTGTTGAGATAACTTAAGAATATTGTATCTACAACTGATCATCACTAAGCACCTCTTTTTAAAAAAATTATTTTGATTTATTTACAAAGTTTGAATACATTGTTTTTCACAAAAGATCCTTCCCATTTCCTTCACCTGAACCAACTAAGAGCCTCTTTTGTAAATCCATCTAATATAAAAAGCAACCAACTGGTTTTCAAAGTATTTGTTCTCAGCTGCATCAGCATCACTGGAGAACTTGTCAAACATTAAATCTGTGGGAGGTAGCCCAGCACTACTAAATCGTAAACCCTGGGGCTGGAGGCCCAACAGTTTGTTTTCTTAAGTCCTCTAGGTGATTCTCATCCACAGACATTGGAGAATTACTAGATTGTTGTTGTTGGATGTCATTGAGTTGATTACCACTCACAGTGACCCTGTGAATCATAGATCAGAACCTTGCCCTCATTGCCCCATCTTCACAATCTCTCCCACATTGAGTCTATTGTTACAGTCACCACATCAATCCTTCTGAAGGAGGATCTCCTCCTTGCTCCTCGCCCCCTGCTCACTGTATTAGGTTAAGGATGTCATACACATATTTTAATTCTTGCCTGCTACTTAAAGTGAGCTCAAAACTCATCCTTTGAAAGAAATAGAAGTCTGATTGACAAGAGGTGAGTCCAGAACCTCAGATTCCTGACTCATATTTGAGTGCTCTTTCTACTTCCTGAATAACTGCATACAGAAAATTAATAAAAAGGAACAGAGTGCTTAGAAGTGGATAATGAATGGAGCCACAGCTCTACACTAGTATAGTTAAAGATGAAGTTCCTCTCAGGGCTCTAACCAGGGGCCATTTTTCATGTGAAGCATTGAACTAAATTAAATTAGAAAGGCTGAGTCATTCAATTAAAGAATTTGAAGAAAACATCCAAACTATGCCTGCTCTGTGGAACATCTTATCTGTTCCATGGACGTGGGGAAACAGAAATACAGGACAAGAAGTGGCTGTTGCCTAGTCACACCTCACCCACTTCCGGAACCTTCATTAAAAGATTGGATACCTCAATCTTGTAGTCACTATCCTTCACACATGGTGAGAAATCACACTGAAAATCAGGTGGAGATAATTGTCTTCTGGGATAGGAAAAGGTGAGTCTGACCACTTGGTTTACAAGATCTTAAAAAGGCCTGGAAAGTCTGAAGGACTTTGTCTCATGTCTGAGGACTGACAAACCTCCGTCTTCTTAAAACATTTTAGACGTTAGGGAGGGGCCTCAACTGGAAACGTTCTCTCCCCACGGAGAAGTTTCTGAGGAAAAATGATACATGACAGCAAAGTTTTAAACTTAACTTTTTAAATACAGAGAGGGAGGGGAGGGGGGAAAAAAGACAACTGTTAGCTCAATCCTGTGTTTATCTCCTATATAGTTTTAATTTAAGTAAAAATAACAAGCGTGCATTGCTTTATAATGATGATAATGATAAATGATGAATTGCTTATTCATTTCCAGAATAAATCAGAATCTACTATGTAGATACTGGTAATAAAGAAATGAATGAAACAATGTTCCTCTCCAGTCCTTCCACTTAGTGACAAAGGGTGAGGACAACATAAGGAGAAGCAGTAATAAATCTTTGAGGAATACATGAGAATAAATGAGAGGATGGGGAGTTATGGAGATTGGAAGGACAGGAAAGGCTTCTCTAAGGAGAAAAGTGAGGATGGAATGAGCTGAAGGAGGCAATGTGTCAAGTCAGGGAAAGAGCTGGAGAAAGAACTCTTCGTTTAGACAGAGGGAATGGAGAGAGCGAAGGCCCTGGACCTTAATCAGGGAAGAGGGGAAGCCTTCTTCAACCACAGTGGAGTGAAGGGCTTGCGGAGTGAGGGGAGCAGACCCCTTATTGCTTTGTAAGGTGGTGATAAGGAACAGAGTTTAGAAATCACAGGAAGGCCCAAGTAAGGCAAGTCACACAGTTTGACAAAGAGCTTTTCCGGAGACGTTTCCCTTGTTTGCAGGGAACACACACCTCTCCCATTAAACTAGAGTTGCATTCAGTAGTGGGGAATGTTTTCTCTGGTTCATTTCTCAAGAAAGGGACTTAAAGCAGGAGCAGCTGGTCCTGAGGGAACCGAGCTCATCTCCTCACAGGACTCTGGTGCTCACCTTCTACTGTTAATTCCACTGTCACCTGGCGGGCTCCACTCCCATTGGTGGCTTCACAGGTATATTTTCCTTTGTCCTCCTCATGGACAGTGTGGATGACAAGGCTGAAAGTGCCCCGGATACCACAGTCCACCAGGAAGCGGCCCCCGCTGGTAATGCGTTGCCCATTTCTATGCCACGTCACCTGCGGTTCAGGATAACCTCGGACCTTCAAGGAAAAGAAGAATAGATGAGATCTGTATTCAATGAGATCTTAGTATAGGTCCATTTGTGTGGTGACTGCTTTACATGTATTAAATAATTTTCCCAGCAACCTTCTCTTGATTGCTGTTCAGTCAGAACTGACTCATAGCTGACCCTCCAGTGGGGTTTTGACCACTGAGTCAGAACAGACCCACAGCTGACCATCCAGCAGGTTTTGAGAGGCAGTTAACTACATGGGAGGAGACTGCCCATCTTTGTCCCATACAGCAGCTGATGAAATCGAACTATGTTCCTCTGGAGTGACAGGGGAGGCTATAAATTTCAAGAGAGGGGACTGCCTATCCTTTCCCCACGGAACAGCTGATGGTTTCAAACCACCAGAGAAGCATGGCCCTTTGGGTTAGGAGCACAACTCCTTAAAGCCTGTATCACCAGCACTCCCTTCATAATAATCCTAAAAGTAGGTATCATATTTATTTCTATTTCACAGATGAGACTGAGCAGAGAGTTCTGGTAAATTCCCCAAGGTCTTGAAGAGTGAGTCGGACATAGTGGAGACAGAGCCCACACTGCACAAAAGGACTTGCAATCTTGTTTCTTGCAATCACCAGGGACGCTTTTAAAAAAAAGTGAAATTAAAAAAAAAGTGAAACAAGAGTACTGTCTAATGGTACAACCACTCTGGAAGGCAGTTTGACGCTTCCTCAAAAAGCTGAACATGTGGTATATTCACACAATGGGAATACTACGCTGCCTTGAAAAACAAGGAACTCAGCAATATTATACAAAATGGGTGACCCTGGAGGACATTATGCTGAGTGAAATATCTCAGTCACAAAAGGACAAACATTGCATAGTGTCACTGCTGTAGAATGGGACATCAGGGTTGGGGAAAGAATGAGAAAAACTGGATGAATTATGTATACTGCATTGAAACCGATGAGGGAGAGAACAGTTAAAAAGCAATATATTTTAGGGCATTGTGATTATCATAAGAGTCCAGAATGAAGGTTGCAGAGTGGAGTATACTCAGGGTGGGAGTAGGGGGGAATGGGGGATTGTATATGAATGAAGGAATTTTTCTTTTACTTTTCAAAGAGAAGAACGAACTGGGGGTGGGGATGGGGTGGTCAGGGAGAAAAGTGTAACAATGAATGAATGGAAATCCAAAACCTCTGTAAATGTTCATGGAAATTAATAATAATAATAATAAAAACCCTGAACATAGAAATTCCACATGACTCAGCTATTCCACCACGTGAAATATACCCTGAGAATATGAGAACTGAGGCACAAACGGGGATTTGTACACCAATGTTCATAGCAGCATTGTTCACCATTGCAAGAACATCAAAACAGTCCAAATGTCCTACCACAAACAAAAGAATTGAGAAATTATGGTACATTCACACAGTGGAATACTACGCAGAACGCAGGAGCAATGATTTTGTAAATTATTACCTGACTTGGGAGGGACTGGAGAGAATTACGCTGAGTGAAATCAGTCTCACAAGGATAAATACTGTATAAAACCATTATTGTAGAATGAGTATAAGGATCCAGGAGGGGTGGGAGAGGCTGGAAGCAGAGGGATGTGGATGTGCAGGGTGAGGGGACATTAATCATGATATCATACAATCTGATGGGTGGGTGGGGGGAGTGAAGGAAATGGAAAGAATTTGTGCGTGAAAAGAATGTATTTTAATTTTGTAAATAAACTAGGAGAAAATTTTTTTTAAAACCCCAACAAGACCTGACTAATGTCTAGGCCAACCGTGTTGTTTGTTGTTGTTATACTGATGTTGTGCCATTATGTTGGAACCAACCTATAGCTGGTGCTCCAGCAGGTTTTCAGAGGCAGTAAATCACATGGGAGGGGACTGTCCATCAATCTCCCGCAGAACAGATGGTGGATTCAAATTGTGTGCCTTCGGGATTGCAGTGCAGCTTCTTAACACCAGGCTATCAGCATTTCAGAGGTGAACACTGGAAATGGGGCTTCTAGGTATCATTGGGGATCTTTTGAAAATGCAAATTCTGATTTTATCCATGGAGATTCTACAGTTTAACAAGCTTCCAGGAGCGGATGCTCTTCACACCTGTAACTCATTTTGTGGAGCAAGGTTTTATACTTATGCTGCCCAACCTGGTAGACAAGCACTACCTGTGGAGATCGAGTGCTTTCAACGAGGCTGTCGACACAACTGCTTCTTCTGTCAGTGTGCTTAGGAAATCAACTGCATTGTATATAAAACGTGAGGCATGGGAGCTCTGGTGGCCTAGTGGCAAGAAGCTGCACTGTAATTCCAGAGGTGCACCGTTCAAATCCACCAGATGCTCTACTGGAGAAGGAGGGGCAATTTCCTCCTATACCAGTCAGATCAGATTTGATGGTACACTCACACACACACATACACACACACACATAAAGTGAAATTTTAAAAAATTAAAAAAAACACCTATAAAACGTGAGGCATGTGGAGGGGCTGAGACTATGCCATCTCAACTCCCCCTTTCCTCTACAACATCGATGGAGCAACTTAACTTCTCCTGAGTGTGAATTACACACTGGGTCTCAAAGACTTAGGTGAAAGAAAAATGTGAAATAGCTGTTTACATACAGAAAGAATCTTTTTCTGTGTTAAATAACCTCCTCATTGCTGTTGAGTCAGAACCAACTGACAGCTGATCCTCTAGCAGGATTTCAGGGGCTCTAAATGAAACAGGAGGTGACACCTGTCATCTTCCCATGGCACCTCTGGTGGATTTAAACCATGATAGTGGCGCCACCTTCAGGTCAGCGTCCTAACTCCCTACAGACTACACCACCAGTGCTCCCTTTTAATAGGTCAGATTGAATAAAAAACATTATGAAAGTAGATTTTTACATGTTTTTTGTTACCTTTTTAAATGGTTTGGTGGCCTAGTGGGCAAGGAGTGTGCTGCTGACCAAAGGTGGGGCCTCTCAGGTACTTCGAATCCACCAAGGGCTCTGAGGGAGAGAGATGGATAATCTTATTGTGTAATTTACAGCCTCTGAAAACCCACTGGAGGACCAGCTATGAATCACTTCTGGATAGAGGATCATGGGGCTAGTCTAGGAGTATAGACTTTGAATTGATACATATGGTTTTCATAGTATCTCTAGGTTAGCCCTGCTCTCAACTGTGCCTTACAAATGCTAAGGCACTTTTTAATAATACTTGACTCATCTGAGTTTCAAAGCAACTTTTTCTGAGAGAATATATTTCCCAAGAAGGAAGAAAATGCAGAGAGAAATTCCAATGGAAAAGTTTGTGGTTTTTTTTTTATTTTAGAGAACGTTTCCTAGAGTCCTCAAATACCTGCCCCTTAGCAGGCATGTCAAAACGGACACAACACCACAGCCACACAACCCTGGATCCACCTGATCTCAGAACGGACACATCATCCACAGACACAACCCTGGATCCACCTGATCTCAGAACTGACACATCATCTAACAGACACAACACTTGATACACCTGATCTTAAAACAGACACATCATCTACAGACACAACCCTGGATCCACCTGATCTCAGAATGGACATATCATCTACAGACACAACCTTGGATCCACCTGATCTCAGAACTGACACATCATCTACAGCCACAACCCTGGATACACCTGATCTCAGAACTGACACATCATCTACAGACACACAACTCTGGATACACCTGATCTCAGAATGGACACATCACCACAGCCACACAATTCTGGATACACCTGATCTCAGAACGGACATATCATCTATAGACACAACACTGGATACACATGAACTCAGAATGGACACATCATCTACAGCTACACAACCCTGGATACACCTGATTTCAGAATGGACACCTCTTTGCAGGGGTATGGTCCAGATCAGCTCATTAACACAATGGGATACAGACATGGGATTTCAGCACTATGAAATGCACAGAAGACCTGATGGGAGTCTCCCAAGAAGAAAGTTGTTCGCATTATAAGATGATGACAGCATTAGCTTTAATCCACGTTATCTACTCTAAGACAAAAAAAAAAAATGGACATGATAAGTCAAAGCAAAACTTCACCAGAAGACCAAATAGTGTCTTTATAAAGCAAGCTTCCAATGACTGATGGCAATCAACCTTCCTACATCCTTGAGCTATGTTGGTGAATTAGTTGCTATGCATCAGAGAGCTGGACAATGATTAAGGATGGCAGAAGAATTGATGCCTTTGAACTGTGGTGCTGGAGAAGAGTATTGAATATACCATGTACTGCCAAGAGAAAGAACAGGTCTGTGCTGGAGAGGCGAAACCAAGCTCTTCCTTGGAGGCAAAGATTTTGAAGCTCTGCCTCATGCACTTTGGGCATATTGCCAGGAGGGATCAGTCCTTGGAGAAAGACATTATGCTTGGAAGGGTGGAGGAACAGTGCAGGAAAGGAAACCCCTGGATGAGATGGATTGACACAGTAACTGGGGTAATGGGGGCAGATGTGTTGGAGACCGTGAGATTGGCTCAATAAGGGCAGGGTTCAGAGCTATTGTGCACATAGCAGGCAACTCGATGGTGCATAACAACAACAACAATTCTTTATCAATGATTTGTGGGAAAGGGGAGCTGTATAGCTATGTTCACATCTCCTCCCCATATTAACATGAATACCCAACACAGTTAATTCCGTAAGCAAACTAATAAAGAACTGTGTGGAGAACATCTGTAACTGTGCTCAGTTCCCTGCCCACCCTTAAACCTGTTTCTCAGTTGCCAGAATGCATGTATATTCCTAGAGAAGGAAAGACCATATTACAGTGAAAAATCCCAGAGATGAACAATCCATCTTCGGTTATTCCATCTAGTCCTCCTTCAGTGCCTACTTATGGATCTCACAAGACCTGCCTTCTCACTGCCACTAATTTGCAGTAAAAAAAGGGGGGGAAAATCAATATTTACAGTCTTTTTTAGAATTTCAAGAAATACAGGAATCACTTCCCTAAAAAAAAAAAAATCCAAAAAAGTGACTACAGTTGAAAGAAACTGAGAACCCATAAGGAAAGACTTCAATTTTGGAGTTCATTATTCCCAAAGCCACTCTATTCTCATCAAAGCAGAAGTATGGCATAGCTGAGGTTGACCACGGTTGAAAAGGACCACAGCCATTTGGATACAGTCTCATACATCTGTTAAAATATGAAACAATATGTTAAGAGTAGCTAACAATAGCTCTGAGTGGGATTGTGGGTCTCTCCTTTTTTCCTTTTACTTGATTATTATTTTCTGAAAGTTGCACAAATAACACCCTCCCCCCCCCAAAAAAAAACCCCACCCCACATAACAGACCCAGTCTTTGGAAAATAGAAAAACAAAAATATGTTCCCCTTATGTGTGTCTGTATAATGAATATGTAGCACACACATTCATTCATTCACTCGTTTGTTGACGCCTTTAAGGTGCTTAACTCCAGCAGTAGAAACAAAGAAAAACCAAATTGCCATTGAGTTGGAACTGACTCAGAGCTGACCCTCTCACAGGAGTTCAGAGTCTGACACGGAAGGAGAATGCACATCTTCCTCCCAAAGAGCTGCTCGTGGGTTTGAAGCACCAGCGAGATGTACCTTTGGATTAGCGGCACAGCTCCCAATGCCCTACACATCAAGAGCTCCCTGCGCAAACAAAGGAGCTATAAAAGTAAACACAAATCTGAGTGTGACCAACGCCAGCTTGCTCTTATAGTCATATCCTGTGGCCCTGCCTTGGCAGAAAGGTTCTTGAGAAGGAACATCATACCTTGTCAAAGTATTATTTTTCTCATTTTTTCCTAAAACCACTAAGACAACCTTTTCCTACTGAAGGGAGCCCCTTAAGGAGTCATAAAGTGAATTTGCAAACCATCATTGTTGTCTCCACCCTGTTAAGCAGGAACAGCCTAACCTCCTGAAGATGATCACACCACACCTTCTGCCAGCTCGAGAGAAAGGGAGTGCAGAGCACCACAATAAGGAGGAGAGAAATCATTAACTGCACCAAAAGTGTTAGCATTCCATCAGTGAGTACGCTGGCCCCCTGCAGCAGGGCCAGCCCTGGTGTCCCATCAGGCCCTGGGGCATCAATGATTAACTGGGACATAGCAAGCGTTCCAGACCTTAGGGACAGGGATCTGTTTCACCTTTTCCCTTTTTATTTTCATTACACACATATTTCTCTCTCTCTCTCTCTTTCACACACACACACACACACAGGGAGGGAGGGAGAGAGAGAGAGAGAGAGACTGACTCTTTATCTCTGAAATGTGCAGTAAAAATCACTGCTAAAGTATCCAGGGATTTTAAAATATGTTGAAATTGGCACCACTTACAGAGCTGCAGTTTGCAAATGGGACTTTTATAGCACCTTGCATCTGAAGCAAAAGCAGGAATTGCTGTGACCTTGCTAAGTTCCAAGGTCTGAATGATTTCCAACTTCAATTTTTATCCTCCCAATATGGGAAAAACACTTGTTCAACCACTCCCTGAAAATACCTAAAAATTATTCAATTGCCTTCAAGTAACCCCATTTTCACTCTGCCCACTCTACTGGGTTCCTGGGTGGGAAAGAAGAGCAGCCTGGGCTCACATCCTTGGGATGCACACCTGAGCCCTACCCCCCCCCACAACACCCCCCTCCCCGGGGCCCTTTTCAGCCTTCATCACTGGCCTTCAGCTAAGAAACCACAGTTCAGATTTTCACAGGCAAGATCTTCACCAAGATGACCCAATGGCATTTATTTTTCAAATGGCATCCATGTGGAGATATCCTTATTTGATTCTTTCTTCCCCCCTTATTTGATTTTTGATGCATGCATCTTAGATTGGTCTTCAAAATTAGAACTTGAAACAAGAATTCCGAGAACGCTGTCTACAAACTCTTAGGAGCCAACACTCATGGTGGCCAGAGGAATGGTGCCATGGCCTGGTGAAGGGGCGTGTGTCAGGGCTCCGACAGGGTCCACGACAGCGCGCAAAGCTGTTTGCTGACAGGTTGCATCAGTGCTTTCAGGTCAAGATGAACAGAAACGAAAACCCTAGTGTGCTCTACTTTTGAAAATTAGCCAATAAGACATTATTAGTCACAGAACATTGTCCAAGATATTGACTGACTGACTTTGGCCACACTATGAGGAGTGGCCTATTACTGAAGAAGAACATCATGTTTGTTAAGTAAAGAGTCAGCCTGGGTGAGTAAAACCCTCAATGTAAAACTCCAGGGCTAAACTGATAGATTCAAACATGCAACAATTATAAAGAGGATTCACGACCAGGTAACATTTTGTTCTGGGATGAGGGGTGGAATTAGTCCTTTCAAAAGGCCTTGAGTTATATAACCCAAGGTTGCCAAGGTATATAACTTACCTAGTGCTCTCAGATTCCAAACACGTCAGCTGCTGGTAGGATACTATCCATACGCATACAAGGAAGTCCAGTGAATACCACTATCATTCAGATATATTTACCAACAACCAGAGCCAAGGAAGAGGATATAAAAGATTTTTATCAACTTCTATAATCAGATATTGATCGAACATGCAATCAAGATGCATTGATAATAATGGGTGACTGGAATGCAAAAGTTGGGAACAGAGAAGATTCAGTAGTTGAAAAACATGGACTTGGTGAAAGAAATGGAGCTGGAGAGAGAATGATTGA
>NW_006399782.1:6757137-6761809 GCF_000299155.1 Elephantulus edwardii | reverse complement strand
GTAGGGTAGCTATGAGTCGCAAGCGACTCGACAGCACATAAGAACAGCAACAACAGTGCTCTCAGAAACCCTAAGAACCTGAAGAGAGAATGAAAGTTGCACAAGTGTTGAAGACTTTCCTTCACAGGGTCACTATGAGTTGCCTATGACTTGACGGCACTTAACAACAATAACATCAACATAGAGAGTGATCAGTTGGCCTAGTGGACAGAAAGCGATGCTGCTACCAAGCCAAAGGTGGGTGACTTTTAATCCACGGCCCTCAGGCCGGCCTTTCATTGTTTTTGTTCAAACATTCTTTTAGGTCATATAGCCCTGGTGTGTCCACTTGCTGTACAGTGGTAACTTGTGGTTGCTGTGAAGCTGAACACTGTGACACTGATTTGTCAAATGTGATAACAGTTACTGATGGCAGACAGTATTGGGTGGAGCTACCCAATTAAAACAAACTTGGAAGAAGGAGTGGCATCTCCTTTTGTAATAGCTTGCCTCGGGAAACTATGAGCCTGGAGAAAGGATGAAAGTCACACACGTGTTGAGGACTTTTTGTTCACAGGGTCACTATGAGTCAACTACGACTCGATGGCACTTAACAACAATAACAACAACAACAACAACACAACAAGTGCTCTCTAGCAAAAGAGCCAGCAAAGGGAACTCTGGGGCCTTAGTGGTGAGGAGTTATGCTGCCAACCCAAAGACATGTGGTTCGAATCCACCAACTACTTAGGAGAAGAAAATGGACAATCTCCTCTCATGTGATTTATCGTCTCTGGAAACCCACTGGAGGGTCAACTACGAGTCAGTTCTGACTTGATGGTATATTACAGCAACATCAGGGGTTATCTAGCAAGAGGAACAAGAAATCCTTGTGTCTGCAGATTGGATGAGTTCCCACATCTTGGATCAAAGTGTGAGTGGCTTATCACAGATGAAGACTTGACATAGTTGTCACTAGAGATCCTTGTGACAGTTGCTGGGCCTTTCTGATTTTACTTTTCACTGAAGCTCAAGGGTCACGTCTGTTTTACAAGTTGGCCTGGAGGTCAGAGTGTGGAGCAGCATCCCGCAGCTTAAGCCTCATACTAATTGCTGTTTTTAGCTGGTATGATCTCTTCCTGATGCATTCTGTGGGTTCAGTTAAGGCTTTTGACTGTCGGCAAGAGGATTATTCAAAGCTTTAATTAAGTGCCTGTCTGTCTATAAGGCTGGGTGCCAATTGCTGATACAGACACAGGCCCTAAGCTTGGTCATGCCGGGCTGGGCCTTCACTCTTCACCCTCATTATACCCCATGATGAAAGTATTATGTAACTGTTGTGTGGTCTGACTGGTTTTAGGTATTAATGTGTTAATTCTCTTTTCTATATAAGCATCCATGTCCGTTTATTCAAGTGAGCTTATATTTGGAGCAGAGCTGATGATAAACTAATTTCTTCTTTAAACTAATTCCTCGGCACCATGGATTTTATTTTCTCTCATTCCTCAGTTTCTGATCACCAGCTCTGCTATAGTCATTTACAGAAGAAGAATTTATTGATAATAAAAAGGAAGTGCCTAGTAACAGGGTCAGCAATTTTAGAGCAAAATGCTGGCAAGTAGTTATGAGTATGGAGACCATGGTGTTGCAGAACTAAGCTTTGCCCAAGTCAGCAGAGATGTCTGTCTAAGAGGTTTCTTAATGTCTCATCTTCCAGGCTGTGGGGTTTATCTTTCAACATGACTTTTCCTAGCCATTATTTGACTTTGCTATGTAGATGAGCAGGAATATGCAAATGGGGCATGTTAGCCTATCCACCAAGAAACTGGCCATCTACCATTCCACAGAGGATTAGCCAATCTCAACAAGTACAAGGGGACTGGCTAGTCTTGCCTTTGAATTGAGCAAGCCAGCAGTGAGAAGCAGATAGATCTTCTGGCGCCACTGAACAAGAAGCAAGAGAATGCCCTTCCAACAGCAACATCTATGGCCAGACTGGAGACCTGACACGCGATAGGACTTTGTGGGGTGGTGAGAGCCAATAGGGGCAGGACTGAGAACTTTGTTGGACAGCCAGGAGTGGGAAGCCAATAATGGCAGGACTGTAAACTTGCAAACACTGTCCTAAAGCTACAAGGCCTGAGACGAGGTGCCTGTGTGTACATTTCAGGTGCTATCTTGCCTATATAAACTTTTGACTTACCTAATATAGTTGTGTGGCCTGTGAGCTATTGCATCAGATTTTAGACCCAGCCACAAAAGTAAGATTGGTGTTAAGATGAGTAGAAAGAGGTACAGGAGCATGGGGGACATGTTTTACCTCATAGGAAATGGTTTTGTGTTGTGTTGCTGATGTTGTAGACAGGGACAATTTCCCTTGCAAAGTTGGCAAAGGATAGATATAGCCCACCTCATGTGGACAGGCTCAGCCCTGCCTAGCATGAATATGTATATTCGTTTCATTATTAAACAAGATTCAAAAAAAAACAAAAAAAAAAAAAAGATTCAAGTGAAGACTTATTGAATCTATTGTTCCTAGCTATAAAGAAATCTCAGCCCACTGAGCATATCTTCTTTCTGAATATATGCTGGGCAGTCTGTTTTTAAGTTGGCCTCAGTTCAGTCTTTTTAGTCTCCTTCCACCCTTGACTTGGACAGAGTTCTTTCTTCCTGCCCAGGCCTGACCAGTAGCCCAGCAGCTTTGCCCTGTAAATGTGTGGGCTTATAGTACTAGCAGGTGGACTAGCCCTGCCCAGGAACAACAGACAAGCAAAGGATCATCAGAAAGTCCTCTGTCCTCCAATGCACTGTGCTAACAGAAGGCAGATGCATTTCCCAGAGAACTGAGGAGATTGTGGGGGCCAGAGACTGACAGTGCTTTGGGTTCTTGTGGTAGCTGGCCTTGGGAAGCTGGCATTCAACTGAAAACCCTTTTCATAGCTACTGTTGTTGCTGAGTACCATCGAGCTGGAATCAACCCATAGCTGACCCTCCAGTGGGTTTTTATGGGCAGTTAGTTGCACAAGAGGAGACAGCTCATATTTTTGTGGAGCAGTTGGTGGATTCGAATTGTGTACCTTTGGGATTACAACATTTCACTTTTAGTCATGAGATATGCCACAAGACAGCACCACAACCTGAAAAACGTGTGCTGAGGGAGACCAGGAAGTGAAAGGCGGCAGGCAAGCCGCTACTGCCCTTCTTTCTCCTCACATATTCAGCCAATACAGAGCACGACCTCGTTCTTTTTAAAGGCCTTCTGAGGCCATAAAGGTTTTTGAGGACATCTTATGAAACTAGAACACAGTTATACTATTTAAATCATTATAGGGGTTATGGGTACTGTATCTTCATTTTTATGACAAGTTGTTGGTTATGCCCTGGATTTATTTGATACCGGGCTTTTGTTCAAGAACACAGCCTCCAATTAAGTGTGGTTACTGCGGCAAAAATATGATTCTCCTTAGAATGACCCTCTTTGGGGCTGTTTCCAAAGTCTCATTATGGTGAAGTATCAGGACTGCCAATTCATGGTTGTGAGCGTGTCTCCTGTGGTCACTTGGGCTTCCTTCATGGAGGATTAGAGGGCACGAAAGCTGTGGGCTAGACTTAGAGGACAATGGAGGGGACAAGAAAGAATCTTCCCCAAGAAGCTAAGTAGGTCACCACTTAGAAGAATCACACTATCTCAGATTGAAAGAACCCTGGCTAGCAAGGGTTGTTTTCTCATTAATCAAAGAAAGGAATCCCTTTGAATCCTACTTTCAGCACAGCCATAATTTGTGAACCTCTGGCCTTTTTCAAAAGTAAGGAGTAGGAATTGCTTTACAGGTAAAGGGCTTAGGGTCTATTACAGATAGTTATCAGTCCTGTGGGTGCTGCTGTTTGTCTCACCACAACCTTAACTTACAATGAGGTGGAGAGAGATGGTAACTGAATTTGGAGACCAAGACTGTGGTCGAAGATCTGACACTTGCTCTGCTCTGTGAGGTCATTGCCAAGTCATCCATTTCCCCAGGGCTCTTTTTCTCAGTGACACCATTGGTAGTTGTCATCAAGGGAAGTCTAACTAATGGTGTTGTGTACAACAGAACAAACGTTACCTGGTTCAGAGCCACCTTCACAATTATGGGTGTTTGAATCCATTGGTTCAACCATCCTGTCATTCAAACTATTGAGAATTTCATTGGCCTTTTTACTTCCTCCAACATGATGTCCTTCTCCACTAATTGGTCCTTCCTGATGATGGGTCTAAAGGAAGTCAATGTCTTGGGAAATAGTCGCTGGTCCATAGTGTTTTTTGTTGGCTCATTTTCAAAAGGAGATTATAAGACCTTTTATCCTAGTCGTAACATCTATTTTCTTTTATTCTAGATCAAACTTAACAGCACATACAGTCATTTGATTCCCTGTACATGATATAAGCACATAAAACTCTTTGAAGCTGCCCAACAAAGAAATGTGTAATTGAGACCTTCTTGCATGATTGCTTTCCTTGTTTCTTGAAATTCATGATTTTAAGGAAAAACTAAAGTCCTGCTTGCTGAAACTGAGGAAGACCTGAAGCACTTGCTGTAGAGGGTCAAGGACTGCAGGCTTCAATATGGATTGAGGCTCAATGTCAAGAAGACAAAGATTCTCACCACTGGACCAACTGGCAGCATCAGGATGGATGGTGAAGAGATTGAGATTG
>NW_006399782.1:6756280-6757037 GCF_000299155.1 Elephantulus edwardii | reverse complement strand
TATCATCCAGGAAGAGTGCAAACAGTCATTGCAAAGACAGAAGAGGAAGAGAAGACCAAAATGAAAGTCAGAAGAGACTCTGAAAATTGCACTGGAGCGCAGAGAAGCCAAAGCACAAGGAAGAATTCAAGATACTAAAGAGCTGAACAGAAGGTTTCAAAAGGCAGCACGGGATGACAAAGTAAAATATTACAATGAAATTTGCAAGGAGTTGGAGTCAGAAAATCAGAAGGGCTGAACTCGCTCAGCATTTCTTAAGCTCAAGGAACTGAAGAACAAATTCAAACCACAAGTTGCTATAATCAAGGATGCTTTAGGCAGAGTATTAAATGATCCAGGAAGTATTAAAAGAAAATGGAAAGAATATACTGAGTCACTGTATCGAAAGGTATTGGCAGACACAGAAGAATTTCATGAAACAACATATGAGCAAGAGACTATCTATGATGATGAAGGAAGTTCAGGCTGCTTTGAAGGAAATGGCAAAAAAATAAGGCTCCAGGAATAGATGGTATACCAATTGACATACTTCAGCTAACAGATGTTGCCCTGGACATGCTCACCAAGTTGTGCCAAGAAATCTGGAGAACAACCACTTGGCCCACTGACTGGAAGAGATCTGTATTTGTTCCCATCCCAAAGAAGGGTGACCCAACAGAGTGTGGAAACTACAGACAATCTCATTGATTTCACATGCAAGCAAGATTCTGCTGAAGATTATCCAAAAACGACTGGAACAGCACATCAGCAGAGAACT
>NW_006399782.1:6740943-6756180 GCF_000299155.1 Elephantulus edwardii | reverse complement strand
TTGAGGCTTTTGAGCTTTGGTGCTGGAGAAGAGTTAACCATGGACTGCTAAGAAAATGAACAGGTTCATCCTAGAGAGGGTGAAACCCGGCTGTTCCTTGGAGGTAAAGATTCTGAAGTTTCATCTGACATACTTTGGACATTTTGCAAGGAGAGACCAGTCCTTGGAGAAGGATGTCATGCTTGGGACGGTGGAGGTACAGTGCAGGAGAGGAACACCCTCTGTGAGGTGACTGGGGTAATGGGGGTAGGTGTGTCAGAGACAGTGAGATTGGCACAGGATAGAGCAGGGTTTAGGGCTGTTGTATATAGGGTCGCAGTGAGTTGCAGACGACTCGACGGCACATAACAACAACAACAATGTTCTCCTGGTAGTTCTTCTGGAATGGCTATGGGATTTGGCTCACTTGGAACCTCTTTACCCCTGCTTTTGAGTTTTTAGCTGTGCTCTTTCTCACAACATGTTCCAAAGATATGTGTGTCTACTGAAACCGACTTAGGAGATTACCCTCCTATGAAACCTCCCTATTTCTGCTATGAAGTTGAAACATAATTTTAGGCATAATAACATATTAATTCAAAATTAATAAGGAGGTCTGCTGGCCTAGTGGTAGGAATCTGTGCTGCAATTCCAAAGGCAGACAATTAGAATTCACCAGCTGCCCCATGGGAGAAGGACAGGCAATCTCCTCCCGTGCCATTTACTGCCTCTGAAAACCCTCCAGAGGGTCAGCTATGGATCGGTTCTGATTCGACAGTACTCAACAACAATAACAA
Source organism: Elephantulus edwardii (assembly GCF_000299155.1). Taxonomy (NCBI): domain Eukaryota; kingdom Metazoa; phylum Chordata; class Mammalia; order Macroscelidea; family Macroscelididae; genus Elephantulus; species Elephantulus edwardii. The sequence continues at coordinate 6,755,404 of NW_006399782.1, read as the reverse complement.
ATTAATATGAAGTATGTGCTATTGTAATTGTTGTTAGATGCTTTCAAGTCACCTGCTACTCATAGTGACCCTATGTACAATCTCACATCACCATCATCAGGAGATCCAAACTGGTTTCCCCCGCTACAGGAATCCAAAACTAGGATGATGTAAATCATAAACTGTTGGTAGCCATAATCTCCCATTCCTGCCTCCACTCTCCCCTCTTCTTGCCTCACCCCAACAGGAAGTAGAGTAAGGACTCACCAACATAGTAAAAGAGAAAAGAAATGAGACACTGAGCAACTGCTGAAGTGGATTGTGAATCCACTCTGTTATATGAAGCAACACATTTCTTTTGCTTACTCTATCTTTAGTTTCATTCTAACATCAGCAAACAAAAACCTTTATGAATTCAGAAAGGTACATGGCCTCTTGATTCTATACCAAGCACCTTAGTTTACACAACTAGAAGATAGAGAAAGATAACAAGCTTGATAAAGTAGTCTAAAAAAAATTCGAAAAGAGGAAGCCTTTCAATGACATAAAGTGAGAGCATGGTGGAGCTACCATAACTGACTGAAACAACAACTGTGAGGATGGTACAAAACCAGGCAGCATTCTGTTCTGTTGTATGCAGGGCCACTTTGAATCAGAAGACACTGGAGAACCTCCTAACAACTATAAGGTAAGGATCATCTTACTGTTCACTTCTACTGAAAAGTTTCCCACCAAGTGGAATAGCACAAGTTAGTCAGCTTGATTCATGATTAATCTTTCCTAATGATGTATCCAGGAAAAGTAAGCCATTCTCTTTTCTATGGGCCATTCCATCCACACCTGTTAGCTGATCTGTCCATTCTTCTGACAGTCTACATTATTGTCCATATTCTTTACCACCACCACAGTTTGAACACATCATTTCTGCCTCTGTCTTCCTTTTCAATTACTAAAAAGAGTGAGGTTTGAGCCAGGTTCACCTTAGTCATCAAAGTAAGATCTTTGCTTTCTAAAAAACAAAAAAATAGCCTCTTTCTACAAAGATGGTACTAAAAGTGAAGAAGGAAGCCCTAGTCCTCCCAAAATTAAAGCAAAGCAAAGGCAGTAAAGGCCAAGAAGGCAGTCCTGAAGGGAATGAACAGCCTCAAAAAAAAAAAAAAAGAGAAGATCCACATCTCACCCACCTTCCAGTGGCCTAAGATGCTGAGACTCTGAAGGCAGCCCAAATATCCCTGGAAGAGCGCCCCCAGGAGAAAAAGGCTTGACCACTATGCAATCATCAAATTTCCCCTGACCACTGAGTCAGCCATGAAGAAGATAGAAGATAACAACACACTTGTCTTCATTGTGGATGTCAAGGCCAACAAGCACCAAATTAAACAAGCTGTAAAGAAACCTCTATGACATTGATGTGGCTATGGTCAACACTTTGATTAGGCCTGGTAGAGAGAAGGCAGTCTGTGTTAACTTACTCCTGACTATAATGCTTTGGATATTGCTAACAAAATTAGAATCATCTAAACTGAGTCAAGTTGGTTAATCCTAAATATAATTTTTTTTTCTCACCAAAAACCCCCAAAACTTCACCAAAAATTAACAGGCACAAGTGATACATTCATATGTCCCAAAGGCTACATATTCCCTCTCTTTTCTGTTTATTCTAAAATACCTGCTTTGTTAACAACGTCAAACTATTTTTGCCCTCAGAAATATTAGTATTTTTGAGTTTATGGGCATAGTTTGTCTCATCTACACAACTCACATTCTTTTATTTTTTTACTTATTATTTTTTTATTAGTTTATCTACAAATTTCTAACACAAATTCGAACAAATTCTTTTAATTTCCCTCACACTACCCCCCCATCAAATTGTACAGCCCAATGATTAATCCCCTCTTCCACCTGTACATCCACATCCTTCTGCTTCCAGCCTCTCCCACCCCTCCTGGATACTCATTCTATAATAACAGTCTTATACAATATTTATCCCTGTGGGACCGCACACTCACATTCTTATAGACAATTTCAAGGTACACTCTTAATTAGCTAAAAAACCCAACACTTTAACTCAGAACATCTCTGGCTGAACTGGCTTCTTATTTTTCCTTATAGAACTGGAGATCATTTGGAAAGTAATCACTGTTTTGACAAACATTACAAAACACATTTTAAAACAAACGTGCAGACTGCAGGCTTGTCTGCACAATGATTCTAACAGCATGTGCAACTTAGAGACAGAGACCATTCCCATGATTTCTGCATCATTGACTAATGCAGTCCTGGAATTTCAAGGGGTGTGGGTGCACGTCAGGAGGGAAATAAATCTGGGCTAATAAATGTGGAGTTTCTAACCAGTCATGGTTGGACCTGGTAAGAGGGACATAAATCACTTGCAGAAGGGATGAAGCAGAGGTTGCTCCAAATAGCACAGAGAGAGAGAGAGCATTCAGCAACTTGCCCTGACTTCTCAGAGTAGAGTCCAGATGCCACAAGACTAAAAAACTGGACACAGATTGTAATGGGCAGTTCTATCCTATGAGCGCTAAGAACATCTGGTTATTCCATTTAAAGTAGGTGTAGGTGAGAGTGACCTGTCACAATAATATGAGAACATCATGACTTGGTGTCTTTGGCTTCATTTCAGAACTTCTAGTCTTTCTAGGCTGTTCTCATCTCTAACACCTGCTCCACATGTACATCAACAAAGCCTTTTTTTTTTTAAATTAAATTTTGGTGCAAAAGGCATGCATTTTGCTAGGATTTTCCCAGGTGACAGGCTGCAAGGGAACAAGCTGGGTAGGGCTTATGTGTGTGTTTGTTTTATATTAGTTTATTTACCAAGTTCGTATACACTGTGTTTCATATTATTCTTCATTCACATTGTATTGTGTGTGTGTTTGTTTTAAATTGGCTTGCTTACCAAGTTTGTATACATTGTTTCACATTATTCTTCATTCACATTGTATTTCAAACAAGCATTCCCATGCATTATGTTTTATAAAATTAATCAGAATTGGACCTTGTCATTTATCACCCTGACTTTTCAGGTTCCCTCTGGATCCTTAATGTATGACCTTTCCTGTCACCTACATTATATTGAAAAGGTATGCCCTCGTGTACACCCTTCCTTATTTTGAACCATGCAGTGTTTCTTTGCTCTGTTTTGATGACTGCCTCTTGGTTCAAGTATAAGTTTCGCATTAGCATGATCAAGTGTTCTGGGATTCCCATTCTTCTCAGAGTCAGCCACAGTTTGTTATGGTCCACACAGTCAAAAGCCTTTGCATAATCAATGAAGCACAGAGAGAGACATTCCTCTGGTACTCCCTGCTTTCAGCCAAGTTCCATCTAACATTAGCTACAATATCCCTAGTACCACAACCCTTTCTAAATACAGCCTGGACTTCTGGCAGTTCTCTGCTGATGTACTGTTCCAGTCGTTTTTGGATAATTATCAGTAGAATCTTGCTTGCGTGTGAAATCAACGATATTGTTCTATAGTTTCCACACTCTGTTGGGTCACCTTTCTTTGGAATGGGAACAAATATCGATCTCTTCCAGTCAGTTGGCCAAGTGGTTGTTCTCCAGATTTGTTGGCACAACTTGGTGAGCACATCCAGGGCAGCATCTATTAGCTGAAATACATCAATTGGTATACCATCCATTCCTGGGGCCTTATTTCTTATATTTCCTTCAAAGCAGCTTGAACTTCTTTCTTCATCACCATAGGCTCTTGCTCATATGTTGTTTCATTAAATTCTTCTGTGTCTGCCAATTCCTTTCAAGACAATGACTCAGTATATTCTTTCCATCTTCTTTTGATACCTTCTGGATAGTTTAATACTCTGCCTAAAGCATCCTTGATTATAGCAACTCAATGTTTTAATTTGTTCTTCAGTTCCTTGAGCTTAAGAAATGCTGAGTTAGTTTGACCCTTTTGGTTTTCTGACTCCAGCTTCTTGCACATTTCATTGTAATATTTTACATGCTTGGGAGGATGGAGGGCAGGCGCAGGAAGGGAAGGCCCTTTGGGAGGTGGATTGATTCGGTGACTGGGGCAATTGGGATGAGTGTGTCAGAAACAATGAGACTGACACAGGACAGAGCAGAGTTTAGAGCTGTTGTACATAGGGTTGCTATGAGTAGCAAGTGACTTGATGGCACATAACAACAACAACAACAACATATTATATTTCCAGGAGACCAAATCTGTGAGTAGCTGCAAATACCTGGCATAAGTAGCAGACAGTAGTCATGTAGATATCACCTTAGAATAGAATGTCCAGACCCTAGACTAGACCCTGTCCACCTCAGAATAGACTCTAGCTGCCCCAACACAGCCTTAACGGCACAGAGCATTATACCAGAGAAGGAAACAAATGCTACTCCTCCTGAAATGTCAGTATGTACTCGGTGTTCCAACATGCTGAAAAGAAACTACCAAACATGTTCTTTTTTTGTGAAATAATATTTTGCTCTGTTTCTGATGAAAGTTTACACAACAAATTAGGTTTCCCACTTGACATGTTCTACACAACTTATTCAGTGACATTACTTACATTTTCCACAAAGTGTCAACGTTCTCTTTAATTCCATCTGGTTGTCCGCTTTGTAAGGAGGACGTTTTTAAAAAGAATTTTGTTGTTCCTCTTGAGAATATGCACAGCCAAAGTGATGCAATTCAACAGTGTTACATGCACACTTGACAGACATTGATTACATTTTCAAGCTATACAATCATTCTTTTCTGAGTTCTACCTCCCCCATTAACATAAACACAGTGCTCCTTAAAGTTCCCAGCTAATCTTTTGGGTTGTTCTTGTCAATTTGATCCACTATTCATTGATTTAGGGAGCTCTGGTGGTGTAGTGCATGGGCTGTAGCACCAGTGACCCGAAGGCTGGGCCTCTTTGGAAGTTTGGACACACCAGCAGCAGCTCCTTGGGAGAGAGACAGTGGACAATCTCTTCCAGTGGGATTTAGAGCCTTGGAAATCTGCTGGGAGTCAGCTATGAACAGATTCCCATTTGAAGGAAACTCAACTAAAGGGATTATTCTTGAAAGAGCATAATTATTAAGGCAGGCTGGGTTTTTTGCCTGTTTGTTTTTGGGTTTTTATTTTATTTTTTACTAGTTAAATGAAACTACTATTATGTTTTACAATTTTAGGGTTACTCTTGGTTTGAAGATTATTTTAGGGCAATAATTTCAGGAATTAATTTATCCTCCATGGCTCCAGAAAGCCTACGGTACAGGAGAATTTAAATTCTATTCTGCGTTTTCTTCCATTTTAATCAGTAGTCTTTGTTAGAATCTTTTTAATGTTTTAAATTTATATTGGTTTGCTTACAAAGTTCAAATACATTGTGTTTCACACTATCCTTCATTTACATTGTGCTTCATACAATCATTCCAATTAATTACATCTTACGAAATTTATCAACAATGAACCATTTCCAATTTGGGAGACTCTTTGCTAAAAATGTACAGCAGTAAGTTTGTGAGTTTGAGGGGATTTTTGTTTGATTGTTTTTGAGTGATAGCCATGGAGTTCTTTTGGCCTCATGACACAGGAAGAAGTTACTCATCACGTCAATGAGCCACACATTCTACATTTTCCTCCTTTGTGTGACTCACCTTTTCCCTCTCTGATAGAGAACTGATCGTTGTGCCTTGGACTATATCATGGATTGAACTATGTCCTCCCAAAAGACATGTTTGTACTGTTAGAATGTAGAAGCCATGTAATGAGCCTCATGATCTGATAATAAAAATAACTATAAAATGATTTAAGAATGGAACACAACCCTCCTTAATTCTATCACGCCTACAAACAGATGTGAGGAAAGCTTCCCTAGGTTGTGGCCCATATACCATTGTGTATAGGGTCCCTAACAGTCATATGGAATGGATCCTAACAACAACACTGGTGATAAAAGAGGAAGATAATTAGCCAAGATGAGGGGACTTCACTATTACCAAGATTAACTGCTATGAGTGGAGTATGTCCTTTGGATCCAGGTCCCTATGGGGAGAAGTTCCTTGACCAGGGCAGGCTAAGACTTATAGAGCTCTCCAGGGAATGCTAGGCATGGACCTAGGTCAGATGCTGAAGGAAACAAAGACTGTCCTCCAGGAGAGAGAGAGACAGACAGAGACAGAGACAGAGACAGAGAGAGACTGTCTCTCTCTCCAAAGTTTGTTGTACTGTAAAATTAGAACCAATTCAGAGCTGACCCCCACCACAATGCGTTTTAAGGTATAGTAAGTCACACAGGAAGAGGCTGCCTATCTTCATTCTACAGCATAACTGATAGATTTGAACTGTCTGTGAATTCAGAATGTCTGATTTTGGGTTGACAGAACAACTTCTCACCACTAAGCCACCAGCACCTCTTTCCTCTAGAGCTAGTACTCTGAATCTGGACAGTTAGGCTCTTAAGCTGTAAAAGTATAAGTCTCTATTTGTTAACTCTACTTGTGGTATAACTACAGAAGCATTAGATAACACAGATAGATGGCCACTGGCAAATTTTACGACTCCAAACACTATGAAACAAACTAGGATGTGGAACTCAAACTAAATTTACTAGGTTGATTATTTAACAAGTCACTGATCCAGGCTATAGTCTTCGCAATTGCGTGCTATGCTTCAGAGAGTTGGACAGTGAATAGGGGTGATAGAAAGAGAATTAATGCCTTTGAGCTGTGGTGCTGGAGAAGAGTGTTGAATATACCATGGACTGCTAGGAGAACAAACAGGTTTGTCCTAGAGAGGGTGAAGCCAGAATGCTCCTTGGAATCAAGGATTATGAAGCTTCATCTGACATATTTTGGGCATGTTGCAAGGAGGGACTGGTCCTTAGAGAGGGACATCATGTTTGGAAGAGTGGATGGGCGGTGCAGGAGAGGAAGACCTTCAATGAGATGGGTCGATTCTGTGATTGGGGTGGTGGGAATGAGTGTGGTAAAGACGGTGAGGTTGGCATAGGATAGAGCAGCATTTAGGGCTCTTGTAGGTTGCTATGAGTTACAAGCAACTCAACAGCACATAACAACAACAACAACAACATTGCAATATTAAAAAATGCTAATTGGGAAGGGCACATACCAGGGATGTGTTCTGTCTCCATACCTTTTCAAATTGTATGCAGAACAGATTATTGGGAGGCTGGGCTCTATGAGGAGGAATGTGATGTTAGGATTGGTGGGAGATCTATCAACAATCTGCGTTATGCAGATGACACAACCCTGCTTGCTGAAACTGAGGAGGACCTGAAGGGCTTGCTGCAGAGGGTCAAGGACTGCAGCCTTCAATATGGATTGAGGCTCAATGTCAAGAAGACAAAGATTCTCACCACTGGACCAATTGGCAACATCAGGATGGATGGTGAAGAGATTGACTGTTCACAGCTTTAGTTTGCTAGGCTCCACAGTCAACACTCTTGGCACCAGCAGCCAGGAAATTAAAAGATGTATTGCCATGGGAAAGTCTGCTGTTAGGGACCTCTCCAAAGTGCTGAAGAGCAATGGTGTCTCTCTGGAGACTAGGTGCGTATGATACAGACGCATGGTCTTTGCAATCACTTGTTATGCATCAGAGAGTTGGACAATGACTAAAGACGATAGAAGGAGAATTGATGCCTTTGAGCTGTGGTGCTGGAGAAGAGTGTTGAGGGTACCATGGACTGCTAGGAAAACAAACAGATTCATCCTGGAAAGGGTTAAACCAGGCGGCTCCTTGGAGGAAAGGATTCTGAGGCTCTGTCTAACATACTTAGGACATGTTGTAAGGAGGGATCGGTCCTTGGAGAGGGACATCATGCTTGGGAGGGTGGAGGGACAGCACAGGAGGGGAAGTCCCTCTATGAGGTGAATTGATTCAGTGACTAGGGTAATTGGGATGCGTGTATCGGAGATGGTGCGATTGGCACAGGACAGAGCGGAGTTTAGGGCTGTTGTACACAGGGTCGCTATGAGTCGCAAGCAACTCGATGGCACATAACAACATGGGAAATATATTGAATGACCCAGAGAGCATCAAAAGAAGATAGAGGTAATACACAGAATCACTGTACCAAAAGGAACTGATTGACACTGAAAAATTTCAGGAAGTACCATATGAACAGGAGCCAATGGTAATGAAGGAGGAAGTGGAAGCTGCATTAAAGGCACTGGAAAAAAAAATAAGGCCCCAGGAATCAATGGGATACCAAGTAACTTGTTTCAATTAACAGATACATGCAGACTTGGATGTGCTCACCAGTCTATGTCAGGAAATTTGGAGGACAGCTGTCTGGCCAATGGATTGGAAGAGATCCATTTGTTCCCATTCCCAAGAAAGATGATCCAACTGAATGTGGAAACTATCAAACAATATCATATAATGAAATGCACAAAGAGCTGGAGTCAGAAAATCAAAAGGGCTGAACTTGCTTAGCATTTCTTAAGCTGAAGGAACTGAAGAAAAAAACTTAAGCCTGAAGTTGCAATACTTAAGGATGCTTTGGGCAGAATATTAAATGATCTAGGAAGCATTAAAAGTGGATGGAAAGACTATATAGAGGCAGTGTGCCAAAAAGAATTGGCTGACACAGAAGAATTTCATGAAACAACATATAAGCAAGAGCCTGTGGTGATGAAGAAAAAAGTTTCAAGCTGCTCTGAAAGAACTGGCAAAATGCAAGGCCCCAGTAATTGATGGCATACCAATTGACATATTTGAACAAACAAAAGCTGCTCTAGACGTGCTCACCAAGTTGTACCAAGAAATCTGCAGGACAACCACCTGGTGAACTGACTGGAAGAGATCTATATTTGTTACCATTTGAAAAATGGTGACCCAACAGAGTATGGAAATTAACAAACAATATCATTAATATCACAGACAAGCAGGATCCTACTGAAAATAATCCAAAAATGACCGAAACAGCTTATCAAAAGAGAACTGCTAGATGTACAGGCTGGCTTTAGAAAAGGCCGTGGTATTTGGGATATAATAGTTACTCTTAGATGGATTTTGGCTGAAAGCAGAGAGTACCAGATGGACTGTGTGGATCACAATAAACTGTGGCTAACTCTGAGAAGAATGGGAATCTCAGAAACTTGATTGTGCTTATGAGAAACTTGGACCAGCAGATAATTGTCAGACCACTGCATGATTCAAACTTGGGAAGGGTGTATGCCAGGGATGTGTCCTATCTCCATACCTTCCCAAGCTTTATGCAGAACAGATAATTCAGGAGGTGGGGCTCTATGAGGAGAATGTGGCATCAAGATTGCAGATGACACAACCCTGCTTGCTGAAACTGAGGAGGACCTGAAACAGTATTGCAGAAGGTCAAGGACTGCAGCCTTTAATGTGGATTGAAGCTCAACACCAAGAAAACAAAGATTCTCACCACTGGGCTGACTGGCAGCATCAGGATAGATGGTTAAGAGACTGAGATTCTTAACAGCTTTAGTCTGCTTGACTCCACAATCAACAGTCTTGGTATCAGCAACCAAGAAATCAAAAGACGAATTGCATTTGGAAAGTCTACTGTCAGGGATCTCTCCAGAATACTTAAGAACAACAATGTCTGTATGGAGACTAAGGTGCACCTATCTAGGCCATAATATTCGCCATTCTGTGCTATGCATCAGAAAGGTGGACTATGACTAGAGATGGTTGAAAGAGAATTGATGTCTTTGAACTGTATTGCTGGAAAAGAGTATTGAATACACCATGGACTGCCAGGAAAATAAAAGGTTCATCCTACAGAGGGTATAATGAAGCTGCTCCTTGGAAGAAAGGATTCTGAGGCTTTGGGTATGTTGCAAGAAGGGACCAGTCCTTGGAGAGGGGCATCATGCTTGGAAAGGTGAAGGACAATGCAAGAGAGGAAGACTCTCAATGAGATGGATTGATTCAGTGATGGGGGTAATGAGCGCAGGTGTGTCAGAGACAGTGAGATTGGCACAGGATAGAGTAGGGTTCAGGGTATTGTACATACAGTCATTGTGAGTCACAAGAGACTTGATGGTACATAATAACAACAATGAACAAAATACTGTTGAGACAGATAACCAGGAATGAGATAAAACAGAGTGTAAGAGACAGGGGGCCAGCAGTTCCAAGGACTGAAGCACCTCAAGCCACGCCTCTCTGTGTATTTATTGAGAACCAGGGGAAGCAAATCATAAAGAGAATTCAATGCAAATGAAGCCAAACTCTATTGAAAATCTTCCCCATGTTTCAGGAGGGAGTGTTCAGTAAATACAATTCAAGAATCCTGTAAACCCTTAAGGATTGCCTTAGTGCCTCAGGGTGAATTCCAGCTTATACTGTGCCTCCCCACATCCTGAAATAGCATTTGTTTATTTCAAATATTTAGTATTGGTTTCCCATAGAACAGTATATAGACAGGGAACTACTAGAAGTTCAAACAGGATTTAGAATAGACTGTGGCACCAGGGATATCACTGCTGATGTCAGATGGATTCTGGCTGAAAGTAAAGAACACCAGAAGAATGTCTATTTGTGCTTTATTGATTATGCAAAGGCATTAAACTGTGAGGATCCTAACAAGTTGTGGCTGTGAGTCTCATGCAGAACCTATACCTGCACCAGGACACTGTTGTGTGAACAGAGCAGCGGAGCACTGCATGGTTTAAAATTGAGAAGGGAATGTGTCAGGGTTGTATTCTCTCTCAATACCTATTCAATCTCTATGCTGAGCAAATTATCCGAGATGCTGGGCTCTGAAGAGGAGTGGTTTGGAGGGAGACTAATCAATAACCTGTGTTAATGTAGATGACACACCTTGTTTGCAGAAATTGAGGAGGGCTTGAAGCACTTTTTGCAGAAGATCAAGGAATGCAGCCTTCAGTATGGATTGTATCTCAAGGTCAAGAAAACAAAGATTCTTACCACTGGACTGACAGGCAACATCATGAAGGATGGAGAGGAGACTGAGATTGTAAACAGCTTCATCTTGCTTGGATCCACACTTGGTACCAGCAGTAAGGGAAAAGGAGACACACTGCACTGGGAAATCTGCATTTAGGGACCTCTCCAAATTATTGAGGAGTAGCGATGTTAGTTTGAGGACTAAGGTGCATCTGATTCAGCCCATAGTCTTTCTGATCACTTGCTATGCAACTGAGAGCTGGACAATGAATAAGGAGGACAGAATAAGAATTGACGCCTTTGTACTATGGTGTTGGAGAAGAGACCTGAGCATCTCATGGACGGCCTAAAGACAGACTTTGGAGGCAAGAATGATGAGGCTTCTCCTCACATACTTTGGGAATGTTATAGGAGGGGCTATTTCTTGGAGAGGGAAATGATGTTAGAAAGGGTGGAGGGTTTGGCGAAGGAGAGGAAGACCCTTGATCAGATGGATTTGCATGGGCAAGAAGTGTGAAGGTGGCACAAGATAGAATGGGGTTCAGATCTTTTTTTCATAGGGTTGCTATGAGTTGTACTTGACTCAATGGCACCTAACAACAACAACAACATGAGACCATAACCTTAAACTTCTAAATGTGTAAGTGGCCTCAGCAGGTATTGTTGTTTTAAGCATACCTATCTCACAATTTTTGCCAATTCAACTTTTTACAAGTGTATAACATATTTACAGCATTTTAATTTTATGATTGGGTTGTCATTTTGTTGCTAAGCTGTCAAATTGGCCCAGTGGTGAGAATCTTTGTTTTCTTGATATTGAGCTTCAATCCATATTGAAGCATAGTTTTAGCTATTTGAGACCTCTTTATTTTCCAAGTAAAGTTGAGGATAGATTCTTCTATTTTTGTAAAGAAGGCTGTTCAAATTTTTGTAGGAATTTATCTGAATCTAGATATTGACTCGAGCAGTATTCACATCTTAACATATATAAAACAAAGTTTTATATATATTTTTATTATTAAATTCTTGTTTGAAACATGATTTCTCAAGATACTCTCTTTTATTTACCTTTTTTTGGTAAAATATTTCTATGTATAAAATGTTTAACTCTTATGAGGTCCCAATTACTTATTTTGCCTTTTGCTGTCTGTACTTTTGTTATTATATTCATCTGTTACTGAAAACTAGGCCTGCCAGCATTGTCTCTACTTGCTGTTCTAAGAATTTTAAGGTCTTAATTTGCACGTTTAGGTCCTTATTCTATTTTTTTTTAAATATGGTGTGAGGTAATGATCCTGTTTCATTCCTTTGTCTATGGAAATCCAATTTTCCCAGCCTACGCCTTGAGAGGAATCTTTCCTTCTTGGAATGGACTTAGTACTCTTGTCAAAAATCAGCTGACTATAAATGTGTGGATTTATTTCTGGGCCTCTCAAATCAGTTCCTTTGGTCCATGGGTCTACTCTTACACCAGTTCCACGTTGATTAGATTGCTGTGCCTGTATATGTTTTAAAATCAGGACATGTGACTCCTCTTATTTTGTTCTTCTCTTTCAACATTGTTATGTGCCGTTGAGTTGCCGGCAACTCATAGTGACCCTATTTACAACAGCCCTGAACCCGCTTGATCCTGTGCTGTCTCTGACACACCTACCCCCACTACACTCATCACTGAATCAGTCCATCTCATCAAAGGTCTTCCTCTCCTGCACTGTCTCTCCACCCTCCCAAGCATGATATCACTCTTCAAAGACTGGTCCCTCCTTGCAACATGTCCAAAGTATGTCACGCTAAGCCTCAGTATCCTTGCCTCCAAGAAGCAGCCCGGTTTAACCCTCTCCGGGATGAACTTGTTTATTCTCTTAGCAGTCCATGGTATATTCAATACTCTTCTCCAACACCACAGCTCAAAGGCATCAATTCTCCTTCTTTCCTCCCTAGTCATTGTCCAGCTCTCTGATACATAACAAGTGATTGCAAAGACCATGGCCTGTATCAGACGCACCTTAGTCTCCAGACTGACATCGTTAGTCTTCAGTACTTTGGAGAGGACTCTGACAGCTGACTCTCCCATCACAATACATCTTTTAATTTCCTGGATGCTGGTGCCAAGAGTGTTGATTGTGGAGCCAAGCAAACTAAAGCTGTTAACAATCTCAATCTCTTCACCATCCATCCTGATGCTGCCAATTGACCCAGTGGTGAGAATCTTTGTCTTCTTGATATTGAGCCTCAATCCATATAGGAGTCTGCAGTTCTTGACCGTTTTTTGCAGCAAGCACTTCAGGTCCTCCTCAGTTTCAGCAAGCAGGGTTGTGTTATCTGCATAACGCAGAATGAGTCTTCCTCCCTTCCTGATGCCACACTTCTCCTCATACAGCCCAGCCTCCCACATAATCTATTCTGCATATAGGTTGAAAAGGTATGAAGTTAGGACACACCACTGGCCTACACCCTTCCCAATTTTGAGCCATACAGTGTTTCCTTGCTCTGTTCTGACAACTGCCTCCTGGTCTAAGTACCAGTTTTGCATTAGCACGATCAAGTGTTCTGAGATTCCCATTCCTCTCAGAGTCAGCCAGTTTGTGATCCACACAAATGCCTTTACACAATCAGTGAAACACAGATAGACATTCCTCTGGTACTCCCTGCTTTCAACCAAGATACATTTAACATTAGCTACAGTATCCCTAGTACCATGACCCCTTTTAAACCCTGGATTTCTGGCAATTCTCTGTTGATGTGCTGTTCTGGTCATTTTTTAATAATCTTCAGCAGAATCTTGCTTGCATGTGATACCAATGATATTGTATGATAATTTCCATGCTCTGTTGTATCATCTTTCTTTGGAATGGGAAAAAAATATAGATCTCTTCCAGCCAGTTGGTAAAGTGGTTGTTCTCCAGATTTCTTGACACAACTTGGTGAGCACGTTCTGTTAGTTGAAATATGTCAACTGGTATACCATCAATTCCTGGGGCCTTATTTTCTGCCAATTCCTTCAAAGCAGTTTGAACTTCTTCCTTCATCACCATAGGCCCTTACTCATATGCTATTTCATGAAATTCTTCTCTGTCTGCCAATTCCTTTCGGTACAGTGACTCTGTATACTCTTTCCATCTTCTTTTACTACTTCCTAGATAATTTAATATTCTGCCCAAAGCATCCTCAAGTACAGCAACTCCAGGTTTGGAACAGTCCACCAACTACTCATATACAAGTTCAAACTGAAGCTAAGGAAAATTAAATCAATTCCACGGGAACCAAAATATAACCTTGAGTCTATCACACTTGAATTTCAGAACTATCTCAGGAACAGGTTTGAGGCCTTGAATGCCACTGAGTTGTCAGAAGATATCAAGAGTGTCATCTAGGAAGAGTGCAAAAGGTCATTACAAAGACAGAGGAGGAAGAAAAGACCAAAATGGATGTCAGAAGAGACTCTGAATATTGCACTAGGGTGCCAAGTAGCCAATGCACAGGGAAGAATTCAAGATAGTAAAGAGCTGAACAGAAGATTCCAAAAGGCAGCGCGGGATGACAAAATAAAATATTACAATGAAATGTTCAAGGAGCTGGAGTCAGAAAATC
>NW_006399782.1:6722353-6740274 GCF_000299155.1 Elephantulus edwardii | reverse complement strand
TGGGACAGAGAAGCTTGCTGCTGATGGCAGGGGGATGCATAGGTCCCTCCTGCAGGACCCCGCAGGACCCTAGTTGTGGTTGAGGGTGAGACGTTCAAAGAGATACTCGCCCAGCCCAGCCTGGGGGCCGCCCAGTCTTCTAATGTTGGTCAGATGGTCACCCATATTCTTCAGCAGTTTCACTTCCTCGTCCAGGAAGTGGTTCTCCAGAAAGTCACAGAGATGGGGGTCAGCGTGGGCAGAACCCAAGGCGTGCAGATCCAGAAGGGCCTGGTTTAGGTTCTTCTCCAAGGCCAGCGCTGCTTGCATGGAGTCCAGGGTTTACCCCACTCATCCTGGGATGGCTTCTGGATATCTTGGAAGAAGACTCGCCCACTGTGCTGGTTTTGAAGCTTCAAGAGCTGCTCGGCACCCTCGCATTTCTCCTTCGCCAACTCGGGGAAGAAGTGTCCCACGCCTTCCAAGGCCACATCATTGCAGTCAAAATAAAAACCCAGAGAGAGGTAGGTGCAAGAGGCCTGCAGGTGCAGGTTGACCAGACGGTTGACGCCAGCTTCTGCTTTGGTGGAATAATTTTGACGGATCTGAGACCTCATAGTTGGTTGAGGTTTTGGGGCTAACAAAAAAAGTGTGTTAGCTGGTCCCGAAAATAGGAGATTGTCCCAAGGTTGCCTGGAGGTGAAGTCGGAGGGTAGTCGGAGGTTGGAAGGGGGAAGTTGCCGGTCTGTTCCGTCTAAACACTGTGGAAGCAAGAGACAGATCCACCGGACTGCTGGGGAACTCCGTCAGCATTTCTTAAACTCAAGGAACTGAAGAACAAATTCAAACCTCGAGTTGCTGTACAATAACTTTACTACTTCAAATATCACAGGGCGGGGGAAATGTATAACCCTACACACACACACACACACACACACACACACACACCCCTACACCAACAAAGGCTCACTGGGGAGACTCGGCCTCTATTCTGAAATGTTGTCAAGAAATAATCTACCTCAAATGACCTCTCCCTCCCAAAGTGGTGTCTCCAGAAGGGATTTTCTATCCACTGGCTCAGGATAGGGCAGGGTTCAGAGCTATTGCCTATAGGATCAGGATGGGTTATACTTGACTCAATGGCACCTAACAACAACTACCCTCATCAGAAGCCAATCAAGAAAATAAAAGGAAAACTTCCAAACAAGTAGAAGTTTATTTTAGAGATGCAAAATAGGTCAACATTTTTTTTAAATCAATCCATGTAATCATACGTTAACATGCTAAACAAGGGGAAAATCACCTGATTCTATAAATTGCTATATAAATTGCATTTGAAAAAACCACAACTCTTACATATGATAAAACTCAGAAAAACAGGAATTTAGGGAAAATAACTGAACTTGATGAAAAACATTTATTAAAAAAAAATCCAAAACCCCCTATACTTAAAATCACACTTAAGTGGGGAAAACCATCTCCATTTGAAAAAACAAGTTCATAAAAATATCTCAAAGAACCTACAAAAAACTTGAGAACAAAGAAAATAGTCAAGCGAAGCTGCAAGATACTAGATAAACAAAACTCAATAGTGTTTCTGTACATTAGCACTGAACATAATGAAACAAAAATTAAAATTCAATGTCAGTCATAATTGAAAAAAAGGTGAAATGTTTCAGTTTAAATCTAACATAATATATATATGAGATGTGCATAATGAAAACTACAACACTGATAATTAAAGAAGATACAGATAAATGAGGGGATATATTATATTTATAGTTTGAAAGACTCAACATAATAAAGATGTTAAGTCTCTCCAAACTGATAATACAGGTTTCATCCTGGCAAAGATGCTTTTTTCCCCTTTAGATATTGACAAGATTTTTTATGAAAAGATGAAGGAACTAGGATAGTAAAGCCAATTTTGAACAAAAATAGAGTAGATGAATAAGTCATCTGACTTGTCATAAAACTATAGTTATTAATGTTGTGTGGTATTGTTAGACAGATACATAAATCAAGAGACGAGATAAAAGATTCACAAATAGATCCACATAAATGTGCTCACTAGGTTTTTAAAAACAGTTCCAAATTCAATGGAGCAATGAAATGAAGGAAAGAGCCTTTAAAAATAAATAAATGGTGCTGGAAGAATTTACATCCATAGGTTGAAAAGGAATCTTAAAGTCTCACCCTGTTTTCATTTCCTGTGGCCACTGTAACAAATTACCATAAACTTGGTGGTTTAAAACAATAGAAACATTCTTTCTCTCAGTTCAGGAAGCTATGAGAACACAAACTGCTGGCAGAGCTGTGCTCTCTGCAGATCCACTTCAGGAGAATCTCTTCCATCTCATTTTCAGGCTTCTCAGGAAAACCTGTTCCATAAGCTCATCTTCTATCTTTAACTTAATTACATCTTTGTCATATAAATTAATATTCCTAACTTATGCGTACTGAACCATGGACATGGGCATATCATTTTAGGGAGCCAACTCAGTCTATGTTGCTGTTGTTCGGTCTAACTCATGGTGATCATAGGTCCTACAGAACGAGACTGCCTGAACCATCTCAACATCTCTGCTGCGCTTACGTCCATTGTGGCAGTCACTTTGTCGTCAGTCTGCCTCACGGAGGTTCCTCCTCTTCATTGCTCACCCTGTACATTTTCTATCTACGATGTCCTTTTCCAGCGATTAGCCCCTCCTGACACCATGCCCACAGTATGGGGATGGAATCTCACCATTCCCACTTGTAAAGAGTATGGTGGAAGCACATCTTTCAAGACTGACAATCTGGTAGTCCAAAGGACATAGTCAATATCCTTTACCTAGTAGATACATCTTAGATAAAAATTAATAAGTAAAAATGGGTAACAAACTTAAATTGAAAATACACGCAAAAAAAAATTGAAAATACATAGATTTTTAGGAAACTTTCAGAAAAATAAACAGCAAAATATATTTGGGATCTTGAGTTAGGCAGAGATTCTTGATTTCATATCAAATCTAATTGCTGTTGTTTGTTGTTACATGCCATTGAGTCATCTGCAACCCATAGTGCCTCTATGGACAGCATCTCTGAAGCCTGCTCTGGCCTGAGCCAGTCTCATTGATTCCGACTCATCTACCCCCATTGTCCCAGTTACTATGTCAATCCATCTCATCCGGGTCTTTCCCTCACTGTCCTTCCACACTTCTGAGCATGATGTCCTTCTCCAAGGACTGGTCCCTCCTAGCCATGTACCCAAAGTATGTGAGACAGAGCTTCAAAATCCAAGCCTCCAAAGAGGAAAAAAAAAAAGACAAATAATGTTCTTAAAAATGTTCTGTAAAAAGATCTTTAAAGAAGTAAAGGAGGCGAAAGTGCTATAGAAGAAAATATTTGCAAATACATATCGACCAAAGGACTACTATTTAAGATGTATTAAGATCTATGAAAACTTGACAATGAAAAACAAACAATTCAATTAGAAAATCAGTTACAGATATAAACCAGACAATCCACCAAAG
This sequence comes from Elephantulus edwardii, assembly GCF_000299155.1. Classification (NCBI taxonomy): domain Eukaryota; kingdom Metazoa; phylum Chordata; class Mammalia; order Macroscelidea; family Macroscelididae; genus Elephantulus; species Elephantulus edwardii. Next base: position 6,736,780 of record NW_006399782.1, on the reverse strand, counting down.
AGGATACACAAAGAGATAAGCACATGAAATATTCAACACAATCAGTCATTAAGGAGGGGAGCTCTGGTGGCACAGTCTGTAGTAAGTTGTGCTACCTCAAAGACTGCACATCTCTGACGGTTCAAATCCACCAGCAGCTCGGGGGGAGAAATATGGGCAATCTCCTCCCAGGCAATTTTCAGCTTTAGAAGTGCAATGGATGAGGGTTGCAGAGTGGGTTATATTTGGGGGTAGGGGGTGGGGTTTGGGGAGGTGCGGGGTGGGGGGATTGTGTACCAATGAGGGAGTTTTTCTTTTGCTTTTCAAGGAGAGGAGGGGGGGGGGGGGGAGGGGTTTGTGCCGGGAGAAGGGTGCAACAATGAATGAATGAATGGAATCCTAAAATCTCTGTAGATGTTCATTGAAATGAAAAATAAACAACCTAAATTTAAAAAAAAAAAAGAAGTGCAATGGAAGGCCAGTTATATGTCAACTCTGACTCAATAGCAACAAGTATGAGAGTCATTCTAGACATGAATATTAAAACCAAACTGAAATATCACTATTTACCGACAGGAAAACAGAGGCAATAACAAATGCTGAGAGGAATGCAGAGAAAGTGGATTTCTCAGATTACTATTGGAAAAATAAAATGTTACAACTTCTGAAAAACACTGGCAGTTTCTTAATGAAAATTAAGCAGGTGATTTTAATCTGTGACCCTCAGGCCTGGTTTTAATTGTTTTTGGTCAAATATTCTTCTAAGAGGTATAGTAGCACTGGTCTGTCCATTTGTTGTACAGAGGTAACTTGTGGTTGCTGTGATGCTAAACACTGTGACACTGATGTATCAAATGCAATAATGATTACCCATGGTGGACAGTGTTTGGTGGAGCTCCCTGATTAAAACAAGCCTGAAAGCAGGAGTGGAATCCACTTCAAAAATGGCTTGCCTCTGGAGACTTCATGTTCAGGTCTTTCGTTCATAGGATTGTTGTGAGTCGTCTACGACTCGATGACACTTAACAACAACAACATAACTAGTATATGACTACACTAAAAATTTTAATTGAAATACATAAATCAGAAAAAAATACATAAATCAGACCAGAAACATTTACCTACTTAAATTTTTTCCAAGGGCATCTCATTGTATTAAGAGTAAATCCCTTTACTCTAGATGAGGAGGACCTATGTGACCTGCCTATTTATTTCTACCTTCTTTTCTTCCTTTTCTTCTCTTTTCCAGAAAGGAGGCCCAGAGGCCTTCTCTTTGGGCAAAAAAGCAAGGCTGATGAAGACAGCACATTCTTTTTTTTGGTGTGTTTTTTTTAAAATAATTTTATTATTTTTATTATTAATTTTAATGAAAATTTACAGATATTTTGGATTTTTATTCATTGTTGCACTCTTCTCCCTGCTTACCCCATCCCTTCCAGCTTGTTCTTCTCTTTGAAAAGTAAAAGAAAAATCTTTTCATTATTATACAATCCCTCCCTCCAAGTCCACTCCACTATGCAGCCTTCATTCTGGACTCATAAGACAGCACATTCTTTACCTGGTGCTGGCTCACAGTCTAATGGTGGGTACTGTTGTTGTTGTTAGGTGCCATTGAGATAAAAATTACTCCTAGCCAGCCACCCTGTGAACAGATCTGAACCTGCCCTGTCCTGCATAATTCTCATCTCTATCATGCTCAAGTCCCCTGAAGAAGCCACTGTATCAATACATCTCATTGAAGGGCTTCCTCTCTTTCACTAAACCCTCTACTCTTCCCAACATGATGTTTCTCCGCAAGGACTGGTTCTTCCTGAAAATATGCCCAAGTTAAGGGAGACAAAATCTCACCCTCCTTGCCTTTGGGGCGCACTCTGGTTGTATTTTCCTTCAAGACAGATTTGTTTGCTCTTTTGGCCATCCACAGTGCATTCAGTACTCTTCACCAACATCACAATCCAAAGGCAGCTATTCTCCAGTCCTCCTTATTCACTGTCCAACTTTCAGATGCAAAGGAAGTAACTCAAAAGATCCTGGCTTAGATCAGGCAAAGTTAAACTGACCTGTTTGATCTCTTGACTCCTGCTACCATGGGTGCTGATTGTGGACCCAAGAAAAATTAAATCACTGATAACATCAATCTGCTCACTTTCTACCCTGATGTCTATTGATGCAATGGTGAGGATTTTTGTCTGCTTCATGTTGAGGCGTCACTCGTATTGAAAGCTGCAGGTTTTGACCTTCTGCAGTAAATGCTTCAAGTCTTCTTCACTTTCTGCAAGCAGAGTGTCATCTGCAGAGTCTTCCTGTAATCCTAATACCACAGTCCAATTCTTCATACAGTCCAATTTCTCGAATGACTTGCTCAGCATACAGACTGAGTAAGTATGGACAAAGGATACCCTGACTCACACGTGTCCTGATTTTAAAGCATGCAGTGTTTCTCTGCTCTGTTAAGACGACCGTTCTTGTTCTGTGTGTCATTGAATTGAATGGAGGTGAAAGAGGTATAGAATCAGTTACCGCAGACAAAGCTACTGTAGTGTTTTTGGTTGCTGGTTGATTTTTTTTTAATTATTTTTTAAAGTATGTGCATAGTGCTATGGAAACACAGAGGAGGGAGGAAGAAGAGGCTTCTTAGAGGTGATGTTTGATTTTGAATATAAGTCCTTGGACCACTTCTCAACACAATAGTGACTGTGCCCCAGGGGATCTAAGGGACAGTGTGGCTCAGAGGACCCAAGCTGGAGGTCTTGAGCTTGTAAAAAATTAGTTCAAGTTTGTAAGACATAGAGAGTTCATAATAGCTCTGAAAAACTCATAGATACCCTATTTCAGGATGCATGCAGAAGAAGAGACTGTGAACCAATGATTCCTGGCTACAGCTGGGCAAGAACAGTAGCTGTGCAGAGGGAGCCCTGAGGCACCTCTACTTCTCCAGATCTCACCGCCGTTCCAATTTAACCAGAGCAGCTATCCTTAGCCACTTGAGCCTGGTTTATTTCTCTTGCTCATTTTGTTTCAAGCAGCTATTGTTCAGGAATTTGAGGGCAGGCCCCCAGGGAAGAGCAGAAGGAGAGAAGAAACAAATGCCAACACCCCTCACGCACTATCATTTTGTGAGCGAGCTTGTGTGTGCAGTGGGTCTCTGGATGTTTGCTGATGCCATGTTGGAAGCAGGTGAACATTAACGAGGATTTGACTGTTAGTTTTTTTTTTTAAAAAAACACACTTAAAGCAGATTTAGACTTCCTGGTCCAAGTCACTGAAAATATGTTCTCTGAAGGAGCATCTGGAAAAACGGAGAGGAAAGCTGCCCAGTTATTTAGTAAGAAAACAAGATTCAAACTTTCCTTCCCCCTTTCCCACCAATGACCCTTTCAACTACGTGATTTGGGGAAAGGAAGACTCTGTGAGGACCGGGGTCCAGCTGAACCAGCACCAGCCACCTTCATCTCCAAAGGAGCCTGGCTCCACATACAGCTACAGCCAACAGGCTAAGTCCCTCTCTTCTCCTGGAGCTGTGGGAGCAGAGTCAGGGACATCATAGAGGGAAGTTAAAAAAATCAGCCCATTTCACAGATTTCTAGAGAAGATCAAAGGTCTCCCGTGTTTGAGGATGGACAGCACAAGTAGCTCTCCTCTCTAGAACATAAAACTCTTAATCAAGGACAGACAGTCTATGAAAAGCCTGGCCAGCTGCCTTCTTTTTTCATTTACAGAGAAGTAGAAAAAGTTAAATAAGTGCCACTAGCCAATAAAAACCCTTGTTACAAACTGGAGTCTAAGAGTCTGTAGGAAATGCTTAGCTTTCTGTGGGTAACTTCTCAGATTATCCATTCTAAAGAATTGGCAATACAGTCCTATCAGCTGCTGGAAATAAGTGGATATACATCTATAGTCAGGTGATTTGCAATAATGTTGTTTATCGATTCAATTGTAAGGATTTTTGTTTCTTTCTGTTGAAGAGTAATCCATAATTCTTGTTATGTGCCATCGAGCCCCCTATGACTCAGTAATCCTATGCACAATAGCTCTACAGCCACTGCCTGAGCCAGTCTCACTGACTCTGACACACCCTCTCTCATTACCTCAGTTACTGTGTCAATCCATCTTCTCTAAGGTCTTCCTCTCCTTCGCTGTCCTTCCACCCTTCCAAGCATGATGTCTTTCCCCAAGGAATGGTCGTTCCTGGCCACATGCCCAAAGTATGTGAGGCAGAGCTTAAAAATCCTCACCTCCAAGGAGCAGCTTGGTTTCATCCTCTTCAAGACCTGTTTGTTCTCTTGGTGGTCCATGGTATGTTTAAGACTCTTCTCCAGCACCACAACTCAAAGGCATCTATTCTTGTTCTGTCATCTTTAGTTATTGTCTAGCTCGCTGATGCACTTCAAGTAGCTGTGATGACCAGGACCTGAATCAGGCACACCTTAGTCTCTAGACTGACATCATTGCTCTTTAGCACTTTGCAGAAACCCTTGACAGCAGATTTCCATAATGTAATTTGTCTTTTGATTTCCTGACTACTGATGCCAAGAGTGTTGAATGTTGAGCCAGGCAAGTTAGAATGTTTGGCATCCTCAATCTCTTCTCCATATATCATGGTGATAGCTACCAATTGGCCCAGGGGTGAGAATCTTTGTCTTCTTCATCACTAAGTGTTTCCTTCATTTTCACTTTCAGTGAGCAAGGTTGTATTATCTTTAGGTCATTAATGAATCTTTATCCAATCCTGATGTGTTCTTTTACACATAAAGTCTAAGACTTTTTAAACATAAAGTCTAACCCTAGTTCCTCACATTATTTTTTGCTCTACATAGAGACTGGACATGTATGGCCAAAGGATACAACACTAACACATAATATTCCTGATCTGAAGCCATGCAGCATTCCCTTGCTCTGTTCAGACTGCTGCCTCCTGGTGTAGGTACAGGTTCCTCATAAGCACAATTAAGTGTTCTGTGATTCCCATTCCTTAAAATGATATTTGTTATGATTTGTACAGCTGAATGAATACCTTTATGTAGTCAACAAGACACAAGTAAACACCTTTCTAGTGTTCTCTACTTTCAGCCAAGAGCCATCTGACATCAGCTGTGATGTTCCAGGGTCTACATTCTCTTCCATTTCCAGCTTGAATTACTGGCAGGTATAGTCAATATACATTTTTTTTAAAAGTAACTATTTTTAATTCTTTAGCAAAACTTTATGTATGTGATATTAATGCTATTGTTTGATAATTTCTGCAGTCCATTGGTTGGAAGGGAATGGAGACAACTATAGATGTCTTCCAGTTGGATGGTACAGTCACTGTCTTCCCAATTTCTGGACATAGATACATGAATACTTCCAGTATTGCTTCTGTTTGCTGGAGGATCTCATTAGATATTTTGTCCGCTCCATGTTCTGTGTATTTTATCAACATCTTTAGCCAAAGTTCAGATTTCTTCTTTCAGTCATCAATTTTCATCACATACTCCTTCTTGAAATGTTGAACACTGAGCAATCCTTTCTAATATAATAATTCTCTATATTTCTTCCATCTTCTTTTGATACTCCTACACCATTTATTGTTTTCTCCCCAACAAACGGTGCGGGGACATCTAGAGAGTCACATGTAAAGAACAGAGCTGGACCCTGAATGTACATTGTATGCAAAAATTAATTAAAAATGGATTATATACCTAGAAGATGAAGAACTAAACTATAAAACACACAGAAGTCTTCTAGTTTAGTTCTCCATCTTCTAGGTATTTAGAAGATATTGATCTCTGGGACCCTATGTCAGGGGGTGCCCAGGAGGCTGTAAACTCAAGAGGAAATCCTGACCAGGGCATGGCAGGAGCATGCTAGGAGGATGCTTGAGTTTCCCTCTGTTTCTTTAAATCTCCAAATACCTCCAGAATTCCAGTTCAACCAAGGCAGCCCTCCTCAGGCATTTAAAAAACCCAAATGAGTCAGACCACCCTGAGGTCTTAGTGAGCTCTGGAGGCACTGTCTGTCAGGAGCTGCTAACTGTCTGTCAGGAACTGCTAACCCAATGGCCATATCGCTCTGTGGTTCAAGGGCACCAGCTGCTCTGCAAAAGAAAGATGGGTGATCTCACACATGATTTACAGCCTGGAAACCTAATAGATGGTCAGTTAAGTCGGTTCCCATTTGACAGTAATGAGGTTTGAGTTTGACATACCTGTAATTCTTGTCTGAGGAGGTTAAGAAGAGATAAAGAAGGGGGGGTGTGTCAGTGCTACAGAGGGTTTTAGAAAGTGGGAGCTGAGCCCCTGATAAGGTACAGTGGTGACTGAGAGTGTCTACAGTCTGTAGAGAGACGGTCCTGGGTGTTCTTGCAAGGTCCCGATTAATGGTTTATGGGCTGCATCATTATAAAATCAGTTTCACCTCAGGTACTAGGAAAAGTTACTCTATTATGTCCCAAGAGAGCTCACTTTAGCCTAGAGAAGCTTAGACTCCTTTATCATAACCACCCATCTCCTTGAGATGCCCCTAGACTTCTGCTTCTCAGGGTCAACTTCCTACCACAAACACTTGACAGTCACTAGTGTAATCATAGTCATGGTCCGAGAAGGCCAACTGGTTCTCATGCCTCTAACCAAGGGGTGTCAGGGCCAGTCTGCTGCCCAGAGAAACAAAGCACGTTAGAGACTGAGAAGACCTTCACTCCCAGGAGGCAGGAGGCAAGCTTGAGAGTCTCATTCCCAAGGCTGTTGCTTTCCCTTTCCTTTTCTTGGAGACGGGGTGGGGCAGATGCTGGGAGAAGTGGAAAAACACTAATGTTGTCTTGATTCTTTGCCACCAGAGTAGATGTACAAGCCACAAATGCAAGTGGCGGCAGAGTCAGAACTCCATCTGAGCTCTGACTGCTGACAGGTCATTCACGGGAGAGCTGTGGAGCAGGGGAAACCCTGACCAGACGGACTAACACAGCATCCAAGATGAAGATCCTTAACACCATTCAGAACTCAGGGCACAGCTGCTCCTGCTCCTGGCTGTGACGGGGCCTAGTTCTTCTAACGTAACTGGAGACTGGGTACTGAGATGAGCTTCAGCTCTAAGCACCTCATATTAACCAAGTTGTTGCTGTGTATCACTGAGTCAGAACTGACTCATAGCTGAACTTCCAGTGGGTTTTCATAGGCAGTTAAGAGCATGGAAGGAAATTTTCCATCTTTCTCCCACTGACCAACTAGTGGATTTGACCCACATACCTTTGGGTTGGCAGTGCAACTCCTTACCACTAAGCCACCAGAGCCCCCACTAACCAAGCAGGTAGGTATAAACTCACTCTTGTCAAGCTAGTTCTGACTTACAGTGACCCTCCATCAACTTTGCAAGGCTGCAGACATGAGTAGAAGGAAGTTGCCTATCTTTCTCCCAAGGAGCCACTGGTGGATTTGAACCACTAGACAGGCAAGGTTTTTGTGTAAGCATCACATTCCCTAAGGACTACATCATCAGAGCTCTTTAAGGCTAGGAAAGAGATACTAAATCCAATCATCTTCTTGCTGGTCAAAAGTGATCATTCTAGATCTATTTCAACTTGTACATAGGACAAATTCACCAGACTTATTCCAATTCCACAATTAACATCTTTGGGACCAGCAGTCAGGAAATAAGGAGACACACTGCACTGAGAAAGTTGCAGTTAGGGACTTCTCCAAATTCTTGGGTGTTAATGATGTCAGTTTGAAGACTAAGGTGTGTCTGATTCAGGCCATGGTCTTTCCAGTCACTTGAAATGCATCTGAGAGCTGGACAATGAATAGGGATGACAGAAGAAGAATTATGCCTTTGAGCTGTGGTGTTGAAGAAAAGCACTGAACATCCCATGGATGAATAAGAGAACAAATAAATATGTCTTGGAGAGGGTGCAGCCAGAGTGGTTTTTGGAAGCAAGGATAATCAAACTTTGCCTCACATACTTCAGGGATGTTGCTAGGAGGAGCTATTCCTTGGAGAGGAACATTATGCTTGGAAGGGTGGAGGGTTGGTGAAGGAGAGGAAGACTCTAAACCACGTGGACTGCCACAATGATTGCCACAAAGGGCTCTAGTGTGTCAGGAAGTGTGAGGATGGTACAGGATAGAACATGGTTCAGTTCTGCTGTTCACAGGGTCACTGTGAGTTATACCCAACTCGAGGGCATCTAACAACAATAACAACATTCCAATTCCATCCTTTTCAAAGACAATCACCATATACCTGCCCTAGAAATGTGCCCAGTGATGTAAGCCAAGGGAGGTCTACTCCAAAACGCTCCCCATTCCCCATTCTGCCCCTTTACCCATTCTCCATGACCACACAGATCTCTCCATAGAGCTTCCCCATCACACAAGCCCTCAGGTGTCTACCAACTCTTACCTGCCAGCATTTACACTTTTCTCAAATGACCACATTAAAAAAAAGAAAAAGTAGGACCCATTACTCTGATCACAGTGCAGACCACTTAAAAGCAGGCCTCTTCCAGAAAAATCTGGGGCAACTAATCACCATTACATCACCTTTCATATTTCTTTCTGCCCTACGGCTACCACAGCAACTATATTTTCCATCTAAAAAAAAATAGGACACATTATCTGATGAGAGATTTATGGGCTGCTTCCAGGTGCAGGAAAGAGTTGGTGTTATAAAACTCTCAACATCAAAATATTGAAACTCCAAGGATATTTGGATGCCTTTACTGGAAAAATGAGAATATTTCAAATTAGACTGGCCCATGACATTCTGGACAACAGTATCCATACCAGAAAGAAAGGTTACGCTTTTGTTTATGCCAGGTGGATTTGGCCCATTTCCCTACAAGTCTGAACTACTCCAGAGAGCGGGCCCAGACATTACATCTATTTTTTTTAATTTTTATTTTTATTATTTGTGTGTACCGTCAAATCAGATCTGACTGGTACAGGAGGAGATTGTCCCTCCTTTTCCGGCAGAGCATCTGGTGGATTCGAACCGTGTGCCTCTGGGATTGTAGTGCAGCTTCTTGCCACTAGGTCACCAGAGCTCCCTACATTAAATCTAATTTGACGTTCTCTCCAGGCCCTGTACGGTCACTAAATATTCAGGCGGAACTAAGTAGAGAGTAGACTGCCGTCAAGTGTCACATTAAAGTCATCTTGCCTGACTTTCTAAACTGGGTCATGCCCACTGTTGGGTTCTCAGGACATCCTGCAATTTCCTCTTCAGAAGGTTTCACCAAAGTTCAGAGTTTATCTGTACGCGTGGTTTCTCTCATCTGTTTCCCTGCTCTACTAGACTGTCAGCTGTGGAAAGGACTGTATCAGCTTTGGCTCACCAAAGAATTGCTAACTCCCAGCACAATGCCTGTCACATAGTAGGGGAACAATGGGTATATTTAAAAGGAATGGTCTGGTTGCTCTGATAGATCCCTGGATTCTCTATTTGTCCTTTGCTCAGCATTTTCATTAACTACTTGCATAAAAACAGTAAATCTGCTCATGAGAACTAAAGCTGGCATCACAACATATTGAAGAACAAAACCTATTTATTTGGCTAATGGAATCTAAAAAGAGTCCAAATAAAATTAAATTGAGGACACCCACCATCCTAGCTTATATTACAAAACAGCAACAACAGAAAACAATCTGAAAATAATAAGTGCCAACGAGGATATGGCAAAAGTAGAATTATAAGTATTGCTAGTAGAACGGATAATAGTTCAGGCATGACTGGAAACCAGGTTGCCAATACGACAAAAATCAAATCGCAGAATCATCATACCATTTAATAATTCTACTAAAAAAGAACGTATCCAAAAGAACTGAAAACAGGTACACAAACAAGTACATGCTCAGGCCTGTTCATAATTGCACTATTTAAAATAATAAAAAACTGTGGAAAGAGTCTAAATGTCTGCCAGTAAATGAATAAATAAACAAATTGTGGCATTTCCAGCCAATGCAACATTACCCAGCCAAAAAAAGAAATGAGGTATCAATACATGATATAATGTGGCCAAATGTTGAAAACATTGTGTAAAGTGAATGATGTCAGACACATATTGTACTATTCCAATTATATGAAATAGTAAAATACATAAACAATAAAGACAAAATGAAATGCAGATAAGTGGTTGTCAAGGAATAGGGGAAGTAGAAGAGTGGGAGAAACTACTTAACCTGGAAGGGATTTTATTTTGGAGAAACAGAAATGGTTTGGAAGTAGACAGAGGAGGTGCTTTTTAGAACATTATGAATATACCAACTGCCACTGAATTGTACAATTTAGTTTCATTATACATTAATTTCATCCTAACACAGCATTTTAAAAAAACAAAGAACCTGGCATAGGTTAAGTCTTTCCTGAGTCTTTCTAAAAATTAACCAGAAAAAAAAAAATCAGGGAAGCAATGAGATGCAGGTCACATGGGAAAAGACAGGCTAAGACTAAGTCTTCTAAATATTCATTTTTAAAAATTAATTTAAATGAAAGCTTATAGAGACTTAGGGGTTCCAGTCATTCATTGTTGCACTTTTCTCCCTGCCCACTCCTTCCCGCCCAAATCGCTCTTCTCTTGAAAAGAAAAAGAAAAACTCTTTCATTGGTATGCAATCCCTCCCCCCAAGTTCACTCCACTATGCAGCTTTCATTCTGGACTCCTGTCATGACAATAATACCCAATCATATATCCCTTTTAAATAGCTCTCTCCCTCATCTGTTTCAATGCAGTACACATCATTCATCCCCTCCTTCTCTGTCTTCCCTCAACCCTGATGTCAGTCCCGTTTCACAACAGTGGCCATGTGCAGTACTTGTCCTTTTGTGACAGAGATACTTCACTCAGCAGAATGTCATCCAGGGTCACCCATTTTGCATAATATTTCATAAGTTCCTTGTTTTTCAATATTATTCAATCTTAAACTGTATTTAAGAAAGTACAGCATTAAACAATGAGAGAGAATGGTGATCTTCAGAACGCACCCAGGTACAGGTTCCCCACGTTAACAGGACACTGGTAAACGGGCTTACAGTCTGCCGGGTGATGACACTGCCCATTCTACATGCCCCCTGCCCAAATAGAAGTGCAGGTGCTCAACGCATGTTGACTTAATGAACACAAAGACTAGCTGACAGAAATAGAGATGTTTAGCCCAGGAATCAAACACATCAAAAGGGAAACATATCCATCCTCAAATATATGAAACAGTTCTCGCATAAAAGACTCTACATGCTATGCAGATGCTGGGGACAGAACAGAAGCGAATGGGTCCAAAATCTATATAGGGGAATTGAAGTTCTTATGGGGAAGGATGTCTGTGGACGAACAGACCCAGTGTGACATGGTGACACCTCAGCTCTGGAAGTGTGTATAAGGAAGGTGGAGGTTCACTGGGCTAGTATGTTGTCAAGGAAAGACTTCACATCCTCTAAGATGACTTTCAGCCCAAAGTTCCATTTTCTAAGAACTTTATAGAAGTGAAAGGCGGTCTGGTGGGTGGTTACACTGCCGGCCAAAGGCATCGCCAGTGGTTTGAATCTACTAGCTACTCTGAGGCAGTGAAATGGGAAGTTTCATTCTGTTAATATTTGCAGCCTCAGAAACCCAATGAGTTGGAGCCAACCCAACAGTTTGTTGGGTTTTTGTTTGTCCCCCTCCCCACAGTAGAACTGAATACACAGAAGTGAAAGAGAGCTTGGAGGGGAAATAGTTCCATTTATAATATAAACAACTTTTTTTAAAAAAGAAAAATTTTATTTTAGACAGGTTTGCTTACAAATGTTGTTGTTGTTGTTAAGTTCTGTCGAGTTGTAGGTGACTCATAGCGACCCTACGAACAAAAGTCCTCGACACTTGCGTGCATGACTTTCATCCTTTCTCCAGGTTCATAGGGTTTCCGGAAGCAAGCTACTTATGGAAGCGGATGCCACTCCTGCTTCCAAGCTTGTTTTTTTTAAAATTTTTTTTCCAAGCTTGTTTTAATCGGGGAGCTCCACCCGACACTGTCCGCCATGAGTAACCATTATCGCATTTGACACATTAGTGTCACAGTGTTCAGCTTTAGAGCAACCACAAGTTACCTCTGTATGGCAAGTGGACACACCAGGGCTATACAACCTGTGTCTCTTCCAGGTTTACGAGGCTTGCCTCCACCCAGCTGACACTCAACAGAATATTAGAGTATATTTATAGTTGTTGTTGTTAAGTGCCGTCAAGTCGCAGGCAACTCATAGCGACCCTATGAAGGAGACTCCTCAATGCTTGGGTGTCTCTCATCCTCTCTCCAGGTTCATAGGGTTTCCGGAGGCAAGCTATTATGGAAGTGGATGCCACTCCTCCTTCCAAGCATATTTATAGTAGATTATTATAATTATATACTCATATAGTGTATTTTTATATAATTATTATTGTTGTGTCCCATTGAGTTGGAACAAACTAATTAATAGTTGACCCTCCAGTGAGTCTTTTGAAGTAGTAAATTACATGAAAGAAAATTGCCCATCCTTCTCCCACATATTGCTGTTGTTGTATACCACAGAGTCAGAACTGACCCCTGGCTGACCCTCCAGAGTGTTTTCAAAGGCAGTTAATTGCATGAGAAATTACCCATCCTCCCAAAGAGCCTCAAACTGTGTGCCTTCGGGACTGCAACGCAGCTTCTTGCCACTAGGCTACCAGAGCTCCCTATGAATGATGGCCATGAATTTCATTTATCCAACGTTGAGGGGGGGAAAAAGTCATTCCTGGATCCAAAGTGTATTGCACTGCTAACTAAAATGCTTTACATCTCTGTGGGTTCAAAGCCACCAATGGCGCCAGGGCAAAAAGATGGTAGTGTCTTCCTGTTAAGATTTACAGGCTTGGAAACCTAATGGAAGGTCAATATGAGTCAGAATTGACTTGATGGAAATGATTTTTTTATTTGTTTAGATGATTATTAGTAGAAGTAACACTCCCTTATTAACTGTAGGTGAGACTATAAAAGCAGTCAAAGGAGAATTATGACTTATTATTCACATAGTTATAGATTTCAAAGCTTACAAGATTGAGTTTCAAAGCTTACAAGAAGTGAGTTGGTTACTTGGTATTCAAAGCTTTGGCTTATGGTCACTGGGGCTGTTTCAATTAAGTACACATCCAGACCAGTTCTAAGATTTTTCCATGTAATATATAAGCAGCTTTTGTGCTTGAGATTCATGTTGTGAAGTGGTGTTGAGTTGGTTCTGACGCCCTCTGTCTCTCTGACTTATGTGGAACAGACTCAGGGCAGACCCTCCAGTGGGTTTTCTGAGGCTGTAAATGCATGGATGGAAACTGCCCATCTAGTGGGCTGGCTGTTAGACTGGAACCACTCAAGATGCCACCTCTGAGTTAGCACCATTACTCTTTACAGACTACATCACCAGAGCTCCCTAACTGACTTACAGCGACCCTGTGTAGACCAGAACAATACTGTGCCTGGCCCAACACCAAACTTACAATCATCATTATGTCTGGGCCCACGGTTGTAGCCAAGCCACTGTGCCAATCCATCTAATTGATGAGCTTCCTCTTTTCTCAATGACCCTCGACTTCACCATATTTACAACCCTTTCAGAAGAGTGATACCCTTTCCCCCTAAGGACTGGCCTCTCCTAGTAACACATCCAAAGCATGTGAGATTAAGTCTCAGTCTTTAATTCTAAAAAGTATTCTAGCTGTACTTCCTCTAAGATGTGTTTGCTCTTCTAGTAGTCCACGGTATATTTAATATTCTTTGCCAACACCATAAATCAAAAGTATAAATTCTTCTTTGGTCTTTCTTACTCACTGGTTAGATTTTCGAATTCCTATGACAGGTACACCTGATCCAGGCCATGGTCTTCACAATCACTTGCTGTGATTGAGAGCTGGACAGTGATTAAGGATGACAGAAGAAGAATTGATGCCTTTGAGTTGTGGTGCTGAACACACCATAGACTGCCAAGAGAACAAACAGATCTATACTGGAGAACATGAAATCATGTTTCTCCCTGGAGGCAAGGATTTTGAAGCTCCATTTCACATACTTTGGGTAAGTGGCTGAGGGGAACCAGTCCTTGGAGAAGGACATTATATGCTTGGAAGAACGGAAGGACAGCACAGAGGAGGAAGACCCCAGATGAGACAGACACAGTAACTAGGGTAATGAGGGTATGTGTGCTGGAGTCAGTGAGACTGACTCAAGATAGTGCAGGTTTCAGAGCTGTTGTACATAGGGTCACTTTGTGTCACAGGTGACTGAATGGCACGTAACAAAAACAACACTGAAAGATATACAAAGAGTCAATATTTGTAAATATTTTTCTAGGAATTATCAAAGACATGCTTGATGATGAATACATTTGCTCTTAAATAAAAGGCACATTGCCATGGGAAAGTCTGCTGTTAGGGACCTCTCCAAAGTGCTGAAGAGCAATGGTGTCTCTCTGGAGACTAAGGTGCGTCTGATACAG
>NW_006399782.1:6697242-6719353 GCF_000299155.1 Elephantulus edwardii | reverse complement strand
TCGGAGACAGTGAGAGTGGCAGGGTTCAGAGCTATTGTGCATAGGGTCACTATGAGTTGCAGTCAACTCAAGGGTACATAACAACAACAAGCCATCAGAGCTTCTTTTGGAGTAAGACCAAACAAATAATCTACTCAATAGAAGGCCATTTGTAGGAGAGGATCTCAGGCCTTCAGAAGATTGCTTGTGAGTGCTGCCTAAGTCTCTACTCTGCAGAATTCTGAATACAGTTTGTGCCCAAAATCCCTACCTTGTGCCCAGGAGGATGACCGAGTAGATGTCAAAAGACAATGAAGACCTTCATTAGGCATCCAGGAGGCATGCTGTTCTAAGAACTTCCCATCTGTCAACTCATCCTGCAAGGATGCCCGTCAGTAGTTAAACCCAAACTCTCAAAGAGATGTTATTGGCCAAACCCTCTATCAGGTTTAACTGGTTTCAACCTCTGATCTGGAGTCTGAATCTGGGTAAAGCCACAGCCTGACCCCAGCTGAGGCTGCCAGGGCCTTGACAGAATCCTGGGGCTGAGCTCTGTCCACATAGCAAGACAGATCTGGGGCATGGAAAAGCAAGGGGGAGCTGGACGCCAACCTTCTCCCCAGCTGTTTTCAATAAGGCTCCACTTCTGAGGTTGCTGGCAGGCCTCGGGAAAGATCTGAACCAACCTCACATCATGTTTTCCATCAAATCCACAAGTAATATTCTCTTAACTCATGAACTGCACACGAAATCTTTTTCCTGTCACTTCTCAGCTCTCCTCCTAAGCAACCTACAAGCTGGTCAGGCTGGGGTTACCTCACTGTGACGGGGTCAGCCGAGAGCATACACAGGCCTCTGGGCAATGACCACTCCTACTGCTGCACTAAGGCGAAGAGGCTGGTCAGCGGACATTTACATAAACAAGTCACGAAATAGAGACCATTTCATCTTCTGGATAGTTCTGTAAGGTCAGCCTCACTGTACTAATGGTATAGATAAGAAATATGCAGTTCAAAGAAGCTAAAAAATTTGTACAAGGACCTTACCTTTTGCTGCTTCCACTACAGCCCTCCACTCAGGGGAGTCGATAGGATCAAAAAGGCTCCAAACACCAAAAAGTTATTCCAAGGCTTTTCTGAAGGTATTTCCCCAGCACCCCATCCCACTCTGGAATATTCTGGAGGGGCACTGCTATTACACACCATGCTCTTATTTTGTGATTGAATAAATGAATCATTCCTAGATTGGCCCAAAGGAGTTCTGGTGGCACAGTGATAAGTGCTTAGCTGTTAATGTAAAGGTTTATAGTTCAAATCCACAAGCCACTCCATGGGAGAAAGATGTGGCAATCTGCTCTCATAAAGAGTGTTAAGTGCCTTCTAGTCACCCACAGTGACTTTATGAACAACAGACCTGAACCCTGTCCTAAGCCATGCCATGTTCACTATACACTATACACTTGAGCTTAGTATTGGAGTTACCATGTCAATTCATCTCGATGGGGGTGTCCCCTTTTTTGTAGACCCTCCACACTTTCAAGCGTGGTATCCTTTTCCAAGGAATGGCCTCCCCTGGCAACATGTCCAAAGTATGAGAGACAAAGCTTTCCCATCTATGCCTCCAAGAAACACTCTGGCAGCACCTTTTCTAAGAGACACCTGTCCGTTCTTTTGGTAGTCCGTCCAACACCACAACTTCTCCAACACCACAACTCAAAAGCCTGAGACACTTCAAAGGGAAGATCTACTTTGTCCTATCGGATCATTAGGAGTCAGAATCAAATTGCAACAATGAGTTTGCATTTTTATTTTTTTTTAAGTGTGGTGGTGGTGATTTTTAAAAATTGTTAAAATGATCTGGAATGGGTCTCAGTTCCCCATGAGACCTTCTGAATGCTCCCTGCCTAACTTTCATTGCGTTATAGTATTTTATAGTCTGATCATGGAGCATAGGGCCTTGTAATTGGTGAATTTGTTTATTCATCACATACTTCTCAGCTCCTGTGATAAGGATATAATGACAATTATGGACTAGTTTACACCAGGAAGGAGTACCTGCCCTTACAGGAGACATGAGGACAGATTCTACAACAATCAACCTTTAAACCAAATATAAGCTAAGTGAAAATGTATGCAGACACACACACTCCCCCCCCCACACACACACACCGATTCCGCCAATCAGGCTGCATCACTTCTCATGAATAGAAGTTAAGTGTCTGCTTTGTTATATCTCCAGGGGCCTAGCCTAGTTTTTCCTGCACACCTAGTTCAGACTCAGCACAGCAGGTGCAGGAGACAATGTGGCACAGAACTTGAGTTCTCAGTTGCTAACTGTAAAGTTGGTGATTTGAACCCACCCAGCCACTTCCTTCCATGGGAGGAAGATGCAGCAGTAAGTTTCTGTAAGTGATTATATACCACTGAGCCCTGTGATTCTTGTCCTCTAGGGTTACTACGAGTAGGAATCAGGACAGCAGCCATGGCCTTCCCTTAGGAAGCTCCTTCTCTGCTTAGGAAGACTGTATCTACCCTTAAATTTCCTACTCTGAGTTCAGATAAACTGGCACATGTCCTCCAATTAAGGATGAAAGAGTAAAATTAACAACCCAGAAGGAGATTAGAGGATGAGATGAACAAAGATTTTGGAATAGTCCAAGGCTTTATTGACCCTGAGTAGCTGGAGGAATTTTCAAGTTGGAAAATATGAACTCTACATATCTTGTCCCTCAAAAACTCAAATAATTGAATAACTTAACTAAAATCACACGCAAGTAAAACATTGCTCAAGATTATTTTTAAATAGCTGGACAGCACATTGTCAGGGTGCTTCCAAAAATTCAAGCTGTATTTAGAAGAGTCTGTGGATTGAGAAATATCATTGCTATTGCCAGAGGGATCTTGGCTAAAAGCAGGGAATATCAGAAAGATGTTTACTCATGTTTTATTTGCTTATACAAAGGCAGACTGTGTGGGCCATAGTAAACTATGGATACCACTGAGGAGAATTCCAGAACACTTAATTGTGCTCATACAGGACCTGTGTATAGACCAAGAAGTAATCCTTCCAACAGAATATGGGAATACTGCATGGTTTAAAATGAAGAAGGGTATGTATCAGGGATATATCCTCCATACCTATCTAATCTGAATGCTGAGCAAATAAGTCATAGAGATGGACTTTAAGTAGAAGAATGTGGATTGGAGGAAGAAAGTTCACCAGCAATATACATTATGCAAATGACTCAACCTTGCTTGCTGAAAGTAAAGACTAGAAATGCTTATTGAGGAAGATAAAAGCCTACACAAGAAAACAAAAATCCACACAGCTAGACCAATACACAATGTCATAATCCTTGAAATTTAATTTTACTTGGATTCACAATTAACATCCAAAGTAGCAGCAGTCAAGAAATCAAAAGGCATATTGCTCTGAGAAAATATTCTGTCAAAGACCTCTTGAGAAGGTTAAGGAGCAAGGATGTCAGTTTGAAGACTGAGGTGTGCCTGACCCAAACCATTGTATTTTCAATTGCTTCTTATGCTTATGAATAAGGAAGACTTCTAATCAATGCCTTTGAATTACAATATTAGCTAATGAAAATCAATTATCCCACAGGCCGCCAAAAGAACAAACAAATATGTCTTGGAAGACACGCAACCAGGGCATTCCTTGGAGGCATAAATGTTTAAATTTCATTCAGGCATGTTATCAAGAGGGGCAAGTCCTTGGGAAAAGACATTATGTCTGGAAAAGCAGTTGAGTCAGCAAAAGAGAGGAGGCCCTTCAAGGAGATGGCTTGACATGGTAACTGCAATAACAGGTTTGAGCACAGGAGAGAATGTGAGGACGCTGCATGATCGAGCAAGGCTTAGATCTGTTGTATGGAGGGTTGCTGAATTGTAGTTTCCTGAGAACCCCTAGTCTAACCTATTTGGTCTGTCAATCAGTTAAGCAACCTCTAAGAAGAGAGCAATTCTTCCTGCACCCACAGCTTGTGCTGCTCACCTTGCAGGGACACTCTTTCCACTGCCAACCTTTGATTTTCATTTCTTAATCACCTACTGTGTATCAAGCTTTGTGTCAGATACTGCTTTATTGTGACCTCTCAGACCACCTTGACATCCTGACCACAGAGAAGGGGTCCAACCTTCACGATTTCTTGCAGTCTCCGGCTTCCCTTGTCCCTAGGACAGACCTCATCATGTGTCGCAGACTCCAGAAGAATCACCGGCTTCCTGCTTCCCAACCCCCTTAGTGACCAGTACCCCTAAATATCAGGATAAGGAGGCCAGCACAAGGAGGTTAAGGTGCAGGGCTGATGATGCAAACCGAGGCCCAGTGAAAGACCTTCCTGGAAGAGTTGGGTAGCTGTAGCCAATCTAGTTAGATGGAGAGCAGGGCAGAAAAAGCCTGGTGAAGAGATATACTCTAAATTGACAAAGAGAATCTGAATCTCACAGATCAGGGAGCAGATGGGCCATGAAAATTGGTGCTAAGTTTCATCGCTGATGGCAGCACTACTCTTCTGGGAAGTACTTAAGCTGAAAAATGTCCAAAGTATTTGCCCCATTAATCCTTCTACTACAAACTAGTCAAGGAAATAACATTAAATGTGAAATAAAAAGCTTCACTTATAAAGATGTTCACTATAACTGAATTTGTAAAAGGAAGTATTAGAAATCACCTAAATAACCACCAACAGAAAAATTATTCAGAAAATGGTAGCATATCACATACTAGAAAATAATAACCATCAAATTTATGTTGACAGTGATTTAGAAAAAGATCAATAGGTACAAAAAGTAAGATATAAAACAGCATGTAAAATTTAATTATGGCTAAAAGTTACTAGGCACTTATTATATTACAAACATAGCAAAGAGATTTTATCTAAACAATCCCCTAACTGGATAGCATTTTGGCATGATAGTATCTACATTTTACAGACTTAGAGAACAACTAGATAAATTATCCAAGATAGTCAGGGATAGGATTGAATTCAAAATGAAGTCTGACTCCAAGCCTGATATCCTCTACCAGGTCATCCTGCCCCTATTAAATACCACAGTTATTCTCACACCGCAAACCAAAGAAAGAAGCACCAGTGTCTCAGATCAAACAAGGGAGAATCCCAGATGCTAGTTTTCAACATTTCTACTTTTGATTACAGGTTCTTCCTGGAGAGGTTAAACCAGGTTGCTCGTTGGAGGCAAGGGTTTAGAAGTTCTGTCTGACATATTTTGGGCGTGTTTCAAGGAGGAACCAGTCCTTAGAGAAGGACATCATGCTTGAGAGGGTGGAGAGACAGCACAAGAGAGGAAGACCCTGGATGAGATGGATGTACTCAGTGACTGGGGTATTGAAGGTGGGTGTGTTAGAGACAATAAGGCTGGCTCAGGATAGAGCAGCAGTTCGAGGGCACATAACTACAACAGCAACTTTTGTTTTCTAAAACAGTGTATTATATTTTATTTCATCATGTTCGGGAAGTGAAAATGAAAAGGAGAGAAGACCTCAATGAGATGGATTGATGCAGCAGCCACAGGGGACTCTAGCATGTCAAAGAGCACAGGACTGCACATGCTCCTTCTGTTTGCAAACACAAGGTTTCCAGGAATCAGAGCTGACCTGACAGTCTCTTCCAAACAAAATACTTTTTTTTTTGTTTTTGGGTTTTTAAAAATTTATTATTAATTACAATGGAAATTTACAGAGACTTTGGATTTCCATTCATTCATTGTTGCACTTTTCTCCTCTCCCAACCATCCCCCCTAGTACCCTACTCTCTTAGAAAAGTAAAATTCTTGTTTTATATTCCCTCCTCCCAGGTCCGGTCCACTCCACTATACAGCCTTCGCTCTGTACTCATGTCATGACAGAAATACCTAATAATTTTCCCTCTTAAACAGTTTTCTCCCTCATCTGTTTCAATGCAGTATACATTATTGAACTCATCTTTCTCAGTCTCTTACCAACCCCGATGTCAGGCCTGTTTTACAACAGTGGCACCATGTGGTATTTGTCCTTTCGTAACTGAGACACTTCACTCAGCATAATGTCCTCCAGGGTCACCCATTTTTAATAATACTGCATGAGTTCCTTGTTTTTCAATGCAGCATAGTATTCCACTGTGTGACTATACCACAGCTTCTTTATCCGTTCATTTGTTGATGGGCACTTAGGTTGTTTCCAACTCCTTGCTATTGTGAACAAAGCTGCAATAAACATGGGTGTGCATATATCTGCATGGATGTCAGTTATGGTCTCTTGGGGGTATATTCCCAGTAGCGCAATTGCTCAACTAAAATATTTTTATCTAAACATTTTTTAACGTGACATTTTAGACTGGTGCTCTGAACAGTGGTCCCTTATCATCCTACTATTGTACTGCGGTTGCCGTGACTCACAATAATCCCATGAACAGCGTATCTGAACCCTGTCCCATCCTGCTCCATGTTCATCATCTCTGACACACTCGAGCCCATTGCGGCAGTCACTGTGTCAATCCATCTGGTTAAGGGTCTTCCCCTCTTTCACGGACCTTTCCAAGCATGTCCCTCTCCGTTGTAATGGCAAGCACCTGATCAGGCAGCTGCAGTGTGTGAGCACACATGTGCTACTCATGAGCCTTCCCACAACCTCTGAGGTAAGATTTATTATTCCCATCTTCTTTATGTGGCTTCAAGAGTGTAATCAGAAGATATGCAAACCTAGAACTCTTAGCAGCAAGAACTCCTAGCAGCAAAGCCTGTGCTTTCTCCTTATCCTCTTGCCCCACAGCACTGTGGTTTTTGGTTCCCTGCCCTGAAGCTTTGCGATCCTTCAAGCTCTGGCAAACACATGTTTACAAGCACAAGGCCGGTCACCACTCCCTGAAAAAGAGGTCAAGGTGAACCAGACCTCCCAGAGGCACTGATCCACATTCGGCCACCCCTAGGTCCTCACCCCCACCCTACCCCCAGCCTACCCTTCCCAGAAACTTTGGAAAGGTCACGCCTTTCACCTGGATGGTGCACCTGAGTGATCCAACGAGCCTGGCCAAGCACAGAACAGAGATCTCTAGGGCCTCAGATGAGACGAAACAAAGAGCAGTCAGCAGAGCGCTAGTGCCAAGTTAGGACACAGAAGGACTGACAATGGTGGTGATTCAAGCTCATGCACAGTGGAGGTTGTTACTCTTCTGCTCAAGTGTTATTATTGTTGTTGTTAGGTGCCACTGTATTGACTCCAACTCACAGCAACCATATGAGCAACAGATCACAACCTGACCTGATTCTATAGTCTCGCAATTTCCACCATTAAGCTCACTGGGGCAGTCACCGTGTCAATTCATTTCCCTGAGGGCCAATCTAATTTTCCTTTAGACAATCTAATTTTCCAAGCATTATATCCTTTTCCAAGGACTGGGGCCTCCTGACAGCATGTCCAAGTACGTGAGATGAAGCTTCACCATCCTCATCTCTAAAGCACACCCTGGCTACACTTCTTCTAAGACAAGTTTCTTTTGGCAATTCAAGATAATCGGCATTGTGTCAACATCACAATCCAAAGACATCAGTTTTTCTTTAGCATTTTCTATTCGTTGTGCAGTTTTCACATGCATATGAAGCAGTTAAGAATACTATGGTTTGGGTGAGGCACACCTTAGTCTTTAAACTGACAGTCTTGTTTTTTTAGAGGTCCTAGATAGCATATTTGCCCAACAAAATTTATCTTTGGATTTCTTTTTCTTTTTTAAAAAATTTTATTATTTTTGTGTGTGTGTATGTGTGTGTGTGTACCGTCAAGTCGGATCTGACTGGTACAGGAGGAGATTGTCCCTCCTTCTCCAGCAGAGCATCTGGTGGATTATCTTTTGATTTCTTGACAGCTGCTTCCATGGGTGTTCACTGTGAACTCAAGTAAAATGAAATCCTTGGCAGCTTTAATCTTTTCTCCATCTATCATGATGTTGCCCACTGACCCAGTAGTAAGCATTATTGTTTTCAGTGTGCTTTGATGTAACTCGTATGGAAGGCACTAATCTTTTCTTTTTCTTCAGTAAGTTTATTCAAGTCCTCTTTACTTTCAAGAAGCCTGATTATAACATCTGCGTATGACAGGTTGTTGATGAATCTTCCTCCAAACCTGAGGCCACGTTATTCTTCATATAGTCCAACTTCTCGAATTATTTGTTCAACAAACATATTGAACAGATATGGTCAAGGATCATCTCTTAAATCCACTGTTACTGAGTCAACTCTGAATCATTACTACCCCATATATTATAGAGCAATGTATGTACTACAGAGAAGAGTTTCTTATTGAATATTCTTAGGTGTCATCTTACCTTCTTTTGTGATATTTCTGAGTGTGTTCAAATCACAAGCCCTTAGATTATTAGTTGTTGTTGTTGTTATGTGCCATCGAGTCGCTTGACTCATAGCAACCCTATGTACAAGAGCTCTAAATACTGTTCTATCCTGTGCCAACCTAGCCATCTCAAACGCACTTATTCCCACTGTTCCAGTCACAGAATCGATCCATCTCACTAAAGGTCTTCCTCTCCTTCGCTGCCCCTCCACTCTGCCAAACATGATGTCCCTCTCCAAGGACCAGTCCCTCCTTGCAACATGCCCAAAATATGTCAGAGGAAGCTTCAGAATCCTTGACTCCAGGGAACACCCTGGCTTCACCCTCTCCAGGACAAAACTGTTTGTTCTCCTAACAGTCCATGGTATATTTAACACTCTTCTCCAGCACCACAGCTCAAAGGCATCAATCCTCTTTCTATCAACCCTATTCACTGTCCAACTCTCTGATGCATAGAACATAACTGTGAAGACTATAGCCCGGATCAGGTGTACCTTAGTCTCCAGCCTGACACCGTTGCTCTTCAGTACTCTTGAGAGGTCCCTCACAGCCAACTTTCCCAATGCAATTCGTCTCCTGATTTCCTGGCTGCTGTTACCAAGAGTGTTGACTGTGGAGCCAAGTAAATTAAAACTGTTAACTATCTCAATCTTTTCATTATTAGTAGAGAGAAAACCATTCGCACCACCTGGGGACCTAGCGTCTCTTACCACCTTTAAAATCTAGACAGCTTTGTATATATCTGTATAGACCTTTGCATGTCTACATAAATGTGCAAAATACCCATATGCACACATGGTCTGTAGCACTCCTACTGGTTATATATGTTGTACTTGCATCTCCTGAGCAAATTAGTTTCTTTTTAAAAGAACAAAACAGCTCTTAGAGAGCACTAGTTAAGATTCATTAATATTTCTACGACAATTAGAGTCAAGTGTATAGTCCTTTACTAGCAATGACATGAGACGGTACAGCATCACTTCTGTGTGCTCTCTTACCTCAGGCTTATGACTTTCTATTCTTGCTTTCCATTTGCTTTATTCTGATCCCTCAAATCCAGTAGAAACTTCTATGCATTATGCAAATTAATCTACATGATGCATTCTCCATCAAAGTATGGCATCATACTTTGGGGGAAGAAACCAGTTCTTGGAGGCAAAAATATTATACTTTTAAAGTTTCAAGTATGCCTATATACACATAAATATACATATTTACACACACACAGAGTACATAGTGTATCTATGGTGTTGAATTTTCCCAGGGGACCAACCTTCTGGAGACAGATTAAAAAAGAAAAAGAAAACCCTATTGTGAAACACTGATCTATGTGATTCAACCATGAGCTTGAGCTAGACATTAATAGAACATCTTCCTGTGGCACAGAGCTGCTAGATACACCGTCCTCAGGAGTAAAATCACAGAGTGGACAGGTCCAGTGCCCTCCTCCCCTGGGCTTCAGCCTCTTCCTTGGCAGCTCTCTAATGCCCAGCTAAAAGCTGCCGGTTCAACCTTTGCCCCAACTCTCTAGAGCAATAGTCCTCAAATGTCAGTGGCTTAAAGAATAACTCATTTAGATTCCTTTGTTTCATTCCAATGATTCCAATTAAGTGAGTCTCAAGTGGAAGCCTTATACTAGATTCTGAAGAAAATGGCTTTGCACAGGGCTGCTTCTGATGACTGAGTCCAGAATGTCACCTCACACCCCAAATATCCACATTCTGGCTGCTGAAAGTTTGGTGCAGGTTAGGATGGGAGGCTAATTATTGTTTTTGTTGCTGCTGTTAAGTGCTACCCTCATCATTTCTAGGTACCATCCCCATCATCTCTAACATACTTGAGACCATCACAGCAGGCACTGTGTCAATCTCTCTCACTCTCTCTTTTGGGGTGTATGTGTGTGTGTGTATGAATCTTTCTTGTAGAGGATTTTCCTCTTTCACTGACCTTCCACCTTTTCAGGCTTGATGTCTGATGTATTTTACCAAGGACTGATCCTCCTAAAAACATGCCCAAAGTATATGACATGAAGCTTCACTATCTTTGCCTCTAAGGAGCACTCTGATTGCATTCTCTCCAAGACATACCTGTTTGGTTTTTGGCAGTCCGTGGGATATTCAGTGCTCTTCTCCAACACCACAACTCAAAGGCACCAATTTTTCTTGTGCCATCCTTATTCATTATCCAGTTCTCAGATCCACAGCAATGATTGGAAAGACTATGGTCTGAATCAGGCACACCTTAGCCTTCAAACAAATATGACTGCTTCTTAATATTTTGGAGAGGTCCTTGACAGCAGACTTTCCCAATGCAATATGTCTCTTCATTTCCTAACTGACTGCTGGTACCAAGAGTATAGGCCATGGATCCAAGTAAAATGAAATAAGTGACAATTTCAATCGACCACAGTGTTGTTTATTGACCCACTGGTAAAGATTTTTTGTCTTCTTGACATTGAGATGCAATCTATATTGAAGACTATATTCTTTGATCTTCTTCAGCAAGTGTTTAAGTCCCCTTTGCTTTCAGCAAGCAAAGTTGTGCCATTTGCATAACACAGGTTGATGATGAGTTTTCCTCCTATCCTGATGCCACATTCTTCATAATGTCCAGTCTCCCAAGTAATTTGTTCTGCATATAGATTGAATAGGTATAGAGAAAGGATACAGCCCTGATGCACACCTTTTTTTTATTTTAAACTGGGCTCTGTTTGGACAACAGTTACTTGGCCTAAGCATAGCTTTGTTATTGTTGGGTGTGGTCAAATCTACTACTGCTCACAGAGAACCTACGGACATTCAGGGTGCCTTCAGCCCTTCTCCCCTTGCTTTGTACAGCTCCCAATCTTGCTGTTTTCTGAGCGGGAGGAACTTGCATTCTCAGCATTGTATGTAGGTCAGGGTCTCAGGTATCACTAAAGGAGTTAAAAGATAATGATGAGTGATGGCTGTTTAACATCACTTAGGCAGCTGAGACCACTGACAGGTTGAAACCATCCTCACAATCCCTGACATAATTAAGCCCATTGTCGCAGTCGCTGTATCAACCCATCTCGCTGAAGGTCTTCATCTTTTTCATTGACCCTCTACTTTTGCCAGCTTGATGCACTTTTATAAGGACTGCTGCCTTCTGACAATATGCCCAAAGCACATATGAAACAAAGTTTCGCCATCTTCGCCTCTATGAATTGCTGTGACTTTATTATAAAAGGACTTTCTGCATATCATCCATCGATTCATGTGTTCATCATAGGTGCGAGGGGTTTTTTAGTGCTAGGGCATTGGGTTCATCACTTCCATAAGCCTCTCCATAAAGCTCTTCCATAAAGCTCTCTTCTCCTGGGGCTTCACCATAGCAGATCTGTCTAATCCTTCTCCAGCCCCAAAGAGTGTGGCATTAAGTGAGATCGTGTGTCTCCCTGAGTGGCCTGGCCATATAGGCTCCAACCAGCCTCTCTGGTCTCAGCTCCACTCTTTCTGTTTGCATCATGGATGACGCAAGCCCAGCATGACAGGCGGTGGAAAGTATGTCCAGGTGCCTGGCCGCCCTCCACCTAATGCCTTTTAAATCAGAGTCCAGGTTTGATTTTCATTGCCTTCCTGGCTCCGGCTCTTCTAGGCTCATTTTTTATTCCCCTGTCAGTCTTTCCAGGATTTGGGACACAGGGTTGAGCCAAATCCTTCACACTTCACAGACAACCTCTCCCTCTCAGGCCTTGGGAATCTGTGCCCACTTTAGACTACCAGCATTCAGGGGGCCCCTGCCCTGCTCTTATGGCTGTTTGCTGAGTGGGAGGAACCTGTAGTCTCAGATCTGAGGTCAAGGTCTCACATGTCACTAATGAGAAAAAAAGGAATGAGTCTTTCTCCCCTCATCATAGAGCTTGGGTATTAAGAATGGTTTGCACTGTACTGCTAACCTAAACTTGATGGTTTGAACCCACCCAATGGCTCCAGAGAAGAAATGCTTGGCAAATGTTTTCAGCAAAATATTTGACAGTCAAGATAAGTCTCCACATAAGTTCTATTCTTTACCATCTGGGGTGAAGATGAGTCAGAGTTGACTCAAAGGCAACAGGCTTGCTTTGTCCAGAGTTGTTTCCCCCTTTTCTTTTCCTCATAATCATTCAACCAGTCGTGTCAGGATCCACGTGTCTGTTCACCATCACCGGCCTCCCTGGTTTGTTCTTCTTAGAGAGTTCTTGAGCAGAGGTGGGAAGCAAGGATTAGATTCCAGGCTTGACACTCAGTAGGAAAGCATGCCTCTCACTTCCTCAGACAGTATCCCAGCACTCGTGGTCCATGAGTGTGTGTGTGGGGGTGTGTGACGGCGATGGGCACGTGAGAATTTATAGCTTCAGCAACTTGATGATGTGACTCCCCTTAATGTAGAGACAGGATCTTAGTCATGTCTTTCATCTCTTATCCCTGGAGGACCAAAAGTGTGTTATACTCAATCAGCGTGAACCCTGTGCCCTCAGGACAATTTTCTTAAGGGGAGTTATTGTTTAGGAAAAGTTATTGTCAGTGGTAAAGGGAAATTTTGCAGTGATGATGGGAGAGAGCTGTACAATATGATTAATACAAATGATACCATTAAATTTTACTCCTGGAAAAAATGTTGTAGTGGCAAATGTTGTGTCACATATTTTTCTTTTGGGAGCATAAACCACCAGAGTGGCAAAAAATAAAAAGATGGCTTTCATGAGTGTTATAACTTCCATGTAGCACTGGACATCAACTAGGGAGGAGACTTTGGGAAAAAACCCACTTATCCTATTCTGCAATCTTGTCTAAACCTTCATTTTTTTATGGAATCAGAGAGGACTGGAGTGCTATGGGATCACAGAGTCATCTGATCAAACCCCTTCATTTTATAGATGAAGAAACTAAAGCCCAGAGGACAAGGTGAAAGTAGAGACCTTCAATGTGAGCCCTGCCTCTCAGAGTCACACTTCCACTGCCAAGAGAAGTTAGCTGCTCACGATAACCCACAAACTGCCGAGCAAAGACACGTGCATGTTAGTAGGGCATGTTAGCATCACCAGGCTGGCTGCAGGGGCCCATGCATTGGCATGCACTCTGGCTCAACCACAATCTAACCAAGGCCCACTGACGGGGCACCATTCCAGATGCTGTAGAGAGCACGAAGATGAGCAAGAAATGGTCCTCAGGGGATTCTCAGTCTATAGACAAGGACGCAAATAATCAGGACATAGAGTCAAAGATACACAGTACAAGGAAGCCCCAGAGGGAGCCTCGAAGGAGCAGACTGAAACTGGGGAGGGAAACAGGCTTGTCTCCATGATTAGAGTGACGTGGGGTGAGCCAGGGAGGACTTTGACAGATTTGGGATCAAGACTCCAGCTAGAAGAAAGGACAGAAGTCAGAGGGTAGAGAAGCCAGGACCTGCTCAGGGAGCAGCCAACACTGCATTAAGCGGTTAGCAGGGAGCTGGTTCATGGAGTACTTGGAAAGACTGAAGAATATTGTGTAGGAAACTAGATGCTAGCCAAGCAGGATGAACTCAAATGCTTGGACAGAGAAGTGTTCAAAGCTACAGGGTGGGAAGATGAGCACTGGGTGGAGTTAAGGGAGGAGCAGCTGACGACATCCTGGAGGTTATCCCAGCTCATGGGCAGAATCTCACCCCTCAGGGCACTGGCCTTCTCCAGCTCCTCTGCCCACAAAAGTGGGAAGTTTGATATGGAGAAGGTGACTGGCAGCCTTGCCTCATTCTTCTGCTAGGTCAGAGCCACAGAGCCTCCATTCACATATTTCAAAGATGGAGAAAAGGCTGAAGTTGTCAATAGTTTCGTTTTACTTAGACCCACTATAAACACCCACAGTTGGAACAGTCAAGAAATCTGCTGTCAAGGACGTCTTTAAAATGATGAAAAGCAGGAATATCTAAGAACTAAGATGCGTCTGATCTAAACCATACTACGTTCAATTGCTTCCTCTGCATCTCACAGTTGGACAACAAACAAGGGAGACTGATGAAGAACAAATGCCTTTGAATTGGGGTGTTGACAAGGCATATTGGCTATCCTATGGCCTGCCACAAGAACAAACAAATCTGCCTTGCAACTAAGGCACTCCTTAGAGGCAAAGATGGTAAACTCTGTCTCTCATATTTTGAGCATGTTGTCAGGATGGGCCAGTACTTGGAAAAAGACATCATACTGGTAAACGGAGAGCGTCACCAAAAGAGAAGACCATCAATGAGATGGAATGGCACAGTGACCACAACAATGGGCTTTAGCGTGGCACAGATAGCACAGGATAGGGCAAGGTTCCTATCTGTCGATCATAGGGTTGTAATGAGTAGTGGCTGACTCGACAGCATCTAACAACAGCAATACGGGAAACCTGGATTTTATTTTGAATCAGGCCACCTCATGTGTGGGCACCTCATGTACAGTCATCTGTGCACCTACATGTCAACAGAGGCTTGCATGTTGCTATGGTGATGAACAGATTTCAGTGGAACTTCCAAACTGAGAGACTAGGAAGAAATGCCTGGTGGTAGCCTAGTGGGAAGAAGCTGCACTGGAATCTTGGAGGCAAGTGGTTCAAATCCACCAGCTGCTCTGCGGGACAAGGATGTGCCATCTCCTCTCATGCGATTAACTGCCTCTGAAAACCCATCAGAAGGTCAGCTATGGGTTGGTTCTGACTCAACGGTACACATCAACAACTACTACTACTACTACTCCTGAATATCAGCCAATTAAAACCTTATGGATCACACAGTCTAGTTTGCAACCAATGAAGTTGCACACGACCGGGCAGTATTTGATTCAGTTGTACACGTTTTTCATGAATTAGGAGTCAACTCCAAAGCAGTTAATAGCAACCTAAAAGAGCTTTGTATGCTATTAATGCTATGTAAATATATGTTGTTTTTGTTTATTGTCTTCGAGTCAAGCATGACTCAAAGTGACCCTATGAAAAAAGGCCTGGAGCCTCCCTACACCATCACCATTTATCAAAGTTCAGAGTTTCCGAAGGCATGTTATTTAGGAAGTGGATGCCACTCCTAGTGTGTTATTAAAAATACTAGGAGATCAGCATAAATGACAAAGAAAATGGCAACTGAGACTGAAATAAGCACAAAGTAAAATCATAAAATGTTAAAGATGAAAACAACTCCCAAGATTAGGTCGTTTAACTCCCAGCCTGATTTGCAGATTGCAAATATAGTATTCCTCACACCCAATAGCCCTGTCCTTAAATATTTTCCGTTCTAACTGGCTCAGCATAGGGAAGGGTTCAGAGCTATTGTATCCAGGGTCGCTATGAGTTGCAGATGACTAGATGCCACATAACAACAACATCAAGCAAATGACAAAATCTGGCTTGTGGTGAGGAACCCTGGTAGCACAGTGTTTAAAGTACATGCCTGCTAATATCTGCTGGTTGGAAATCAGCAGTGGCTCCATGGGAGAAAGACGTGGAGTGTTCCAGGATTACAGTGCCCGGAACCTTATGAAGAAGTTCTACTCTGTCCCAGCGAGCTGCTAGGAGTCAGCAGCAACTTCACAGCAGTGGGCTTTTGGGTGTGAGCTTGTGGTAAAGGGCTCAGTAAAAACTTAGTCAAATGAATCAACTCCGACACTCAAAATCTGTCTTAAATCAAGGCCAAACATATTTTAATGATGCAAGAAATTAATATTTAGCAAATTTACAGAATGAACAAATAATCTATTTACTGGGCATTTTACCAGTTCTAAGGCACATTTTTTTTCCCCAAAGCGGAGAGCTGTGCCTAGGGATGTCTTGCCTTAATTTTTACAGAAGCTCGTCATTGGCCCTTTCTTTCTAAGAGCTGTTGGGTAGGTTTGAACCTCCAAACTTTAGGTGAGCAGCTGATGGTAACTCACTTGGCTCTCTATGTACTTTTTGAAAAAATGTGTTTTTTTAAAAAAATTAATGTGTGAAAAATAACACATCACTACAGCCTACACATCATAGAGTTTGATGTTTCAAAATGTCCTTTAACCAAAGCCATGGCTGCTATGTCAATTCCAAGTCACAGTGACCTTTCCTCAGGCTTCTGGAGGCTCCAAATCTTTATGGGAAATGACAGTCCATCTTTCTCCAGGGCAGAGGGGGGTGGATTAGAACCGCTGACCTTTTAGTTCACAGTCCAGCATGTAATATACAACATGCAAGAACATGTGACATGTAAGGACCCCTTAACAGGCCCATAAAGACCATGTAACCTTTGTTTTATGTGAAGGAAATCTGAGAATTAGGGAGGTTTACTGGTGTGTCAAAAGTTTTAAAGACTAGTGTGGTAGGAAGTAAACTCCTAGTGTTCTTTCCACAACACATAAGTTAATCATCTAATTAAATTCTAAGTTGCAGAGTGCAGACTATACCCTTTCTGGGATGTGGCAATGGAAAAGAATATAGTGGGCTGGAGGAGTCGAAGGGAAAAGGCTTCAGAGAGGAAGAGAGGAAACAGTTTCCATTCGTGAAAACTGATAAATCATTAGTTTGCAAGAACTCTGGTGAATGGATCACACTTTCTTTTTTATTTTATCCCCAATGTCTGAAGCACAAAGGAAACATAACTCAAGTTGATAGGTTTTAAAGAAAACAGGATCTTAATTATTAAATGTATTTAAAATTGTAAGGAAATGGCATCTGACAAGAAATCTGGACACTTTGAGCTCTGCAGAAATTTTATACATGTGGAAAAATTAACCAGACCTCAGTGAGATCTTCCATGTCTGGGCAGCTCCCCACAGATTAACACAAAACCTGGTGCCCCTCGCTTGCCCCTCTGGCCACCTAGAGTATACAGTTAGATAGCCTCTGCCTATTTCCTCTACTGCTGACTGCTCACTTGGCCACACAGCTTTATTTCCATTTCAAAGTTGACAGTCAGGATAATTGAAAACATGTTAAAACAACAGGAGCCTACAGGCCCTATTAATGCAGAAACAGATGTATCTAGATAGCTTCACTCTCCTTCTTGGTAGGTAAATCATCACTGCAAAATTTAGAAAAATACTGACACTTACATGGCACAAATGATTTGTTCTGGGCTACTGACCCAAACGTTGGCAGTTTGAATCCACTAGAAAAGTAAGACTTGGTGATCTGCTTCTACAGGATGAGAGATAGGAAAACCCTCCAAAGGACAGATCCACTCATGAGATCCAGCACACGAGTTACCCACCAGGTGGAAATGGCTCAACAGCAGAGGATTAGTTAGTCAGATAAAGAACTTAGAACAAAAATGAATCCCATTTATATGGTTTCAAACCCTCTTCTAACTTTAGGTAGTGAACACAAACACTTTTACGTGGTTGTGTTCAGACTGTGCACAGTGTCCTTGCCCTACTTTCCTTTCCACTTTATATTATGCACGCACATTTCCACTTCTAGATGGAGTGCCAAAAATGACAAGTATGTGATTGTGCAACCTCTGCCATTCTGGTGTGTTTAATTATCTGCCTCTGAGCACAAACTAGCTCTTTGTTGTTGCTGTTAGAAATACTGATCTGAACATCCTTGTACCAACAGCTTATTTCCTTCTTTCAGAGCTCAGTTACAGTGTCAGGAGCGGAAGTGTGTGCATAGCACATCAATGGCTTGGCGGGGTCTGCACCATTCTGCAAGTCTGAGGCTGAACAGGCTGGACCCTTGCTTCCAGGAAAACCTCCTGACACCCCGTGGCACCAACAGGAGGCTCTTGGCATCTTTTGAATCTGCTAGCTCTTCAGGCACATAAGCACATTTAAAAGATCTTCCGTTCCATTTAACTGCTAGCTAGTCATGTTGTGCAGCACATATTTCCACACTCAGGCTTTGTTTTTTTAGTGTGAACTGTACAGTCATCTTTGACTACTTAGCAAGAGAAATCTGGACACTGAACTCAGATATAGCAGTACTCACTCTTTTTTTTTTAGGGATTTTTATTGCATCTCTTAAAAATCACAGAAGTAATCCCTATCTGCTCTTAAATTTTTTTTTAAAGAAAGAATCAAACAATGTATATAAAGCACATGGTGAGAGTTGAGAGTAAAATGGCTAAAGGTTTCTTTCCTTCCTACTCTTCCTGCTCCCTGTCCCACTACCACTTCACACATAAAACTCCTGAAATCCTTTCTATTTTCCTTATCATTGAGTCCATAAACTGTGATAATATGCTTTCTGTGTCTTGATTTAAGAACTAGACAGTACTAACTGGCATCTCACAATGAATGAATAGAAATTTAGGAGATTTACACACTGCCTCCCTCTCACCAGGTCCAGTTTCCGTGTTCAGTGGTCACCAAAGGAGCCCTATTTGGATAATAATTAAGAGCTTGGATGGTAACCAAAAAGGTCGATGGCGGGAACCCACTAGTCACTCTGCAGGAAAAAGATATAGGTGCTTCTGCAAAAATTACATAAGCCAAGGTCATTGTCACTGGGTTGGTTCCAAGTCACAGTGATCTTAAAGGACAGAGTATACTGTCGCAGAGGATTTTCATGGAAATAACTTTTTTTAATGGATTTTAATTAAAGTTTACAGAGACTTTGGATTTCCATTCATTCATTGTTGCACTTTTCTCCTGCCCACCCCTCCCCCTCAATTCACTTTTTTCTTTGAAAAAAGAAAAGACAAAATTCTTTCATTGTTAATCAATCCCTCCGCCGCCCCAAGTCCACTCCACTATATGCTACCTTCGTTCTGGATTCCTGTCCTAACAATAACATCTAATCATATATCCCTTTTAAGCCCATCATTTTTATGGAAGATGTTGGCTTGAAAACAGTGCTTACCAAACCCAAAGGCCCATGTGCCAAATATGGCCCATGAGCTAACCATTTTTGACCTCTGTCATTATGGTTTTAAGTCATATACTCAAACCTCTTATTTGACTCAACCATTTGAGATGATTTCTCTTCACTCATATTTTTTTCATCTCCTTTCTTCATGGTGCAGGAAATATGTGGTTAATCAAACAGTCGGTGTTGTGACATCCACTCCTAAACATGCCTCTGGAAAGTCTACGAACTTTGATAAATGACAAAAGTTACAGAAAGGCTTCAGGCCTTTGGTTCATAGGGTTGCTATGAATCGTGCTTGACTCGAGGGCAGTCAACAACAACAACAATATCTGATCTGTAGGAGGCATTTGGGCAGACCATGAAGTTTCAGAAATTGATAAAAGTTCATTATGAGTTGGGATCTATCCAGCGGCGGTGGATTTGTTGGGCTTGTGTTCCCATCTCTCCCTTACCATTCACTTTTCCATTACTTTGATCCTGGCAAGTTTTACAGAGTTTTATAGAGTTTTATCTGTTAGCTGATTAACTCCTCCCCCCCATACACAAATGAAACAAAACCAGAAAGACAATATCCACAATAACAATATTAATATTTAGATATAAAAAGAAAAAATATGTTATGGCCATGAACTAACTGCTCATAATCTATATGTTCTGGGATTTCCATTCTTCTCAGAGTTAGCCACAGCGTGTTGCCACAGTCAAATGCCTTTGCATAGTCAATGAAACACAGAAATATTCCCTGCTTTCAGCCAAGATCCATTTAACATTAGCCACAATAGCTCTAGTACCACGGCCTCTTCTAAACCCGGCATGCACTTGTGGCAGTTCTCTGTTGATGTGCTGTTCCAGTCATTTTTGGATAATCTTCAGCAGAGTCTTGTTTGCATGTGATATTAATGACATTGCTCGATAATTTCCACACTCTGTCAGGTCACCTTTCTTTGGGATGGGAACAAATATAGATCTCTTCCAGTCAGTTGGCCAGGTGGTTGTCCTCCAGATTTCTTGGCACAACTTGGTGAGCACGTCCAGGGCAGCATCTGAAAATCACAGGTGAGGAGCCTGCCCCTT
The DNA here is from genome assembly GCF_000299155.1 of Elephantulus edwardii. Classification (NCBI taxonomy): domain Eukaryota; kingdom Metazoa; phylum Chordata; class Mammalia; order Macroscelidea; family Macroscelididae; genus Elephantulus; species Elephantulus edwardii. Next base: position 6,699,152 of record NW_006399782.1, on the reverse strand, counting down.
TATTACCCAAGGAGCCTCTGGTGGATCCAAACAACGAAAGAAGTATAGCCTTAGGGTACAGCTTCTGACGGCCTATACAAACAAATCCTTTTCAGCAACATTTAGCTGTAATAGTAAGTATAAAGTGCTCCAGACCAGCATGACGAACAGAACTCTCTGTAATGACGGAAATGTCCTACAATCTGAGCAGTCTAAGATGGTACTGTAGCTATCAAGTCTTGAGACGTGGCTACCAGGACTGAGAAACTGAAGTTTCAATTCTATCTAACTTTAGATTAGCCAAATGTGGCTAGTGGCTACCTTATGAGGTAATGCAGCACAAGCCTTTAACATTCTTGTCGAAAAAGTAGAAGATGTATTAATTGATAAAATTATAACTTTATAAAAAGCAAAAACGTGTCAGGTAAATATTACATGTAACTGGAAGAAGTAGAGAAACTCAGCTTAGAAAACTCGAGGTTACATCTTTGAGAAAGATTTATGTGTTAATGTAGGGTAAAATTACCAAGAGAAGTTAAGAAGAATGAGAATATTCCAGATCTCTGTACTATGTGCTTGGGTCAATTTATGTATTAATACACAGAGAGGGAGAGAGAGAAAGAGAGAGAGAGAGAGAGAGAGAGAGAGAGATGATATACATCCCGATTCTGGAAGAATACCCAAATTGCTAGAAGAATTCCTCTTGGGGAGTGGGGGAGGACAAAACAATTTAATGTCTAATTCATCTTTTATTTATAATAAAGTTATTAGCATAATGATTAATGAATAATACATTTTTAAACAGACAAAACAGCCAGCTTTTTCCTGCGGTTATTATTCAGGAATGATTTTATGTGATTATTGAGATTATTCCACATCCTATCACCATGGATCTTCTGTACTACAAGGAACTGAATTTGTTTTAATTTGTATTAGAATTTTGTAAATACACTAGTGAAAAAAAGAAGACTAAATACTTAAAGAAGATATCTAGGAAATGCTTTCCTGACAAGGACATAGCCTGAGGGGAAGAAGAGAGCAGAGCTGAGTGGATGAGGTGAATAGTGGGAACCAAGCAGGAAGTGATGCGGAGACAAGAGAAGATAAAGTGAACAAACAACATGGGATTAAAGCATGGGTGTGACTCCTGAGAAATTCAGAATCTACCCATATATACAACAAATCACACAGGAAGCACAGTTGTGTGGGCTTCCTAGACATATCCAAACAACTCACAGGACTGGTTTACTGGGTTAAAGACTTGGTACTATATTCTTGGGGGACAATTTAGTTGGTTGGCATAGCAGTCCACAAAGAATAATGTTCAACATCTAAGATACAACCACTGATCTCCTCCCAGCTGAAACAGAAGAGAATGAAGGCAATCAAAGGAGCTAAGAAGAAATTAGCCCAAGGGACTGACTAACGTCCACATGAACAACAACCCCTTCTAATCTGAGGCCTGAAGAACTAGATGGTGCCTGGCTACCACTTCCAACCCTTCTGACCTGGGACACAGGAGAAGGTGCCAGACAGAATGGGAGAAAACTGTAGAACAAAATACAAAATCCTGGGGAAAGGAGGAAAGCCCAAATAAACCAGACCTACTGTGAACTCCTGAGATTATCACCTTAAAATATACCTTGTACTTGGAACTGAGGCTATTTCTGCAGGACATCTTTCAGCTATACAATAGACTGGCTTATAAAAGAAACAATATCACCCATAAGTAATGCATTCCCTTAAACAATTAATTAAATGAGACCAAATGGTCAACATCCATCCAACAGCAAAGAAGAGAAGGCAAGGAGAGGAAAGGGTGCTCAGTCAATGAATGCAGAGAAAGAGTGGGAACAATGAGGATGCTGGCATCTTGTGAAAACGCTAACAATCTGTATAAAATCTATATGCAGAACAGATTATCCAGGAGG
>NW_006399782.1:6692732-6697072 GCF_000299155.1 Elephantulus edwardii | reverse complement strand
GTGTACCGTCAAATCAGATCTGACTGGTACAGGAGGAGATTGTCCCTCCTTACCCGGCAGAGCATCTGGTGGATTCGAACCGTGCACCTCTGGGATTGTAGTTGCAGCTCCTTACCACTAGGCCACCAGAGCTCCCCTATTTCAATAACAAGAAAACAAAGATTTTCACCACTGGGCCAACTGGCAGCATCATGATAGATGGTGAAGAGATTGAAATAGTTAACAAGTTTAGTATATTTGGCTCTATAATCAATACTCTTAGAACCAGCAGTCAGGAAATTAAAAGACAAATTGCATTGGGAAATTCCACTGTTAGGGACCTCTCCAAAGTACTGAAGAGCAATGGTGTCACTCCGGAGACTACGGTGCACCTGATACAGACCATGGGTCTTTGCAATCACTTGCTATGCATCAGAGAGCTGAACAATGACTAGGGATGACAGAAGGAGAATTGATGCCTTTGAGCTGTGGTGTTGAAGAAGAGTGTTGAATATACTATGGACTGCTAAAAGAACAAACAGGTTTGTCCTGGAGAGGGTTAAACCAGGCTGCTTCTTGGGGGCAAGGATTCTGAAGCTTCATCTTACATACTTTGGACATGCTGCAGGAGGGACCAGTCCCTGGAAAGGAACATTATGCTTGGGACGGTGGAGCAACAACGCATTAGAGGAAGACCCTCGATAAAATGGATTACTTCAGTGACTGGACTAATGGGGGTAGGTGTGCCATAGACAGTAAGACTGGCACAGAATCGAGCAGGATTTAGAGCTGTTGTATATAGGGTTGCTATGAATCACAGGTGAATTGACAGCACATAACAACAACAACAACAACAACCTAATCTGTTATGTCATCTTTCACTTAAAACATGACAAAATATTATTTTAAAGTTGTTTTTAAAAGACCCAGGAGTATTCTATAAACTTTTGTTATAAGACTCTTGTCTGAGATGTTATTACCAAATATTTGTTCCAAGTCTGTAGGTTTTCTTTTAACCCTGTTGGAAAAAGTTTTTGATGTACACAAAGATTTATTCTTAGAAGGTCCCATGCATCAATTTTATCCTCTTTAGATTGTGCATTTCTACTTGTATTTGGCAGTGTCTTTATACCTTGGACTAGCACTTCTAAGCTTGATCCCAGTTTTTATCTTATGAACTTTATGGTTTTGGGATTTACTCCCAGGTCTCTGAACCACCTTGAGTTAATTTTTGTGTATAATGTGAGATGTGAATCCTGTTTCAGCTTTCTGTAGGTGGAAGTCCAGTTTTGCCAGCACCATTTGTTGAAGAGGTTTTCATTTCCCCATTTGATAGCTTTGCTTTCCTTGTCAAATATCAGTTGACCATAGATAGCTGGATCTGTTTCTGGGTTCTCAATTCTGTTCCATTGGTCTATGTGCCTATCATTGTACCAGTATCATGCTGTTTTGGTTACCACTGCTGTGTAGTAGGTTTTGAGGTCAGGGAGTGCTATGCATTCAACCTCATTTTTGTTTCTCAGAAGTGTTTTGCTTATTTCAGGTCTCTTGTCTTTCCAAGTAAATTTGATAATTTCACTTTCAATCTCACTGAAAAATTAATTTGTTATTTGGATTGGGATTGCATTGAACATGTAAATTGCCTTTGGTAGGACTGTAATTTTCACCATATTGAGTCTTCCTATCCATGAACAGGGCACATTTTTTCCATTTCTTTAGGTCTTTTGTGTCTTTCAGAAAGGCTCTATAGCTTTCTTTTTATAGGTCTCTTGTACCTCTAGTTACGTTCACTCCTACATATCTCAATTTGTGGTTGGCTATTGTAGATGGTATTGCTTTCTTTATTTCCATCTCTGAGGTCTCTTTTTTACTGTAGAGGAATCCTGTTGATTTTTGTATATTGATCTTATGTCCTGCAACTCTGCTAAATTGGCCAATTAACACATGGAAAGAATTTTCACAGAGAAAGGTATTAGAATGGCAAACAGACACATGAAGAAATGCTCCAAATCACTGGCAATAAGAGAGATGCAAATCAAAACCAGAATGAGGTACCATCTCACTCCAGTAACAGTGGCAGAATTTAACAGGGCAGCAAGTAATAGATATTGGAGAGGATGTGGTGACAAAGGAACTCTTATACATTGTTGGTGGGATTGTAAAATGGTACCACCATTCTGGAAGGCAGTTTGGCGCTTCCTCAAAAAGCTGAACATAGAAATTCCATATGACCCAGCTATTCCACTCCTTGAAGCATACCCTGAGAAAATGAGAACTGAGCCACAAACTGAGATTTGTACACCAATGTTCACAGCAGCATTACTCACCATAGCAAGAACATGGAACCAGCCCAAATGTCCAACCACAAACAAATGGATGGAGACATTATGGTACATTCACAAAATGGAACACTATGAAGCATGCAGGAGCAATAACTTTGTAAATTATTACCTAACTTGGGAGGGATTGGAGAGCATTATGCTGAGTGAACTCAGTCTGACAAGGATAAATATTGTGTAAGACCATTATTGTATAATGAGTATAAGGATCCAGGAGGAGTGGGAAAGGCTGGAAGCAGAGGGATGTAGATATACAGGGAGAAGAGGGGATTAATCATTAGAGTGTACAATTTGATGGGAGGGGGGTAGGAGATAAACCGAAAGAATTTGAATTTTTATTAGAATTTTGTAAATAAACTAGTAAAAAAAGATTTAAAAAAAGGCAATATTGTTGAAAGAAAAAAACCTCACAAAATAAACAAACAAAAAGTTGTTTTTAAAAGCTTAGAATCTTAGGTCCTACCTCCTTGGTTCTCTCATAATGTGCCCAACATGGTGCTTCTTACTGGGTCAGAAAGATGAGTAAGAAACAGTCTTTCAGTTCAAGGAACCCAAAGACATATGTAAATTAGGTGATATCGTCATGCAAATATGTGTGGATGCCCAAGTCCTGGCATCATTATATTCACCTGGTGGGGAAATTGTCTTAACTTTTACCATCATTCTGATCTCTGAGTTCTCCTTTGTTTAAAAAAACCCCAAGCCCCACAGTGTTATGATTCCAGCTCATAGTGAAACGAGGTGCTACAGAGCAGAACTTCACATCACAGGGTTTTCAAGGCTGTGTTCTTTTTTAGCAGATAGCCAGGTCTTTCTTCCAAGACACTTCTGAGTGGGTTTGAACCATCAACCATCTGGTTAGTGATCAAGTGTCTAACCACTTGCACCAATCAGGAACTTGCACTCTGGGACACATGAGGATAAAAGTCAGCTTGTCAATTCATGGTGACTTTCCTCTAGATTTCTAATTCTGTAATCTCTATGGGGAGTTCTGGTTGCCTAGTGCCAAGAAACTGTGCTGCAATCTGTAAGACACGCAGTTTGAGGCCACCAGCTTCTCCACAGGAGAAAGATGGGCAATATCCTCCTGTGCAATCAACTGCCTCTGACAGTACCCCAGAGGGTCAGCTATGGGTCGGTTCCAACTGCATGGTACACAACAACAACAACAATATACTGCATGAGAGTGGATTGCCCATCTTTCTCCTGCAGAGTAGCTGGTTCATTCAAAACACTTGGCTTTGGGTAGCTCTATTGTGCACGTGTGGGTTGTGTAAACAGGGCTAGAACTCAGGACTATGATGGGGATGGGGGCGGGGAATATGACAGGACTGAGAGTTAGAGGCTCATCATAAAAGGGAGTGCTGGAGAACTTCAGCCAATGGGAAGCCACCAAAGTTTTTAAGGGTACAAATTAAGTGGGTGGTGACCCAATCAGACCTGCATTTTAAGGTCACTTAGGTAGCAGTGGGAAGCAAATTGGAAGGAAAAAAGTCAGGAAGCAGGAAAGCAATTTTTAAGCCACTCCAAACCTCATTTTAATCTCCTCTACTTACTGAAATAATTCAACCATCTAATTGCATACTGTCATAGTCTGCTGTTTCATATGCATGTATTTTTTCCCCCCTCCAGAACCATGCAATTAACTGTTAAGGAAAGAGAGAAGGCCAGAGACGACTTTGAAATATCTTGAAGTGCTAAAGCCAGTGGCTGACTTTCTGCATTAGAAGTGAATGGGGCATAACTGAGGGGAAAGTACTACCATCCTAGAGGGTCAGTGAAAAAGAGGAGGACCCTCAAGGAGACGGACTGACAGAATGACCCCAACCACAGACTTGAGCATGGTGGAGCTCATGAGGATGGTGCAGGATAGGGCAAGGTTCCAATCTGTTGTTCATATGTTGTTGTTGTTGTTATGTGCCATCGAGTCGCTTGTGACTCATAGTGACCCTATGTACAAGAGCTCTAAAGGCTGTTCTATCCTGTGCCAGCCTAGCCATCTCAAACGCACTTATTCCCACC
>NW_006399782.1:6689833-6691242 GCF_000299155.1 Elephantulus edwardii | reverse complement strand
TAGTCAATGAAGCACAGATAGACATTCTTCTGGTATTCTTTGCTTTCTGCCAAGAGCCATCTAACATTAGCTATAATATCCCTAGTACCACAACCTCTTCTAAATCCAGCCTGCATGCAGCTCACTCCACGGCATCTACCACCACCAACAATATGGTTAAAGTGGAAGCTGAGGAATTATCCACACCTCCCTAAATCACGTCTTCCTTCTCATGTTTCCTTCCTCTACCTCAACTGTCTAAACATTCTTTTGTAAGCCCTTTATTGTGAAGCCTACGTCAATGAACATCAAAACCTCAATTGAACTTTATTTCTTGTTGTTCTTACATGTTATTTAATCAGCTACAATTCACAGTGACCCTACAAAAAACATGTCAGAACTTGGCCCTATTATGCACCATTCTCAAAACTTTTGCTTGTTATTGTTGTTAGGTACCAACGAGTTGAGTACAATCCATAGAGACCCTATGAACAACAGATCTGAATCCTGTCCTATCCAGTGCCATCTTCATAATTTCTGACATACTTGAGCCCATTGCTGCAGTCACTCTGTCAATTCATCTGGTTGAGGACCTTCCCCTTTTCTGCTGACCTTTCCAAGCATGATGTCCTCCTCCAAGGAACAGCCTCTTGTAACAATATGCCTAAAACATGTGAGATGAAGCTTTGCCATCTTTATCTCCAAGGAACACTCTCGTTTTACTTTCTCAAAATATACCTGTTTGTTCTTATGACAGTCCATTCAGTACTCTTCTCCAGCACCACAATTCAAAGGCATCAATTCTTCTCCTGTCATCCTTATTCACTATACAGATGTATAGCAACTTATTGATAAAACTTGATCTGAATCAGGCACCCCCTTAGTCTTCAAACTGACATCACTGCTCCTCAGTAATTTTGAGAGACTGTAGACTTTCCCAATGCAACATGTCTCTCGATCTCCTGACTGCTGGTACCATGGGTGTTGACTGTGGATCCAAGTAAGATGAAATTGTTGACAATTTCAATCTTTTCTGCACCTATCATGACGCTGCCTTTTCGTTCCTTTGTTGGGGTTTTTTGTTTTCTTGACATTGAGATGTAATCCATATTGAAAGCTATAGTCTTTGATTTCTGCAATAAGCACTTCAAGTCCTCCTTTATGTCACCTGCATAATGAAGGTTGTTGATGAGTCCTCCTCCATTCTTGATGCCACATTCCTCTTCATAGAGTCCATCTTCTCAAATGATTTGCTCAGCTACTCTTTGTTTAAAAGACAATAAAGTCTCAGCTTATCTGATTGACAGCACAGCCAGAGCCTTTCACATTTGCTTTTCTTTAATTTTATTTTTTTAATTAATATTTTAACAAAAGTTTACAGAGAACTTGAATTTTTATTCATTCATTGTTGTACATTTTCCTCCCTCCTC
>NW_006399782.1:6652924-6680858 GCF_000299155.1 Elephantulus edwardii | reverse complement strand
AGTGCGATTGGCACAGGACAGAGCGGAGTTTAGGGCTGTTGTACATAGGGTCGCTATGAGTCGCAGGCGACTCGACAGCACATAACAACAACAACAAACAACAACCTGGATGCCTAGAACATGGGGAAGCAGTATTGGTTCCCTGTGATAACAGACTAGATGCCTTGCTCTGTGGAGTGGATATGGTTAGATTACACAAATAGGCTTTTTAAAGTATCAGCTCAGGACAAGAGCTATGTGGGTCTAAAATAGGGCTTTGAATTGCTCCATACTGGTTTGAAGTCAGGTCCAAAGATGGAACTGAAAAGATACAGAGCCAAAGTCTTATTAGCTTCTGAAAATATAATCCTTTCAAGCTTTGAGCTGAGAGAATATCAAGTGGGTAGAAATCGAGCAAGGTAGCTTTGACCTAATCAGTAATTATTGCTGTTAGGTGTCATCGAGTCAAGTACAATTCATAGCGACACTATTATCAACAGACCTGAACTTTGTTCTATCCTGTGCCATCCTCACTAGTGGCTTCATAAATGAGACTAACGTATCACCAATCTTAGATGCTTGGCTTCTGCTCATAAAACCAAGGCCATGCTGTTTCAAACCAAAAATTCACAGCCAGGGAGAGGCAAAACCTTGTAGAATGTTACAACTGTAGGGCCACTTTCAGCTCAGAATAAGGCACTGCCATCATAAACATGGCAAGATTTTACAAAGGTGTATTGGGCCTTGTGTATTACATCTTCTCTCCTATCTATTCTCATACTTAAGAGATACTAGCTCTAAGTGTATTCCAAAAGGTATGAGTTTAGTTAGGAGTATGTTTGGTGAAATTCCCTAGATGAATAGCCATAACCAAGGTCCTACTTTGGGAAGTCTTTAATTCTTAGAATTTTTGTTTCTTAATTATTGGCCTTCATGCTCTCTACATGGTTTGTTGCCTCATGATTTTATCATGACTGCTCGAGCATAAGGCATTGTATCCACATTTAAAGCAGAAAAGAGGGAGGGCTGCAACTTGAGAGCCTTAGTAATAATTTCTTTTAAAAAAAATCAGGAAAGCAAGAGCTTTCTCTGATGTTCTCAGGAAAAGACTGGCCAGAATATATTAGGTTGTCCTTAGCTGCAGAGGATATCTCCACAATGGCTTCTAAAAATGAAAAGGGCAAGGGGCAAATGAGATTCATGAATTGGTAATAGGTAATGTGTTGGCTATTCTAAGTATCTTCAACAGATGTTGCTGTCACTGTGTGCCATTGAGTCAGAATTGACTCTTAGCTGACCCTCCAGCAGGTTTTTAGAGGTAGTAAACCATTCAGGAAATGATTACCCATCTTTCTCCCAAGGAGCAACTGGTGGATTTGAACTGCATGCCGTTAGGTTGGAAGCACAGCTCCTTACCACTAAGTCAGGCAGAAAATCCCAAAAGAAGATGAGGGACCAAAACCCAGAGATGCAGGAAAGACCACAAGGAGACACCTACAGCCCCACCTTCTTCTCTCCAGTTTTCTTGACAGAAGCAGATTTTACTGGCGAGAAGAGTTCATTAAGTTCTTTGCATAGAAATAGGAAGAAAAAGGAATTGTATTAAACAATTAGAGGAGTTTTACTTCTTTCAAGAATAGCAGCAAGATTGGGCCAACTTCCACGTACGGATTCTGAAGGGGCAGGGGACAAACCATTACAGCTTCCTCTTATCTGTGGTCTCCCCAATGAGTTTCTCTACAATAATTAAAACGGGTCTTTCAACCAATTCAAATCAGGTTTAATAATTGCCGTCATAAACAAGGGTCAAATACACATTGAAAAGCAACCAAATGATTGAGTATTATGGTTAGCACAGGAGTCCAGAATTAAGGTTGCATAGGGAAGTGTATTTGGTGCAGGGAGTGGGGGAATTGTATACCAATGAAGGAATTTTTTTTTTCTTTTCAAAGAGAGGCGCGAACTGGTGGGGAGGGGTGGGCAGGGAGTAAAGTGCAGCAATGAATGAATGGAAATAAAAAATCTCTGTAAATGTTTATTAAAATTAATAAAAATGGGGGTGGGGGAATAAAAAAGAAAAGCAACCAAGTCTTTTGCTGGTGACATTTTGACCCAAGTTGGAAACAAATAAGTTTTGGTGGCATAATGATCAAAGTATTCAGTTGCTAACTAAAAGACGGGCAGCTTAAACCTGCCAGCCACTCCCTGGGACAAAGATAAAGCTGTCAGGTCCTGGAAGGATCTATAGTCGTAGAAACCCTGTGGGCAATTCTATTCTGTCCCGCAGGGTCAGTGTGAATCAGAACCAACTGACAATGGGGCAATTCAAGTTGGATTAGGATACAAACAGCTAGGCCCTGCTCAATGATGGCAGCCAGCCACACCTCTTGGAATATGCTGCTCTCCAGAGCTTTGCCAATAACATCATCTCCTTGCTCTTGACATTTTCATGAGCAAGGACTGTGGCAGGACTTTTAAGAGCAACAGACATTCAAATGCCGTCTTTGAGTAGGGCACAGTTACTTGTTCCCTACTCAGACCAATAAGGCACAGACTATTTTGGGGAGTCCTTGTGTAATTCACAGCCAGGTGTCACAGCTCGAGTAGTGACAGAAAATTTAAAGAGAGAAGATGGAAGGAACAGGTAGCATCTTTGAGTTCCGTAGCAAGAAAGAAAAGGAATTCTCAGTTGATACAGGGGGCCAGCCTGGGTCTGAGAAGTCACTGCTGTTGTTGTTGAGTATCTTAGAGTTGGAACCCACCCATACCTGACCCTCCAGAGGGTTTCCAGAAGCAGTTCATTACACAGGAGGACACTGGCGATCCTTCTCCCACAGAGCACCTGGTGGATTTGAACCAGGTGCATTCAGGATTGCAGTGCAGGTTCTTACCACTAGTCCACCAGACCTCCCTAGATGGCTTAATTTAAAAAGGTAACTCACTCAAGGAAATTCTGTGAAAGCCCCGTTACTGCGAGCTCTTTTTTTCAGTAATGCTCTTTTTTTCAGTCTTCCCTGCAAGTTTCTCTCTGCAAGTTCTCCCCTGGAGCCAGAACTCTCCCTCTGCATGTCTCCCTGGAGTGAGTCGGCCTTCCGCACTTGCTCCGTTCCAAGTGCCCTCGATGTGTTGTCCTGGGTGAATGCTAGTCAGATCTCAAGTGGTAAAGCTGCACTCAACGCAAGACTTTTTTTTCCAGACTGACTTTAAAGGAATATACTTCTTTTCATATATAGTATGTATTTAATACGTTCTTGTATACCGCCAAGTGGGAACCAACCCATAGCTGACCCCAAGCAGGTTTTCAAAGGCAGTTTAATCAGACAGGAGGAGATTGTCTATCTTTCTCCCACAGAACAGCTGGTGGATTTGAACTACATGCCTTCAGGTTGGCAGCACTAGGCCTTACCACTAGGCCACCACAAAGTCAATTACTTCATCAAATACAAATGTCACATAGAAAATGTGAGAAGACTGCTACTACACTTTTAAAACTTTATATACACTTTCATCAGCTCCTGATTAATTTTGTTCTCCCACTCTCCGATAGACCAGAAATATGGAAAACACCAATTTCTTTTCTTCAGATAAGAAACCTTACGTTCAGTTTTGTGTCCAAACGATGACTGAGCAAGAAGGAGAACTCATGTGTGTTCCCGCTGACACCAGTGTTCTTCCCACCACAGTATGTGGAAGAAAGTCCCAATCAAACAACCCAAACATATGTGTATCCTTTCAGATAACCCGCTGCCTTTCAGTCTATTCCAATCCACAGTAATCCTCTTTCTTGCCAGCTGAGGGCTTGGAGGCTGGGCAGACTAAAGTGTCAGAACAGAGAAATGAGCCTTCACCCTGGTGAGCCCAGACAGCAGAAGCAGGCCTTTATGACTATCACCTGCATTCCCCACAACCTTCCTTAGGAAAAAGGTATGCAGACTCATCAGCAAACTGTCTTTACTAGACAAGCAAGATTGTGCCAAGACAAAATCGAGTGCAGCCCTGAGCCATTTTCAGGCTGGCAGCAGTGTCTGTACATTCTCCAGGTGACTATGCTGTCAAACCGGCTAGTGAAGCAAAGGTTAGGCCTAGAGTCATGCAGGAAGACTGATCATCTTGACCTCTCCTCTTCGGTAAGCCTTCAGGAACCCACACACAAACTGTAAATTCACAGCCCAATCTAAGAACTCCTCATCTCAATTGTTTATGGCTCATACCTAGGTCAAAGCTTTCTAGTGACTAATGCATATTCTGGGACAGATCCTCAAGACTGATTCAAGGAGGAGCACATCTTGTAAGTCTCTCAGAGCCCCATGTACTTCTGCCATGTCAGGCTATTCTCAGAGTTCTTACTAAAAACCTTTATAACCAGACATAGCATTAGATGATCTTACAGCTTTCCTTTAAAGTCTGCCCTCTATATCTCCTTTCTAGTATAAGAAAGATCATGCTCAGTTTGCAGAAAAAGTAAAGACAAAGATCAACGGGCCAATATTCATTAATTTATTACCAAAGCAAAGCAGAACTGAGGAGGCGGCCTGGTCGTGCAGTAGTTAAGTGCTTAGCTGCTAACTGAAAGGTTGGCGGTTCAAATTCACCAGACACTCTGTGGGAGAAACATGGTAGTCTGCTGTCAAGAGTTACAGCTTTGGGAACCCCCTACAAGGAAGTGTACTCTGCTTGACAGAGTCATTATGAAGACCTTCTCTGAAATGGATTGACACAATGCCAACAGCGACTGAGATCATGATAATGGTGCAGGACAGGACAAGGTTGCAATCTGTTCACAGGGTTGCTCTGAATTGTAATCAATTTGACAGCATTTAACAACAATGAGTCTGAGTCGAAATTGACTCAACAGCACACAACATTTTCCATCCCACTCTCCTTGATGTACTAAGTGGATACACGAGAAGGATTGGGTAACTTCTTCCAAAAAAGAAGCAAGAGAAAAATTCCAGTCAGCTTTTAACTGTCCAGACTTGAGGGCACATATTTCAACCCAAGCTGCATTCTTCCCACCATCTGTACATTTCTTCTACAATCAGGCAGCACATATTCAGAACACAACCTAAATTAACAGCAGGTTATCTGTAGAGGCTCAGCCTGTAGTTTCTCTAGCAATCCTGACTTCTCCAAAACCCATCAAAGTCTATCAGAAGGAAAATAAATACCCAGATTGGTAGTTGTTTACATTATAGATGGATCTAAAGGAAAATCATGCCTTCTACCAGACGTAGCCTGCTAAGAAAAAGACTCAAGTGTGCAATGACCCCTGCCCTGGCCCCCTCCACTTCTCGCCGCATGTCTTACCCTCCCTTCAAACTTGGCTGTGGCTCCTTCTCTCACGCAGAGATTCCGAGGGGGCACAATGAAAGCAGGGGCCTCTGTCAGGGGCATGGAGCCGACTCTCGAGGGATCCAAGCTAAGGGTGGTTTTGGAAACGTGTGTCGAAGCCACCAGCTTCACATCTCCCATGGTCTGAAAAACAGGAAGGAAGAGGACCAGGTCAGATGAGAGAAAGTGCAGCCCTGGCTTCCCTTCTGGGCACCAGGATGGACACCAGGGTGGAGTGCCCCAGTGTTGTGAGTCTCAGCACGGAGTGGGTGATGGGTGGGTCAAGGGTCACATGAAGCTTCTCTCTGAGGCACAGTCACAACCGACACCAGCTCCCACCTGAAACCCCATGGATAACTCCCGTCTTCCCACTGTTTCCATATTGCAGAAAAGGGGACATAAAGACTTGAGCTGCCAATGCAAAGGCACACGGTTCGAATCTGCCAGCTGCTCCTCAGGAGAAACATGGGCAGTCTCCTCCTGTGCAATTCACTGCCTCTGAAAATCTTCTGCAGGGTCAGCTATGGGTTGATTCCAACTCAGTGGTACATAATACAATGAAGACAAGAACATGGAAAGCAAGTGTTTTTGCAGGGTTTCCCATGTTGTTGTTGTTGTTGTGTGCTGTCAATTCAGAACCAACTCATAGCTGACCCTCAAGTGGGTTTTCAAAGGCAGTAAATCACACGGGAAGAGATTATCCACCTTTGCCCCACAGTATCTGAAATCACTACATAAATATTTGTTGATTTATCAAGAGCAACATTCTACATTAGATACTCACCCTTCTCTCTGAACTTGAAGAGTTCTCAGGCTAAAAACAGGATCCATAACCCCAAGAAAGAAAAGCTGTTTAAGATTGCTACGGCAAGGATCCTGGGTGAAGGGAAATAAGAATCTGGTTTCATGACGTGAAGAAACCAAGTTTAGAAAGGTCGTTCCACCTCTGAAGCTCAAAAGTCACAGAAGGTGAGACAGTGGAGATGTTTTAAGATGACTCAGGCTGACTCCTGCACTCAGAAATGAGGCCCAGAGCAGGAAGGTCACCAAAGTGGGAGTGTGCACATGACAGGATCACTGGTCTGCCTGGGTTTCTCACTCCTGGTTCAGGGCTTTGTTGGAACTAGACAACAGGACAACAGGGCCTGCCAAGAAGACAGACAAGAGGCTTAACACACAATTACCCCTGCACAGCAATGTGCTTTTGTAATGGATGGATTTCTCAATTTTAAATATGTTTCACTGAAAATACGAACAAGTAAAAAGAAAACATTACCATTCACTGGTCACATACTCTGGACTAGATGTTGCATTGAGAACATGGCACATAATCTCCTAAATTTGATCGCTCACAATAGCCCTATGAAGTAAGTTTAATCATGATTTTGCAAAGACGAAAGGCGAGATAACTTGCCCACAGCTGCTAGGTGGCAGAAGTGGGAGTTGAGCCTAGATTTACCCAGTTCCATAGCACATAATCTTTTAACCATGCTACTTGGCCTAAAGAAAAAAAACAGGGAGTAGTCGTAACTCTAGTATATAAAATGTGATGCTTATTCTTCCAGGTTTTTTTTTCTTCTCATGAATAGAGAAACAATATTTTATGTGGTTGAGAGGATACTGTACATACAGCTATTTCTAATTCTTCCCTCCACAAAATATTTTTTACTTCAAATGAGGAGGAATGGGAAGGGGTGGGAGTAGATGGGTGAGGATGGGTAGGGCAGGGGGGAGGGTTGCACAATTTGGTGAGTGGAGGAAGGGGGCAAAGGAAATGAGAAAGATCTGGCAGGGACGTGAAAAATAAGGTAATGGTGGGCATAGGTCATTGGTGATTAATTTTCTAAAACACAATGTATGGGAATGATTGTTTGAAACACAATCCAAATAAAGGAAAGGATGAAAAACAATGTATACAATTTTTTATGCAAATAAATATAAAGAGGGAAAAAATGACGAGAGTAGGACAAAGAAATTTACTTGCTGTTTTTTGAGTGGAAAACTAAAACCCTCTACTTTTCTTAGTAATTAATGTGCCTTTGTTAACTAGATCTCTAGACCATACCTAGGAGGTCTGTGTACATGGATGCACCTGACCCAACCAGAAAGACTGTTGTTATGTGCTGTTGAGTTGACTATGACTAGTTGTGACCCTGTGAACAACAGCTCTGAACCCTGGCCTGTCCTGAGCCAGTCTCACTGACTCCAACACACCTACTTCCATTCCCTTGTTAGTGAGTCAATCCACCTCTTTCAGTCTTCCTCTCCTACGCTGTCCTTCCACTCTTCCGAGCATGATGTCCTTCTCCAAGGATTGGTCCCTCTTGGCCACATGCCCAAAGTATATCAAACAGAACTTCAAAATCCCAGCCTCCAAGGAGAAACTTGATTTTACCCTCTCCAAGACAGACCTGTTTTTCTTGGCAGTCCACAGTGTTCAAGACTTTTTTCCAGCCCCGCAATTCGAAGGTATGAATTCTTCTTCTGTCATCCTTAGTCACTGTCCAACTCTCTGATGACCAGAAAGACTATATTATCTAATATGGACTGATTCAGATAACCATAAGGAGGCCAATAAAAAACCCAGAAGATCCACGGGCTTCCTGCTTGGTAAAAGACAAAGATGCACAAGTGTGGGGTGTGCAAGCTTTGCTGGGAAACCTCCCAGCCTTTGCCCTTTTACTGTATAGTGCCAGCAAGTGGTCTCTGACTCACAGCAACACTATGTATGACAGAATGAAGCCCCACCAGATCCAGTTCATCCTCAATCACTGCTGTGCTTATTAACTTCACTGATACAGTCATTGTATCAATCTCATGTAGATCTTCTTGTTCCCTGAACCTCTACTTTCCCAACTGTGACATCTTCTCCAAGGAATAGTCCTTTCTAATAAACGTGACCAAAGTATTTGGGATGAAGTATATGGCACCTTGCCCTAAGCATCCCTTTGTTTGCTGTAATAAAGGTGTGATCATAAGGATGACACTTTCTGTGAGGTTTGTGGGTCATTCCAGCACATCCTTGAGCCCAAAGGAGTGGTGGAAGACAGAGCGCATGTGAAGGAGCCCGTGCTGTGGGGGGAGCTCCCAAGCTTGTGACTGGCATCCTGAAAGGGTGGAGTGAATGCTCCAATTTCTAGCCAGCAGTTCAGAAGTGCTGTGTAGAGCAAACTTGCAGCTCCTATCTGCCTCCTTGGCCATCAGGAGTCTGTCCTTTAACCTGTGAGATCTGACCTCCATCTGGTTTGACCCAAGGTTAGAAGTGTTGCATGAACAGGTGGTGTCAAAACAGAACAGAGAACTGAAAAAACAGGGATCACTCTTAGCTTCATAGCTGGCGACAAAATAATGGACTCTGAGATTTCCTACACAACACAGCAGATCAGCTGCATTTATGAAACCTGATTTTTAAAAATATGAATGTATTTCAGCTAATATAACTATCTCCTTATTGCTGTCCATTTAGATGACTTCTCTTTTAGAGTGAGAAACTCTGCATCAAGCATATATGTACCTAAATCTATACCTGAATTCTTAGTAATTTTCTCAGAATTGATTCAAGAAGTAGACGACTTATAGGTTCTAGTAGGGAACTCCACTGATCCAGTGAGTAAGAAGTTGAGCTGTCAACTCCAAGATAGAAGGTTCAAATCTACCAGATGCTCCAAGAGAGAAAGATGGGCAATCTCTTCCCACCCAATTATGACCTCTGAAAACCTGTGGGAGGGTCAGCTAGGACTTGGTTCTGACTCCATGGAAATGTATAAAAAAGGGTCTGAGTTCTTAACTTCAAAGAACAGAAATGGGCTCTGGTTCCCACAAATAGGGAATGGGGGCTGTCTTTTTCACAGGAAAGGCCTAGAAAACCCAAATGAGAAAACAGGCAGAAGTTGAGGGAAGTTGGTTGTCAGATTCCAAACAAGGTTACAGTACAAGCCACCATCCCTGCTCAGTTATCACTGGGTCCCACTGTCCCCACCTGGCCCAGGTTCCACATCCAGGAGCCTTTCTAGGTAGGCATAACTCCAGGCTGAGGACCACATCTTACTAGAACCTACTGGACTCAATCTCACCCAGATATGCAACTAACATCTCCGAAATTAAGATGAATTGTGATCCAAGACACAGTCTTTACAATTAATTGTTATGCATCAGCAAGCTGCACAACTACTAAGTTTGACAGAAGAAGAACCAATGCCTTTGATCTGTGGTGCTGGAGAAGAGTCTTGAATATACCATGGCCTGCTAAGAGAATAAGCAAGTTCATCCTAGAGAGGTTGAAACCAGGTTGCTCCTTGGAAGCAAGGATTTTGAAGCTCCATGTGATATACTTTGGGCATGTTGCAAGGAGGGACCAGTCCTTGGAGAGAAACACCATGCTTGGAAGGGTGGAGGGACATCACAAGAGGTGGACTCTGGATGAGATAGATTGACTCAGTGACTGGGGTAATGGGGGTAGGTGTGACATAGATAATGAAATTGGCTCAGGATAGAGCAGGGTACAGAGCCTTTGTACAAAGATAAGGTCACTATGAGTTGGGGTCTACTTGATGGCGTATAACAACAACAACAACAACATATTCCTAGTGTTTCATTCACTTTTCTGTGGATACCTGGTCACACTCTAAAATGCCATACTTATGAGTTGGGTAAGTTGACACAAGTGAACTATGGAGTTTGGGGTGTGATGGGTTTGTTTAAATGTAATAAAATAGAATAAAAACAAGATTATATATGCTGCATTGAAACAGATGAGGGAGAGAACAGTTTAAAAGCAATATATGATTGGATATTATGGTTATGACAAGAGTCCAGAATGAAGGTTGCATAGTGGAGTGTATTTGGGCCTGGGGGATTGTATACCAATGATGGAATTTTTCTTTTACTTTTCAAAGAGAAGCGTGAGCTGTGGGGGAGAGGTGGGCAGGGAGAAAAATGCAACAATGAATGAATGGAAATCCAAAATCTTTGTAAATGTTTATTAAAATTAATTTTTTAAAAAAACCCAAAATGTGGAAAAGTTTTAGGAAATATGATTTAAAGAAGCAAAGACTTAGTACAGCCACTTTTTCTTTCACTGACAAGGTATTGACAAACCCACTTTCACATGAGTCACAGGCTCACTCAAAACTCAGAATGTAAATTCAATGCTCTAGGGTCAGAATGGACTCATAGCTGACCATTCACTGGATTTCTGAGACTATAAATCCCATGAGGTGATTGCTCATGCTTCTCCTGTGGAGCCTGGTGGATAGGAACAGCCAGAAAGGCATGGCCTTTGAGTTAGCAGCACAACTCTCTACAGACAAGGATCCAGAGTTCATTAACAGACTCTGTCAGAAAAGAATAGAAAAACTGAGCATGGGCTGTGCTATCGTTATGTGTGTCAAGTCAATACCAAGTTACAGCTAACCCTCCAGCAAGATTTCAGAGGCTGTAAATCACATGGGAGGAGACTGCCCATCAATCGCCCTCTCAATAATAGTTAGTGGCTTTGAACCACCTATCTCTGAGCTGACAGCGTAACCCACTAAGTCACCAAAGCTCGCCATGCAGGCTATGTAGGCAACAATAAAAGCAAATACTTATGCAGCAATTACTTTATATCAGGAACTATCTTCAGTACTTCTGAGTCCCAAGTGATGCAACTGGTTAACTTAACCAAAAGATTGGCAGTTCAAGTCCACACAGGCATCTCAGAAGAAAACATCTGGCAATCTACTTCCAAAATAGCACTGAAATTCTTATGTAGCAAAAGGACTCCAATGCACACAGGGTTACCATGATTTGAAATCCTGACTGGGCAACTGATATTCTAATGACTTTACAAATAAAACTTCATTTCCTTTTCCAGAGGTAACTTATCTCATTATCTTCATAGTGAGATTAAGACATTTGTCTAAGGTCATGTATCTAGAAAGATATCTATGCGTAAGATATCTATGCTATCTATGCATAAGCAGTATGGGACCAGGTTTTCTTTGTCTTGTTTTATTGAGTTTAAAACATATATAATACTATGGTGGCTTAGTGATAAGGCACTGAACTGCCAATCCAAAGACATGTGGTTCAAATCCACCAGCTGTTCTATGGCAGAAAGATGGGTAATCTTCTTCCATGCGATTTACTGCCTCTGAAAACCTGCTGGAGGGTCTGTCAGCTACATGTTGGCTCCAACACAAGGGTGCACAACAGTATATAATACACAATTTGTCAATTCAATATTTTTTCCTCATATCATTCAATGATTGTTCATTGGTTGTATTATATATGTATTATATTATACATGTATTATATTAATATCATTCAGTGATTATATTAATTATGTATGCAATTATCATCATAATTCTTTTCTAAATATTCCATCTATCACCATCAACAGAAAAACAAAGCTCCTCCATAAGCAATGACTTGCCTTTTTCTTTTCCCTTTCACTCCTTGTAACAACTATTAAACTCGAATCTCAGTATATTTTACATACATCATATAAATGGAATCATACAGTATTTGTCTTTTTGTGAGTGACACAGCAAAATGTTTTCAAAATCAATCACTGCTGTAGCATGCATCAAGATTTCATCTCTTTGTATGGCTGAGAAGTATTTCATTATGTCTATATACCACATTTTGTTTATCCACATGTTTTTTCCCAGCTGTTGGCTGTTGTGAACAGTGCTGCAAGGAAAACTGCTGTGCACGTTTCTATGTGGTCCCACTTTTAATTCATTTGGGTATATATATATATCTAAGATTGGTGGATCCTAAGATAATTCCATACTTTTCAAGGAACCATCACACTGTTTTCCACAGCAGCTGCCCCACCTTGCATTCCCACCAGCAATGGATAAAAGTTCCAATTTTCCACATCATAAATGCCTGTTATTTTCTGGCTCTTTGATCACAGCCATTCCAGTGGGGGTGAAGTGACATCTCATTACGGATTTAACACGCACCTCCTTAATGACTACTCATGCCAAGCATTTTCCATATGCTTTTTGGCCATCAGGGTCTGTCCTCTTGAGGACTCGCCTCCTGTAAGCAGTTAAATGTTGGTGAGAGGAAAGGGGTCTAAAATGGAGCAAAAAAGGAACAAGGTGAGAACCTCTATGACAAATACATATGAAATTAAGATTTTTTTTTCTGTGTGTAAATATACTAGACTGTAACCATAAAAATCAAAAGTAGACCAAATCATAAACAGCACTAAAACATGATTATCAATCAGGGATAAAATATTTGCAACAAACACAAAGGGATATTTTACATCAGTGTTGACTTGATGGTAACTAATACGTTGGTCTACATTTTGTCCAAAGCGAAGCAACCTCTCAACTCAAGTTTTTCTGGGGTTCAGCCAAGTCTCTCAAAAGCCCCAGAGGAATACACCTGACCTCAACACAGAAGATAGGAGTTAGCCAACATTGATGGGGGCATGCTAGAGGGTAGAATTGGCTATCAGCCACGAAGGGCAGAAATGTCAATGCAGTAAGGAAACATTTAGGTGCCTGGGAGGTGGTTACAGTTGGACAGTTACTCAACCATCACATGTGCAGGGCTACAGCCCAGTCCCAAACTGGCCAGTCATTCACACCAAACAGCTCCACTCACCCTCAGCCCATCACCCCGTCCACTGTTATCATCAATGTAAACAGACTCTTTCCACACTGCCAACTAAAGGCTGCTGACACATTTTGAAAGCTCTATGAAAAAAAGAAATATTGTAAATAAATCAAACCAAACCATCTTTGTTCTCTAATCCCTCCTCAAGCCTGGTGACCACATTCCACTCCGGAAAGCCAGAGAGGCTGGGGGATTTCTGCTGTGATTTCTCGATTAGCGGAGCACTACACAGGGACTGGAGTCAAATACATACAGTCACCGTGATTCAAACAGTAGCAGTGAAACACAAATCAAAGAAGAGATATAATAGGAGTAGAGGAGATAAAAAAAAACCAACAGTGTTTCAAGAGCTGGAAGTCCTTACTTGAGGCACAGCTCACCTCAAGATGAGCTTCCCATGTGTAACATAATTGATTAACTATTCAGAGCAACACTGGAGTAATTTCATTTGATCCAGAGCATTTTACCTCCTGTATCCAGAAAAGACCATTTGTAATTCTTCTAAAAGAGAGGAAGATTTAGAAGCAAAGAGACTTGGGAAAAGTTTCAAAAGATCCCTTCTCTACTCAAACTGTAGACATTTTTCAATTGTAAATACATATAACACTTGCTAATTTCTATTTTTCACATGTATAGCTTAACACCACCAAATACATTAATCATGCTATGCAACCATCACTCATATCCACTGCCAAGTTTTCCATCCTCATAAACCGCCAATGATTACCAAACAAAGATATCCCCCTTTACTCCTGCTCTTGGTAAGCGTTAATAAACTTTGGCCTTGGTGTTACTATTATTGTCGTTAGGTGCCACTGCGTTGACTCTGACTTATAGTGACCTTATGCACAACAGCTCGAAGCCCTGACCAATCCCACACCACGCAGCTGAGCTCAAGCCCATTGTATTCATTGTGTCAATCTCCATACATCTGTTTATTCCGCTTAAGTGGAATCATTCATCTTTCTGAGCTGGATTTACTTCTTTCAGCATAATGTTTTCATGGTTTACTCCTGTCACATTTAGCATGTATTAGAATTTCAGTTGTCTATGAGTAATAGTCCATCTTATGGATGGACCATGCCATCTGCACATGTTAAATTGTAATTTTCTTCAGGTATTTCTGACCAGTCGGTAAGGTGTCTGAGAAATAATATGCTCAAGTCTCCCACCGGAAGAGCTCCTAAACAGCCTCTCCCAACATGGCCATCTGCCTTGATGCACAGTGAGAGCTGGCACTGTGCAACCCCCGTGTACAAATACCCCCGGCACTGACAGCCCCAGCTCTCCCACTTCAATCTCCTCTGCAATGCACTCAAATCCTGACAAGTGCCCTAATCACTAATTCCGGCACAAGCTGCACTTCGACTGTACCAGGCAGCCTTGCCAAGGTCCCTGGGGGGCTAAACAGTGGGCTTGATCTGTGGACCCATGAGCCGGGTACGTCTTACCGTGGCTTCTCCTCGGAAAGTTCTCGCATGAGTCAGGACACCGTGGCAGCCACACGTTAGCACTGTCCAAGGGCCATCTCAAGGACTGTAAGAACCTGCTAGACGGTGGGCAGGGGACACCACGGAGCCCAGGGTCAGATCTCAGAAGTTAAGGGGCTTTTGTTCTGACTCTGCTCACAGATGTTGCAATTTGCCTTCTGCCTGGCAGCCAACTTCGCCCGGTCCGGGAGATCTGTTGTTCTAATCCACCCAGCTGGGGTGACCTTTGAAACCTCTGGCTGCCGGCTACAGAGGCTCGCAGTGGAGTCCCAGGAAAGCCAGGGGTGGAAGCTCACAGGTTTTCACTTGTTCGGAGCTGCAGATTCCAATCTGAGTGTGGAGCGAAGGGAGGACTCTCAAGCAGAGAGCTGAGCCCTTGGAGGGACTGGGCACACCCCCAGCTCCACATCTGGCCTGGAACGCCACCCCGACCAGTTGGCACATCTGGCCTGGGATTACCACCCAGGGCTCATGGGACATTTGCCTCCTGAGATCTAGCTCTTTCCTCCTTTAACTGAAGCTCTGTTTATGATCCCTAGAGTGGGAGGCGAGCCCAGAGAGCAGATGGACTGAGAACTCCCACACTGCAATTCTTCTCTTCAGGAATTTGGGCTGAGATTTGAACCAGGCGCCATGGACTGTGCTCCTGTCATGCACAGGACCTTGCAGAGCTGGTTCTGACACCTGCAGAGCTTCATGAACCACGTCTGGGATATACCTCTAATTTGTGGTAGTAAGGGAGAGTCCAGCCTACACTCTTTTCCTCAGAAGACAAAAAGTATTTCCATAATTCCAAGGGACTCTCCCTCTTCTGCAATTGGCACCCTTGGGCTGACTACAAATCAGAAATGACATTAATTTAAGCATTACCATTGGATAATGTTTGATTACTGAGTAACCGGTGTTCTTGCAAAACCCAAGCACAAAAGGTTAGCACAAAAAAAAAAAGGCTAGTACAAAAGGTCTAAAACTTTTGGTCTCATGGCTCACTATACTTGAAAAAACTATTGAGGATCTATGGCACAGTGACTTATATGGTCTTTTAAGACATGCCTGACCTTGAAATTCTCACATGACGACTGAGTGGGCCTACAGGACCATGCAAATAATATATATGGAACTCTAACCAAAAAATCTGGTCCTGGTGTTGTTGTGTACTGCTGAATTTGTATCAACACATAACTGACCCTCCAGCAGGTTTTCAGAGGCAGTGTAATTGCACGGGAGGATATCACCCATCCTGTGGCTCGTGGATTTGAACCATAGGCCTGCGGAATTGCAGCACGGCTCCTTACCACTAAGCCACAAGAACTCACATTTTGCCATCTTACTAGACTTAAAAAAGAGAGTTGATTCTAGAGCAGAAAAAGGACCCCTTTACCACTGAGAAAGATGGACAAGGAGCGGAGTACACACTTTGAAAAAGAAAGAAAATGTTAACATTGGAGATGGCATGAGATAGTAAGAAGCAAGGGTCGAGAAACAGTGACTCCAGAATGAGGAGATCAACTGAAGAAGACGTGGTGGTCTTCCACATGTTTATAGTGGGCATGCAGACACGACCACGAGAACTAAACTTGGAGCAGGAGGCTTTGGGGCTGAGTAGGGTACCACGATGCACACATTAGTGGGTCTAGGTTTCCTAATCCACAGAGTGAGAGAGCTGAATGTCTTCAGGTAGAATTCCAGGTGAAGTATGGTGCCTTTAGGAACTTACCAGAAGAACTAACAAGTATTGTAATCCTTTCCTAAGCAGGGCAGAGATCAGACCAGGTAAGACTGGAGTCAAGGATACAGGCTTGTCCTCAGGAAGCCAAGAGGAGACTTTCTTCGGGGGACAGAGAAGAGCTGTCTTCAGGGGAACAAGAGGAATTTGTCTTCAGGGAATAAAAAAGAACATGCCCTCAGGGAGCTGAGAGAAGTCTGTCCAAGGGGAGTAAAATGAGCCCTGAATGGCTACAAGGCCTGAGAAAGCTATCTTCTAATGAAGAAAAGACTAGACTAAGCCTTGGTTTTATCACAATATAAAGCCAAGCTACAACCCTAATAAATCTCACAGCTGTGCACATAGTCTGTGAGCTCTGTGTGGCCACTATAATGAAGTATCAAACCCAGCAGAAGAGTAAAGGTTCTGTGGAAGGAATGAAAGGTGTAAAACTGGGAAAAGGATGGAAAAAGGCATATCTGACTATTCCACCAGTGTTAACATTGATTCTCTTCTTCACTTGTAAAGTTAAGAGGTCAGATATTCTGACTATGCCATTTTCCCCCGAACCTCAAAGAGCTTGTGTATTGTTATTGGTGGTGGTGGTGGCCATTGAGTTGAGTGAGACTGGCAATGACCCTATGAACAAAAGATTTGAACCCTGTTCTATCCTATGCCATCCTCACACTTCCTGACACACAAGCCCATCGCAGCAGTCATTATATCAATTCACCTGGTTGAGTGAGGGTCTTCCTCTCCTTCATGGACGTTCTGCCCTTCCCCAGCATCATGTCCTTCTCCAAAGAATAGCACCTCCTAGCAACATGTCCAAAGTATGTGAGATGAAGCCTCATCATTCCTGCCTCCAAAAAGCGCTCCAGCTGCACCTTCTCCAAGACATATCTGTTTGTTCCCCTGGCCATGCATGGGATATTCAGTGTTCTTCTCCAACACCACAGCTCAAAGGCATAAATTATTTTTCTGTCATCCTTATTCATTGTCCAGGTCTTGGATGCATAGCTAGTAATCAGAAAGACTATAGCCTGAATCAGACATGCCTTAGTCCTCAAACTGACATCATTACTCCTCAATCATTTGAAAAGATCCCTAACTGCAGATTTTTCCAGTGTAATGTGTTTCCTTACTGGTACCAAGGGTGTTAATTTTGGATCAAAGCAAGATGAAGCTGTTGACAGTTACAATCTCCTCTCCATCCATCCTCTCCATGACACCATCAGTCCAGTGATAAGAATCTTTATTTTCTTGACATTGAGAACAATCTATACCGAAGGCCACATTCCTTATCTTCTGCAATAAGTGTTTCAAGTCCTCCTCACTTTCAGCAAGCAAGGTTGTGTCATCTGCATAAAACAGATTATTGATGAGTCTCCCTCCAATCCTGATGCCACACTCCTCTTCACAGAGTCAGGCTTCTCAAATAATTTTCTCAGCATACAAATTGAATAGAAATGGAGAGAGACTACAACTCTGATTCACTTCCTTATCAATTTTAAACCATGCAGTGCAGTGCTCCCCTGATCTGTTCACACAACAGGCTCCAGGTCCAGGTTTAGGTTCCCATGAGCACAATCAAGTGCTCTGGGATTCACATTCTTTTCAATGTCAGCCACAACTTGTGACAACTCACATAGTCAAACACCTTTGCATAGACAATAAAGCACAAATAGACATTAATCTTACTTTTACCAAGATCACTCTGACATCAGCAATGATATCCTTGGTGCCATGGACTTTTCTAAATCCAGCTTGACTTCTAGCAGTTCCCTATCTATATACTGTCAAGCGTGTGCGTACATATTTCTGAATATTTACTATATTACAAATAAAAAATGGACAAATACTAATTCACTAATTGTTAGAATACCTATCAATGTATTTCAACAAATAGATGCTTCCCTGGATGTGTTCAACAAGTTGTGCCAGGAAATCTAGAGGACAACCACTTGGTCAATTGACTGGAAGAGATCCATATTTATTCCCACTCCAAAAAACGGTGACCCAGAAATTATCAAACAGTATCACTAATATCACACACTAGCAAAATCTTGCTGAAGATAATCCAGAAACGATTGAAACAGTATACTAACGGAGAACTACCAGAAATATAAGCTGGGTTTAGAAGAAGTCGTGGTACTAGAGATATTATGGCCAGTGTCAGATGAATCTTGGCAAAAAGCAGAGTACCAGAGGAATGTCTATCTCTGTTTCATTGACTATGCAAACACATTTAACTATGTGGATCTCAACAAATTATGTCTAAACTTGAGGAAAATGGGAATCTCAAAACAGTTGATCGTGCTTATACGAAACCTATACTTGGACCAGAAAACAGAACAGAGCAAAGAAACACTGCATGGTTCAAAATCAGGGAAGGAGTGCACCAGGGGTATGTCCTGTCTCCATATCTTTTCAATCTATATGCAGAACAGATAATTCTGGAAGCAGGACTTTATGAAGAGGAATTATTGGAGTAAGACTCATCAAACCTACATTATGCAGATAACACAACCTTGCTTGCTGAAACTGAAGAGGACCTGAAGCATTTGCTGCAGAAGGTCAAGGACTGTAGTCTTCAATATGAATTGAAGTTCAACATCAAGGAGACAAAGATTCTCACCACTGGGCTAATTGGCAGCACCATGATAAATGGAGAAGAGACTGAGGTTGTTAACAATTACAGCTTTCTTGACTCCACAATCAACACTCTTAACAATAGCAGTCAGGAAATCAAAAGACGAATTGCATTGGGAAAATCTGCTGTGAGGAACTTCTTTAGAGTGCTGAGAAGCAACGATGTCAGGCTAGAGACTAAGATGCACCTGATCCAAGCAATGGTCTCTGCAATTCCTTGCTATGCATCTAAGAGCTGGACAATAATGAAGAATTACTGAAGAAGGATGGATGCCTTCGAGTTGCTGTACTGGAGAAGAATCTTGAACATACCATGGACCGCCAAGAAACAAATAAGTCTGTCTTAGAGATGGTGAAACCAATTTTTCTCTTTGGAGGCTAGGATTTTGAAGCTCTATCTCATACTTTGGGGATGTGGCCAGGAGAGATCGGTCCTTGAAGAAGGACATCGTGCTCAGAAGGCTGGAGGGACAGTACAGGAGAGGAAGACTTCAGATGAGATGGATTGATACAGTGACTGGAACAATGGGGGTTGATATGTCAGAGTCAGTGAGAATGAATCAAGACAGGGCAGGGTTCAGAGCGGCTGTACATCAGGTCACTATGGGTCACACGTTACTCGACAGCACACAACAACAACAACTAATTCACTAAAAATATAAGAGAGATCCAAGATGGCGGCGGAGGCAGAGACAACGTGGTTTGCTCCCTTTCCTATAGGTAACCTTAACACTGAGTTTTACTTCAGACCTGACCCCGAACCCAGTGCCAGTGACAAAAAGGAAATACAACTGCCAGCTAAAGAAGCAAAGGAGGATGGAGCCTCTGGGTTCAACCAGCCATTTCCACTAGACCCACCTGGGAAAACACTTTGCAGTCCAGGGGGAGCAAATGACAGGAAAATATCTTCTAACAGAACAAGAAGGCAAGCAGCCTTAACTCAAGATCACCAGTAAGGTGATAAAGTGTCCTCCCTTTCCCCCTTCACATCAACGCCCCTGTTCAGCATGAAGAAGCCAGAGAGTTGGCATCCAGTTCCCAAATCAATAAGACAGTTGATTTAATTACCATTGGAAAATGCTTGTCATTTTCCTGTAGCATCTGGTCCCCACTGGATCCTTTTCATTTCCTTCACCTGCTCCCCCCACCAACCAATTTCTACAGCTCTGCCACTGCATCCCTGCCCATCCTCACCCTTCTGCCCCCAACCCTCGCCTCCTTGTACCCCCGATATGTTTTTTCCCAATAAAAAAAGCAACAATGAATGAATGGAAATCCAAAATCTCTGTAAATGTTCACTAAAATTAATAAAATAATTTTTATTAAAAATATGAGAGGAGTCAATTATATGCTAACATAAATACAATTTTTAAAAGAAAAAGAATAGTCACAAAGGATAGTAAGAAAAGGGGTTTTTTTTGTTAATTTTTAAAATGTCTAGCTTAATAGACAGCTGGGTTTTCCTATGTGCTTCTACAGTCTGCTGTGATATTAGTATGCATTATTCCAATTTTAAAATCTTACTGCTGTCACATTAGTTTTGACACACTAAACCCTCCACTGGGTTTTTGAGATTGTAAATCTTCACTGGAGGAGACTGTTCATCTTTCTTCCTTGGGGCAGTGGATAGATTTGAACTGCTGGAGTTTCAGAGACTTTTGGTTAGCAGTGTAACACCTTGCGCACTAGGCCATCAGAATTCCTTATCAGTATGTATTTCTTCTGGAAATCCCCACTGTGCACTTGTAGAAGAATACAAGAAAAGAAGGCAAATACTAACTTATTGCAAAAATACCTGAAACCTCACAAGGCTCCCCTGAAGAGTCTTCGGGACTCTCAAGAGTTCCCAAGGCACACTGTGAAAACTGCTGCTCCAGTCTCCCTATCACCAGTGTTTCCTCACTCTGTCCTCATAATAGACAAGGAGAAAATGAAGTGTACTTTTATATGTGCAATGGTAAATAACTTTGAAGAATGCGTGAGGAAGAAGATAAATCAATACCTAATTTAAGTCTTATTTGTTCTTCTAAATCTTTCTCCCTCAGAGTGGTTGATGGATTCGAACCAACAGCCTTTGAGTTTGAAGGCCAATTCCCTACCCACTTGACCACCAGAGCAATCTTCCATGTGTTTTACAAGCTCTGAAAACCTGCTGGAAAGTCAGGGATGAATTGGTTCCATCTCAGCGGCAATGAGTTGAGCTGAGTTTTTTCTCCTAAATTAAAGTGTCGAACAAATATAGACCAGAGATTTTTGAGGCCTATGAGGGAGGACTGATGAAGTTAATATATTTAGGTCAATTAAGTCTATGATGAAGACTGCATATATCCCAGAAGACCTTGAACACGGTTGGTGTTAGTTGTGTTAGGTGCCAGCAAGTCAACTCTGACTCACATTGACTCTATATACAACAGAACAAAACTCTATCAAATCCTGGTCACTATTCAAATACTTTATGGCTAATAACAGAATACATGAATACAAAAACCAAGCTGCATACCACCATCAGACGAGCCCCAAACTTAAGCATTCTTCAAAAGAGGTCTTGCAATGGGCAAGAAAATTGGAGCATTATTTGGACACATGGAAGATGGGCCTATCAAATCCACGTGTAGCAATAAGGAATTAGAAACAGCCAAGATAGTGAATAATATCCTGGGTTTCATTATAACCCTGAAAGATTAAAAAAAAAAAAGGCATCAAAACTAGAAAGGTGTTTAAAAGAAAAAAAAAATTAACACAGCAACACAATCACCAAAGTATAAAATGACTGCTTAAAAACTCTCCACAAGAATGGTGGCTGCATAGTGGGGTGGACCTGGGGGTTATTGTTGTTGTTGTTATGTGCCGTCGAGTCGCTTGCGACTCATAGCGACCCTATGTACAACAGTCCTAAACTCTGCTCTATCCTGTGCCAATCTCACTGCCTCTGACACATCCATCCCGATTACCCCAGTCACTGAATCAACCCACCTCATAGAGGGTCTTCCCCTCCTGCGCTGTCCCTCCACTCTGCCCAGCATGATGTCCCTCTCCAAAGACCTGTCTCTCCTTACAACATGTCCAAAGTATGTCAGGTGAAGCCCCAGAATCCTTGCCTCCAAGGAGCAGCCTGGTTTTACCCTCTCTAGGATGAATCTATTTGTTTTCTTGACGGTCCATGGTACATTCAGTACTCTTCTCCAGCACCACAGCTCAAAGGCGTCAATTCTCCTTCTATCCTCCCTAGTCATTGTCCAACTCTCCAATGCATAACAAGTGATTGCAAACACCATGGCCTGTATCAGGCGTACCTTAGTCTCCAGAGAGACACCGTTGCTCTTGAGTACTTTAGAGAGGTCCCTAACCGCAGACTTTCCCATCGCAATACGTCTTTTGATTTCCTGGCTACTGGTGCCAAGAGTGTTGACCGTGGAGCCGAGCAAACTGAAGCTGTGAACAATCTCAATCTCTTCACCATCCATCCTGACGCCACCGACTGGTCCAGTGGTGAGAATCTTTGTCTTCTGGACATTGAGCCTCAGTCCATATTGAAGGCTGCAGTCCTTGACCCTCTGCAGTAAGTGCATGAGGTCCTCCTCAGCTTCAGTGAGCAGGGTTGGGGGTAGGGATTGTAAAACAATGGGGGGGGGGACTTTTCTTTTACTTTTCAAAAAGAAGAGTGTACTGTGGGCATGGAGAAAAGTGCAACAATGAATGAATGGAAATCCAAAGTCTCTGTAAATTTTCATTAAAATTAATATAAAAAAATAAATTCAAACAAACAAAACACTCCACAAGATTTCTGCCCCACTGAAATTGGTCCAAGTCTACACTATTAAGTCCTCCATGTTTTCTTGATGCCACATATTATAGCTGCCAGTTGTGCAGCGGTATGGTTACTTGATTAATGACTCTCTTCTCCGGTGGAATGCATGCTCCACCAAGTACAAGTCATGTGTGTTATGATTATTATGAGAGCTCTGGTGGCCTAATGTGGAGGGATGTGTGTTGTCAACCCAAAGCCAAATAGTTTGAATCCACAAGCTGCTCCAAGAAAGAAAGATGAGTATTCTCCTCCCATGCATTTATAGCCTCTGAAAACCTGCTGCAGGCAGTCCCAATTCACTGGCACGTAACAACATATTCCCAGGGCCTAACGAATTGAGAAACACATAGTAAGTAAATAAATACATGCGGATGAGATAATGGAATAGGAATTTGGATTAAGAAATATAAAAACAAAAAAATTTAAAAAAAAAGAAATATAAAAGCCACTTCCAAACTATAACAACTTTATTTTGTTGTGTGGAGTACTTGGGGAAGGGTTGAGAACACAGGAAACAGTAGCGGCTGAATGGGTTCAACAATGGGCTTTGATGGTAAAGCTGGTGTGTAACTTGGCTCATATTTTCTTCTCTTTGCCTCTCAGTCTTCCTGTCTGTGAAACGGGCATAATAATGCCATGCTATGGGTTTCCTGCTATCCTCTACTACATCTTCCTACTCTCCTTGTCACCAATCTGAATGACTGACATCCAGGTCCCTGGCTTCCCAAGTGAAAGCATGCAAAGCCAAGGAGTTCTTGTCCCCCACAGCAGCGTTCTGCGCTGAGCCACCAGGCAGCCTCTCCCTCGCAAGCACGGCCTCCTGAGCCTCTCCTCTGGGAAACACGTTAAAGGATGGCTGGGCTCCTGCAGGCAGGGCGCTGACCACGTCAGCCAGGCCACATCAGGCAGGAGGAGGACGTCTGCTCCGCAACCCAACCCTGAGTGCCCACATCTTTGGCAGAGAGTTATTTTTAATTTTTCTTAAAAGAGGGCGCGCGAGCACACACATACGGAGCTCAACTCAAATAAACACACCCAACTGCACACACAGTGTGAACAAGCAAGGCCTGGTCTCTTGGAGCTGCTCTCTTCCTGCCGGGATTCTTGCTTAATTTGGAACGTAACAAGAACAAGCTGGAAGAAGCTTTCTACAATAGAAGTCAGATGCACAGAAGGAATCAAAGCCAGAACCAGAAACACCAATTATAACTGAATTAGCAAAAGGCACATTCTTACTGCAATCTAGCAACCATGCTAAAGGCATCACATTAGCATCAGTCACCACACCACTATAGGAGTTTGGGGCCTCAAGGCATCTTTCTCCAACTCCTACCATGACCATTCCCTTCTCAGGGACCAGTGAAATGACACAGTGATGCCAGTTTTTAAGACTCCGGGAGTACTCAAGGAAGAACAGTCCTACCTCACTGGAGGGCCGGAAAAAATCAACTTGGGGCTCAGGTACAACATCTAAGTGCTCTATGCCCAGGACACCCCAAAGTCCAGAGACAGACTGACTGACTGCAATTGTAGAAAAAGGCGTTGTGTAGTGGTTAAGTGCTTTACTGCTAACTAAAAGGCTGCCAGTTCGAACCCACAATCTACTCCATAGGAGAAAAATATGGCAACGGCTTCTGTACAGATTTGTAGCCTAGAAAAAGCCTATGTGACAGGTACACTCTATTATTTTTTTTTCTATAATTATATTTTATTAATTTTCATAAACATTTACAGAGATTTTGGGCTTCCACTCATTCATTGTTGCACTATTCTCTCTACCCTCCTCCCAGTTTGTTCTTGTCCAAATGCCACAGTGCTTGTCAAAGCCAGTTCTGATTAATCTTCTTTGTCAGTGTATCCTTTGCCATTCCCTATCACTCCTCCCTGAGAGAGACTTCACCCTGAGTCATAAGGAAAAGGGGACGGCGTATTCTCTTAGCTACTTCCTGCTGAAAAGGGACGCTGTGGGTTTCAGGGTGAAGATCTTCTCTCACTACTCTAAAGGGCCCCTTTGGCAGTAGGAAACACATAGACTATTATGGAGATTGATTTTGGAATTCAGATGCACTCTTATTGATTGTGCTTGGCTGTACATGTACATATCCTTCAAGATGTATCATGGGGGTGTTGCACCCTAGAAGACACAAATTTGACTAACAAGTTATAAGTACATGAGTCCAAAAATTATGGAAAAGTAAAAGAAAGGATTCTTTCACTGTTTTACAAACACTCCCCCTGGTCCCCTCCACCATGCAGCCCTCGCTCTAGTCTCCTGTGATGACAGAAATACCCAGTTACATCTCTCTTTTAGACGGTTCTCTCCCTCCTTTGTTTCAGTGCAGTATACATTATTGAACCCATCTTACTCAGTCTCTCCCCAACCCCAAGGACAGTCTCATTCTACAACAGTGGCATCATGTAATATTTGTCCTTTTGTGACTGGGATATTTCACTCAGCATAATGTTCTCCAGAGTCAACCATTTTGAATAATATTGCATGAGTTCCTTGTTTTTTAATGCAGCATAGTATTCCATTGTGCGAATATACCACAGCTTCTCTAGCCATTCGTTTGTTGATGGGCACTTAGGTTGTTTCCAACTCCTTGCTATTGTGAACAAAGCTGCAATAAACATGGGTGTGCATATATCTGCTTGGATGTCAGCTATGGTCTCTTCAGGGTATATTCCCAGTAGTGGAATTGCTGGGTCAAATGGACATTTATTTTGGTCTCTTCTTTCTTTCGTGTCTTCTTAATGACCTTTTGGTTTCTTCGTGTATGATAATGTCCTTGATGTCATCCTGTAACTCATTTGTTCTTTGATTAGTGTTAAATACATCGAATCTAATCTTGAGAAAGTTTTTTTTTTAAATTTAGGGGCATAAATTTAAGGTCATATCTTGGCTCTCCATTTGCTTATCATCCTTACAACCTATTGTCATCCAGTTGGAGCTGACTCACCACTGGGTTTCCTAGGTGATCAACTGCACAGGAGGAAATTGTCCATCTTTCTCCTGTGAAACAGAGAGTGGATTTGCAGCAGAAAGGCATGGCTTTTGAGTTGCCATAGTTACTTTCCAGGATCATTCCAGCAAAGCTCCCTTGCTTCCATCAACACACTAGAATATGGCTAAATTCAACAATGTCAGGGCCAGGAAAAGCATGTCATATAGTCCAACCTCTTAATTTCATAGATTAAGAAACAGATCAACATATCTTTAAACGTGTAATAGATATATCTGGAATTCGATAAGCATAGAGAATAGGTCACGAAGATCTAAGCAGGGGGAGGGATAGGGGTGCATAATACAGGATCAAAAGGAATTTGGGATGTGTGCATCAAACCCTTTTTCCAATAGGGTGAAAAGAAAGCCTACCGAGTGGGAACAAACATTTAGAAATAACATATCAGACAAGAGGCTCATTATGAAAGTTTACAGAATACTCCTGGGCCTCCACAGTAAAAATACTGATATACCCAAATACAAAATGGGCAAAAGATATGGAAAGCATTTTCACAGAGGAAGATATTTGAGTGGCCAACAGACACATGAAGAAATGCTCCAAATCACTGGCAATAAGAGAGATGCAAATCAAAACCACAGTAAGGTACCATCTCATTCCAGTAGCTGTAGCAAAATTTAATAAATGTTGGAAAGGAGGCAAGAAAGAACTCTTATACATTGGTGGGATTGTAAAATGGTACACCATTCTAGAAGGCAGTTTGGCGCTTTCTCAAAAAGCTGAACATAGAAATTCCATATGACCCAGCTATTCCACCACTTGGAATATATCCTGAGAAAATGAGAACTGAGGCACAAACTGAGACTTGTACGCCAGTGTTCATAGCAGTGTTATTTATCATCACAAGAACATGGAAACAGCCCAGATGTCCAACAACAATTGAACAGATTGAGAAATTATGGTACCTCCACAGAATGGAATACTACGCAGCATGCAGGAATAATGATTTTGTTAATTATTACCTAACTTGGGAGGGACTGGAGAGCATTATGCTGAGTGAACTAACTCAGTCATTTGAGGACAAATATAGCATAATGACATTATTATAGAAAGAGTAAAAGAATCAAAGGTGGAGGGGTTGGGTGGGGCAAGGTGTGGAAGCAGAGGGATGAGGATGTGCAGGGGGAGACGGAATTAATCATTGTACAATTTGATGGGGGAGGTAAGAGAAATTGGAAGAATCTGTTCTGGAAAACAATGTGTTCCAATTTTGTAAATAAACTATTATAATAATAATAAAAAAGAGGAATTTGGGGAAATATAGTTATTAATCAACTCTAGTTTGTGGAGGAGCTAGAATAGAAGGAAACAATGAAGTTCAGACTTTGTCCTCTTAGTTACTTCTACAAAATGGTGTTTTTATCTTTTTATTGTGCTTTTGAGTGAACATTTAGAAAAAACTGGTTTTCCATTCAATACTGTAGCAGCACTTTTCTGTATCACTTCCATTCAGCCATCTATCTTAACCTTTCCTGACTTCTGAGCTTTCTCCACGGGCTAACACGGCCCTTTTGAACTTGTATAATTGATTATTCTACAAAATGAGTACTTGCCTGGTGTTATCTTATAAGCCTATCTATTGTTCGTCTGAAAGTTGAATCACAGGGCTAAGTTAGGTCCAGACTCAAAGGATGACTAAGGGTCATGGTCTTGGGGAATCCAATAGTGTTTACTTGGTCAGAAAGTCTACTCATTTGTATAACTTTGTGCTTTGTTTCACATATCCATCACACTCTATCTAGGATCATCTATTGCCTTTTTTAACAGTCAACAGTGGTAGTAGCGCATCATATACTTCTTCTGGTCTCAAGAGAATAGCAGTTGAAGTTTGTAACGTCAGATAGTTCTTTGGAGTAATTGCTTGTATGTATTACACTCTTTATTCTGCAGAGAGAGAGAGAGACCTATAGTTATACTCCACATGTCTGCTTGCAAGTTTTTAAGACACAATGTAGGACATGTTTCCAGAGACTGTGGTCCTCACACTCTAAGACTAGTAACTCATTCCTTCTAAGGGTGCTTTGTTTGTTTTTTATTGTGGTAAAAATATGTGCAACAAGATATCATGACATTTCACTAATCTTCACATGGACAGTTTACTGACTGTGGTCATTGTGTTGTTCAACAAGCACCCTCCCTTTTCTATTCCCCAATTTTTTCCTTACCTTTAACAGAAGCCTAATGTTCCTTGCCAATCCTTCTTCTAGGAAGAAGGATTGGCCATCCACTTCTGAAATAGCAGGCCTCTGAAAACCCTATGTACACAGAACACATTTAGATAACAGAAACGGCAAAGGAGGTTGAGTTTTCAAGTATGGAAATACAA
>NW_006399782.1:6648258-6650031 GCF_000299155.1 Elephantulus edwardii | reverse complement strand
CTCTTGCCGCTGAGAAGCTTTAATAAAGTTTAGTCTCTATAGACTTGCCTATTCTAGATGTCATGTAAGTGGGATCATATAGTATTTGTCCTTTTATAACATTTACTTTGAGCATCATGTTTCCAATGTTCTTCCATGTTGTATAATGTATCAGGCTTCATATTTCTCTATGGCTGAACAGTATCCCATTGTATGTACATATCATATTTTGTTTATCCATTCACGGGTTGAGGGACACTTGGGCTGTTCGTATATTTTGTTTATTATCAAAAGTGCTGCAATAAATAGTAGTGTACATGCATCTGTTCATGTTCTGGCTTCAATTCTTTGGGCTATATACCTAAACATACCCAGTAATGAACTGGATCATATGTCAACACTGTGTTTAACTTTTGAGGCCAACTGTTTTCCATGGTGGTTGCACCGTGTCATAACATCAGCAACAAGTAAGAAGGGTTCCATTTTCTCCACATCATCAACAGCACCCGTAGTTTATGGTTTTTTAAATCACAGTCATGTTAGCGGGTGTAAAATGATACCATACTGTGGTTTTTATTTGCATTTCTCTAATGACTATGAAGAGGCATTCTCATGGTGTTGGCTACTAACCAAAAGGCTGGTGGTTTGAACCCACCCACAGTTTGGCAGGAGAAAAAAAGACCTGGTGATTTGCTTCCACAAAGATGGTTGTTGTTAGATGCTGTCGAGTTGAGTACAACTCAATAGTGCTTTTAGGAATAAATAGCCTATCTGAACCCAGCCCTCTCCTGTTCTAGGAAACCATACAGAACCGTTCTAGTCCTAGGGGGATCTCTATGACCCTCAAATAGACTCCACAGTACACAATAAATGAGTAATGATGTTAAGCATCTTTTCTTTTGTGTGCTATTGCTGCTGCTGTTATTGTTGGGTGCCACTGAGTCGAGTACAACTCATAGCAACCCTATGAACAATAAATCTGAGCCCCATCCTACCTGTGCCATCCCTCAATCTCTGACACACTCAAGCCCATTGCTTCAGTCACTGTGTCAACCCTCTTGGATGAAGGTCTTTTCTTTCAGTGACCCACCACCTTTCCCAAAATGATGTCCCTCTCCAAGAAACAGTCTCTTCTAGCAACATGCCCAACATATGTGAAATAAAGCTTTGTCATTTTTGCCCCCAAGGAACATTCCAGCTGTACCTTTTCTAAGACATAGTGCATCTTATTATTGTTATAAGAGTTATTTATGTACTCTGTGTATTAAAATCTTATCTCACATGTGTGTTACTAAAAATTTTCCCCAATTACTTTCTTGATTCAAATGGGCTCTTGCGTGCCAGGAAGTGTGAGGATGGCATAGGACACAGCTGGCTTCAGATCTTTTGTTCAAAGGGTTGCTATGAGTAGTACTCAACTTGATGGCTCCTAACAATGGCAACAACAACAACCTTTTTGATGGTTTTTAACTTTTTTAAAAAAAATCTCATTTATCTATTTTCTCTTTTGCTTCACATGCTTTCAGTATCATATCTAAGAATCTGCTGTTTAAAAACTAGGTCCTGAAGCATTTTTGTTCTGGTTAGGTGTCATTGAATTGGTTCCACCTCACAGCAACATTATTTACAACAAAGCAAAGAACTATCCACCGTCACAATCTTTACCATGTCTCAGCCCATCATAGCAAAGAACTATGTGCCTTCACAATATTTACCATGTCTCAGCCCATCATAGCAAAGAACTATGTGTCTTCACAATATTTACCATGTCTCAGCCCATCATAGCAAAGAACT
>NW_006399782.1:6647628-6648158 GCF_000299155.1 Elephantulus edwardii | reverse complement strand
CTTCACAATATTTACCATGTCTCAGCCCATCATAGCAAAGAACTATGTGTCTTCACAATATTTACCATGTCTCAGCCCATCATAGCAAAGAACTCTCCACCTTCACAATATTTACCATGCCTCAGCCCATCATAGCAGCCTCTGTGCCAATCTAGTTTGTGGATGGTTTTCCTCTTGTTTACTGATGCTCTTCTTTACCAAGCATGATGTCTTACTCCAGAGATAACACATCCAGAGCATGCAAGACAGCCTAACCATCCTTCCAAGAAGTATGCTGGCTATACTTCTTCCAAGACAGATTTGGTTGTTCTTGTGGAAGTCCATGGTGTATTTTATATTCTTTGCTAACACTATATAACTCAAATGCATCCATTCTTCTTTGGTGTTCTTTATTAATTGTCCCACGCATACAAAGCAATTGAAAATAGTGTGACTTGGGTCAGGCACATCTTCAGGATATCTTTGCTTTTGTTTCTGTTTGGGTATGTGTGGATATAGATATAGATATAGATGTAGATATAGATATAGAT
>NW_006399782.1:6637657-6647498 GCF_000299155.1 Elephantulus edwardii | reverse complement strand
ATGAGAGAGAGAGTGAGAGAGAGATCTTTGTTTTTAACATTATAAAGTGACCTTCTGCAGCACAGTTGTCATATGCAATATGTCATCTGATTTTTTAACAGCTGCTTCCACAGGTATTGAGGACACAAGTAAAATAAAATCATTAATAATTTCCATCTTTTCTTCATTTGTTATGTTACTTCTTGTTCTGGCTGTGAAGGTATTTGCTTTTTTTGCTGTTGAGGTAAAATCCACACTGGCAGATACAGTCTTTGATCTTCTTTAGTAAATGTTTCAAGCTCTCTGCACTATCAGCAAGCAAAGCTGTGTCACCTGCATACTGTAGGTTTTAATAAATCTTTTCTCAATCCTGATGCCAAGCTTCTCTTCTTTTATACCAATTTCTCAAATGATTTTCTCAACATATAGACTGAGTAAATATGGTAAAAGGATACAAATTAGATGCACATCTTTCTTCTTTACAACGATGTCATATGCACCCAGTGTGTTCAAATAACCCTTTCTTAGTCTATGTGTAAATTCCACATGAGCATAATTAGGTGTTCTGAAATTTCTGTTCTTCCCAAGTTTATTCATAACACAGCTAAATGCCTTCACATAGTCAATAAAACACAAGTAAACATCTTTCTGGTATTCTCTGCTTTCACACCAGACCTATCTGGTATCAGTGGTGATATTCCTCATTCAGCCTCTTCTAAATCCAGCTGAAATTTCTGGCACTTATGACATCCTACTGCAACCATTTCAAAAGTATCTTCAATAAGATTTTATTTGCATATAACAGTAATGATATTGCTTGATAATTTCCACATTTTATTGGATAACTTTTCTTTGAAATAGGCTCAGATACAGCTATCTTTCAGTTGGTTGACCAGAAAATTGTCTTCCAAAATTCTTAGCATAGGCAAGTGAGCACATTCAATGCTACACCCACTTGGTGACACACCACATTTGGTATTCCTTCAATTCTTGGAGTCTTCTTTTTCTCTGATATCTTCAATGTAGCTTGGATTAACATTGACTTTTGTGGGGGGAAGTGGGTTAGGGACAGACTCTATATTCTTTGGTGCTTCCTGTACTGTTTAATATTCTGCTCATAGAATCCTTCAGTACTGCACCTTGGAGCTTGAATTTCTTCTTCAGTTTTTCAGCCTGAGAATTTTATGACTTCGGTTGTTACATTTGATGTT
Source organism: Elephantulus edwardii (assembly GCF_000299155.1). NCBI lineage: Eukaryota > Metazoa > Chordata > Mammalia > Macroscelidea > Macroscelididae > Elephantulus > Elephantulus edwardii. The sequence goes on along the minus strand of NW_006399782.1, from coordinate 6,646,308 downwards.
TGATCCATGTAATATTTGGCTTGTATTTGTGCAAATCCAGTTGTCCTATCACCACTTATCAAAGAGACTATTCTGTCCACATTGAGAGGACTTAGCATCCAAGTCAAAAATCAATTAACCACAATACACAGGACAAAAAAGTTTTTATTTCAATTTAGTACCTAGTTGTTGACTCACTAAATGCTTTTCTAAAACATATCGCACTTCAATTCCACAGCATCCCTCTGAGATATATTATTAACCCAGCAATAAATGCTGGGAAATCTGAAGCTCAAAGGCCAAGGAAAGAGCCTAAAATCACAGAGCTAATAAGACAAGACACTGAAGTCCCCCCCTTCTGAACTTGATAACACGCACAAAAATTTATAAAGACAAGTTTAAAACTTTATAATACCATCTTCAACCCAGAATTTTCAGTACAACATTATATAGTAATCTTCCCTTGATGACTACAATATCTGATGGATACAGATTCGACTAATGGAGTCAATTCTTTGTCCAGGAAAAGCACTTTGTACTTGTTTTGAATATGAGTGATTTCATTTCAACCTCTCATACCTGAGGGCAAAGTCAGGCAGCCTGCAAATTTCTCATCAACATCTGCAGGGATGACACCACCCTCAGTGGACATGCCTCTACACACATGAAAGAGTTAGTGGTCACTCTCTCTGTTCAGTAATAAGTTAAAAATCTCTGTTCTGTGGAGTCTTCAAGAAAAATGACACACTTGTTTCCTCAGTGTTCAATAGGGATGGGCAAATCAGCAATTGGCTGTTTAAATGGGAGATATCTGTGCATGAAGCATGAAGCAGTTGGCTCACACACTTTCAAGAAAGCAATTTTTGGTGGGATGATTGTAAGGGTGGAGGAAAAAAATAGATGAATGAAATAGAATGTAAATGAAGGAATTGTGTATGGAACACAATGTAGCTACATGAAACACAACGTATATGAACAATAAGAATATTAATTATTTAAAAAATCTGTTCTTTTTAGTACTAGTAGCTTCTCCTCAAGCTTTCCCTTACTCTCCCAGCTCTGGCCAGACACAAATCCAAACCTCAGCCTTAGGCATTGCATCAGAACTACCAGAAGAATGTCTTGGAAAAGTATGGCCAGCCCATGGTTACCACAGGCAGTTCACTCCCTGTCCTCACCCACCCCTCCCCTGGACAGTCTCCTGCTGGGCATGAGACACAATGGCTTAGTGTTTCCTGGGACATACCTGGGGGTGGGGGAGGGCTGCCAATACAACCCAGCCAGGTTGATCAGCCCAAGAGTCAATAAATCAGGGTTAGACGCAACTCTTCTTTCCTTTGAGGCTTCTTCACCTGCAGGGTCCTCTTCTTCCTCTCAACTTCTTATTGGCAATAGGGCTGCAAGGGAGCATGCCTCTCTTCCTGAGATCCCGTTAGGGTTTTGGTCCATACCAAGCTCAGGTTTATTGTTGGAAGATAATGAGACCTGAGAACCTGGAATAACAAAGCTGAAACAAACCTGAGAAGCTATCAAATCCCATCTCCATCCCCAAAGTGCATGGCAGTGGGCCCTCTGAGGCTTACCTGAGGCCACCTCATCCTGAAATACCAACTTCATTCAAAGAACTGTGGTAAGAACTTATGCATTAAAACCAAACTGGTTTTGTGTCTATTTCCACCACAGTACAAAGAGACCCAGGAAATTAAATATATTTGTATTATTGCAGAGAATGCCAAATACAGGTAGATTTTTAAAATAAATGTAAACTGACAAAAGATATGCTTTTGCAAGGTTATTCAGGCTATAAGCTCCTGCCCTTCTGAAGCCTGTTGCTTCTCTGTGTAAAGGAGCTCAGGTGGTAGAGTGCATAGCGTGCTTCACTATGGTGGGCACTAAAGGTGGGCAAGAAATGTCTTGAGAAGCACTGCTTAGAAGAGAGGATGGTAAGACTTGGTGTCACATGCTATCCCTGGGGACAGCAAAGTCTGAAAAGCATTGAGGCAACCCGTCCCTCTCATTTTACCAAAAGCAAACCTGTATCCAGACAAGCAAAGTGATTGATCATAAAACCATAAAACCTATAGCTGCTCACGAAAGAACCCACTTTCTTGAATGGGTACTGAGGATTTGATACTGTACTGAGGATATTTACAAACTCTCACTTTCATTTTCAAAATAACTTGGTAAGATACACATTCCTTTCAGGAATCAGAAGTCAAGCAATAATCATATAGACTATTTCAGAGCTACTATATGAAAGCTCCTCATAGGAGCTATATGTAGAACAGATTAGCTGGGAGGCAGGGCCCTATGAGGAGAAATGTGGGGTCAAGATTGGTGGTCGATTTATCAACAATCTGCGTTATGCGAATGACACAACCCTGCTTGCTGAAACTGAAGAGGACCTGAAGTGCCTGCTGCAGAGTGTCAAGGACTGCAGCCTATAATATGGATTGAGGCTCAATGTCAAGAAGACAAAGATTCTCACCACTGGACCAATTGGCAGCATCGGGATGGATGGTGAAGAGATTGAGATTGTACACAGCTTTAGTTTGCTTGGCTCCACAGTCAACAGTCTCGGCACCAGCAGCCGGGAAATTAAAAGGCGCATTGCCATGGGAAAGTCTGCTGTTAGGGACCTCTCCAAAGTACTGAAGAGCAATGGTGTCTCTCTGGAGACTAAGGTGCATCTGATACAGGCCATGGTCTTCACAATCACTTGTTATGCATCAGAGAGTTGGACAATGACCAAGGAGGATGGAAGGAGAATTGATGCCTTTGAGCTGTGGTGCTGGAGAAGAGTATTGAGAATACCATGGACTGCTAGGAAAACAAACAGATTTGTCCTGGAAAGGGTTAAACCGGGTGGCTCCTTGGAGGCAAGGATTCTGAGGCTCCGTCTAACATACTTTGGACATGTTGTGAGGAGAGACCGGTCCTTGGAGAGGGACATCATGCTTGGGAGGGTGGAGGGACAGCGCAGGAGGGGAAGGCCCTTTATGAGGTGGATTGATTCAGTGACTGGGATAATTGGGATGGGAGTGTCAGAGACAGTGTGGTTGGCACAGGACAGAGCGGAGTTTAGGGCTGTTGTACATAGGGTCGCTATGAGTTGCAAGCGACTCGGCAGCACATAGCAACAACATATGAAAGCTACTTATTATCAGGTGAATTTGAACCCAGGTCTCTATGTCCAATGTTCAAACCATTATTGACAAGGTTACACTGTTAAGAGATGCCACAAGGAGGAGCCTGAGTGGGCTGGAGTCCAAGGTCCTAGAGTCTAATCCTGGCTCCATCATGTTGTTGTTGTTATGTGCTGTTGAGTTGCCTGCAACTCATAGCGAACCTATGTACAACATCCCTAAACCCTGCTCTGTCCTGTGCCAATTGCACTGTCTCTGACACACCCATCCCGATTACCCCAGGCACTGAATCAATCCACCTCATAGAGAGTTTTCCCCTCTTGCGCCGTCCCTCCACCCTCCCAAGCATGATGTCCTTCTCCAAGGACCTCTCCCTCCTTACAACATGTCCAAAGTATGTCAGATGAAGGTTCAAAATCCTTGCCTCCAAGGAGCAGCCTGGTTTAACCCTCTCCAGGAAGAACTTGTTAGTTTTCTTAGCCATCCATGGTATATTCAACACTCTTCTCCAACACCACAGCATGAAGGCATCAATCCTTCTATCCTCCCTAGTCACTGTACAGCTCTCTGACACATAGCAAGTGACTGCAAAGACCACGGCCTGTATCAGGCACACCTGACTCTCCAGAGTAACACCATTGTTCTTCAGCACTTTGGAGAGGTCCCTACCAGCAGACTTTCCCACTGCAAAACAGCCTATCATTTCCTGGATTCTGGTGCCAAGAGTGTTGACTGTGGAGCCAAGCAATCTAAAGTTGTTAACAATATCAGTCTCTTCACCATCCATCCTGATGCTGCCAATTGGTCCAGTGGTGAGAATCTTTGTCTTTCTTGATATGAGCCTCAACCCACATTGAAGGCTGCAGTCCTTGACCTTATGTAGGAAACTGGCTCCATCATAGATCACAAGAAGTCATAGAACCAACTCAAAAGGTTCTTCTCCTTTTATAGGTAAGAAAACTAAGGTCTAGGAGAAGATACTGGTTGAAGGTTAAATCCATGGAATTTCAATGACCTATTAAAAGTGAAGCCCTGGGGATATATTCTTACCTTTCCAGAGTTGGATGACCTCTAACGTCTTTCTATCCTGTCCATTTATGACCTTATACACATGGCTTCTGTGAGCTTGAACCCTGTCAGGTGTAACACATGCCCTGGGCTGCAGACGACTTCTCACCAGTAAGCAGGGCAGAGTGTGCTAAGGGAACCCTTTTGACAGTCGCCCTCTACTTCTGAGTCTGAAACTAGTTTGTTAGTCTGCTAGTGATTAAGCCTCATACGCCAGGAAGCAAACGTATGTATACACAGTAGCCAAAAGCCACAACCACAAACATTCACACTGCTCTCAGCAAGGAAATTCCAGAAGTTTATTAATTCCTGTAGTTCACATCTATAGGAGTCTTCTTTCAGATTCCAATTTCAAAGACCTCTAATGACCTACTCCACGGCTGGACATAAACCTGCAGAGAAGGTAGGACTCTTTCCTAACTACAACCATTTACATTATTGGTTGTTCTCATAGTCATCTAAAGAGCTAGGATAGCAATTTAAAGACTTAGGTGTGCCTGATCCAAGTCACAGTATTTGCTATTGTTTTGTATGCTAGAGTTAAAGAATGAGTAAGGGAAAGCCACAGAAGAATTACAATGCCTTTGGATTGTGGTGGCAGTGAAGAGGACTGAATATTCCACGGAATTTCAAAAGAACAAACAAATCTGTCTTGGACAAAGTCCAACAGGGGTGCTCTGGAGGCAAGGATGGGGAAACTTTGCCTCACATATATATTGGGCATGTTGTCAAAAAGCACTAGTCCTTAGGAAAGGACATTATGCTTAGAAAAGTAGGAGGTCAGCTTAAGAGAGGTAGATCCCCAATGAGATGGCTTGTCCTTTCATGTCCTGTGGGTAAGCACTGGTTGTGTCCTGCCTGCTTCCCTCTGAAACCACACACTCCACTCTCAGCGTCTCAGCAGAGAGATCAGTGATGCTACTGAAGACATTCAGTTCATATCATCTGCAACAATTGGAAGCAGTAATAGAGATTGACAAGATTTCTCCATGACAGTCTCACTTTCCACCAATCACATCTACTCTTCTTCCTCAGACTTCACTGTAGTGACTGACTAGGATGACACCTGTTTCTCCTCATCTTCCTCTCCAAAAGGCATTCTTAGAGTGGGAAACTGGAGTAGTAGTCATGGAGGAAATGGAGTAGCCAAGTGGCGGCACCAGGGTATGAGCAGATATGTGGAGTTGAGCCTGACTTTCTGAAGGGAGGAGCCTTAGATCCCAACGGTCCTTTATGTGAGGACGGAGCACCTATTCCCTCTGCACCCTCCCTCAGGATCAGGGAGACACTCCACAAGGGCCTTTTCCCACAGCAGGCAGTCTTATCAATCAAAAGGAGAGCAGACTCTGGGCCACTGCTAAGGGATAGGGACCAAGCATAGGATGGGGTTAGGGAGTGGAGTGGGGGTGCATAAATCTGAGTGCACAGGGCTTAACTTCAGGGAACTTGAATCCTATTAGAGAGGCCTGACTAACAAAAGAAAAAAGAAAGTCCAGAACAGTAGCGCCCCAGAAACCAAAAGAAAAAAAGAATTAAAAAGAAGAAAGTCCTGGGGCACTGGCCTATTCATGGACTATTAAAATCTTTCACAATTTTCCTCTCCTGAACTCACATAGGCACCAAACTCAAGATACTTGGTCAACACAAAAGCAGCAGTTGACCCTCTTAGCACTGGATGCACCAATCTGGCTTTTCCATGGATTGGAAACACCTAAGCTGAGACTGTCTACAGGACAAACTCAATACCCATCTTAGTTGATTGTTGTTGTGTGATGTCAAGTCAGAATTAATCTGTAGCTAACCCTCCAGCAGGTTTTCAGAGGGCTTGGTTGTCTTGTGGTTGTTGCTAGGTGTTGTCAAGTAGGACTCGTATTGACCCTATGAACAACAGATCTGAACCTATCTTATGCCAACCTCACATTCTCTGACACACTCAAGCCCATTGCTGCCTCACTGTGACAATCCACCTGACTGAGGTTCTCCATCTCCTTTTATGTCCCTCCACCTTCCCAAGGATGATGTCCTTCTCCAAGGAATAGCCTCTGCTAGCAACATTCCCAAAGTATGTGAGATGAAACTTTATATTTGCTTCCAACAAGTGTTCTGGCTACACCTTCTTTATCTGTCTGTTCTTTTGGCAGTCCATGAGATAGTCAGCATTCTTCTCCAACACCACAGCTCAAAGTCAATTCTTCTTCTGTCATTCTTATTGTGGCCTGAATCAGGCTCACTTTAGTCTTCAAACTGACATCATTGCTTGCCAATACTTTAGTGAGGTCCCCAACTGCAAACTTTCCCAATGCAATATGTTTCCTGATCTATGGACTGCTAATGCCAAGGTGTGGATCCAGTTAAGATGAAGTCATTGACAGTTTTCATTTTTTTTTTTCTCCATACATGATGTTGTCTATCTGTCCAGTGGTGAGGATTTTTTGTTTTCTTGATGTTGAAATGCAATCCATATTGAAGGCTGTGGTGTATAACCTTTTTCAACAAGCACTTCAAGTCCTCTTCACTTTCAGCAAGCAAGACTGTCATCTGAATAAAGAAGATCATTGATGAGTCTTCTTCCTATTCTGATGCCACAACTTCTTGAATAATTTTCTTGGCATACAGATTAAATAGGGATGGAGAAAAGATACTACCCTGATGCACACTTTTCTCAATTTTAAACCATGTAGCGTTCCCTTGCTCTGTTCACAAAACAGTCCCTTGGTCTAGATAATTGGTTTCACATGGGCACAATTAAGTGTTCTGAGATTTCCATTCTTCTCAATGTTAGCCATTACTTGTTATGCGCCACACAGTCAAATGCCTTCGCATAGTCAATAAATCACCAACGTACATTCTTCTGGTATTCTTTGCTTTCAGCCAGGATCAATCTAACATCAGCAATGATATCCCTTGTGCCATAGCCTCTTCTAAATCCAGCCTGAATATCTGAAAGTTCCTGATGGACTGTTCTATTTTTGAATGATCTTCAGTAGTATTTTCCTTGCATGTGATATTAATGATATTGTTTGATAGTTTCCACATTCTGCTGGATCACTTTTCTTGGGAAAGGGAACAAATATGAATCTCTTCTATTAAGTCAAGCAGCTGTCCTCCAAATTTCCTTGCATAGACTGGTTAGCACATCCAAGGCTGCATTTTTCATTTGAAACATGTCATCCCATTGATTCCTAGGGATTTATTTCTTGCAAATGCCTTCTATATAGTTTGAACATCTTTATTACCATTGGCTCTTGATCACATACTTCTTGAATATTTCAGTGTCAGCTGATTCATTTTGGTATAGTGACTCTGTGTATTCCCTTCACTTTCTTTTAATGCTTCCTGGATCATCCAAGATTTTGCCCATAGCACTCCTAAGTCTTGCAGCTTGAGGCTTGAATTTCTTTTTTAGTTCTTTCCACTTAAGAAATGCTGAGCGAGTTCTTCCCTTTTTATTCTCTTATTCTAAGTCTCTGCACATTCCATTATAATTATTTGCTTTGTCTTCCCGAACTCACTCTTAAAATCTTTAATTCAGCTCTTTCAGCATCTCTTCCCTTTGTTTTGGCTTATCAACATTCTAGTGAAATTTTCAGGGCCTCTTTTGACATTCATTTTGGTTTTCTTCTTCCTCCTCTGTCTTTGTAGTGATCTTTTGCTCTCTTCATGAATGATGTCTTTGAAGTCATCCCACAACTCATCTGGTTTTTTATTATTGGTGTGCAATGCTTCAAACCTATGCTTAAGATGATTTTTAAATTCAGGTAGAAAGAATCAAGATCATATTTTGGTTCTTCTGCACCTGTTTTCATTTTCTTCAGCTTCAATTTGAACTTGTCTGTTCCATAGTTAGCATCTGGCCTGGTTTTGACGCTGATATTGAGCTTCTCTATTTCTTCCACAGATGTAGCGAATCTGATTCCAGTGAAGGCCATCTAACAATGTCCATATGTAAAGTCACCATATATCTCTTTTTTAAAAACAGGTATTTGCAATGAATTAATCATTGAATGTACAACATTTGATTTCTTGTTTGTTTTTTTTATTTGTTTTTTCCTTAATCCAAAGCAATCTTAATCCATCTCTTCAGATATGTCTACAGAAAGACACATGAAAAGGCAAGATAAACATAAGAACTTCCCCAGGTAAAATAACCACAAATATTCCCAACATCCCAGTTCACACAAACCAGAGCATAAGACATTTACACAATATCACAGTCTGAAGAGCATGGAGAGTTAACTAAATTTAAACAACCCCGACATCACTTAAAATACAATTTATCAAAGACATGAGGGGAATGTAGATGTTAGGAGCAATGGGTATTACACAAGAATGCAATTCAACACTTTAGCCCATTCTGAACAAAACAGTTTGAATTAAAAAATGAAGATTGTACTGAATAAAGGAAAACTGTATACAACATGGGTTCTACAAAAAAGTGTCACCAATCATCTTATGTAC
>NW_006399782.1:6635932-6637226 GCF_000299155.1 Elephantulus edwardii | reverse complement strand
CCCCCGCCGCCAACACGGCCAGTCCCACGGCCGCTTCGAGGGAACTCCACCCGCAGACGGTATCCATCGAAATCATAGCCGTCGCGACCGTACACCGCGTCCTCCGCTTCTCGAGGGTCCTCGAACTCAATGAAGGCAAAGGGCGGTACCCCGCGACGATTCTTGAGATCTATGTCGCGGATAGCGCCGTATTTGTAGAACACGTCCTCAATGTCCTTGGTTCGGATGTCTGGGGGTAAGTTACCCACGTAGATGCTACAATCATTGTTCCACCCTGGCCCACGAATCACACCACCCCTCGACATGGCGGCGACGAAAAGCGCGGACTAGAAATTAGGCTTTATCACCAAGCTTAGCTAACGACAGAGCTCGCTCGCAGCGACACCACGTCTCCTGCTGCCTCTCCAAAACGCCACCTTTACCAGCTTGGCACACGGATATGAGTGGGAAGGAGGAAGAGAAACGAGAGGAAGCTGCTATTCGCTCGCGCAATACGCACGCGCAATACGCACGCGCAATACGCACGCGCAATTGCGTAAGGACGCTACGAGAGGCGCATACGCAAGCGCAACGTGACCCTCCACAGGAAGGGAAAAAAAAGTTCCCCGCGTTCACAAGTTGCAATGCAGGGTGCCAACGGGGCGATTGGCTGCTTTAGGAAAAATAAAGAACCTTCGTAAAAGGTACTATTGGTCCTATCAGGCCTCCACGGGTAGTATCCCCAGGACTGAATCTCTAATCATTTAGGCAACCTGATCATTTCATTTCTGACCTCATTTCTGTCACAAAGTACTTTCTGTCTACCATTCCTTCCTCATTGTTTCCAACTTTTGCATTTTAACCACCAGTTATCATTAATGCATCTTGATTGTATGTTTGGTTGATTTTGGACTTCAAAATTTTGTAAAAAATCTTCAAGTTCTTCCTCTTTGGCTTTAGTTGTTGGTGTATCTATTTTAATAATAATTAACAGGCCTTCCACGTATGAATATGGATAATATCTATCACTCACAGCATTGTACTTCAGTGCGACTACAACAGAAATACCCTAAGAGGATAAATTTAACAAACAGAAAATTATTTTCTCAGAGTGTCTCAAATTATCTGTTGTTGAGTTAGAAATGAATCACAGCTAACTTTCCATTGGGTTTCTGAGGCTAATCATCACAGCAGAGGAAACTGCCCATTTTTCTCTAGAGGAGTCATTGGTGAATTGAACCCAGGAAGCCTGACGTCTGTATTCAAGGCACCAACCAGCTCTAGTGGAAAGATTTTTTCCCCCTTTTTTTTTTTT
>NW_006399782.1:6599827-6635382 GCF_000299155.1 Elephantulus edwardii | reverse complement strand
AGCATATAAAATCTAAATATGTGTTCACATTTTCCAGACTTTGCTAAAAAATTCAGGACAGAATATCCTAATATGAGATCTTGATACCTGGAGGCCTTTTTTTGTTTTTGGTGGGGGAAGGAGGAGAATAAAGTAATAACCAAAGGTGACAATTTGTACACAAAACTAAAACAAAACAAAAACCCACAGCAGAGTTAAGATGGTAAAGCCAATATTGTTTTAGAAGGAAAGAGGAAGGTTAACAAACCAAGCCTGCTATCTGGTGCATCACCTAAAGTCAGGTTTCAATCAACTGCACTTCCTCTTTTGCTAGCCAAAAAGCTGCTCACCAGAGCTGGTTTAGAACACGTGTGTGCTCCAAATATGTACTGAACACTTCATAATTGAGTCTGCATACATCTCTAAGAGCCCCATGCGAAGGAAAGATATTTCCAAAGAGAGATCAGGCACAACAGTGCAACAAACTGAAGATTTTACCAAAACAGACCCCACTGCCTCCTAAACTGCCAACTGCCTCTCAAGAATTTACTGGGAAAGGGTTATTATGATACAAATTAAATTGGAGGGAGTAAAGAAAAAAAGTACTTTTCCTAGACATTAGTACAATGTGCCTTGTTAAGTAGGTATTTCTATATAAATTAGAAAAAGTGCTTTACTTGCATGCTTCAATAAAATGAATACTGAGTGTAGTAGTGTTATGTTAGATCTGTACAGTTATAAATTTTTGAAGCTATATAAAAGTCTACAGAAAGATGGGCCTTTGCCATTTTAAACATAATTTTTTTAATTAAAAAAAGGTTAAAACTATACGTGATTTGTATGTAGTTGATTGTTAATGCCAATAATTTGGTCTTGAACACATTTTTTGTTCATCAGGAGCAAGTGGGGTTATCCTACTGATTTTAAAATAGAAGTGCATTTTACCACTGCTAAGATGTATTTCTGATGCACTAACAAATCTATGGGCAAACACAAAGTACGCAAAATAGTATTTGTGTAACTAGATAGAGGCAACAGTGTCTGGAAAAGGGGAAAATTGTGCTTCTGTGTAAACTGACTTTATTGAACTCTAGGCTATGATAAGCTTATGGCAACTTCGAGGGAGGGCAAGCAGCATGGCAGTAACAAGTAGTTAACACTGAATGGAAAACTGACACAGGGCCAAGTGGAAGTGGGGCTGGCAGCAAGGGATCACAGTCCTGCTTGGAATTACGTTGCTTGTGCTATTGCAAACAAAGCAATGACACCAGAAAGAGGCAGACAATGCAAAATACACTAACAGATGAAGGGAATTGAAACATCGCTGGAAAAATGACTTCAAACAATCTTAATTATACGTAATGAACCTATTAAAAAAACACACACACAGCTATGTATTATTGTCAGATCAACTAAATGAAGGTCAATTCCTGTTTCACAGCATTATTTTTTTTTATACAAAAATCAAATCTTCATTTATACTGCAAGCATTCTGGACATCTGTTGTATTGAACTTTTCTCAAACAAGAATATAAAGGAAAAAACAGTAAAACCATCAAAACAAAGACTAAGGAATAAGAGCTGTCACAGTACTTGATCTATCTCAGACACAAGGGTTTCAATGAGAAGCACATTTACTGAGAGAAGATCTAGACAACTTTCAGAATTGGAGCATGGGGAATTAATACAATAAGAAAGAGTTTTCTTTTAGCAATTTAGTTGTCTCTGGGAGCTTGAACAAAGAACACGTCTCAGGAGTCATGCTGAGTTAACTGTTGTTCTGGAAGAAGTCTAAGAGGTGAGACTTCATGGGACCAGTGGCATTCTTAGAAATATATTACTCAAATATCTTCAAAATAGACTATATATCTAAACATTTTAAAAAAAAACAACCATTAATCCCAGGTACTTTCTGTAACAAGCTTACCGGAAATGTAAAGGAAAACAAAGTATCGACATTCAAATCATTGATTGAAATGCTAATATTGCTAACTGATGATGTATGATATTGCACCTTCTTTTTTGGAAACAGCAAGTTGAAGATTTAAAAATTTTTCCACAACAGAATAAAAAACTTGGGTTCACGGAGTGAGAATCTGTTACACTTTTTTCTTACGTGACCCATTTAGGACCACCAATGAAGAGAAGGTGACAGCTGCCTACAGCAAAGGGAGAAGGCTTTTCTCATTCCATTCAGAGGTGGGAAGGGGATGGAGTTTTCAATGCTCATAATGGATGCACCCTTAGCAATCAGTGTGCAACAGCAAACACAAAAGGGAAAAAAACCAGTGTACAGTACTAGTGCTGTTTAAATAACTCCCAGATTATACATTGCAGCATAATTAAAACTACACACACATTCTTGGTACATGCTGGTATATAGGATCTCATACACACATTAGCTACCATGCCCTCACACAAGTAGTTGCACACATTTTCTCTCTCTCACACACAGAGACATTTATTGCCAACAGGCATACCACTGCATTCATTTCCACTCACAGTTTCAGAAGGCTCTATATAAGGTAGATTGCTATATCATCTGGAGCTACCACTTTTTATAAAAGCACATGCTAAAAGTTCATGTACACTGTAATCTTGCAGCAACACTCGGAATGATCACACAAAAACCAGGGAATGTTAGTACACACACAAAATTAAGCTAAAGAAATTCTTTGGAGTTCCAATCACATGGTTAGTATAACAATCCCATAATTGTGAAGACTAATTGTAAGCTTTTATAGTTGATTAAGTCACACAGTGCAAAGAAAGATCCATTGACCCTTTTGGTAAAGGGAGGGCTGGAAGTCACAGAGATTAAGTTCACTGGATAGTCCGTATATACATGTGATAAGGAACACCCAAACAAAATTTGTGCTCTTAGGTGGGTCACTCTGAATTCCGATGCACTTCTGAAGCATCAGCTCGGCAAATTGGACAAGTTCAATTTGCCTTGAGCCATTTGTCAACACACTTGGCATGGAACTCGTGGTTACAGGGTAAGACTCTAAGTAGCTGCCTTGATTCAAAATCACACATGCATACTACACACAAAGTCTGTTCTGACTGGTGGTTGTTAGGATTGAATCGATAAGAAGGAAGTTGTTCAATATCTGCTTTTGTTAGACCGCAAGGCTTTGCCTCTCCCAGTCGCTCTGCAAGGTTGAGCAGGGCCTCATAATTCAACTTCTCCATCTTCCACATCTAATTCAAAGCTAAAAGTTGGGCCTACTGCAGGTGGCACTGGAAGCATTGATAGCACATATGGGAGAAGGCTGGGATGGTAAGGGGGAGGTGGTATTGGCTGCTGGGATCTGTATCTACTACGTCCTGTGAGCCTCCAAGGCATAAATGGAGGATAAGGTACTCCAAAGGACACCTCCTGGTGCAAAGGATCATGTGCTAAGAACTGCAGAGGAGCTGATGGAGGTAACGTTGGAGGGTGGGTGGAGGGGGAGTAAGTGAAACCTCCAACTGGAAGATGTCCTCCTAAGAGTTCTACTTCATTTTCTATCCTCTGTAGAGGTGAGCGTGACTGCTGTGTTTGGAAAGGGACGAACTGGCCTGGTGGTGGCAAATGAGAGGATGATGTGGAGAAAGGTGAGGAGGATGTAACAGAAATGGGTCACTAGAAATAAGGGGTGGGAATGCAGCATATGGCACTGGCAAGTGCTGAACAGAACATGCCTGAAGCATTGGAGGAGGCACGCTGCAGACAGAGAGGTGCTGTCCACTGAAAACCACAGAGCATTCTGGGACCTGCTGAGCACTGCAAGCAGTGATGTGTTGGCCTGTGCAGAGGGGAATCCCATGTGGTGCCACTGTCGTCACTGTGTAAGAAACAGGGACTGTGCCCTGATGGAGCTGATCATGTATGTCAACCATTACTGCATTCCGCTGTGGTGGATGAGCAGCAGGGTGTAACAAATGGGGGGATACATTCGGAGGGCGGAAGGCTCGAGGTTCCTCTATTGCTTGCTGTTGTGCATATGGGAGATGGTGATAGTTTTCATCTTGACTAATGGAATTATGTTGAGACACTCGATCCCTTCTTCCTCTCTGGCGCCTGACAGGAGGACTTCTTCTGTTGCGTGCAGGTGTGTTGCATCTTTCCCCTGAGAAGTGATGTTGGCTTGGTCGAACTGAAGGGTGCTGCCTATTTGATGTCATCTCCCATGGTCGCATTGGTGGAGAGGGAGCTAATGACGCTGATGTGTAATAAAAAACGGGATGAGAGAGGTGCTGTCTCTTGGGACTCGGGCTATCGTTACTTGGGTAGGGATTAAGAAAACCTGGATGGTTCTGCCACGGTGTGGGACGTGTGACCTGGAATGGGTAGTTTCCATTCTAGATGGTCCTGATCCATACAGCTGGCGATGATGCAGGCTGGCCACGCGCTTGCAGGGCAGACGGAGCTGACTGAGGTAGCTGGATTAAGTTAGAAGTGTTGTCTCAGGTGAGTGGAAGGAAAGGCTAGTGGAAAGATTTCTGTGTCAGCTCATCGTTCAGGAGGAAAGTCCTTGTCTCATGTGTCTTGCCATCAATCTTACCCTGTGTCTAGGAGGTTCTTAGTATAGGAATCCTAGGTCTAAAGGAGGCAATCTACTCCTGGCTCTTCTTTCTTGGTGGAAGAGCTAGTGCTCGAGCTCTCTCCCCCTCTCCCTCTCCCTCCCTCACCACTCCCCCTCCCTTTCTCTCTCTTGCTTCCTCTCTGGTGCTCTCTCTGCTGTATTTTCTTTTCTGGTATCTTGTAAGTTAAAGGGGATAGGACCACACCACACCCCAGGAAAGCTCCCCTTATATCAAGGATGTGACCTGAGTAAAGGTGATGCATCATTGCTAATCCAATCATACAGCTGATTGTTTGATCATATCAGATCATCTCATAGGAGATGATTACATCATTCAATAAATGCCAAAACACTGAAAAGTGTGGCACAATCCAGTTGATACTTATTTTAGTGTGATAAAATTCAACCTAGGGCACTATATAAAGAGAGGTCCTTTGCCTCCTCTGTCCACTTCTTTTCATGATGCCTGGAAAGGTGCTGTGCATTCATCACATGAGACATTCAGGGTCAGGTCAGCACTAGCGAGGGCCAGGAAAGGGGCCTCCTCCATGTCCACCCCAGTTTCCTTCCAAGTCAAGCCTAGCCTTG
This sequence comes from Elephantulus edwardii, assembly GCF_000299155.1. Lineage (NCBI taxonomy): Eukaryota > Metazoa > Chordata > Mammalia > Macroscelidea > Macroscelididae > Elephantulus > Elephantulus edwardii. The sequence goes on along the minus strand of NW_006399782.1, from coordinate 6,630,244 downwards.
ACTCTCAGGCAGAATTGTTGTTGTTGCTATGTGCCGTCGAGTCACTTGCGACTCATAGCGACCCTATGTACAACAGCCCTAAACTCTGCTCTGTCCTGTGCCAATCGCACTGTCTCTGACACTCCCATCCCGATTATCCCAGTCACTGAATCAATCCACTTCATAGAGGGCCTTCCCCTCCTGCGCTGTCCCTCCACCCTCCCAAGCATGATGTCCTTCTCCAAGGACCGGTCTCTCCTCACAACATGTCCAAAGTATGTTAGACGGAGCCTCAGAATCCTTGCCTCCAAGGAGCAGCCCGGTTTAACCCTTTCCAGGACAAATCTGTTTGTTTTTCTAGCAGTCCATGGTATTCTCAATACTCTTCTCCAGCACCACAGCTCAAAGGCATCATTTCTCCTTCTATCCTCCTTGGTCATTGTCCAACTCTCTGAACAACAAAAAACAAAAACAACAACAACAACAACAGGCAGAATTAGTGATCATTAATTTGGCGTCTGTACTCAGTACGGATTTCCAAAGAGCCAGTCTCAGCAGAACCTCTATGAAGCCAATAGAATGGAGGGTAGATACCAAGAAGTGAATAACAGATCACCCAGGCCAAGCTTCTATCACCTTAAATTATCATCTGGACACATTCTCACATCAATTCTTGCTTCACTTATAGATAGTCAAGACTACTGCTAACTATAAGGGGCCCTAGTAGCACCATGGATTGTGTGCTGGTCTGCTAAACAACAACAACTGCTATCTATTGGTATGAACTTGGACCATGCCTCTGCCCCCTCTTCCATCCTCTGACATGAATGCCCCTTTGTTATTGCTCTGAAAAAAAACATAAACAATATTTGCTGAAAAACAGTATGCAGAAGTATGAATGACTTAACGGATTTCTAACATTCTGTCATTTTTTTTTTCAGTATATACACACACACACACACACACATATGTACACACACACAGGCATACATATATATACACACCTTTACAGATATATACATGTACTTTTAAAAGCAAAATTACAAAAACTAAAATGTAAGTATATATAATCATTATCTTCCATTTATTATGCTTTCCCTCAAGCTAAACTATATTTTCCTAGCTACAAAATACTTCTTATATTTTATTATATTATATTATATTATATTATATTATATTATATTATATTTTTAAACTAACTGCATAATATTCTAAGTAGCTGAACCATAATTAACCATGCTCCTATGACAGAACTCTGGTGGCTTAGTGGTAAGGAATTGTGCTGCCAACCCAAAGGTCCATGGTTCAAATCCACCAACTGCTACACAGGAGAAATATTGACAATCTCTTCCTGTTTGATTGATCATCTTTGAAAACTCATTGAAGGGCCCAACGATGAGTCAGTTCCAACTTGACAGTATAAAACAACAAATGTGCCTATGATTTTATATTCCATTTGTTTCCAATTTCACTGAAACTAACAAAAAATATCACAAGTATATTCCCATTGAGGTTCTTATTTTTCAGTTCACTGGCTCTCTGCTCCATCTCTAGGAATATACATACACCAAGGGAATTAGAACTGAGACACAAACAGAGACCTGTACACCAATGTTCATGGCAGCATTATTCACAATCACAAGAACATGGAAACAGTCCAAATAGTACAACCACAACTGAATGGATTGAGAAATGTTGGTACATTCACATAACAGAATACTACACTTAGAGGCAACAATTTTGAAAAATACTACATAACCAGGGAGAAAAGTGCAACAATGAATGAATGTAAATCCAAACTCTGTAAATTTTCACTAAATGAATAATAATTTAAAAAAATATTACACAACTTGAGAGAGACTGGAGAGCATTATGCTGAGTGAACTAACTTAGTTCCATAAGGACAAATACTACATAAGACCACTATCACAAAAAATAGAAGCATAACTAGTAAAATGTTTATGGGGACCAAGGAGGGCAAGAAATGGGAGCAGAGGGGTGAGAATGGATACGGAGGAAGTGACAGGGTCGCATAATTTGGTGGGAGGGGGTAAAGGAAATGGGAACGATCCAATGGGGACCTAAAAAGATGGGATAATGGTGGGCATAAGCCCAAAGGAGATCAATTTTATAAAACACAATGTATGGAAATGATTGTAAAAAATATAACATCAATGAAGGAAATTGTGACACACATACACACAAAAACCACACCAAAATGCACCATGTATGTGAATGAAACATAATGTATATGAATAATTGCATACAGAGAAATAAAATTACAGAGGTGGGGGGATCCACAAGTTACAGTGCATGGACATAACTTTTTTCTTTTTTAGATACTTCTCCAAGGTATATGTCTAGAATTTCCATTCAGTAATTTTCATTTCGTCAAAGCACATGAAATATATGTGTCTCTTAAATTTCAGTCGTCTTGATTTCTATCAACCTACCTGGGGCTAACTCACGGCTCTCCAAATATTTTACTCTCACTTCCAAAGCCACATTGAGTTGACCTCCTTGATCTTGTGCCAGAAGTCAGGCAAGCAAGCACCAGGTTCATAAATTCCTGCACAGTTTACAGGATGTGCTCTTAGATATCCTAATATGTTAGGCAAGACTTGGGGAGTGAGACAAGGATTGAGCAAGACAGGAAACGGTCCAGAGTCGAAGGAGTCATGAAATTCAAAACAACTGTTATTATTAAGCAAAATCAAGAAGGGATGTTCTAATACAAAGGCAGAGCCTTCTGCCCTTTTCAATATAATATCACCCCTCAAATGCCCTCTGCATTTTTTTTTCCCACTGAGATGAAACCTACTCAAATATCATGGTCCTTCTCTTCCTTAAGGTCTTTCCAGCCAGATCCATGATCTGCAAACACCCTACCTATGACGTGAGTTCACAAGCATTCATCCATGACCAAGTTCCCAGCAATCTGGTAAAATACAAAAAATGACCACAATGTGGGAGTTCTTTATACAGCTCAAGATAAAAGACTATCCTTTAACCTCAGTTTAGGCCCTTCATATTCCTTTTGGGGTTAATGTGTTCTTTCATTGATTTAAAAAGAACATTACCAGCTTTTTTTTTAGAACATTACCACCTTTGTTCATACACCCGTCACATATTTATAGAGAGCTTATCAACCGCTAGGCATTGCTCTAATACCTGGACATGCAGCAGTGAACAAAATAAACTGTGTCCCTGCTCCGGTCGTGCCCATGACCTGATGGTCCAGGTTTGCTCTCCCTGGCTATAATGACTCATGGGGAGCACTCAGGTTTGTATATCTCCACATCTCCCATAGTGGAATGTCATGCACCCAGTCAAGTTTCAACAGGCATTGTATGATGCCTGTTTTTAAAAGGCTCACTGGAGTCTTTGCTATGAGGAGGAGTGTGGACATTTGGCCTGTGCCCAGCAGAGGGCCCACAGGCAGTAGGGAGACGGAATGATAGTGGCTAGTTCTGGGGCCACCCTGCCTGCATCTCTTGCTGGCTCTGCTGTGGGATCTTCAGTAATTCGTGTAATCATTTCCTGTAGCCTGCATCCTCACTTATAAAACAGGGAGCGTTTGCCTCAAGAAGCTAGGAAGCTCCCAGTCCTTATTCAGTAAACTACTTGGCAGACAGGAAGCCCACAACAAATGTGGCCGAGACATAGCAGTTACACTAACAGTGGCAACTGGATTCTAAATCGGCTATGAGCTGGCTATGTTGAAAGAAAACAAGAATTAAAGGTGTACAGCTCGAAGAACTAGGTGGAAATTGAAGATGCATTTGACTAGTCAGAAAAGTCAAGGATATAATGGGAAATGTATAATTGACACATTAAAAAAAAAAAAAAAAAAATTATTTAGACTTTCTCTTCCTTTCCGTTCATACCAATGATAGAAATGGGACAATCTGCTTATCCGGAATCTAGGCTTTTTATTTCTGCTGATAGGTACAAGCTGGAGCACAACTAAAAGTGTGTAGATGAGCTGGGGAGAATGAAATTAGGGAAAAAACATACACAGTTCATGGGCCTTCACGAATATTGACATTCTACAGTTTCCAGTGCCATAGAGAGCTTCAGAACTTAAGATGACAGAGTGATGGAATTGGTAGAAAACAGAACACCAGCCATTAGCAACACAAGGATCAAGGTCCAAGTTTACATGGGTTACTTTTAACACTGATTCAAACAGAATGCTGGACGAATTTAACATCCGTGGTACAGATAAAACTCTTGTCAGCTGACTGGATAATTAATGACTTTTGGATCAATTTTTCACTCTCTCGCTTACTAGAAGGGGAGTGAGAGAGTTAGGCAATGGGTTCAATAAAGTAAGGAATTCCTCAGAGCTATAAGTATATTTTTAGTTACTCCTGACATGTGGGATAGCAAAGACATCATTTCAGGATCAGATTCTGACCATGCCCTTTACACTGGGCTGAACATCACTCTCTAAAACCCTTTGATGAGAATGTAATTCTTTTAAAAACTATGCACAGGCTAATTGAAACCACAACGGGGAAGCTGCTGGCTTCCAACACAAGTTTTTGGCTGAGCAAAACAAATGTCATTAAACCAGCTGCTACCACTCCTATTCCTCACCATCTCCCCAAATGTCTTTCTCTACCTTCCCAGGTGCCACCCTGGACATACATCCGGGGTACACCTGCTCCACTCAGAGTGGAGACTGTCCAAAATGAGGGAATTTACTGGGGAGCCAACAACTAGGTCACTCCAAAGCAGCACTGGATTCAAACACTGGCTCCCATTTGCTTTTGAGAACTATTTGACATGGAAAAAGTGAATCACAGATTCAGTTAAGAGACACAGAGGTCTTCTAAGTCTACCTAGTGGAGAGTTCTTGCTCTCCCACACTAGGCAACAGTGAGCCTACTGTGTGTATATCAAACTGCCAGGGCACAGCCAGGTCATGAGGCTGAGGATTATGGGTTGGAAGCAGGAAAGGAATAAAAAAATCCATCAGGGTTAGAGGCAGGCCTCAGTCAAGATCCAGAGGAGAGGAGTGTCTCTGTGAGATTGAGAATATTAGGAAGTAGCAGAAGTAGGGACAAAGCTGAGTGCAACTCCTTCAGTCCCCTCAGGGCAGGCCCTGATTCTCCAGACTGACTAAAAATCTCCCCCTCACATTTGCAAAAGACAGATCTATGCATGCCTGAGAGCAGATAATTCTTTCTCCTTTCTCTCTTTATTTTATTCTGATTTATTTACAAAGTTTGAATACATTGTTTTTCACAAAAGATCCTTCCCATTTCCTTCACTCTACCCACCCATCGAATTTTGCAACCCTATGATTAATACTGGAAGAGCATGGTGCTGTTAGGGCAGGTGTTGTGGCAGTTTTCTGATGTGAAAGACTACTCTGTCTCCAGGAGCCAGGCAAACCAGGTTTGGCCTAGGGTTTAAGGTGGCAGCACAGGGCTTCAAGCCCAGGCTTTCATTGTTTTTGTTCAGACAGTCCCCTAGGTCATATAGCCCTGGTGTACAAGTTGCTGTACCACGTTCACATTTGGTTGGTGTGAGGCTGAACACCGTGACACTGGTGTGTCAAATGCGTTGATGATTGGCTACCCAGTGCGGACAGAGAGTGGGGTGGAGCTCCCCCACTAAAACAAGCTTGGAAGGAGGAGTGGCATCCACTTCCATAATAGCTTGCCTCTGAAAACCCTATGAACCTGGAGAGAGGATGAAAGGCACCCAAGCGTCAAGGACTCTCCTTCATAGGATCGCTATGAGTCACCTGCAACTCGATGGCACTTAACAACAACATGATTAATACCCTACCTTCTCCCATCCACACCCCTCTATTGAGAGTAGATAATTCTTAAAGAGGTTAAGAAGAGATGGCAAGGGGCAGAGTTCAGGGACCTAAGTTATAAAGCTCTTTTCTTTCAGAAACAGTCTAGAACATCTCATTATTGATAGTGCCCTCTACCTCACTGCCCAGCTCATTCACAAAGTAGAAGTTGATGATGTTGATGATGATGATGATGATGATGATGATGATGATGATGATGATTATTGTCAAGTAGAGACCTTGACAATTTTAAGAAATGGCATAATGAAAGGTAATTCCCCATGCGAAAAAGTTCCTACTTTCCAAGGAACCTATTCCATGCTTTCCTCCTATTATTATTATTATTATTATTATTATTATTCGGTACTGCTGAGCCAAGTAATACTCATAGTAGTCCTATAAACAATCGATCTGAACACTATCCTATGCTGTGCCTCATAATCTCTGACACATTCAAGCCCATTGCTGCAGCCACTGTGTCAATCAACTTGGTTGTGGGTAATCCAATCCTTCACTATCCCTCCACATTTCCAAGCATAATGTCCTTCTCCAAGGAATATCCTTTCCAAGCAACATGGCCAAAGTATGTGAGATGAACAACCTTCACCATCCTTGCTTCCAAGGAACAATCTGGCTTTACCTTCTCCAAGACATATATGTTTGTTCTTTTGACAGTCCATATTCAATACTCTCTTCCAACACCATAACCCAAAGGCATACATTTTTATTGTCATCCTTATCCACAGTCCTGTTTTCAGATGCATAGTAAGTGACTGAAAATACTATGGTCTTAATCAGATGCATCTTAGTCTTCAAACTAACATCACTGCTCCTCAGTAATGTGGAGAGGTCCATGACAGTAGACTTTCCCAGAATAATGCATCTTCGGATCACCTGACTGCTAGTGCCAAGTGTTTTTATTGTGGATATTCAATGATCAAGGAGACATCAACAAAAGATGGAGGAAATACACAGAATCACTTTGCCAAAAAGAACTAGATAATACGGAAATATTTCTGGAAATTCTGTATAATCAAGAGCCAATGGTAAAGAAGGGGAAAGTTCAAGCTGCAATGAAGACATGGTAAAAAAAAAATAAGGTCCAAAGAATCAATGGGATACCAACTAACATGTTTCAAATGGCAGATACAGCCCTGGATGCTCTCACCAGTCTATGCAAGAAAATTTGGAGAACAGCTGCCTGGTCAAATAACTAAAAGAGATCCGTATTTGTTCCCATTCCCAAGAAAGCTGATGCAATAGAATGTGGAAAATATTGATTAATATCAGTAACATATACACAAGAAAAATATTGCTGAAAATAAAAAATAAAAAAATAAAAAACATCCAATTGGTGGACGAATTATCAACAATCTGCGTTATGCGGATGACACAGCCCTGCTTGCTGAAACTGAAGAGGACCTGAAGCACCTGCTGCAGAGTGTCAAGGACTGCAGCCTACAATATGGATTGAGGCTCAATGTCAAGAAGACAAAGATTCTCACCACTGGACCAATTGGCAGCATCAGGATGGATGGTGAAGAGATTGAGATTGTACACAGCTTTAGTTTGCTTGGCTCCATAGTCAACAGTCTTGGCACCAGCAGCCAGGAAATTAAAAGGCGCATTGCCATGGGAAAGTCTGTTAGGGACCTCTCCAAAGTGCTGAAGAGCAGTGGTGTCTCTCTGGAGACTAAGGTGCATCTGATACAGGCCATGGTCTTCGCAATCACCTGTTATACATCAGAGAGTTGGACAATGACCAAGGAGGATAGAAGGAGAATTGATGCCTTTGAGCTGTGGTGCTGGAGAAGAGTATTGAGAATACCGTGGACTGCTAGGAAAACAAACAGATTCGTCCTGGAGAGGGTTAAACCGGGTGGCTCCTTGGAGGCAAGGATTCTGAGGCTCCGTCTAACTTACTTTGGACATGTTGTGAGGAGAGACTGGTCCTTAGAGAGGGACATCATGCTTGGGAGGGTGGAGGGACAGCGCAGGAGAAGAAGGCCCTCTATTAGGTGGATTGATTCAGTGACTGGGATAATTGGGATGGGAGTATCAGAGACAGTGCGATTGGCACAGGACAGAGCGGAGTTTAGGGCTGTTGTACATAGGGTCGCTATGAGTCGCAGGCGACTCGATGGCACATAACAACAACAACAACAGAACAATACATAGACTGGGAACTGCCAGAAGCTCGAATTTTATTTAGAAGAGCCCATGACACCCAGGGACATTACATCTGAAGACAGGTAGATCCTGGCTGAGAGCAAAGACTACCAGAAGAATGTCTGTCTATGCAAAAGCATTTAAACTGTGTGGATCATAACAAGTTATAGCTAACATTGAGAATTGGAATACCAGACAATTAATCAAGCATTCCATGACAGGACCTGGAATTATGCAGGACATTATTTCTGCTAAATAAATAGATGCATCCCTAGAAATGGACCCAATTCTGTCTCCTGGAATCACACAAATAAACTCTATTCTTCTAAAAGATGTGCCTCCAAACACTTGAAGACAATAATTTCCTCTCCTTTATTCTTAACATTCCAAACATGGTGGCCTAGTGGCAAGAAGCTGCACTGCAATCCCAAAGGCACACAGTCCAGGGCCACCAGCTGCTCCACAGGAGAAAGATGGGCAATCTCCTCTTCTTCTATTAACTGTCTCTGAAAGCCCACAGGATGGTCAGATATGGGTCGGTTCTGACTCTATAGTACACAACAAAAACAACATGGTTTCCAAACCCTGCCACATCCTCTAGGCACACGTTAGTCTGGCTAGGACTCTGTCCTGGGTATTGAACAGAAGACCGAGGAGAACAGTGGTTAAACACTCAAGTTTAAATTCGAGTTCTATCACTCACTGAGCTTCAGTTTTCTCAGCAGCAGAATGGGATAATCTCATTTTGAATTATCAACTCAGGAAGAATACTTAGAACTGTTCCTTGAATCTGATTATCATCTAATTTCTTTTTAGCTATTTCTTAGCACAATCCTTGGCATATAATAAATACATAATTCTTACACAAATCCTCCAGTTGGATATACCAGTTCCATTACTCACCACCTAGATCATCTTGGTCAACCTTTAGTTTCCTTACTGATAAAACAACAGTAAGACCAACTCTGATCAACATAGCTTTGAAGTTTTAATGAAGTAAGGAATGAGAATGTCTAGATTAGGGTCTGGTGCACAAGGACACAATAAACATTAGCTTCCTTTCCTTCTCTATTAATGAAACAGTTGGAAGACAGTTCTTGGTGTGTCTCTCAAATGTCTGCACATCTTGTAAGCAGAGCTCCTAACTGACTTTTACCCAGACAATCTATTTAAGGATATTTGAATAGTAAACAGCTTGGGGGGAAAATAGTTTGTGTTTCTCTTTCTTTTTTCCCTCTCTCAAAGGCAAAGAACAGGCATGCTTACTGCCCACTATAAAAGATGTGAGATTCTAAAACTCCAGGTTTTTTTCCGATATCATAATTTACTTTTTAAAAATATCTTATTGATTTTCATATAATAATACCCTTACAGTATGTTTCATTCATATACATTGTGTTTTATACAATGTTTTATTTACATTGTTTCATACAATCATTCATATACATTCTTTAACATTATTTTTATATTAATTTATCTATAAAATTCAAATACATGTTTTTCACCACAGATCCTTCCCATTTCCCTCACCCCACCACCTATCAAATTGTGCAACCCCATGATTAATCCTCTTCTACCACACATCCTCACCCCTCTGCTTTCACACTCACCCCTTCCACTTACCCCCACCCTCCCCTTGGATCCTCATACTCATTCTACAATAATGGTTTTATAGAGTACTCACCCTTATGGGACTGACTTAGTTCACTCAGCATTATGCTCTCCAGTCCCTCCCAAGTTAGGTAGTAATTTACAAAATCATTGCTCCTGCATGCTGCACAGTATTCCATTGTTTGAATATATCATAATTTATCAATCCATTCAATTGTGCTTGGATATCTAGACTGTTTCCATTTTCTTGTGATGGTGAATAAAACTGCTATGGACATTGGTTTACAAGTCTCTGTTTGTGCCTCAGTTCTCATTTTCTTGGAGTATATTCCAAGCAATGGAATAGCTGCATCATATGGCATTTCCATATTCAGCTTTTTGAGGAAGCACCAAAATGTCTTCCAGAATGGTTGTACCATTTTATAATCCCATCAACAATGTATAAGAGTTTCTTTCTCTCCATATTCTCTCCAACATTTATTACTTGTAAACTTTGCCATTGCTACTGGAATGAGATGGTATCTCATTGTGGTTTTGATTTGTGTCTCTCTTATGCCAGTGATTTTGAGCATTTCTTTATTTGTCTGTTGGCCATTCAAATATCTTCCTCTGTGAAAATTCTTTCCATGTCTTTTGCCCATTTTGTAATTGGGTTATCAGTCTTTTTCTCATGGAGGCCCAGGATATTAAACTTTTGTTAATGAGATTCTTGTCTGAGTTGGTACTGTCAAATGTTTGTTCCTGGTCATTAGGTTTTCTTTTCACCCTGATGGTAAAAAATTTTGATGCACACAAGGATTTAATCTTTAGAAAGTCCCATTCATCAATTTTATCATCTTCAGATTGTGCATTTCTGGCTGTATTTTGTGGTCTCTTTATACCATTGACTAGGCCTTCTAAGCTTGAGCCCAGTTTGTCTCTTATGAACTTTATGGTTTTGGGCTTTACGCTCAGGTCTCTGATCCACCTTAAGTTGATTCTTTAGTGTCGTGTGAGATTTGGATCCTGCTTCAGCTTTCTGCAGGTGAAAGTCCAGTTTTGCTCGTAACACTTGTTGAAGAGGTTGTCACTCCCCCATTTGATAGATTTGATTTTCTTGTTAAATATCAATTGACCATAGAAAGGTGGGTCTATTTCTGGATTTTCAAGTCTGTTCCATTGGTCTATGTGCCTGTCATTGTACCAATATGATGCTGTTTTGATTACTAGCGCTGTGTAGTAGGTTTTGAGGTCAGAGAGTGCTATGCCTCCCACTTCATTTCTTTGTTTCTCAGAAGTATTTTGCTTACTCAGGGTCTTTTGCCCCTCTAAATAAACAATTTCCGTTCCGATCTCCTTGAAAAATGAATTTCGTATCTGTATTGGGATTGCATTGAACTTGTAGATTGCTTTTGGTGGGATTGTCATTTTCACAATATTGAGTCTTGCTCTCCATGAACAGAGCACATTTTTCCATTTCTTTAGTTCTTTTATTGTGTCTTGCAGAAATGCTCTGTAGTCTTCTTTTTATAGGTACTTTGTATCTTTAGTTAGGTTCACTCCCAAGTATCTCAATTTGTGGTAGATTCTTGTAAATGGCATTGCCTTCTTGATTTCATTCTCTGAGTTCTCTTTGTTACCATAGAGAAATCCACAGATTTTTGTATAATGATCTTATACCTACCACTCTACTATATTGGCCTACTAACTCTAACAGTTTTTTTGTTGAATCTTTGGGATCTTCTGTGCATACTATAATATCATCTGCAAATAGTGATAGTTTAACCATCTCTTTGCCATTCTGAATACCTTTTATTTCCTTCTCTTGTCATATTGCCCTAGAAAGCACTCCCAATACAATATTGAATAGAAGTGGTGACAGTGGGCATTTCTGTCAGGTCCCTGTTTGCAAGGAAAATGTTTTTAATCTATCACCATTGAGAATGATATTGGCTCTTGGTTTTGCATATATACGTTTCATTATGTTGAGGAAATTCCCTTTTTTCCAATTTTGCTGAGTGTCTTAATTAATTAGGAAGGGGTGTTGCATTGTGTCAAATGCTTTTTGGCATCATTTGCTAAGATCATATGGTTCTTGTTATTTACTTTGTTAACATGGTAAGTTACCTTGATTGTTTTTCTTATATTGATCCATCCTTTGATACCTGTTACAAATCCCACTTCGTCATGGTGAATTATTGTTCTGATGTGATTCTATTGGCTAGGATTTTGTTAATGATTTTTGCATCTATATTCATGAGAGATTTGTAGCTTTTTTTTAATCTTTGCCTGATTTTGGTATTAGGGATATGCTTACTTCATAATATGACTCTGGGAGTGTTCCTTCTTTTTCTATATTTTGAAATAACTTAAGTAGAATTGGTGATAAATATTCTCTGAATGTTTGGTAGAATTCAGCTGTGATGCCATCTGGTCCAGGATTTTTCTTACGGGGAAGTTTTTTTATGACCTTTTCAATTTCTTCTTTTGTGATGGGTCTGTTCGGTGTTCCATATTTGTCCTTGTCAGTCTGGGTAGGGCATGAGTTTCAAGGAATTTGTGCATTTCCTCTAGGTTTTCAAATTTTTCAGAGTATAGCTTTTTATAGTATTTGGATATTATCAATTTAATTTCATCTAGTTCTATTGTGATATCACCTCTATCATTTCTTGATCGACTTATCTGTGTCCTCTCTTGTTTTTCTGTTAAGTTTGCCAGTGGTTTGTCAATTTTATTGACCCTTTCAAAAACCAGCTCCTGGTCTTACTGATGGTTTCAACTATTTTTCTGTTGTCTATTTCACTGATTTCAGCTCTTATCCTTATAATTTCTTTTCTTTAAGAGCTATAGTATCATATTGCTGTTCTTTTTCTATTTTATGAAGCTGTTAAGTTAAATAATTGATTCTTCTTCTTTCTCCATTTTTAATGTGTGTGTATCGCTATGAACTGTCCCCTGAGGACTGCTTGAGCTGCATCCCAGAAGTTTTGGTATGTTGTATTTTCATTTGTTTCAAGAAACTTTTTTTATTTCATTCTTTATTTCTTTTATAACTCACTAATGTTCTAGCAGAGATTTATTTAGTTTCCACATGGGTGATTTTGCAAGCTTTACTCTCCTATGGTTAATTTTTAATGTTATGGCATTGTGATCTGAGAAGAAACTTTGTATTATTTCAAGGTTTGGGTGTGTTTTTTTTTAATTTGTTGAGGCCTGCTTTGTGTCCTAATATATGATTGATTCTGGAAAATGTACCATGTGCACTCGAGAACAAAGTGAATTGACTTTTAGTTGGATGCAGTACCCTCAATACATCCACAAAGTCAAGTTTGCTGATTGTATAGTTTAGTTCTTATGTATCTTTGTTTGCATTTTCTTCTTCAGCTGTTCAAGTTGCCCCTCATTTCTTTTGGACTGTTGTCTCTGAGGTATTTGCTCTCTTATTGGCTTCCAAAAGATACAATCATTTGTATCTTTTTCTGTAGCTAATCAAATAATTCTACATCAACATATTTCTTCTAACTCTACCTGGGGTCTTCATTAGGTCTGCTTTTTTAGGAGAAGGGTTATTTTGGTTTTTCATGATGACTGAGGTGGATTTCTGCTTTCTTTTTTTTCTTGGTTTGGTTTTTTTTTTAATTAATTGTAATGAAAATTTACAGAGACTCTGGATTTCCATTGATTCATTGTTGCACTTTTCTCCCTGCCCACCTCTCTTCTCTTTGAAAAGTTCTGCCATTGTTTTACAGTCCTTCCCCCCAGGTCCACTCCACTATGCAGCCTTCATTCTGGATTCCTGTCATGACAATAATACCTAATCACATCCTTTTTAAACAGTTTTCTCCCTCATCTGTTTCAATGACAGTATGCCTTCTTGACAGTATGTGCATCTTTTCTCAGCAGATATTAGACTGTTGTAACTATATCATTATCTAGCAATAATTACAGCAATGTTTTGTGAAACATCTACATATTTGTGCTCCCTTCTTGGCCCAAGGCCTACAGGGCTGAGGGCCTGACAGCAGTGTTTCCCCCAAAGTAAATGAATGACAAACCAAGAAGCCTGTTGTTCCCTTCCAGAAGTGGCTTTTCCACCTGCCTCAAGGTGTCAGGGATCTCATATGGTGGAGCTAGACAGCAGTGTTTCCCCCAAAGTACTTGTGACATTGGTGCTCCTGGTGTTAAATAGTAGGGGCAGCAATTGAGCATGAGGGAGTGAGGCTACAGGTTATCCAGGTAGTGGTGGTAGCGGTCTGGTGCTCTGGGCAGCCTTGTGTTCTAAAACTTCAGCCCCTCAACCTGACCAGCAGTGGTTCAGTTGCTAACCAGAGTGTGAGTGAGTGCACCTGGTCTTGGTAGCCTTTAGCAGATGCAGCAGATGTGGTGGCCAGAAGCCCCTCCTGGGCTGGCCATGCCACACAGACATTGATGTCTTGAAGCAGAGAGAAGGTAAGGTCCCCCAAAATTCACTTTTTGTGCAGATGTCACCTATCTTTCTTGCATCATGTCTATAGAAATTAGAGGGAGTTCTGGTGGCATAGTTTGTAATGTCCTGAGATACTAAATCAAAGGCTACACTCTTCTGATGGTTTATATCCACCAGCCACTCCACAGGAGAAAGATGGGCAGTTTCTTGCTGTTTGATTTACAGTTTCAGAAACCCATTCAGCTACAGATCAGAATCAACTTGACAGTAATGAGTTGGAGAGGGGTTTTTTTTGTTTGTTTGTTTTGAAAGATGGTAATTAGAGTTCATAGACTCAATGAAAGAAGTGCATATAATCTTATTGCCTCTATTGTTGTGAATCATAAAGCACTTTATTTCTAACTAAAGAATCTCAGGTCTTCTGCCAGAATCCTGAAATTTCACAGACTAACTTAGTAAACTGCACACAGGTAAAAAAAAAATCTCATATCCTTCATGGTTATTAACAGCAACAACAGAAAATACAATGGCAAACTCTTCTCCTTCAAGTCTTTATCTCAAATATAATTATTTTTAAAAATTCAGTAAAGAGCTTTATATGTATTAATGTTGGTTTTCCTATTCTTTTTCATTTTTAGTTTTAAAAATTTAATGTGATCTTAAAAACCAGCAAAATAAAACATGCCAGTCTTACTATTACTATGACTTAAAAAAGCCATAGCTTCAGTAATCCTTAAGCCATATTTAGATCTCCTTTAGAGAAGCAGTCCACTATGTTTATTTACATGGATAACTATCAATATTACCTGTTGTTGTTGTTGTTGTTAAGGACCGTCGAGTCGCAGGCAACTCATAGCGACCCTATGAATCAAAGTCCTGGACACCTGTATAACTTTTGTCCTTTCTCCAGGTTCATAGGGTTTCCAGAGACAAGCTATTTATGGAAGTGGATGTCACTCCTGCTTCCAAGCTTGTTTTAATTGGGGAGCTCCACCAAACACTGTCTGGCATGGGTAACCATTCTCTCATTTGACTCATCAGTGTCACAGTGTTCGGCCTCGCAGCAACCACGAGTTACCTCTGTACAGCAGGTGGACATACCGGGGTTACATGACCTAGAAGAATGTTTCGCCAAAAACAATTAAAGGCAGGGCTGAGGGCTGCGGAGTAGGATCACCCACCTTTGGCTTGGGAGCATGGCTTTCTGTCTGCTAGGCCAACTGCGCTCGCTCGCTCTCTCTCGCTCGCACGCTCTCGCTCTCTCTCCTGTTGTTGTTTTTGTTTAGTGCCATCGAGTTGTAGGCGACTCATTGCGACCCTATGAACGAAAGTTCTGGACACCTGTATCATTTTCGTCCTTTCTCCAGGTTCATAGGGTTTCCAGAGGCAAGCTATTATGGAAGTGGATGCCACTCCTGCTTCCAAGCTTGTTTTAATCGGGGAGCTCCACCCAATGCCGTCCACCAATGTACACAGTAGAAACTTAAATAAGTATGTGCTGAGCATCACTGAAACATGACTAAGAATGCATGAAATATTCTAGATTACAGACATAGCATATGGGAAGTAATCTGTTCACAGCAACACTAAGTTTGATAATGTATACACTCTCTTCCTCTTTCCTTTTTGGCAGCAAAGCCCAATAACCCAGACTAACAAAAATATAATCTTATTTCTGTTTGAGAAAAAAACTGAATAAAGAGAATGATGCAAGTACAAAAGAAATGACAAGCTCTGATTTTTCTAGTTACCTAAAATGGACAAAGCTGTTAGATTGGTTTTCGACTGCTTCAGTCCACTGATGTTTAGTTTATCAAACTTAGAGCTTGGCACTTCTTCACTAGGACTGTCTCAATTAGGAGACAGATAGAGATAATAAAAATAGCAAATTCAATACACATATTTGTATTTGGAGGTGGGGAGTTTCCGTGTCCTAAGGGTAAGAAGCTGTACTTCAATCCCAGAGGCACATGATTTGAGACCACTAGCTGTTCTGCAGAGAAGGATGGGCAATCTCCTCTCGTGTAATTAACTGCCTCTGAAAACCCACCAGAGGGTCAGCTATAGAATGGTTCTGACTCTACGGTACACGACAACAACATTTATAGGTTAGTCTTATGTCCCCATATACACTCTAAGATTCTATTCTTGGTCAGAGGTGAGAATGAGATGCTGGACTATCTTTCTTTCACTGCTTCTTTGATTCTGCTTTGCAGAATGTTGAGTCTTGAAGACATCTGGCTACTTTGGAGGGAGGGTACATCAGATAGTCTGGGGGCTTTTTGAGGCCATCTCCTTCACTGCCAGGCCGCCCTAGAAAGTGGCACCTTCCACCAGCACTCCACAATGACTGTGCCTCAACTGTGGGAGAGGCTAAAGTCACGCTTCAGTCCAGAGGTCCCTTCTTCACTTTGAAGATGGAGTAGTTCCTGGACTCCTCGCAGCCATTGCTCAGTGCCTACCAGAAATTACTTCTGCCCAGGGCTACAATCCCAGTGCAGCTGTGTTCCCTGGTGCTGAGCGAGCACTGACAACCTGGTTTTCATAGTCTTGATTTTAATCCAAAGGTTCAGTCATTTTGTGTGAAGATATCTCTTGAATTTGAAGGTACCCACCTCCACTTTAGTCACCTTTTCAGAGGCACAGAGATTACTGTCTTTGTTCTCGCTCTACCCCACACACTCCTTCCACCAGTCCAGGTGCATCTTCTTAATCTAGATTCTCAGCCATAATATTAGACACAAAGCTGTGCTTTATAAAACCCATGGCAAGCTTATCCCTTCATTCTATTTGTGAGCAAGAGGATTCCAAGTTCCACAGTCAGCTGGAAGAATTGATCTGTAGGTTTGCTCTTTTGCTTTCCTTTCAACCTTGAACAATAGCACTAATCAGGCCTTTCATACTGACTATGATGGCTCACAGGATGGAATACTACGCAGCACTCAAGAGCAACAGTTTTGAAAAATACTACATAACATTGGCGAGGCTAGAGAACTGAGCAAACTAACTCAGTCTCTTAAGATCAAATACTGTATAACATTATTATAAAAATAGAAGGATAACTAGTAAGACGTGTGTAGATATCCAAAAGGAGAAGAGAAAATGTGAAAGGGGGACAGGAAAAAAGAGAATGGTGATCATTAGCTGGATAGCAGAGTTTAGTGGGTGGATGGGGAGTGAAAAAATAGGAAAGACTTAATGCAGACTCAAAAAAGATGGAGTGATAATAGGCATAGATCAGTAGTTAATTATATAAAGTATAACATATATGAACATTTCTATGAAACATAATTGAAATGAAAGATTGTATAAAGCATAGTGTACATTAGTGAAACACAATATATACAAATTATAGTGTGTAAAACAATAAAATGCAAAAGAGTCACTGTGAACATGATCCTCAGTATAATGACCATTTTATCTAATATAGCATGTAACTCTCTTAGTTGTAGTGTTAGAGTAGAGTAGTGAATATCGCATGGTGTGGAGATTATCTTTCAATGACTTCTCTGGCCCTTATTTGATATTGCTGTGCAGATGAGCAGGATTCTGCAAATGGAGCAATTCCCTATCAGCAAAGGAATTGGCTGTCTACTGTTACACTAGGCGATTGGCCAGTCTCAACAATCTATAAAGGGAATGGCTAGTCTTGCTAATAAATTGAAGAGCTCTAGATGCAGAGACAGAATTCTTCCCCCACCAGAAGAGGAATGAGAGATCTTCCCCCAATCTGGTGAAATATAGGGCATGCTTGAAGATAGCAGTAGCCGTGGCTAAACCAGAGAATTGATGTGAGATGATATGAGGTTTGGGGTGAGGGGGAGTCAAAATAAGCAGGACTCTGAACTTAGTTGGAAAATTGGGTGGAGAGTCAATATTGATAGGACTGAAAACCTTGTTGAACAACCTGGGAGAGGGAAAGCCAACATTGGCAGGACGGAGAACTTGGGAACACTGCAAGGCTCAAGGTTGAGGTGCCTATGTGCCCATTTTGGGAGCCCTCTTGTCTGTATTCAATTATTAATCTGAATTATAACTTTTTGACCCTCCCGCCAGGATAGTTCTGTATAGTCTGTGAGCTATCACACCAGATTTTGGACCTAGCAAAGCAGTAAGATTGTGTTGAGATGAGTAGAAAGAGGTGTGGGAACATGGGAGGCTAAGTCTGACCTCACAGGAATTGGCTTTGTGTTACTGATGCTGTGGACAAGGATAGTTCCCCTTCCTTGCCCAGTGAAGTTGATAAGGATAAGACATGGCACTGTCCATGTGGCCCTTGCTCTTTTTACACACATATTGCTAAAAGAAGAAATAAATCTCTTGGAGGAAGGGTAACCAGGGCATTCCTTAGCGGCAAGAATGATGAAAGTTCATCTCACGTATTTTAGACATGCTGTCAGGAGGGGTCATAGCTTGGAAAAAGATATCATTCTAGGAAAAGTGGAAAATCAGAAAAAGAGAGGAAGATTCTCAACAAGATGGACTGATACAGTGACTGTAACAGTTGATTTGAGCATATCAGAGATTGAGAGGATGGCACAGGAAAGGTAAGGTTCAGATGTGTTATTTACAGGATTTCTGTGAGCTGTAGTTGACTTGATGATACTCAACATTTTAGTCAGCATGTTGTTAATTATAAATCCTAACTTTTGTTATGCTAGTGAGGCTGAATTAGAAATTGTTCTCTAAAGATATAATTAGCAAGATCTGATGAAGGAGTCTCTTCAAGGGTAGGCCTGCTTTCAGGATAGAGAGATAGCTAGATAGATAGCTAGATAGATAGCTAGATAGCTAGATAGCTAGATAGCTAGATAGCTAGATAGCTAGATAGATAGATAGATAGATAGATAGATAGATAGATAGATAGATTCTGGCAAAGGTAGAAAGATATTTGTCTTATATTTGCATCTGGTTCAAGAACTCTCGACTTGATCCTGCAGTCTTCGATCATGCTGGCCAACCACCTTGGATCTATCAGCCACCAAAGCCTGCAGTCTGTGACACTTCTTGCCCGTGGATGACCTTAGATTCATTAGCTTTGGAAGCTAGAAGTTCATGACCTTGCCTGCTGACAACTTGAACTCATCAACCTTCCAAGACGCATCTCTCTTAAGGTCTAACCCAGCATCTACAAGCACAACTTGCCAGCCTCTACAAGAACATGAGACATTCCCCTCCCTCCCTTTCCAAGAGAGCATTTTTGTAGATTATCCTCCCTTCCTCTTACAAAATCCACCATATCAAAAAGCCTTATGAAATCATGCTCATAGGCGCAATGTATTTACAGTGGGCCAGTCTCCCCTGAATCCTAGAGTAAAGCTTGTTACTCAGCTGCAGGCTCTAAGCTTTCTTTCCAGTATTTATAGGAAACAGACCTTAGGACACCACCTTCCTCCTTATCAACCTCACGGTCGTATTTATAAACTTCCTTTAATGTTATGGGATTTGTTTTCTTAAGAAAAGAGCAGAACTTATGTGCTTAGTTTTATTCTTAAGGTCATCTAAGCACCTGCTCTCTCACTTCAAGAAGAGTACCACAGTGCAAAGCAAGTTTAGAACATTTAGGGAAATCATCGCCACAACCACAGGTTACCCTATCTTCTAGTATTCTTTTTTTTTTTTTTTTATTCTTCCTTCTCTGTTTCTTGGCTTCACTGGACTTGGGCCTGACTCTGAAAGCCTATGCTTTGCAGATAGTGTGAACAGACTGACAGAGACCAAGGACCCCTAACTTGTTATAACAGCACAGGAGAGGAAAACCCTGGACGAGATGGATTGACACAGAAACTGAGGTAATAGGGGAAGGTGTTTCAGAGACTGTGTGACTGGCTCAGGATAGAGCAGAGTTAAGAACTGTTAAACACAGAGTATTGCTGTGAGTCACAGGCAATTCAAAGGCACATAACAACAACAACAACAACAACAACAAAAGAGGGTCACAGGTAGAAAACAGAGGCTCAGCTCCCTCACTAGCTAAAGCTGCAGAAAGCAATGGAAACTCACCCCTCCCCTAAATGATATATATCCCCAAAGATCACCCACAGTTTTGAAATATTATTGAGAATATTTTTATCAACAAAAAAGATTTTAAAACATTTTTATCCATCTCTAATTGTTACTGATGTTACCGATAACAATTTATTGAGAATATTGTTTACCTACCCAAAAGCTCCATTTTTGCTAAACAAGCTCTGATATTGCCCAGGACTTCTCACTGAAATGCAGCACCAATGTGAGCTTGTGGTCATAATTGGGAACAGCCTATCCTAGCTGTGGTTATGACACAAATTATCACCAAAGTTTAACTTTGCTCCAACACCAGTCATGCTCACTTGCGAAGAAACCAGGACAGCAAAGAAAAAAAATCAAACCCAATACATTACCCAATCTTTTTAGGTCCCTGCTGGATCCTTCCCATTTCCTTCACCTCCTCCCCTCCACCCACCAAACTGTGCAACCGTGTGATTCCACCCCTACTCATCCTCACCTCTCTGCTTTCCACCCTCCTCCACTTGGGCCTACATACATGTTTTACCAGTTATCCTTTATAAAACATGGGAGTGATTGTATGAAAGACAATGTGATTAATGAATAGTGTGAAATACAATCTAAATAAATTTTGTGAGTAAATCAATATAAAATTTAAAAAATAAAACAAAACCCCAAATAGAGTTCCTAAGAAGAGACTCCTGAGGCAGCAGGAGGAAGAAGTTTTGGACCACTGTGGGAAAATGGAGCACAATAGTCTCACAGCATGAGCAGTTACTAGCTGAGGCCAGGGCATCCAGCAGGCACTCAATCAATCTTGTTTCATGACTAGCTCAATGACAGCTCACGCTACCTTTGCCAGTTCTAGAATGCTGACCAGCTAAGTCACCACCAACAGCTTATGCCAAAGCACGCTGCCTTTACTCCCACCTGTCTGGGCGCCTGGCCAGGTGTCATCTCACCTTAGGGGCACCACTCTCTCCCCGCTGCTCAGGAATGTGAACAGTTCCCTTCTCTGCAGCCTCTCAGGGCAGACTGTGGAGGGATGGTCAACAGGATAATTTAAACTCGGCCCACTCACCAACGTTTCCCCTGCTGTTTGTTGTGGTAACTGGGCTGGGAGGACAAAGAAGGAAGTCCTGGAGGTTGGCTTCTCTGGGGATCAGGAACCCTCAGCCTGGAAGCTCCACAAGTTGCTCTGAACTGCAGCAGAGGCAGCTGGTTGGGAAGTCACCTGGTGATGCCTGAGTGGGAAGGAAGAAAGGAAGACTGAATCAGGGAGAGATACAAAAGGGATGTGGGAGCAGCTGGAAGAAGCAACTCACTCACAGGAGAGGCTGAGTGAAAACTAGGCAAAGATGACAATGGGTTGCTTCTATTACTCTGTGTGGGGAGTTATAGATTCAGAACTCAGGAACAATAATTACATGGAGAACAAGAACAACATGCTTCCTTTCTCCCCAGAGGACTGACACAAAAGAACTGGGCAGGGCTTTATTGAGGTCAGGGCTCAGTAACTGAGGAGAGACCCTGGCAGAGGTGAGGTCTCCCCACAGGCAACCGGCAAATGACCTGGGAATCCAGAGGTTGGTGGAACAACAAGAAAATGCCCACATGCTGAGAGACGACTACTCTCAGAAATTAGTGACTCCCTGGCCCCCATTGTTGCAAGAGCTGTGCCTGTATCTCCTGCTTCCCAAGAATCTATATGGAGATAGCCTCCAGGGCCTACCCACTCAACCCAACCAGCCTCCATTCTCCTTCAGAAACTTTTATTTCCCTTGGGAGGCAAATCTCTTAAGGGAAACATCTCTATACTCCTCATTTTTTTTACTGTGGAACCAAAAGAAACTCAGAGCTGACTCTCCAGAAGGTTTTCGGAGGTTATAAATCTCATGAGAGAAGATGGCCTATCTTGTTCTCTTGGAGCCAATGGGGGATTCATACCACCAATTCCCTATAGACAAAGCCACCTTTACAAATATCCAAAGAAAATAGTAAACTCGTTTTCTCAAATGTGCATATAAGTTGTTTCTAGGCCTTTAGGTGTCACCCTTCTAGAGGGTACATTGTTTTGGAAAGCTCACTTTATAAACCCAAAGAAAATGAAGCTTTCACACTGGAATCTTAGCTGAGAGACTTTCAGACAGAAAGATGCTGTCATGTCACTCAGGAAACCTAGAGGTGGAACTCTTCAGGGTTGTGGTTTGTCCTCACACTTCATTGCATACTTTGAAGAGAAAATGAGTACAATAAGCAATTGCAATCAACCAGTTGTTCTATGGGAGAAAGATGAGGTAGACTGCTCCCATGAAGACTGACAGCCTTGGAAAGCTGATGAGAGGACACCTTGAGTCAGAATCAACAGCAGAGGGCTTGGTTCCTTGGCTAGGCCCTCAGAGGAGGGCAAGAGTGAGGTAAAATCTGCCTGTGGCATTCTACCTCATGCAGTCCCAGGGTTAGACGTCCTCTTCCACCTGGACAAGGAGCTGTTTCAGGAGATCCAATCCCAACGGAAGTACCAAGTGGTAGCTGAAGCAGGACAGGGCATTTCTGCTTCTCCTGAGGGCTAAGCCAGCCATCAGTGCTTACAGGACTTCTCAAGTAAGCCCATCTGCAGTCCCTCTCCTCAAAGGCTTCTCCCCACTTGGTGAGGACTTGGGACTACCTGTTACCTTCAGTTCCTTCACTTTAACTCCTAATTTCCACACTTACCCCACCCAGATCCTCAGCCACCTCTCCACTCTCTGCCAGGAAGAAGAGCCTCTTGCCTGCTGACTCTCTCACCCTCCTTAGGCCCCTGACCTGGTACTGGGTACACGCCAGGTCTGTGGGTGCCTGGTCATTCCCATTCTTTGTGTTCAATTGATTGGGCCACTTACAGCCATGATCATTTTACAACTCTAGTACCATGGACAATTTTTTCCCCTCTTTTCTCTCTTTAATCCTAACATTGAGAATATGGCATAGCATAAAAAAGGCTCTCAAATAGTTTCACAGTAAATATGTTAAGCATATAATGGTTTAGAAACATACTCACTCTATTTTAATTTCTTGACTACCCACAAACATCCTTCAAATATTTTAGAATCCATTTACTTCTAAAGAGACTTTAAACCATTCACAAGAAAAATAAAGCTACATAATTTTAAAAATTAAGGAGGTCTGGTGGACTAGTGGGTAAGGATGATGTATATAACTGAAAATAAGATCAATATACTGAAAAAATGAGTCACATTTTTAAAGGCATTTAAAGAAGAGACAAGGAACATCCTTTGAGCCTCTATTTAAATCTAACTAATAAAAAAGAACAAAAATGAAGTCTTACACCAGAATCAAAAGGCATATAGATAGATAGATAGATAGATAGATAGATAGATAGATAGATATCACTAATAAAAGAAGCTCTAGAGGGCTAGTGGTAAGGAATTGCACTGCCAACCCAAAGGCCGGAAGTTCAAATTTACCAGCTACACAAAGGTAGAAAGATAGGCCATCTCCTCCCCTGAAATTTACAGCCTCTGACAACTTGCTAAAGAGTCAGCTATGTGGCATGAAGCTGCACTGCAATCCCAGACGTACATGGTTCGAATCCACCAGATGCTCTGCCAATCCCAGAGGTACATGGTTCAAATCCACCAGATGCTCTGCTGGAGAAGGAGGGGCAATCTCCTCCTGTACCAGTCAGATCCAATTTGACGGTACACACACAAAAATAATTTAAAAAAATAAGTCTGTATGAGTCAGTTCCAAGTCAATAGTAAAGAATTTTGTTTTCTCATTTTAAAAAATTAAAACTATATAAGGGGGCTCTGGTGGCCTAGTGGCAAGAAGCTGTGCTACAATTCCGAAAGCACACAGTTCAAATCTACCAGATGCTCTGCTGGAGAAGGAGGGGCTATCTCCTCCTGTGCCAGTTGAATCTGATTCAACAGTACACAACAAGGGGGGGGAAATCCCACAAAAAAAGAATACAAAATAAAATCTTTAAAGAAAAATTAGAACTATATAAAATTTTGTTAAATATATAAAACTAAATATAGATGATAGATAGATAGATATAGAGAGAGATAGAAAGATAGATAGATGATAGCTAGATAGATAGATAGATAGATAGATAGATAGATGGATGACAGATAAATAGATAGATGCCTAGTGGCAAGAAGCTGGGGTGCAACCCTGAAGGAACATGGTTCGAGGCCACCAGCTGCTCTGTGGGAAAAGAATGGGCATCCTCTCATGCAATTAACTGCTTCCAAATGTCCATTGGGGGGTCAGCTATGTGTCTGTTCCAACTCTACAGTACACAACTATGTCTGTCTGTCTATCTATCAATGAATGAAATGGTTTTACAAGCATCATTGCAGTCCTACCAAGTACTATGTCTATCTCTGCATTCCCTAACACCCATAGGAAAAAAGTAAATAGAATGATAGATCACACTCTTAATTGCATGAGGAAGCAAAACTACTTCAGTAGGAAACATGGTCCTGCAGTGTTACTCCTTAAAAAGGTGGCTCTACAGAATGGACATCATGATGGCTGGTTCCATGCAAAGAGGTTTTTGGAAATAAACATTTATCACTGTATCACTTTTTAATATCAACATCTGATAAGCAAAGATAGTATTAGAATATAACTTGGAATCTTTGCAAAAAAGTTAAGACAATGTGATTTGGGAGAATCCTGGGCAGAATGGCTGAACTCTTGGTTGTTAATACGACTGAGAATAGGGGAACAGGTCAAGGACCTTAAACTTCCTACATTACACAGAATCAAGAACTGTCTCATTTAAAATGTTCTGGTGGTCTAGTCGTAAGGAGTTGTGCTGCTAACCTGAAGGCAGAAATTTCAAATCCACTAGCTGCCCAATAGGATGGGCTGTTTCTTCTCATGCAATTTACTACCTCTGAAAACCACAGGAGGGTCAGCTATGAGTTGGTTCTGGTTGATGTAGGTTAAATAACATAATAAAATGCTAACAACATCCTTGCTAGAAAACACTGGAAAGCGAGTTAGGTAACTAGCATGACTCTTCTAAATGCCTCTGCTTCAACAGTAATTAAGTCTTCACAGGGAGTTGACAGAACTGACCACAAGAATGTCTACACTAAGGAGCAGAGATGAAGGGAGATGCCAGGCTTCTGACATGTTAGCATGCTGGAGGTGAAGTGCATACTGTCTGAGGAGGATGAAGGAGCTTGACGGGTGTTGCTGGCCAGACAGAGGTAGATGACAGTGAAGCATGTCTGTGGGAAGAGATGCCTCTTTCCTGACTTTTCTCCCTTTATGAGGAATGAGAACAGGGTGGGCCCAAAACTACACAGCAGCACAACGCAGGAGAACAATTTTAGCCCACAACTGTGGTTTTCAAAGCACGACCCCTAATTAATAAACATGACCTGGAAAGTTGTCAGACAGGCAAATTCTCAGATCCTACTTTAGACCTGATGAATAAAAAACTGAGGCAGAGCCCAAAATTTATTTTAACAAGAACCTCAGACAACTGTGCTCTAGGCTTAAATTTGCAAATCGTAGTTGTCCTGACAACTCAAAGGCTCATGGTTTGAATCCACCAGTTTCTCTGTGGCAGAAAGATGGGCAGTCTCCTCCTGTGTAATTTATAACCTGTGAAAACCTGCTGGAGGTTTAACTATTCCAACTCGACTGCATAATAACAACAAATCTAGAAAGTTTCAGGCCTA
The DNA here is from genome assembly GCF_000299155.1 of Elephantulus edwardii. Taxonomy (NCBI): domain Eukaryota; kingdom Metazoa; phylum Chordata; class Mammalia; order Macroscelidea; family Macroscelididae; genus Elephantulus; species Elephantulus edwardii. The sequence continues at coordinate 6,604,572 of NW_006399782.1, read as the reverse complement.
AAATTGCAATCAGTCACATGGGACATTTTAGAAATACTGGCTCACCTGTGTAAAATTGCAGTTGGATTCTGTGAAGAAGAGGGCCTGTAAAGGATTGAGGTGAAGGGTTTGAAAAGGGAATACTAGTGATAAGAAGAGGAGTTGTTGTTGTTATGTGCCATGAAGTCACCTGTGACTCATAGTGATCCTATGCACAACAGCTCTAAACCCTGCTCTATCCTGCGCCAATCTTATGGTCTCTGACACACCTACCCCTATTACCCCAGAAACTGAACCAATCCACCTCATCAAGGGTCTTTCTCTCCTGTGCTGTCCCTCTACCCTCCCAAGCACGACATCCTTCTCCAAGGACTGATCCTGCCTTGCAACAAAGTATGTCAGACGAAGCTTCAGAATCCTTTCCTCCAAGGAGCAGCCTGGCTTCACCCTCTCCAGGACGAACTTGTTCATTCTCCTAACAGTACATAGTATATTAAATACTCTTCTCCAGCACCACAGCTCAAAGGCATCAATTCTCCTACTATCATTCCTAGTCATTGTCCAGCTTTCTGATGCATAGCAAGTGCTTGCAAAGACCATGGCCTTTATAAGGCACACCTTAATCTCCAGACTGACATCATTGCTCTTTAGTACTTTGGAGAGGTTCCTAACAGCAGACTTTCCCAATGCAACTCGTCATTTAATTTCCTGGCTGCTGATATCAAGAGTATTGATTGTAGAGACAAGCAAACTGAAGCTGCTGACAATCTCAAACTCTTCACCATTCAGAAAAGGAGACACAATGTATGTAAATGATCAGAGGCCAACCTAAGCCTCCGGTTTGATTAACCATTCTGCTGGTATAAATCACACCTCAGCAACAATACAAGAGAATTCTAAAAAGCTTTCACATTACCTGATCTCTAGGCAAATCTTGCCACTTCCATTTGAAGTGATGAGATTCTTAAAACCACAAGTACCTAATAAGCCCTGTATAATGTTTTGGGAATGCTGTCTCCTTCTTTAAATGGGAATACTGACAAGATGATATTGAAGATTCATTTCAGGGCTGAAATTTTTAAAAAAAGTAGGGAAAAAAAATTCAGTAGGCTTAACTAGTGCTTACTGTTGTTGTTAGGTGTTGGCAAATCAAGTATGACTCATAATGACTCTATGAACACTAAATCTGAACCCTGTCCTATCCTGTGTCATCCTCGTCATTTCTGATTTGCTCAAGCCAATGGCTGCAGCCACTGTGTCAATCCACTTAGCTGAGAGACTTCCTCTCTCTTGCTGTCCCTTTACCTTTCTGAGTTTCTCTCCAAGGAATAACCTCTCCTAGCAACATGCCTAAAGTATTCGAGATGAAGCTTTATAATTTTTGCCTTCAAGGAGCCCTCTGGCTGCACCTTCTCTAAGACATATCTGATTATTCTTTTAGCAGTTCATAGCATAGTCAGTACTCTTCTCCAACACCACAATTCAAAGGCATCAATTCTTCTGACATTCTGATTCACTTATCCAGCTCTCAGGCGCATAGCAAATGACTAGAAAGGCCATGGCCTGAATTGGGTGCACCTTAGTCTTTAGACTGAAATCACTGCTTCTCAATAGCTTGGGGAGGATCCTAACTACAAACTTTTCTAGTGAAATACATCTCCTGATCTCCTGAGTACTGGCACTAAGACTTTTGACTGTGAATCCAAGTAAGATTAAGTCACTGACAGTTTCGACCTTTTCTCTACCTATCATGATGTTGTCTATCAGACCAATGATGAGAATTTTTGTTTATGCAATCCATCTTGAAGGTTGTGTTTAACGTTCTCAGCAAGTACTTCAAGTACTCCTCACTTTCAGCAAGCAAGGTTCTGTCATCACTTTACAAAGTTTATTGATGAGTCTTCCTCCTTTCCTTATGCCATGTTCTTCATGGAGTTCAGCTTCTCAAATAATTTGTTCAGCATACAGATTAACTAGGTGTGAAAAAATGATACAACTCTGTTGCACACCTTACCCTATTTAAAACCATGTAGTGTTCCCTTGTTCTGTTCACACAATAGACTCTTGGTCTAGGTATAAGTTTCACACGAGCACAATTAAGTGTTCTAGAATTCCTATTCTTCTCAATGTTGGTGATAATTTCTTAGGATTCACACAGTCAAATGCCTTTGCATAGTCAATAAGTATTGAAGTGATTATTAAAAATCACAATTCTTTTTTTTTAAATCACAATTCTTAAGGGAGTCAAAACTTACCTGAAAAATACAACCAGAAATGCACCATCTAAAGAGGATAAAATTGATGCATGGGGCCTTCTAAAGATTAAATCCATGTGTACATCAAAAATTGTTTCCAACAGGGTGAAAAAAAACCCCTACAAACTGGGAACAAACATTTGGTAATAACATTTCAGATAAGAGTCTTGTGGATAGATCCCCTGATGATACTAGGTTTGGCTTGTAGTCTGTTCTTTTTTTTAAAATTTTATTTTATTATTTGTGTGTATGTACTGTCAAATCGGATTTAACTGGTACAAGAGGAGATTGTCTCTCCTTCTCCAGCAGAGCATCTGGTGGATTTGAACTGCACACCTCTAAGATTGCAGTACAGCTTCCTGCCACTAGGCCACCAGAGCTCCCTCAGACAAAAGTCTTATAACAAAAGTTTACAGAATACCCTCTCCTAAAAATATACCCAAAGTATGTGAGACAAAGCTTTGTCAGCTTGGCCTTCAAGGAGCATTTTGGCTGCACTTTCTCCAATACATATCTGTTTGCTCTTTTGGCAGACTAAGGGATATTCCGTACTCTTTTCCCACACCACAGCTCAAAGGCATCAGTTCTTCTTCTATTATCCTTATTCACCATCCAAATTTAAGAGAGTATGTGTGTGTGAACCTTTTAGAAGAGGATTCTACAGAAATAAGCAGAAAAATATAGCAGGTAAAAATAAAATTTTAGTTTTATAAAGAGCATTTGTAATTAGTAACACTTATTTCAGCTGGAAAGTAAAATTAATTTCCATAGTACTCAGGATTGGAGGAAGATTCATCAACAATCTGCATTACATGGATAAAACAACCCTGCTTGCTGAAACTGAGGAGGACCTGAAGCTTTTGCTAACAGAAGGTCCAGGACTGCAGCCTTCAATACGGATTGAAGCTCAATATCAAGAAAACAAAGATTCTCACCACTAGGCTGACTGGCAGCATAGTGATAAACAGTAAAGAGATGGAGGTTGTAAACAGCTTTCGTTTGCTTGGCTCCACAATCAACAATCTTGGAAACAGCAGCCAGGAAATTAGAAGACATACTGTGTTGGGAACGTGTGCTATCAGAGATCTCTCCAAAAGATGGAAGAGCAATGATGTCAGTCTAGAGACCAAGGTGCACCTGCTACAGGCCATGGCCTTTGCAATCACTTGCATCAGAAAGCTGGACAATGACTAGGGAGGCTAGAAGGAGAATTGATGCCTTTGAGCTGTGGTGTTGGAGAAGAGTGTTGAATATACCATGGACTGCTAAGAGAATGAACAGGTTTGTCCTGGAGAGGGTTAAAGGAGGCTGCTCCTTGGAAGCAAGGATTCTGAAGTTTTGTCTGACATACTATGGACATGTTGCAAGGAGGGACCAGTCGTTGGAGAGGGACATTATGCTTGGAGGGACAGAGCAGGAGAGGAAGACCCTCGATGAGATGGATTGATTCAGTGACAAGCGTAATGGGGGTAGATGTGTCAAAGACAGTAAGATTGGCACAGGATAGAGCAGGGTTTAGGGCTGTTGTACACTGGATCACTATGAGTGACAAGCAACTCAATGGCATATAGCAACAACACAATATATTTTTTATTATTGTTCTGAAATCAGGAATATATAGCATATCTCTTCAAAGGGAAACTTAAAGAAAGGAAAACGCAAGAGGTAGGGAGTTCTGGTAGCCTACTAGGTAAGATGTTATTATGCTGCCAATCCAAAGGCAGGCAGTTCAAATGCACAGAAGCTCTGCAGGAGAAAAGGAATAATCTTCTCCCACAAAATTTGTAGCCTCTGACATGCATTAGAGGTAACTGTAAATTGATTCCAAGTCTATTGTTGTTGTTTTTGTGCGCCATCAAGTCATCTGCGACCCATATGTACAGCAGCTCTGAACCCTTCCCTGTCTTGAGCCAGTCTCACTGACTCTGACACACTTACTCCCATTGCCCCACTCACTGTATCAGTCCATTTCATCCAGGGTCTTCCTCTTCTGCGTTGTCCCTCCACCCTTTCGAGCATGATGTCCTTCTCCAAGGACTGGTCTCTCCTGGCCATGTGCCCATAGTATGTGAGATGGAACTTCAAATTCCTAGACTCCAAGGAGAAACTTGGTTTCACCTTTTCCAGGACAGATAAATCTGTTTTCTTGGCAATCCACGGTATGTTCAAGACTCTTCTCCACCACCACAACTCAAATGTATTGATTCTTCTTCTGTCATCCATAGTCACTGTCCAGCTCTTTGCAGCATAATAAGTAATTGCAAGGACCATGGTCTGGATTAGGCACATCTTAGTCTCTTTGCTGATATTGTTGGTTTTTAGCACTCTGGAGAGATCCCTGACAGCAGGTTTTTCCAATGTAATTTGCCTTTTGATTTCCTGACTGTTGGTGTTAAGTGTGTGGATTGTGGAGCTGAGCAAGTTATATGTTAACCACCTCAATCTATTTTCCATCATAATATGTTGTTGTTATGCATACATAATATTTAACAATAGATAATTATTATTATT
>NW_006399782.1:6598220-6599572 GCF_000299155.1 Elephantulus edwardii | reverse complement strand
AACAAATAAGTCTGTCTTGGAGAGGGTGAAACCAAGTTTCTTCTTGGAGGCTAGGATTTTGAAGCTCTGTCTCACATACTTTGGGCATGTGGCCAGAGAGACCGGTCCTTGGAGAAGGACATCATGCTGGGAAGGGTGGAGGGACAGCGCAGGAGAGGAAGCCCCCAGATGAGATGGGTTGATATGGTAACTGGGATATTGGGGGTTGGTGTGTCAGAGTCTGTAAAATTGGCTTAGGACAAGGCAGGCTTCAGAACTGCTGTACATAGGGTCACTACAGGCCACACATGACTCAACAGTACCTAACAACAACAACAATTATTATTACTTTTGCATTTGAGCTCTGGTGGCATAGTGTGAGAAGCTGTGCTGCAATCACAAAGACAGTGGTTCGAATTCACTGGCTGTTCCGCAGGAGAAGGATGGCCAATCTCTTCTCATGCTATTTACTGCCTCTGAAAACCCACTGGAGGGTCACTTATGAGTTGGCTCTCACTTGACAGCACATAAAAACAACATGTTAATGCTTCAAGAGTCAAAAACCATAAAGCGGCCTTTGATTATGTTTGCTAGTCTTGATTGTTGTGTTGTTGCCTCCCACTGAGTAGGAACCAACTAATAGCTGATCCTCCAGTTGGTTGTCAGAGGCAGGAAATCACACAGGAGTGGCTGGGGGTTCAAACTGTGTGCCCTCAGGATTGCAGCACAGCTTCTTACCATTAGTCCACCAGAGCTCCCTAGGATCCCTATAAAATCAACAACAGTCTTTCTTGATATTTTAAAGAGTCTATTTAATTATTATTTAATGATCCCTAGGCCAAGTGGATAGAAAGCGATGCAACCAAACCAAATGTGGGTGGCTTTTAATCTGCGGCCCTAGGGCCTGTCTTTCATTGTTTTTGTTCAAACACTTCTCTAGGTCATATAGCCCTGGTGTGTCCACTTGCCGTACAGTGGTCACTTGTGGTTGCTATGAGGCTGAACACTGTGACACTGATGTGTCAAATGCGTTAATGGTTGGTTACCCAATGCGAACAGTGTTGGGTGAAATTCCCCGATTTAAACAAGCTTGGAAGGAGGAGTTCATCCACTTCCGTAATAGCTTTCCTCTGGAAACCCAATGAACCTGGAGAGAGGATGAAAGACACACAAGTGTTGAGGACTTTCCTTCATAGGGTCGCTATGAGTTGCCTGCCACTTGATGGGACTTAACAACAACAACAACACTTAATTATAAATAGAAATTCTACCAATTGTAAGATCCATCTAACATCAGCAACAATATCCCTAGTACCACGATCCCTTCTAAACCCAGCCTGGACTTCCGGCAGTTCTCTGCTGATGTGCTGTTC
>NW_006399782.1:6590551-6596260 GCF_000299155.1 Elephantulus edwardii | reverse complement strand
TAAAGGATTGTAACCAGTTAAAATGTTACCTTAAAAATATGCACATTTTACCCCAATGTTGTGTTTACTATTCGCATATCACAATGGACTGCTCTTCCTCTACTTCCTTGTATCTTACTTACAATTAGTAGAGCTCTGGTGGCCTAGCCCATAAGGATTGTGCTGCTAATCCAAAGTCTGCTCCTCTCTGAAGGTCTGAATCCACCAGTGTTCCTAGGAGCACTGGTGACCCAATGGTCAGAAGTCGTACTACCAGCCCAAAGCCATGTGTTTGAATCCACCAGTATCTTGTAAGAGAAAGAGGCAATCTCTTCTCGTGCAATTTACTACTGAAAACCTGCTGGAGGAACATCTATGAGTTGGTTCTAAGACAGTGGTATATACAACAACAGTAGCTCCAAAGAAGGAAGATAGGCAAGCTCTTAAGATTTATAGCCTTGGTAACTGATTGGAGGATCAGCTATGTCTGATAAGATGGTGATGAAGTTGTTTGAGTTGTTGTTGTTGCCAGCGCCACAATTCAAAGTCATCAATTCGCCTTTGGTCTTTCTTTTCATCATCCAGCTTCTACAGGCACGTAAATCAACTGATAACACTATGGCTTGGGGTCTTTAAACTAGCATTCATGCACTTCGAAATTAAAAAAGGAGAAATAACATAATACAAGCTTTAATAATTTCCAGAGAATCTCTATCAGACAGACAAGATCAACTGGTTTTGTGGCCTTCTTTGCTAATACCTCAACTTACTCAAACCTCTCCATTCACTATTATATTTCTGTCTTCTGACATTTATGTGGATAGCATGCATGAAATATAATTTTATCACATTGTTTTTATTTGTTGGTTCTCGGGTGGCCTACTGTTATGAAGCTGTGCTGCAATCCCAAAGGCATGCGGTTCAAATCCACCAGATGCTCCACTGGAAAAGGGAGGCAGTTTCCTCCTGTGCAATTTACCACCTCAGAAAACCCAGTAGAGGACCAGTTCTGACTCAACAGCACACAACAGGAACAGGATCTACAGACTCTTACGCTTATGGTGTCTTGGGATACTGTGGTGAAAGTAAAACATGGCTCATCCAGCAGGGATTAAAGGCCAAAAAAGATGATGAATTTAGATAAATAATTCAATGAATTTTCAATAGTTTGTCAAAATAGGCCAAAGCCTAAAATCAGATGGTCAAAGCAGAGATGCACAAAGAATATGATACCAAAGCTACTAGAAATCCATGACGTTAGCCAGAATAAAGGAATAACCAAGTCTCTAAATATTTTCTTACAAATTGGGGTAAACTTTTAAGAGATTAGACAAGTCAAGTGACCACCTCCTATAGGTTAACATGTTAGTTAGACATTTTTATCTTTTTCCTGTGGGATAGGAAGGAATGACCAGGTTTGAAGGCTTCTGTATCAGGGAGCAGAAGAGGGAGGAGAGAGACTGCAGCTTGCTGCAGATTCACCTTCCAGCCAAGGAAGAGACAAGACTTTACAGAGAACCATTTTGTTAAATTCCAGAATGGTAGATTAACAGAGCATACAAGAAAGGAAAAAGGCTGAAAGAAAGAGACACCTCTAGAAGTTTTAATGAAGACCACAGCCTTCTGCAGGGAGGCAATCTCTTTCTAAAGGTCATATCAGTCCAGAGAAAATCCAAACAAAAGCCCCTCAGCAAGAAACGGGAAGTAAGGAGAACCATTCAAATTCCCTGCCCCTCTCCTCCCATAGCACACAATAGCTGGGACCTCTACCAGGGAATCACAGCTCCAAAGGAATCCCTCAGACCTGGTGTTTTCTGGTTGTTAAGCTGCTGTTTGAACACTGTCACTATGGCAACAAGGCTGGGATGCTCTGCTCCAAGTGAGGGGGCTTATCCCTTCAAATATGCTCCTTGCTTTAGCAACAAAGGAACTCGCTGAACCTCAACTAATCTTAATATTCTCTGAGAAGACCTCTCTTAAAAGGAACTCTCCCTCCTTGCGCCCACAAACTGCCTGAGATTATACTATGTTCAACCTAAATTCTCATTTACCTAGTGATTTACAGTTAACATCATTTCCATCAAGCCCTAAGCGATTCCTCTTCATTATATAAGCCTCTCCCATAACTACTAACAAGACAAAAATGTGAAGCTGCTCTTTGGGATAAGGGCTTCCCCAATTGGCCTGTTGTTGTTAGGTGCAATAGAGTTGAGTATGACTCATAGTGACCCTATGAACAACAGAACTGAACCCTACCTACCCTGTGCCATCCTCACCACGTCTGACACACAAAAAGGCCTAACAGACATGAATTCCACAGCTGGTACAGAATACAAGAGGTGAGGGGGGAAGGAGAGTGTGGACAGTCAACCCACAGGACAGCCCTCCCCACACACAGGGGTTAGAATCTGCAGTGACTTGTAGCTCTGGCTGGTGTGAGCCCCTCCCCACCAAAGCTCTTTGCCTGTTCCACTCTGGTTGTTCTGCCTGCCTCATACTTGTCACTCCCAGCCTCAATTCACCCTAAAGCCCTAACTCTAGGGCATTTATCCTCCCTGCCCTTCAGAGTCCTCTCAGAATCAGTCCTAAATACCACAATCAAACTAATGTCATTAAGACAAAAACTGATGTCATTAAGACAAAACCAAAGATTAACAACTTCAACTGGATCCAGATCTCTCTCCAGCTCCAGGGTCTTCTGTCACTGAACTCTTTCCTGGATGCACACATTTTCTTCTTTAGTTTTCAAAAAGGAGCCCTGGTGCCGCAGTCCTTAGACAGCTGTGCTGCTAGCCCAGAGGGGCGACTCCGATGGTTTGAATCCAACCAGCAGCTCTTGAGGAGAAAGATGGGCAATCATCTCCTGTCTGATTCATAGCCTCTGAAAACCAATTCAGCTCTCAGTCCGTTCTGATTTGCCAGCAATGTGAGAGTTTTCAAAACCAATAAACACGGGCAGATTTTCAACCACATTTGCCTTTATCTCAAGAAGCAATGTGGTCAGAGCCAAGATCATAATAATAACAACACTGGTTCTGGGTTCCAGTCCTCCCTGTTCACTGAGCTCCTCAGGTTATCTGACTTTCTCTGTTTCCCTTGAAATGATCACTCCTCCATCTTCTTTTTATATTGAGAAGAGTGGGCAGGGTATTCTGTTACAGTCCCTTCCTGGCCTAAGGTCTCTGAATCTTAAATAAGTGCCAAACAGCCCAGGAAACTGGAATAGCAGACTTTCCGGAGACTCACATTGATTGCACTCTACAAGCTTTCCATGGGACATACACTGTAAACACTAAACCAAGGAAGTTTTTTACCACAGAGATCTTTCAGGATGGAATCCATCACCAGAACAGAGAGGTCAGGGTGAAGAGAACAGGCAAAACTTACTTTGTACTTCAAAGAGATTTCGTGATTTACAAATTGATGGTTTGTTAACAGGTGCCCTTTTTCCAACAGCAAGTGCTCACCACATGTACCATATTTTGGTAACTCTCAAAATACTTCAAACTTTTTCATAAGCATCACAGAACAGACTCAAATACAGTATAAATACAACTTTTATAAGCACTGGGAAAAACAATAAAAGGCAAGCCCCTCGCTTTACTGCAATATCTGCTTTACTGCAATTGTTACTGTTGTAGTTTGCCTACATGTCAGAACTGACTCATAGCTGACCCTCCAGTGGGTTTTCAGAGGCAACAGGTTGAACTGCGGGAGCCATTTCCTGCAGAGCAGCTGGGGGATTCAAACTGTGTACTTTGTAGTGGTGGCAAAATTTCTTACCACTAAGTCACCAGAGCTCCCTGTTGCCATTAAATCCATTACATCAGCTTACAGTGATCCTAAAAACAACAGATCAGAAACTTGGCTCAGACGTTATTGCTACAGTCTGGATCAAACTTACAATGTCTCTGGTGTGCACCTGAAATGAGAGCAGGAACCAAAGAAAATGACTGGGGCTCTTTTTCTCTAATTCTTTTCTACTGTCATGAATTGAACTGTGTTTCCCGAAAAGCATATGTATATGGTGATGTATATACTGATGTAATGAGGAATGTATATGATGATTCCCCATGTAACTAAACAGTTCAGGGTAGGATGCAACATTCCCTAACCTGATCACAGCCCTACTTGAATGTAAGCTGGGTTCCTCTAGGATGTGGCCTGCAAAACCTTTTATTTTATGGAGCTAAAAAGAGATGAAATCCAGGTTGGGACAAGGGGGTGTCCCTTAGTATTGCCAAGTAATTTCCAAGAGCGGAGTGTGTCCAAGAAATAGACTGACAACCCAATTACAAAATGGACAAAAGATATAGAAAGATTTTTCACACAAGAAGATATTCGCATGGCCAACAGACACATGAAGAAAAGCTCAGAATCACTGGCAATAAGAGATATTCAAATCACAACCACAATGAGAAGCCAGCTCACCCCAACAGCAATGGTGAAATTTAACAGGACAGTAAGCAATTAATGTTGGAGAGGCTGTGGAGAGATTAGAACTCTCATACACTGTTGGTTGGGGTTGTTAAATGATACAATCACTCTATAAGGCAGTTTGGTGTTTCCTCAAAAAGCTTAACATAGAGATTCGATATGACCCAGCTATTCCACAGCTAGAAATACACTCCACAGAAAATAAAACTGAGACACAAATGGAAATTTGCACACAGACATTCATAGCAGTATTACTGACAATAGCAAGAACATGGAAACAGCCCAGATGTCCACCAAAAAAATGAATGGATTGAGAAATTGTGGTACATTCACATGATGGAATACTATGCAGCACTCAGGAGCAACAATTTTTAAAAAATACTATCTAACATAGGAGAGGCTAGATAACATTATGCTGAGTGAACTAACTCAGGTTCATAAGCACAAATACTGCATAAGATGATCTTTGTAAAAACAGAATGATAATTAGCAAGAAGCGTATAAATGTCCGAAGATGGAAGGGGAGGCGACAGGGGAGCTGAGGGCGGGGAGGGGGGAAGATCATAGGGTCCCAGAATTTGGTGAGTGGAAGAAGAGAGTGAAGAAATTAGGAATGATTCAGTGGGGACCTAAAAAGATGGGAGTAATAATGGGCATGGATCAATGATGATTAATTTTATATAACACAATACATGGGAATGATCATAAGAAACACAATGTGAGTTCACAACTTTGGTAAGTATGATCCTCACATATGCAATAACTGAGAAATAGAAACCAATGAAATAAATTAAACTTTAGGCATAAAAAATAAAAGAAACACAAGGTGAACAAAAAAAAATTTTTAAGTGTAAAAAATTAAAAAAAGAGTACAGTGTATCTTTTTGGACTCAGGCCCTCTGAGAAGAAGCTCCTAGGTATAGGGGAAGACCAAGATTCATTGAGGTCTTCAGAAAATACTGGGCCTAGAGGTGCTGAAGGAAGCAAGAACTGTCCTCTACAACCAAGGGCCAGAGCAGGCCTTGTCCTAGAATTGGCATCTGAAGTTGGCTTTCTGGCACCTCAAACTGTAAGAGAAGGGAATACTAGAGGAATGAATACCTGTGTTTCATTGATTATGCAAAGGCTTGACTGTGTGGATCATAACAAACTGTGGCTGACTCTGAGAAGAATGGGAATCCCAGAACACTTGATTTTTTTTTTTTAAATTTAGGTTGTTTATTTTTCATTTCAATGAACATCTGCAGAGATTTTGGGATTCCATTCATTCATTGTTGCACCCTTCTCCCCGCA
>NW_006399782.1:6586887-6590451 GCF_000299155.1 Elephantulus edwardii | reverse complement strand
TCAGAACAGAGCAGGGAAACACTGCATGGTTCAACATTGGGAAGGGTGTACGCCAGGGATGTGTCCTGTCTCCATACCTTTTCAAATTGTGTGCAGAACAGATTATCTGGGAGGCTGGACTCTGTGAGGAGGAATGTGGGGTCAAGATTGGTGGAAGATATATCAACAGTTTGCGTTATGTAGATGACACAACCCTGCTTGCTGAAACTGAAGAGGACCTGGAGCGCTTGCTGCAGAGGGTCAAAGACTTCAGCGTCCAATATGGATTGAGGCTCAATGTCAAGAAGACAAAGATTCTCACCACTGAACCAAATGGCAACATCAGGATGGATGGTGAAGAGATTGAGATTGTTCACAGCTTTAGTCTGCTTGTCTCCACAGTCAACGCTCTTGGCACCAGTAGCCAGGAAGGAAATGAAAAGATGTATTGCGATGGGAAAGTCTGCTGTTAGGGACCGCTCCAAAGTACTGAAGAGCAATGGTGTCTCTCTGGAGACTAAGGTGTGTCTGATACAGGCCATAGTATTTGCTATCACTTGTGCATCAAAGAGTTGTACAATGACTAAGGAGGATAGAAGGAGAATTGATTCCTTTGAGCTGTGGTGCTGGAGGAGAGAATTGAGGGTACCATGTACTGCTAAGAAAACAAACAGATTCATCTTGGAAAGGGTCAAACCAGGCGGCTCTTTGGAGGCAAGGATTGTGAGGCTTGGTTTAACATACTTTGGACATGTTGTAAGGAGGGACAGGTTCTTGGAGAGGGATATCATGCTTGGGAGGTTGGAGGGACAGCGCAGGAGGGGAAGGCCCTCTATGAAGTGGATTGATTCAGTGACTGGGGTAATAGGGATGGGTGTATTGGAGACAGTGAAATTGGCACAGGACAGAGCCGAGTTCAAGGCTGTTGTACACAGGGTCATTATGAGTTGCAAGTGACTTGACAGCACATAACAACAATAAGAAGCCATTTAAAGTCATACTATGTTATAAGCATCTTTGTTACAGAAGCACTGAACTAAGACATTTTTTCACTTTCAAAATAGAATGTTTCATTTTGTAGTAATTTTAGATTCATAGAAAAGTTGCCTTGATTATAGAGTTCCTGTACAACTTTCAATAAATATCCATTAATTTCAACATCTTACATTCTCATGATGTTGTTGTTGGTTGGTGTTGACTGAAATCAATCCAGTCAACTTTACAAATACTAGAAAATAATGTTGTCTAGTTCCATGCCATCTCTATGATAAGTTTGTATCCATGGTTACACATGCTCTGTCATTCCTTGTCATTGAGGATTTCTACCATACTTGAACCAAGAAGCAGTCCTCAGAACAGAGTAAGGAAACACTGCATGGTTCAAAATGAGGAAAGGAATACATCAGTGATGCATCCTATATCCATACCTTTTCAATCTATATGCAGAAGAGATCATTTGGAAGGCTGGGCTTTAATGAGGAGAAATGTGGCATCAGGATTGGAGGAAGACTCATCAATAACCTACGTCATGCCGGTGATTCAACCCTCTATGCCGAACATAAAGAGGGCCTGAAGTGTTTACTGCAGAAGGTCAAGGACTGCAGTCTTCAATACGGATTGAAGTTCAACATCAAGATGACAAAGATTCTCACCACTGCGCTGACTGGTAGTACAATGATAGATGGAGAAGACATTGAGGCTGTTAATGTCAGCTGACTTGTCTTCACAATCAACTCTTGGCACCAGCACTCAGGAAATCAAAAGACAAATTGCACTGGGAAAATCAGCTGTCAGGAACCTCTCCAGAGTTCTGAAAAGCAATGATGTCAGTCTAGAGACTAAGATGCACCTGATCCAGGCCATGGTCTTTGCAAATACTTGCTACGCATCAGAGAGCTGGATAATGACTAAGGATGACAGAAGAAGAATCAATACGGTTTGAGTTGTGGTGCTGGAGAAGAGTCTTGAACATACCATGGACCACCAAGAACACAAGAAGTTCTGTCTAGGAGAGGGTGAAACCAAGTTTCTCCTTGAAGGGTAGGATTTTGAGGTTCCATCTAACATACTCTGGGCACATGGCCAGGAGGGACCAGTCCTTGGAGGAGGACATCATGCTTGGAAGAGTGGAGGGACAATGCAGGAAAGGAAGACCACAGGTAAGATGCTACAGTGACTGGGGCACAGGGGGTAGGTGTGTCAGAGTCAGGGAGATTGGCTCAGGACAGGGCAGGCTTCAGAGTTGTACATAGGGTTGCTACAGGTCACAGGAGACTTGACAGCACATAACAATAACAACAACAACAAGAACATACTTCACCAAGCATAATGTCCATTTCCAATTATTGACTCACTTACTTTGAAAATAATCAGGGAAGACCAAAGTCTTATCATCCTTGCTTCTAAGAAACATTCTGGTACTTCTAAGTTTAAATTGTTTATTCTTTTGGCAATCCACAGTATATTCAATATTCTTCACCAATACCACAGTTCTAATGCACCACTTTCTTTTATTTTCCTTTTTCATAGGCAAATTTTTACATGTATATGAAGTGACTGAAAATATTATGGGCTTGAGTCAAACACATTTCAGTTAGCAAAATGATACATTTGCTTTTTCAGAAGAGGACATGGGAAGAAGGATATCATTGCTACTGTCACACAAATCTTAGCCAAATCCATTACCACGGTACATTTGTCAAAACCATTTACAAAGCTTCAGACTTTATTTGGATTTCACCAGTTTTTCCACTAATGCTGTTTTTCTGTTCTAGAATCCAGTCCAGGATATCTCATTGCATTTCATATAAAACACTTTTCAATGGCAAAAATATTCTAATAAACAGACAGAACAGACCTTTAATAAAATGAGTATCAGATTATGTTTAAGACTCTATGTGACTCTTTTCATTATCTTGGCATTTCCCTTTGTTTCTACAGATAACAATAAAGTCATTGTTTATCATTCTCAGAATATTTGGGTTTATTATTTGTTTGTTTTATTATTGAGATTTTACTGTAAGTTTATAAAGAACTTGGATTTCCATTCATTCATTGTTGTGCATTTTCCTTCCAGGTGGCTTTTTTCTTTGGGGGAAAAAAAACCCCAAAAACAAACCAAACACTTTCATTGTTATAAAGTCATACCCACCCAGATGACTTTACTATGCAGCTCTTATTCAGGACTCTTGTCATGCCAATAATACCTAAGCATATATTCCTTTTATACAGTTCTCTCCCTCATTTGTTTCAATGCCCTGTACATTATTTATCCCCTTTTCTTAATTTCCCCCAACCCCCATGCTAATCCTGTTTTATAACTGTGGCATCATACATTATTTGTCTTTTTTGTGACTGAGATATTTCACTCAGCATAATGTCCTCCATAGTCACCCATTTTATATAATATTTCATGAGTTCTTTGTTTTTCAGTGCTGCATAATATTCCACTGTGTAAATATACCATAGCTTCTCTATCCATTCATTTCTTGATGGGCACTTGGGTTTCCAACTCTTTGCTACTATGAACAAAGCAGCAATAAACATGGGTGTGCATATATCTGCTTGGGTGGCAGTTCTGGTTTC
>NW_006399782.1:6582108-6585927 GCF_000299155.1 Elephantulus edwardii | reverse complement strand
GAAGTGTAGGTCTTGTCTGAGTTTTCTGCAGATGGTTTTACAATTTTGTGAACACCATTTGTTAAAAAGGCTGTCTTTTCCCCACTTAACTGATTTCATCTCCTTGTCAAAAATCAGTTGACTGTAGGTGAATGGGCTGATTTCTGGGTTCTCAATTCTATTCCATTGATCTATATGTCTGTTATTGTAGCAGTACCATGCTGTCTTGACTAACACGGCAGTGTAGTAGGATTTGAAATCAGGGAGTGAGAAGCCTCCTACCTTGTTTCTCTTTTTAAGGAGTGCTTTGCTTATTCAGAGTCTCTTTCCATTCCAAATGAAACTGAAGACTGCCTTTTCCATCTCATTAAAGAAAGGAATTGGTATTTGTATTGGGATTGCACTGAATGTGTATAATGTCTTTGGCAGGATTGTAATTTTCAGAATATTAAGTCTTCCTATCCATGAGCAAGGTATAGTCTTCCATTTTTCCAGGTCTCCTTTTGTTTCTTGTAAGAATGTTTTGTAATTTTCTTTGACTAGATATTTTGTGTTTCTAGTTAGATTTATTTAATCTTGTTATTAGCTATGGTGATGGCTATTGTATTTCTTAGCTCCAGTTCCATATTCACTTTGTCAATGTAGAGAAATCCAATTGATTTTTGTATGTTGATCTTGTATCCTGCCACTTTGATGAATTGGTCAACTATGTCCAGCAGTTTTCTTGCTGAGTCTTTAGGGTTTTCTAAGTACACTATCATATCATCTGCATATAGAGATAATTTTGCTTCCTCTTTGCCAATTTGGATACCTCTTCTTTCTCTTTTCTTATTGCTATCACTAAGACTTCTAATATAATATTGAATAGGATAGGTGATAGTGGACATCTTGCCTAGTTCCTGTCCTCAAAGAGAATGGCTTTAAGTTCCCTCCACTGAAAACAATGTTGGCTCTCAGGTTTGCATATACTTTTTTCTTTATTCAGGAAATTCCCTTCTATTCCTATTCTGTTGAGTGTTTTAATCAGGAAAGGGTATTGGATTTTGTCAAAGGCCTTTTCTGCATCAATTGGTAGTGTCATGTGGTTTTTGTCATTTTCTTTGTTAATGTGATGAATTGTACCGAGATTGTTTTTCTTACATTGAACCAAAATTCACTTGTAAAACCATCTGATCCAGGGAGGTTTTTTTGGATGAAAGTTGTTTCATTACTTTTTCAAGTTCTTCTTTTGTAATGGGTCTGTTCATGTATTCAATTTCAGTTTGTGTTAGTTTAATTAGGTTTTGATTTTCTAAGTATTTGTCCATTTGCTTTAGGTTTTCATATTTGTTTGAGTATAGTTTTTCCCAATATTCCATTGTTAACATTTTTATTTTAGTTGGTTCCATTGTGACATTGCCCATTTCATCTCTCATTCAGATTATTTGTGTCTTTACCTTCTTTTCTTTTGTTGGTTTTGCCAGTGGTTTGTTGATTTTATTGACCTTTTCAAAGAACCAACTCCTGGTTTTGTTGTTTGTTTTTCTGTTCTCTGTTTCATTTATTTCTGCCTGAATTTTTATAATTTCCGGTTTTTTGGAGGGCCTCGGGTTTTCTTGCTGTTCTTTTTCAATCTGTTGGAGATGTTGGGTTAGAGAGTCAGTGGTCTCTTTTTTCTGTCTTTTAATGTGTTTGCTTATTGCTATGCATTGACCTCTAATTGCTGTTTTGGCTGTTTCCCAGAGGTTTTGGTAAGTTGTATTTTCATTGTAATTTTTTTTCAAGAAACTTTTTCATTTCATTTTTTATTTCTTCTAGTATCCACTCTTGTTCAAGCAAGGTGCTGTTCAGCTTCCAAATGTATGTTTTTTTTTCTTTTTATCTTCTTGTTATTAATTTCTAATTTTGTAGCATTATGACCTGAGAAGATGCTTTGGATTATTTCTATGCTTTTTAATTTACTGATGCTTACCTTGTGTCCTTAAAATGTGATCTCTTCTGGAAAATGTTCCATACACATTGGAGAAGAAAGTATACTGTGCTTTTTGGGGGGTGTCTTAGTCTATAAATATCTATGAGATTGCGTTGATTTATTTTGTGGTTTAATTCTGCTGCATCTTTGTTGAGTTTCTTTCTGGAAGTTCTATTTTTTTCTTGAGAGTGGTGTATTGAAGTCTCCAGCTACTATAGTAGTGTGTATTTCTTTTTTCAGTTTTGTTAATGTTTGTTTTCTATATTTTGCAGGTCTTTCATTTGCTGCATAGATATTTATTGTTGTCTTCTTGTTCTATTGACCCTTTAATCATTATGTAGTGAACTTCTTTGTCCTTTATGATGGTCTTTGCATTAAAATCTATTTTATCAGATATTCATATCACTACTCCAGCTTTTTTCTGGTTGCCATTTGCTTGGTATATTTTTTCCCTACCCTTTTATTTTTAATCTTTATCTTCCTTTTTCAGATGTGTCTCTTGTAGACAGCCTATTGATGAATTCTAACCTTAGAGTCAGAACAAATTCATAACTGGCCCCAACCCCAGCTCCCTACACACATCTCTGGTTTTCTGAGACTGTAATTACATGAGAGGAGATTGTTCTTCTTTCTCCAGAGCTACTGTGTATTCAAATTGTTGGGGGGCGGGGAGAGGATGGTCTCTGAGTTAGCAATACTACTCTAGACACTCATTCACCCACTTCCCTTGAATCAGAATCAACTAACTGCTGACCCTCCAGCTGGTTTTTGTTGACCACGCAGTAGGAACTGTCTCAAGCTGACCCTCCAACAGATTTTCAGAGGCAATAAATTGTATTGGAGAGATAGCCCATATTTATCGCGTGGAGCAGCTAGTGGATTCGAATCACATGCCTTTGGGTCTGCAATTCAATTTCTTGCCATTAGGCCACAAGAGCAGCTCTTTAGAGACTGCAAATCAGATGAGAAGAGACTGCCCTTTTTTCTTCTGTGGAGCATCTGGTGAATTTGAATCACTAATAGAGACACTGGCTTTTGGTGAGTCACAAAATATCCTCTGCATTAGGCCTCCAGGGCTCCCTTTTATGCCTGTACTGTCTCTTTATGTGTCTTAAAGCTCATAAAGATTCAATGGCAATATGAAAGAGTTTTCTGACAAGCATAAACACCTTATAAAATGACTTCCCCAGTCGTAAAACGTAAATCCATATTGTTTTATAACTTATTTCTTTCATGTAAACATGATCCCTGTTAAGACTTATAGCTACAATTCCTTTTATTGCTGAAACATACGCATAGTATTTAATTCTGTGAGTACCACTATTAGTCCTTTTTCCACTAATGGATTTTAGATTGTTTTTTGGATTTTTTCTACAAAAAATATTTTAATGTGTATCTCTTTATGCATTCACAGGAGACTCTCCATCTAGGACTGGAAGTTCTGGTTTAAAGACTTCCGTTTCTGGGGTAGAGTGTAACAGAATTGTTCCCTAAATAAGGCTGCTGTACGGCTTTACAGTCCTTCCAGCTGCCTGAGAATCTGTTACTTCACATTCTCAACTACGCTTGGAAGAGCACTGAATCAATAAACGAATCTGAAGAGAACTCATATCTTTATATTGAGTCTTTCAGTTCATGAACATAGTTTCCCCCCCTCCATTTATTAAAAGATCTCCTCTTTCCCCTCTCTTTCATTAGTTGTTCTATGATTTTCTCAAAAGGCTTTCTTGTCCATTTTCTGGTTATGTATACTTGCAGGTATTTTAAGGTTTTTTCATTACAGAAAAATATTTCTTATTGATTTTTTTAATTGATCATTACTGTTGAATAGAATTCTGACATGCTCACATTTACTGATCTTTTTTTTTTTACTTTTCTTTTTTTTCTAT
>NW_006399782.1:6552819-6576372 GCF_000299155.1 Elephantulus edwardii | reverse complement strand
CTGATTTTTGTATGTTGATCTTGTATCCTGCTACTTTGCTGAATTGGTCCAATAGTTTTCTTGCTGAGTCTTTAGGGTTTTCTAAGTATACTATCATGTCATCTGAGAATATTACATTTTATAGATACTTATGCTAATAATTTCATCCAGGATTAACATTTGGTTTAGGTTTTTAAAAATGTTGCAATATGTACTCTTGAGTCCATCTCTTTGCTCAGAATTAATTTCTCAAAGTGAAATATCTGCTTTTAAAGTCAACCTATTTTGAATTTTAATTTATATCACTAGTTAATACTTTATAATGGTTGTAACAACTGTTGTAATTTACAATATGAAAAATGCTACTTCTTTGGAAAGACAATAAATCTTTGCAAACATAATAGGTAAAATATATTTTAATTTTATGAAATTTTTGTTCTAACTTATTAATTTTGGTTTCTAGTAATATTTAAGGAGAGCTCTGCTGGTTTGTACTGCCACTGCAAAGGTACATGGTTCAAATCCACCAGTTACTCTGTGGAAGAAGGATGGGCATTTACTGCCTCTGAAAACCTATCTGGTTCCAACTTGATGGCACATAACAAGAGTAATACTTAAACTTAATTTATAGCTTCTTTGAATTTTGTTAGACTTTTCTCTCTCTGGAGAAGAGAGGAAATCTATATTTGTTTTAGAGGGCTCTGTCAGCCTAGCTGTTAGCAAAACACACTGTAACCCCAAAAGCACTTTGTTCAAATGCAACAATTGCTCCACAGAAGGATGAACAATCATCTCCCTTATTATTTACTGCCTCTGAAAACTGATTGGAGAATCAGCTACGGGTCAGCTCCAATTCAATGGCACACAAATGTATTTGTTTTTAAAAATTGTTTTATTGAATGGAAATCCAAAATCTCTGTAAATGTTCATTAAAATAAAAAAAATTTAAAAATTGTTTTATTGATTTGCATACAATATTTTGTTTACATTATATTTCATTTACATACATTGATGTTTTTCTTTTCACCCCCTCCCTCAACCCACAAAACTCTAGAACCCTGTGACTTACTCCCTCCTTCACCCTCAGCTCCCTGCCCCCTCCTCTTCCCTCTCTGGATGTTCATACACAAATTAGTGGTTATCCTTCTGGCTTTACAATTTGTTTTATCATCAAAACTTCCCAGAAAATTTCCCTGAAGATCAGAAATTATTTTTAACTGTCTCAGACATTTTCTTTTCTTCTAACAACTACAAAGTTATTCTTCTACTTCTCCCTGTCTCTTTGCTATTAAATATACTGCAGTTCTCAATTCACTGATACCCTAAATAGACAAAATTTTAACCAGAAGTATAAAGTGCATCTGATATAGGCCATGGTCTTTTCAATCACTTGTTATGCATCAGAGAGTTGGACAATGACTAAGGATGATAGAAGAATTGACGCCTTTTGAGCTGTGGTGCTGGAGAAGAGTATTGAATGTACCATGGACTGCCAAGAAAACAAACAGATTCAGCCTGGAGAGGGTTAAACCAGGCTGCTCTTTGGAGGCAAGGATTCTGGGGCTTCGTCTGAAATACTTTGGACATGTTGTGAGGAGAGACTGGTCCTTGGAGAGGGACATCATGCTTGAGAGGGTGGAGGGACAGCGCAGGAGGGGAAGGCCCTCTATGAGGTGGATTGATTCAGTGACTGGGATAATCAGGATGGGTGTATCGGAGACGGTGCGATTGGCACAGGACAGAGCAGGGTTTAGGGCTGTTGTACATAGGATCGCTGTGATTCGCAAGTGACTCGATGGCACATAACAACAACAACATGATATACTCAGAATAATTCCAGTCTCTATTCTGCTACCATACTTTTTTCCTTTTAAAATCCTTTTAAAACGATAAAGAAACTTGACCTTCCACCAGAACAGATAATATGCACGCCCATGTTTACTGCTGAGTTGTTCACAACAGTAAAGAGATGGAAGCAACTCAAGTGTCCATCAACAAATGGATAGAAAAGCTGTGGTATATACATACAACGGAATACTATGCTGTGCTGAAAAATATAAAATGGGTGACCCTGGAGGACATTATGCTGAGAGAAATATCTCAGTCACAAAGGAAAAATACTGCATAATGCCACTGTTCTAAAACAGGATAGACATTGAGGGTTGGGGAAAACTAAGAAAAGAGGGGGTAAATAAGTTTTCTTCAAACTTTCATTAAAATCACAGTAAAAATTATTTAAAAATAAAATTCAAGTTGCAATTCTTCTGTTTGTAATGGATTCCTATCACTTGGTTTAATCAGGTTAGCTCCTATTAGAAAGAGCTCCTTCCGATTTCAACACATGGTACTTGAGATTTTATTATTTTTTTTATCAAACAATATCACACACAAGCAAAATCCTGCTGAAGATTATAAAAAAAAAGGATGAAACAGTACATCAACAGAGAAATACAATCTTGGTTTAGAAGTGGTCATGGCACTAGAGACATTATTGCCAATGTGAGATGGATATTGGCAGAAAGCAAAGATTACTAGAGGAATGTTTATCTGTGTTTCATTGACTATGCAAAGACATTTGACTTCATGGATCACAACAAATTGTGGCTAAACTTGAGGAAAATGGGAATCCCAGAACACTTGTTTGTGTTCATGTGAAACTTATACTTGGACCAGGAAGTAGTTGTCCGAATAGTACAAGGAAACACTGCATTCAAACTTGTTCAGTTTGAACACTGGTTCAAAATCAGGAAATGGGTGCATAAGGGATATGCCCTGTCTCCACACCTTTTCAATCTATATGTGAAACAGATCATTTGGGAGGCTGGGTTTTATGAAGAGGAATGTGGCATCAGGATTGGAGGAAGACTTATAAACAACCTGCACTATGGCAGATGATAAAACCTTGCTTGCTGAAACTGAGGAAGACCTGAAACACTTGCTCCAGAAGGTCAAGGACTGTAGTCTTCAATATGGGTTGAAGTTCAACATCAAGAAAACAAAGATTCTCACCACTGGGCCAATTGGCAGCACCATGACAGATGGAGAAAAGATTGAGGTTGTTAGCAATTTCCATTTTCTCAGCTCCACAATCAACACTCTTGGCACCAGCAGTCAGGAAATTAAAAGATAACTTGCACTAGGAAAATGTGCTGACAGGGTCCTCTCTAGAGTACTGAGAAGCAACGATGTCAGTCTAGAGACTAAGGTCTACCTGATCCAGGCCATGGTCTTTGCAATTACTTGCTTTGCATCAGAGAGCTGGATTATGACTAAGGATGACAGAAGAAGAATCTATGCCTTTCAGTTGTGATGCTGGAGAATAATCTTGAACATACCATGGACCTCCAAGAGAACAAACAGGTCTGTCTTAGAGAGGGTGAAACCAAGTTTCTCCTTGAAGGCTAGGATTTTGAAACTCCATCTCACATACTTCAGGCACATGGCCAAAAGGGACAGTCCTTGGACAAATACATCATGCTTGGAATGGTGGAGGAACAGCAAAGGAGAGGAAGACCCCAGATGAGATGGATTGATACAGTGACTGGGGCAATGGGGGTAGGTGTGTTGGAGTCAGTGAGACTGGCTCAGGAATGGGCAGGCTATAGAGCTGTTGCTCATAGGGTCACTATGAATCACAGGTGACACAACAGCATATAACAGCAACAGGTAGATATGTTATCTGAGGCAGGTACAGATCCAGTCTTGGCCTTTGATCTTTCATTTATATAGTTAAAACAAGAAAAGTTTCACAAACAATATCCAATATAGTCTACTTAGGATTGTTGTTGTTGTTATGTACCACCAAGTTGCTTGCGACTCATAGCAACCCTATGTACAACAGCCCTGCTGTATATTGTGCCAATCTCACTGTCTCTGACATACCTACCACCATTACCCCAATCACTGTATCAATCCATCTCATCGAGGGTTTTCCTCTCTGGCAATGTCCCTCCATCCTCCCAAGTATTATGTCCCTCTCCAAGGATTGGTCCCTCCTTGCAACATGCCCAAATTATGTCAGATGATGCTTCAGAATCCTTGACTCCAAAGAGCAGGCTGGTTTAACCCTCTCCAGGATGAACTTGTTCATTCTCTTAGCAGTCCATGGTATATTCAATACTTTCCTCCAATATCACAGCTCAAAGGCATCAATTCTTCTTCTATCATCTCTAGTCATTGTTCAGCTCTCTGAGGCATAGCAAGTGCTTGCAAAGACCATGGCCTGTATCAGGCACATTTTAGTCTGCAGACTGACATCATTACTCTTCAGTACTTTAGCAAGTTTTGTGACAGCAAACTTTCCCAATGCAATTTATCTTTTCATTTCCTGGCTGCTGGTGCCAAGAGTGTTGACTATGGAACCGAGCAGACTAAAGCTGTTAACAATCTCAGTCTCTTCACTATCTAGCATGATGCTGCCAACCAGGCCAGTGGTGAGAATCTTTGTTTTCTTGATGTTGAGCTTCAATCCATATTTAAGACCGTAGTCCTTGACCCTCTGCAACAGGCGCTTCAGGTCCTCCTCAGCTTCAGCAAGCAGGGTTGTATCATCTACATAACGCAGATTGTTGATGAGTCTTCCTCTAATCCTGATGCCACATTTCTCCTCACAGAGCCCAGCCTCCCAGCTAATCTGTTCTGCATATAGATTAAAGAGGTATTTAGGATTAATCTAGGAAAAAACAAGCAAAATCCACGTCTTATTGGTCTAGTTGGGAAGAAGTTGCACCACCAACCCAAAAAGCAAGTAATTCATGTCCACTAACTGTTCTTCAGGAAAAAAGATGCGGAATCTCCTCCCATGCCATTAACAGCCTCTGAAAACCTTCTAGAGCATATGCTGAGTTGGTTCCAACTCAATGGTAATAAATATACAAATAAACAATTATCCACTTAACTAAAGGCAATAAAGTCTTTTTTTCCCCCTCTGATGTTAAAATTTGTCATTTTTCAGAGAGGAAAAGAACTTGAAATAAATCAGAAAAAGTCTTTTTGATGAATGGTACTAATCATCCTTTTCATATATTTAATGCCTTTCTCTTTGTGGACTTCAGAGAGAATGCCTGAGTATTCTGGGAGTAGTTTCTTACTCTCTAAATCAATTTCCAGGGGGAGAAAACACATAATTTTCAAATTCTTGCATGATCTTTGTCACAAACAGTTTAAGATGGCCTGGCTAGTTCCTGATTTCCTTGTAAACAGAGCTTCCTCCTACTATCCAAACCATGTCCATTTTATTTCCTAATTCTGGTTGCTCAATAAGTTTGAGGATCATCTACACTTTTGGCAAGAAAATGAGCTCCTTGTAGGGGTTCCCTGAATCCTCTGTTGAGAACTAAATTAATTCTGTCTTTTAAAGGTCTTTTTTCCTTAGGAATGGAGAACTAGGTCTTCTGATCCATGATTAGCAAAATCAGTTTGTCTTCTACAAATGAAGTTGTGGTCATCATGGTCATTCTTTGGAAATACCTGAACCCATTACTGAGCTGGCCAGGGGAGGCCTTCGTCCTTGCTGGTGTCCATGCTCAAGCACACAGGAAAGATGCTGTTTGGTAGGTAAACCATGACGACAATAAATAAAGGCACATTAATAAGAATAGTGGGGCAAAAAGAATAGCTTGCCTCTGGAAACCCTATGAACCTGGAGAGAGGATAAAAGTCACCCAAGCGTTGAGGACTCTCCTTCATAGGGTTGCTATGAGTCGCCTGTGACTCAAAGGCACTTAACAAGAACAACAATAAGAATAGTATTCACTGTGATTTGCGTTGTTGTTTTGGTTTGCATTTTTTTTTGAGAGGGTTTTATTTCAAAATGAAACATTTTAGTATCAAAACAACTGTACCACTGGTATCTCTTTTTCCTAATTGGCTCCCAAAAGAGACCACATCAAAGGAAAGGGCATTTCAAGCCAGTAAGCTGCAGATGCACACCTAACTCAATTCACAGGAACCTAATCAAAAAAGGAGAACTGGTTGAAAAACTCTCTAAAAGATCAGCCCAGAGCCAGGTACAGACTGAAGAGAGAACTTACAGTCTGATGATCAGTGTTCTTCTATCCCAGTCACAAAGAAGAAGAGTTTCAAAATAATATAAAATTTCAAAGAAGTTTTGTACATAATAAAGTCGAGATTTCTCCAGCACTGGCTGACACATGCATTGTGGGAGATAGAAACTTCAGGCCCAGAAGACGATGACAAGATGAGTTCCACGTGACTGAATCAGGGGCAAAAGTGGTCACTTCATCACAGGGTACATGATCCATTCTGTGAGTAGCAGGTAAGAGAGGAGGAAGGAAAGGACAATGATTTGATCCCAGATAGAGGTCTTATTATACTGTTTTATCACTCTGATAAAAAAAAATATGAAAGCTCACCTTGTTCCCAGATAAAGCTGAAAACAAGAGCAGCATTGTTTTGTTCAAAGGATTCCAAAGGGAAGCAGCATCTCCCTTGCTTCTTTCTGCTTTCAGTAAGCCAAACTCGCCTTCCCTCCTCTTTGGAGGAATGTGGACAACACAATATGTATTTAAAGGCATTTGTACTTTGTTCACACTCCCTTAAATATTGTTCCTAAAGGTGCTCTGATGCATAGCAAGTAAGTAATTGCAAAGACCATGGCCTGGATTGGGTGCACCTTAGTTTCTAGACATTGCTTCTCAGTACTCTGGAAAGGTCCCTGACAATAGATTTACCTAATGCAATTAGTCTTTTGATTTCCTGACTGCTGGTGCCAAGAATGTTGACTGTGGAGCCAAGCAAGCTATAACTATTAACAACTTCAATCTCTTTTCCATCCATCATGGTGCTGACAACTGGCCAAGTGGTGAGAACAAATAGGTCTGTCTTGGAGAGGGTGAAACCAAGTTTCTCCTTGGATGCTAGGATTTTGAAGCTCCCTCTCACATACTTTGGGCATGGGGCCGGTCCTTGGAGAAGGACATCATGCTCAGAAGGATGGAGGGACAGCGCAGGAGAGGAAGACTCTGGATGAGATGGTTTGATAAAGCAACTAGGGCAAAGGGTGTAAATGTGTCCACGTCAGTGAGACTGGCTCAAGACAGGGCAGGCTTCAGAGCTATTGGTTGTGAGTGGCAAGTGATTTGACAGAACATAATAACAACAACAACAACAAAGGTACTCAGCTCCTCACGCTGTTGGGATCTCTGTTAAAAAAGAAAGAAAAGCAATAATAAAGTAAAAGCAGTTTGAATGAGAAAAGCGAGAAAAAAGAGAGAAAGCAGCATTCCAGTTAAAAATCAATCTTAGGTTTAAATAATCACTGTGGGAGATCAGATGAGGGGAAGAATTGTCCAAAAGGAATATATGATTTGGCATTATACATATGACAACAGTCTGGAATAAGGGGTACATTTGGGAAGGGGGGGCGGTAAGAAGAAAATGCGCAACAATGGGAAAAAATAAAACATGTTTTATGTTATTTAAAAAAGAAAAAATGTATAATAAAAATTATACACATGCACATGAAAAATAAAGATATACAAGGCGGGTGGGGAGGTCCTCTTCAGGCAGGCTGGCCTCAGGCAGAGTCGGAGTCCAGGCGAAGAACAGCTGCAGGGCAGGACTGAGGCGAGCTCTAGCTCATTCAGGTCTAGTCCAGCACCCTTTGTGTACAGTGGCGTTTCTCTGGAACACTCCAGTTTACCTTCCAAACCTTTTCCAGCTTGACTACTGATCTCTCAGAAAACTCAGTTTAGATCCCTGCCTCCTTGAGTTTATCTGTAAGGATTCTTAACTCTTTCTCATATTTGCTTTCTTTCTGAGAATACTTTTCTTTAGCAGTATGCATGTAAACATTTCAGGTTCTGGTCCATCAGTCTGATCTGCTCTCTTGCAAGGGGACTCTGGGCACTCCAAATTCCAGTACCTCAAACACTGTGCCATCAAGCTCACTCCAATTCACAGTAACCCAACAGGTCAGAGTAGAACTGCCCTAAAGGTTCCCAAAGCTATAAATCTCTCTGGGGGAAGACTGCTTTCTCTTTTTTCCCATGTAGTAGCTATTAGATTCAAACCACTGACCTTGTGGGTTATAGACAAATAATTAATCCACCATGTCACCAGGGCTCCTTTTTGTTTATTCTGAGTCATTTCAATAAGCTAATGGCCAAATTACAAGTTATCTCCTTGTACTCCTATATGTCTCTCCTACAATATTAAGCTGAAACACATTTGTGTATATTTCATAAACTTCTATGTTTGTAGATGAGATTTGGTTTATTATTGTCTTCTTGTCTGGTTTTGCCCTCATGCCTCGAATTAAAGTTATATTATCACTGTAAAACAGACAGCTTTTCCTCACTTTGTATTCTCTTAAATAGTTTGTACAACATTTAGCTTCTATGTTTCTTAGAAATGTATTACAAAATAGGTATGTAAAATATATTATGGCTAGTGTTCTTTGTGGAGGAAATCTTTCAGGTAACAGTTCAAGTCCTTCAATATTATTTTATTTAAGTTTCCTATTTCTTTTAAAATAGTTACGGAAAATCTTATTTGCCTAAAAAATTATCGATATTTTTCTCCCGAGAGAGGAGCTTAAGCAGGAATGACTCCATATCTAAAGGGCCAGAGGGGCCTGAACTTGGCAAGACAACCTCCCTAAATTTCCTAAACTAAAAAACTAACATCCACTTTCATTTCTGTAAATTCCAAAGATGTTCTGAACTACCAATGAGAGAATTCTGTAAATTCTCACCAAGGCTTTGAAACCACCAATGAGAAAACCCCACAACTGTCCTTTTGTCTACTTCCCACAGAAAGTCCAGGACAAAGTGTTTTAGAGAGCACAGTCATTTCTCCGCAGGCAAATAAAGCCCATCCTCTTTAAAACGTAAGCATTTGAGTGATTCTTTCCCTCATCTAAACTTAGGTCAATAAAAAGTTAGCAAAGCCTGTGATCCTGGAATATCATACAGGCAAGCTCATGGCTGCTGAGTTGTTTCCAACTCATAACAACCCACTATCAGGTTTCTGAGGCTATAAACCATCCTGGGAGGAGACTGTGCATTTCCCCCACTTTGCTGCTTGTGGATTCAAAGCTCTGGAGCCTTGAGTGCTTAGGGTTAACAGCACAACTCTCCACAACCTAAGCCAGAAGCCACCACATCTGCCCTTGACTACTTAGCTCCAAACATATTGTAACATAATAAATGTTAATCCTCTACAGCACCTGAACCATGGTCATTTAGATCCTCTTTTACATGTAGCCAAATCCAATTATTTTTTAATGCAAGAGTCAACTTATTTTCCATATTTTTGAAATTTTTTTGGAAATTTTTAAAAAATATTTTGCAATCTTTTTAAAATGTTTCCATATTTTTAAAATAAATGCATTTTAGGCCACATACTTCCCTCCAAGAAGAGTTTTTAGGTTGTATCTAATAAATGAGTAGTTGTGTCATCTTGAACCAGAAATATCACCTGGTAATCAGGTTTTATTTAACCCACAGAATTATCAGATGAATCTAAACGATTTTGGTTTAAGCTATTTAATTTGGGGGTGGTTTGTTATTTGGTAAAATATAATTAATACAGAAATTATCTCCAAAAGTAGTGCTGCCACAACAAAACCCAAATATGTATCATTAACTTTGGAATAAGACAGTATAAGGGCCATGTGGAGACAGCCATGTGAGACCTTTACTAACTTCACAAAGGGGAACTGTCCATATCAACAGCATCAATTACACAAAACCAATTCCTGTAGGTCAGACAAACCAATTCCTGTAGGTCAGACATGTCCCCCACACTCCCATTTCTCTTTCTACTCATCTCAACACCCAGTGTGATAGCTCACTGACCACACAGAACAATACTGAGAAAGTCAAAAGGTTATAATCTAGATAAGTAGCAGAATATAGTCAGGATGACTTTCAAAGGCTTTCAAAATGTGCTCGCAGGCACCTCAGCCTTGAGCCATGGGGTTTTCAGTCAGTGTTACAAAGTTCTTAGTCCTGTGAATTATGGCCTCCCACTTCATTTGTGCAAAAAACTTGGGTAAAGGTTCTTTTCTCTGGTTCCAACGGTATATCCGTCCCAAGGTCTTGTCTCATATCCGATCCCTGGTTCATCTATGGCTGCTTCTGCCATAGATGTGGTTGGAGCAAGAATATCTGGTCCTGAAGGGATATTCCTACATTTCTGGTAGGGAAGGTCTAATTCTCCTGCTGCTGGAGTGCTCAATTTAATGGTGACACCAGCTAATTCCTTATGGACTGGTGAAGCTAGCCAATTGGCAGATATTCCTTGTGGATAGGCTAACAAACTTCATTCACATATTCCCACTCATCTACATGGTAAAGTCAAACAATGACTAGGAAAGTCATATCAAAAGATAAACTCCACAAATAGCATGTAGTAGATTTTTTTTTTAAGGCAGCAGTTACAAAAGGCTGACAAAATGAAGTAGAAAATGCTTGACACATTCTACAAGGACAGAGTAATTGGTAACATGAAGCTTGGAGTAATTTGAAAGTGTTGTGTTTTTTTTTAAACTAAAATGAACCTAATAAGGTCTCTGATAGAGCCAAGTAGAACTCCAGCATTTTCAAATAATCATTTGGGTGCTTTTAATTGTATGTGATAAAATAATGTAGGAATTTAAAAGGAATTGTTAACTTTGCAACCAAAATTTAGATGGAATATAGAAAGTCCAAGGCTTGTTATGATGTTAATGAAATGGTCTCTTGTCTCTCGTTTCTTCACATTTGGTAATAGTTGAGTAAAAGATTCCCAAAGTCAAAGGAAGTTTGAAGACAAAGAATTTGGCTGCCTTACCAGTGGCCAACACTTTGTAGTAAGTTTCTTAAAGATAATTAAACATCCTGAGGGAGTGAATTGGAGGTTCTGGGGCCTTCGGACTAGAGTGTTGGGAAACATCAAGGTCAACTGTCAAACTATCATCTATAATGATAATGTTCTACACTCTATTTTGGTGAGAACATGAGGGTCTTAAAAGCGTATGAGCAACCATCTAAGATACAGCTATTGGTCTCTCTGTGTCTGTAACAAATAACAGGGAAAGCAAAGCAAAGTTGACCTAACTAGTGCAAAGGACTAACAAACCACATGAACCTCAACTTCTATGACCCCTAGGCCAAAATACCTACAGAGCTCCCAGCTCCCACCTTTAGCCATTTTTTTTGGTATTATTATTTCTTATTGTGATTTTAATGAACGTTCACAGAAAGATTGGGTTTTTGCTCATTCATTGTACATTTTCCTCCCTCCCCCTTTCTGTAATCTACTTTGCAATGCACCCCCAGCCATTCCAAAAGGGAGCACAGTAGATCCTGGATAGCGAAAGGGGGAAATGTGGAATAAAACTCAAAAACATAAAAAAGGCCAGGCTTACATGTCTGATAGAGGCTGGTGGAACTCACACATCTATGGTCCTTAGTCACTCTTTAAACCTAGAACAAAACTCATCCTTGTGTTTCAACTTTCAGTCAATCCACAGAAAGGCCCAGAAAACTAGAGAAGTACTCATTCCTTGGATTATAAGGTCAGAAGGTAAAAAAAGGAGGCATTTGCCCAAAGATAAAGCCTTGAATGCAGGGAGGGGTAGGTTAGAAGGATCAATGGAAATCAGAATTACAGGATTATTGTTGTTACCATCAAGTCTGAACGGACTTGTAGCTGACCCTCCAGTGGATTTTCATTTGCAGTTAATCACATGGAAGGAGAATGCCTATCCTGCTCCCATGGAGCAGCTGGTATAAAACAAATGTGTATATAAATGTTATTTTTGTTGTTGTAGCTGTGTACCATTGAGTTGGAACTAAGCTATAGCTGACCCTCTGGTGGGTATTCAGAGACAGTTTATCACAATGGGAGGGGTAACTGGTCATCCTTCTCCCATGGAGCATTTGGTGGCCTCAAACCACATATGTTCAATGTATAGCCTTTGAAACTCAGTGAGTTGGATTAAACCTGACAACAATGAGTGAACTGAGTTCTATATACTGATAAGGAGCTCTAGTGGTATGTTGTTAGGTGCTGCCAAGTTGAGTACAATCCGTAGTGACTCTATGAACAACAGATCTGAAGTCAATCCTATCTTGTGCCCTCCTCACACTTCTTGACACACTAAAGCCCATTGTGACAGTCACTGTGTAAATCCACCTGATTGAGGGTTTTCTTCTCCTTCACTGACCTTCTGCCTTTCTGAGTATCATGTCCCTCTCCAAGGAATAACCCACGCTCAAAGTATGTATGGCAAAGTTTTATCATATTTGCTTCTAAAGAGCACTCTGGCTGTATCTTCTCCAAAACATATTTATTTGCATTCCCACGAAAGGGGATCAAACAGAATGTGGAAACTATTGAACAATATCATTAACATCACAAGCAAGCAAAATACTGCTAAAGATCTTTCAAAGATGTCTAGGCTAGAACAGTACACTGACAGGGTAATAACAAAAGTTCAAGCAGGATTTAGAAGAGGCCATAGAACCAGGGGATATTATTGCTGGTGTCAAATTAATTCTGGCTGAAAATAGAGAATTCCAGAAGAATGTCTATTTGTACTTTATTGACTAAGAAAAGGAATTTGATTGTATGTATCATAACAAGCTATGGCTAACTTGGAGAAGAATGGAAATCCTAGGCATTTAATTATGCTCATGTGAAACCCGTACCTAGATAGATCAAGATGCTACTGTGGGAACAGAGCAAGAGAACACTATATGGTTTAAAATTAAGAAGGGAGTGTGTCAGGGTTTTATTCTCTCTCCATATTTATTCAATCAGTATGCTGAGCAAAATATTCGAGAAGCTGAACTTTATGAAGAAGAATGTGGCATCAGGATCAGAGGGAGACTCATCAATAACCTGTGTATGCTTGCTGAACGTGAGGATGACTTGAAGTACTTGTTGCAGAAGATCAGGAAATGCAGCTTTCAATATGGATTGCATCTCAACGTCAAGATAGATAACATCATGATAAATGGAGAAAAGATTGAAACTGTCAACAACTTCTTCTTTCTTGGATCCACAGTTAACTTCCTTGGTATCAGCAGTCAGGAAATCAGAAGACGTATTGCACTGGGAAAGTCTGCAGTTAGGGACCTTTCCAAATTACTGAGGAGTAATAATGTCAATTGGAGGCCTAAAGTGCATCTGATCCAGGCCTTGGTCTTTCTTATCACTTGCTATGCATCTGGGAACTGGACATTAAATAAGGACAACAGAAGAAGAATCGATGCCTTTGAACTGTCGTGTTGGAAAAGTGTACTGAACATGTATACCATAGACTAGTGGCATAACACATTACATGTCATGGTGCTAACCAGAAAAGCAGTGGTTCATATTTACCAGGCTGTTGCATGGGAGAAAGATGGACTATCCCTTTTCATAGAGATTTACAGCATTGGAATCCCTTGGATTATAACCTTGAGTAAGAACCAACTTGACAGCAGTGGATTTGCCTTTTCTATTTATTTTTCTTTTGATGTGTATAAAATATCAAAGCCAAACCATTACACATATATAAACACATGTGGGGGTTGTGTGTATTTTTCCCACTGGTTTTGCTCTTCTAGACAATCTAACCTAAGACAGGAGGTACACCCCTAAGGAGGTATGCTAGAGAATTATCATTCAGCTGCAGATCCAATAAGATTGCGGAATCATAGACTTTCAGTCTGATGCTATAAATAGAATGAGATTTTTGAAGGAATTAGCAAACGCTGCATGTGGGAGTAATGTGAAAAATCTGTGGCCAAAGCACAGATTGTGGTGGATTTCTAAAATAGCCACAAATTCTTTTCTAATAGAGACAATCTATTTCTACTAGTGAGTTGACTTGGCCACAGGACATTCACCAAAGTTTCATAAGAGAAATTTGAAAATTATTTGCACAATGAAGTTTGCTCTCTTGTTTCATTTGTAAACCTGAGACCACCTAATGAAAAGTTACAGGACGGCCTTCTGGACAATGAGAGAAAATGTGCAGAGAAAGGAGGTACCTCATCAGATACCTGAAAGTTAATAAATGTTTACTAGTTTATTTGCACAACAGAATTTAACAGATACTATTGATTATGTAGCTGCTGTTTTTGTGTACCATAGAGTCAGAACCAACCTATAGCTGACCCTCCAGCAGGTTTTCAGAGGCAGTTAATCACATGGGAGGAGATTGTCCTTCTTTCTCCAGTGGAGAAGCTGGTGGCCTCAAACCATATGCCTTTGGGATTACAACACATCTTCTTGCCACTAGGCCACCAGAGCTCTGGTATAATTTTTCTCTAACTATCTTGCTGACTCTGAACATAGCTTGATAGTTTCTTCTTGAAAAGCCTGTCCCATATTGCTTAATCATGTTTTTAAAATTACAAAAAATAGATAATTTTTGGTACTACCAAGAGTGAAATATAACTAAATATGTTATCAGTTTCTTTATTCATCATTGTTTCTTATATTGTACGTCTTTTCTCATGTCCAATTTTTCCTCTCTAATCATTTTGAGCTTCTTATATATTCCCACAGTCTTCTTACCTCTCCTGCTATTGCTGAACATGACAAATTAGTAAATGTTAGTGTTTCATTTACTTATATTTAACTTGTATTTTCAACTCTGATATTTACTTTGGTCTTCCCTTTCATTATGTTGTTGTTTTGTACTGTCAAGTTGAAATGACTCATAGTTGACCCACCAACAGGTTTTCAGAGACAGTAAAATGCATTGGAAGAGACTGCCCATCTTTTCTCCCACAGAGTAGCTGGGGATTTGAACTGCATGCCTTTGGGCTAGAAGCACAACTCCTTACCACTAGGTCACTATCTGTTCTAGTTCATAGTAACCCATGTACAATAAAGTGAAACATTGTCTTTGTTGTGTCATCCTCACAAAAATTGTGGTCATATATCAGCACATTGTTGCAATTCATCTTGAGGGTCTTCCTCTTTTTTTTAAATGACCAAGAATGGTGTCTTTCTCCAGGGACTTATCCCTACTGATAGCCCAAAATAAGTAGAATGGAGTCTCGCCATCCTCTCTTCTAAGAAGTAATCTAGCAACACCTGTAGCAACAATATAGATTTACTCATTCTTCTAGTCATCATGTTACTGTTGTTGTTAGGTACCAGTAGGGTGGAAAGTATGACTCATAGCAACCCTATTAGCAACAGTTTTGAATCTTGTCCTATACTGTACTGTCCTCATCATCTCCAATACCCGTTAGACCATTTCTGCAGTTAATCTACCTGGTTGAAGGTCTTCCTCTTTTTTTTTTGACCCTCCACCTTTAAAAGCATGATGTTCCTCTAGAAGGAAGAGCATCTCTTCGCAACATGTTCAAGATATGTGAGATGAAGTTTTACCATCCTTGCTGCCAAGCAGCACTTTGGTCGCCCTTTTCCCAAGGCTTATCTGTTTGTCTTCTTGGCAGTTCACAGGTTATTCAGTGTTCTTCTCCAACACCACAGCTCAAAGGCAATACTCTTCTTCTGTCATCCTTATCACTGTCCAGTTCTCAAATGCATAGTAAGTGACTGAAAAGGTCATCCATAGTACACTCAAAATTCTTTTCCAACACCATAATTCAAGGTAGCAATTCCTTGTTGGTTTTCTTTATTTATTGTGCAGCTTTCAGATTCTTAGGAAGTAACTGAAAACACTATGGCATGAGTCAGAGGCACCCTAGTTCTCAAAGTAACATCTTTACTTTTCATCACCTTAAAGAAGTTTTTGAAGCATATTTACTCAATGTATCATTTTATTTCTTGAATGTTGTTTCCATTGACCTTGATTGTAGACCCATGATCAAAGACTACAGCCTATTACTATAGGGGATAAATGTTGGACCCAGGTAAAACGAAATCATTGACAGGTTCAATCTTTTCTTCATTTATCACGATGTAGCTTTGGGGCCCAGTTGTGAAGATTTTTGTTTTGTGGATGTTGAGGTGTAAGCCATACTGAAGGCTGTAGTCTTTGATCTTCTTCGGTAGGACCTCAAATCCTCCCCCCTAGTGGTGGAGTCACCTGTGCACCTTCCCCAAGCGCATACCCTTCCCTCCCAGTGGGTGCTCATCATTCCCTCTCATAACGTGTATTGTAAGACAAAACACACAGAGTTTCACTATAATACAGCTAATTGTTGGTTGATTACTATTCAATCCTCATTGTATTAGGAGACCTTCTGATCTGAAAACCCATGTTGTTTTTCAGCTCCGCAAGATTATTAACTGTTTATTTAAATATATCTTCTCTTCCATTCTATTTCTGTAATTTTATTAAAGAATGTTGAGGCATGTCAGTTTACCTCTCAAATCTCTAAAGTTGTTTTCGTCCCCCATATTTTTACATCTTTTTATCTCTGTGCTACATTATGGTGAGATTTCCTGTGCTATTTTCCCATCTGTTAACTCCTCTTCAACAGTATTCAACTGTCAGTGTAACTCATCATACATATTTCAGTAACTACATTTTCCATTTCTACTTTTACTTTTTTCTTTATATTTGTTTGATCTTATTTTATTAATATAGATTTTTTTAAAATAGTTTCTTATTATGAAAATGAAATATTTTCTTCATTTCTACTTTGGTGTATCTACTCTGTATTAGGGATCTCTGGGGACTTGGTGGTAAGGAGTTGCACTGCCAGCTCACAGACACATGGTTCGAATCCACCAGGTGCTCTGTGGGAGAAAGATGGGCAATCTCCTTCTGTGCGATTTACATCCTATGAAAACCTGCTGGAGGGTCAGCTATGAGTTAGTTCCTGCTCAACAGATAACTACAACTCACTTGTTATGAAGTCCTTTTCATATTATCCCATACAACATATTTCATCTATAACAATTCTCTATCCCTACTGCTGATTCTGTTACTTGCATTTATGTTGTTTGCAATGCTGGCATTGCAAATTCTCTTTGAGTCTGCTTTTTGTTATTTTCTCCGCTCTCCCTATTCATTCTATTTCTCTCTGATCCCCAAGATCTTCCATCCAGAAGCCTGATGGGCACTACAGCTCCATGGGATGACTGGAATCACTGCAGAATCAGTCTGAACCAGCTACTGACAGTTATGTAATGAACCTGCTTCGTGCTGTCCTCATCTTCCAATTTATGACACAGCCTCCTTGAGCTGATTGGCAGCTGTCCTTCCCTCCCACTCTGAAGCTTCCTTCAGTGCTCAGTGAGCTGGCTTCAAACCTGACTCTGCTTTCCAGTTCCTGCACCGGTGGGCTCATTATTCCCCAAGGACCAAACTCTGCAGCCACTGCTTCCCTCCAACCCAGCACACAGCACTTTGGTCCCCAGCGTCTTTTGCTCCTGACCATCTTTTTGTAATTCTGTTCTTTTATGATTCACTTTATGTCTGAGAGGGATTCCAATTTTGTTTTGTTTTCACTTTCATTTTGCCCAAAGATAATGTTTAGAGTAGAGGCAGTCTTCAGAAAGTAAACACACTAGTCAGGTCTTCCTTCCCAAAGTTACACATGCCCCAAAAATGAAACTTTAAACAAAGTGGTGGTGGTTGTTAGGTGCTGTTGAGTCGATGAACAGTGACTCATAGTGATCTTGAGAACAACAGATCTGAACTTTGTCCTCTCCTGCACCATCCTCATCATCTCTGAAAATTCAAACCTACTGTCACAGTCCCCATGTTAATCCACCTTGTTGAGAGCTTCTTCTCTTTCTCTGACTCTCTATCTTTCCAGCATAAAGTCTTTTTCTAAGGACTGACCCTTTCTGACAATATGCCCAAAGTATAGAGGGGAGATCAAATGTGAACGTCACTTTTCAATCATTCTGTAAGCATTTTCTCTCTGGAGTCAGAGAAGCCTCGTTAACTCACTAGAGCCTTCTCCTCCAAAGGGCAAACACGAAGGTTCAGGCATATGGAACCTGATTTTGTTCAACAAAAGGGCCTCCCATCCCTCTCATATGGATCCTTCTTCTACCATTAAGTAATCCTCCAAGAAAATCAACTAAATGAGTAAACTTTAGCAAGGGTTTAAAAGTGTAATTAATATGTCCCTTCTAATTTATTCAAGGGTGAACATTTAAGGCAGAAGAAGTTGAATGATGGGCACAAATAGGAAGCACTGAAGTGCTGTACCTCAAAATTCCAAGTCAATTTGTTCCAGGACTGAATTTAGTATACTGGGGCATGGACCCCTGCATGGACCTCTGAATCTTGAATGTTGGGGATGTTGTCCATATTGGGTTACTGGAGAAATAAAGGGGCACTTCTTTGTGTTTACAACTAATAAATGGAGACCCTACAACACTGAAGTAGCTTTCTTTTCCTTTACCTGGAAAAGGACACTTCCTTGCCTTGATTAAAAGTCAAAAGAAGAAAGCTGGCTCTGAGTTGGAATATTTCCCGTCAGCTCTAGTGACCTAGTGGTAAGAAGCTATGCTGTAGTCCTGAAAGCATAAGCTTTGAATCCACCAGATGCTCCTTGGGAGAAGGATGGGCAATCTCCTCCAACTGCTCTGAAAACCTGCTGGAAGGTCAGCTCTGGGTCATTTCTGACTCAACAGCAGACAATAACAACATACAGTCAGGACTCTTGAGTCTCTGTGTAACAGTATCTTCTCAGAGACCAATCTCACAGGGTGCCAGGGCACAGGTAAGAAAAAGTGAGGCATACGAACTTTAGAGCCAGCCACCAGATTATCTTGTATGTGTGCTTATCTTTGGTTTTGCTTTTCCCCTTAGGGTTTTGATATGTTCTACATATGGTCCCTACTTGCTAGAATCAACTCAATGACACCTAACAATCATAATTCTAGCACAGTGAGTTTCCTTTTAGCTAAACTATCCATTCACATTTACTGACACCTACAGATAAGAATAATCACAGCTCTTATGAGCCTATTGCTTGGAGGGACTATTCCTTGGAAAGGGACATCATGCTTGGAAAGGTAGAGGGACAGCGAAAGAGAGGAAGATTCTGAATCAGGTGGACTGAGACGGTGACTACAGCAACGGGCTCAGGTATCCCTGAAATTATGAGGTAGGAAAGGGTTCAGATTGGCTGTACATAGGGTCTCTAAGCTACATACTAGACTTGATGGCACATAACAACAAGTATATGATCCCACTAAATGGTCTACTACATGGCATTTTGTTGTTGTTTACAGCTGACCCTCCAGCAGGTTTTCAGAGACAGTTAATTGCACGGGAGGAAATTGTCTATCCTTCTCCCACAGAGCAACTGGCAGATTTGAACCACTTGCGTTTGGGACTGCAGCGCAGCTTCTAGCTACTAGGCCACCAAAGCTCCCTTGTATTTTAGATAGCACTCAGTCTTCACTACTGCTGGCCATACAAGTAGGTAATGTCCTCCTCATGTTTTAATAGAAGTTAATGATTTCTCAAAGTCAAAGAGGTTAGAACTTGAATTGAGATATGACTACACAATCCACACTATTTTTATTTATTTATTTTTTAACTGCAACCTGAGGGCATCTGTTCTTTGTTCTAAAGACATTTATGTCCTGGAGTATGACACTGACCTAAGTTTTCAGCTCTGGAGCCAACACAGCTTAAAACTTCCCAAGCTGGGCCTACCACCCAGACCTGCACATGGTACTTTCTCCCTTCTATCCCAGCCCTACTGTCATCCTCATTCATTGTCCAGCTCTCAGCAGCATAGTAAGTGATTGAAAAGACCATAGCCCGAATCAGGCACACCTGATAAGCAATAAGGATGACAGAAAAAATAATGTCTTTGAGTTGTGGTGTTGAAGAAGAGTACTGAAAAGCCCATGGGCAGCCAAAACAACAGATAGGTCAGAGATGCAGCCAGAGAGTTCCTTGGAGGCAAAGATGATGAAGCTTTGTCATCTCACATACTTAGGGCATGTTACTAGGAAAGGTTATTCCTTTGGAGAGGAATATCATGCTTGGAAATGTGGAGAGATGGTGAAAGAGAAAAAGACCCGCAAGTCACACAGTGACTGCAGCAATGGCATTGAGTGTGTCAGAGATTGTGAGGATGTCACAGGATAGGACAGGGTTCAGATTTGTTGTTCGTAAGGTTATTTGAGTCATACTTGATGGCACTTAATGACAACCACCTCATCCCTGCATTTGTGCTTCTGGGCCTATGACCCAAAACCACTCAGCTGCAGGTATAATGCAAACAGGGAAGAGAATAAAGCAGATAAAGAGGAGCATTTTGGGGTCTTCATTGGAATCTGAGTCTGAGGATGGCTCAGGGTTTTGTGGTTTTCTTGTGGCAGTGGCAAAGGCTCTGAGGAGCTGTCTGTTGGTCAAGATTATTTTTATCATTTGCAACAGTGCCCAGATCTTGTGGTACTGGCCTTGGAAGTGCAGATGGTATAATCAGCAGAAAAATGCAGAATGGAATTGGGAAGAAATGAGGTCTCCAGAGTGGGAAAGACTTCAAAGTATTAAGGAAAATTGGAGCTAGTTCCTCAGAAATGTGGTCTCTCACCCTCTGTCTCATAGGCAATTCCCTGGATAATCTCAGAAAGTCACAGGCTCTTTCTCATTGAAATGCTTCTCCCCACTTTGTCCTGAACTTTCTCTTCCAGGCACGCTGGCTTCAAATAGCTTCATTTACTCATGCAATATTATTCAAAATGGTTGACTCTGGAGAACATTATGCTGAGTGAAATATCCCAGTCACAAAAGGACAAATATTACATGATGCCACTGTTGTAGAATGGGACTGTCCTTGGGGTTGGGGAGAGACTGAGTAAGATGGGTTCAATAATGTATACTGCACTGAAACAGAGGAGGGAGAAACATTAGTGCAACTAAAGTTGGTAAATCCTGTCTAGAAGGGGTGCATTTCTGTACCAGAGCTATGTCACACCATCCTTTGGACCCTCTGCTGGAAAAGTAGAATCAAGTCTCAAATAATGCCTTTTAAATTGTATCCTCTAGTATTATAGATGTAGGACCGTACTGTATCATACTTCTGTGAATGTAAAATATCTTGTACCTGCTTTATGATATGTAATAGTGACCGTGCTATATATAAAAAAAAATAGCTTCATTTAATTCTTTTACACACTTGACTTCATTTGATCCCAGGAGTAAACTAGACGTGGGATATAATTCTCATTTTTATAATAAGGCTCAGAAGAGCTCAGGTGGTGACTAACTGGCAGCCAAGCTGGGACTAAAGATCTGGCCTCTTGACCTAAACCTACGGCTCTTGCTTAAACCAGGACTCTCTTCCCAATCAGTTTATTTACTCTAACACCTGCTGTTGTTGTTAGGTGCTGTCGAATTGACTCAAACTCATAGCGACCCTAGGAAAAAGAGATCTAAACTCTGCCCTATTTTGTGCCATCCGCATCATCTCTGATATATATCTCTATATGCATATAGAGGGCCACCATTAAAAAAGGTTTGTGATTATTATTATCTGTAGGTATTAGTTACTGCATCAATCCATCTTGTTAATGGTCTTCCACCTTTTCGCTGATTCTCCATCTTTGCAAGAATGATATTATTTTCTAAAACCTGGACACCCTCCCCCAACAATATGCCCGAAGTATGTGGGATGAAGTTTCACCATCCTTGCCTCTATGAAGTATCCTGGTTGCACTTTCTCCAAGGCATATTTCTTTGTTCTTTTTGCAGTCAATATTATATTCAGTACTCTTCTCCAACACCACAATTCAAAGGCATTGATACTTCTGTCATCCAACTTTCAAATGCATGGGAAATAACTAAAAAGACCAAGGCTTGGATCAGGATCACCTCAGTCTTTAAGTGGACATCATTGCTCTTTAGCACTTTGGAGAGATCCATGACAACAGATTTACCCACTATAATATATCTTTAGATTTCTTGATTGCCGGTACCAAGGATGTTGGCTGTGTATTTAAGTAAGATGAAATCACTGACAGCTTCAATCTTTCCCCATCTACCATAATATTGCCTATTGGCCCAATGGTGCGGATTTCTGTTCTTTTTATGTTAAAATATAATCAATATGGAAGGCTGTAGTCTTTGTATTTGGCAGCAAGTGTTTCAAATCCTCCTCAGTTTCAGCAAGCAAAGTCGTGTCATCTGCAAAACTCAGGTTGCTGATGACTATTATTTCTCTAATCCTGAAGCCACGTTCTTCTTCATAAAAATCTAGCTCGTCAAATGATTTAGTTAGCATACCAATTGAATGTTGCTGTTACTGTTGATTGCCTTTGAACAGAGCATGATTCATAGAGACCCTATGAACAATAGGCCTGAAGCCCCTCTACCACTATCGACATTTATTAAAGTTCATAGAGTTCCCGGAGGCATGTTCTTTAGGAAGTGAATG
Organism: Elephantulus edwardii; assembly: GCF_000299155.1. Lineage (NCBI taxonomy): Eukaryota > Metazoa > Chordata > Mammalia > Macroscelidea > Macroscelididae > Elephantulus > Elephantulus edwardii. The sequence goes on along the minus strand of NW_006399782.1, from coordinate 6,554,113 downwards.
CCACTCCTGCTTCTACGAACTGAATAGGTATAGTGAAATGATGCAACTCTGATGCATGTCTGTCCTGATTTTAAACCACACAGTGTTCTCTTGTTCTGTTTGGACAACACCCTCTTGGTAGAGGTGTAGGTTTTATAAAAGCACAATTAAATGTCCTGGGATTCTCATTCTTCTCAATGTTAGTCCTATTTGTTATGACATACAGAGTCAAATGCTTTTGCTTGCATAGTCAACAGAACACAAATCAACGTATTTCTGGTATCCTCTGCTCTAACACCTACTTCTACACTATTTAATTATGGTCTGGTTTTCGCATTACTCACAAAACAATTTTATGAGTCTCTCTATCTTCAACCTTGCCCACCAACACTGTCATTCCCATGTCATTCTCCACTTTAACCAGATCTTTCTAAAAAGCAAATGTTATCATACCAATTTTCTGTTAAGTCTCTCCATGGTTCCCTATAGTTCTTAGGACAAAGTACAAATTTTACCAGACAGTGGGATGTGGCCTTTCCCAACTCATTGGTCTCACCTAGTATCACATTTCTACACATTTCTTGAGATGTACACACCTCTTCCTTCTGCAGTTCCATTTATGTCAGTTGTATGCCTTATTGTAATTATATGGAAGCTCTGGTGGCCTACTATACTGCTAACTCAAAGGTGGGCAGTTTGAATCCACCAGCCATTCTGAAAGAGAAAGTTAGGCCATCTCCTTTTATGTGATTTAGAGCCTCTGAAAACCCACTAGAGAGTCAGCTATGAATTGTTCTGACTTGGTGGTAATTAATTTAAAGTGTTGGGTGTGTTTTTATTTTGTTGTTGTTGTTAGATGCCACTGAGTCGAGTACAACTCATAGCGACCCCATGAACAAAAGATCTGAACTCTGTTCTGTAACTATTGTCAATCCTCTAGTGTTCAGAGGGTTTTCAAAGGCCTGCTATTTAAGAAGTGGATGCCAATCCTGCTTCCAAGTCTGTCTTCATCTGGGAGCTCTACCAAACCCTGATGCACTAGTGGCACAGTGTTCAGTAGCACAGCAACCCCAAGTTACCTCGGTACAACAAACTGACAGACAAGTGCAGTACCACTTAGAACAATGTTTTCTTTTTATTTTTCTAGAACAATGTTTTCCCCAAACACAATTAACACAACTGACTTTTAGATACAAAGGCCCACCCACAAGATACTGACTGATTAAAACAAAAGGCTTCCAGTAGCCCACAGGCTGATTGTAAATCCAAATGGCCAATCAGCTTATTACACTCGATTTCTAATGAAATAAAAAAA
>NW_006399782.1:6542858-6552179 GCF_000299155.1 Elephantulus edwardii | reverse complement strand
AAACGAATGGATTGAGAAGCTGTGGTATATTCATACAATGCAATACTATGCTGTATTGAAAACCAAGGAACTCATGCAATATTATTCAAAATGGATTACCCTGGAGGACACTATGCTGAGTGAAGTACCTCAGTCACAAAAGGACAAATACTACATGGTGCCACTGTTGTAAAACAGGACTGACATCAATGTTGGGGAAGACTGAGAAAGATGGGTTCAATGATGTATACTGCATTGAAACAGATGAGGGAGAAAACTGTTTAAAAGGGATATGTGATTAGGTATTTTTGTCATGACTGGAGTTCAGAGCGAAGGATGCATAATGGAGTGGACCTGGGGGGAGGGATTGTAAAACAATGAAAGAATTTTTCTTTTACTTTTCAAAAAGGGGAATGTACTAGGGGGGAGAGGTGGACAGGGAGAATAGTGCAACAATGAATGAATGGAAATTTTAAAAAAGAATAAATCCGTTCAAGTCACAAAAAAAAACCCATCGCAATTAGACAGCTAAACATACAAATTATTTAAATGTTAGATCAAATTTTTAAAATATAAAAATTATTCCTTTAAAAATAAAATATAATCATAACTTGTTGAAAAATATTACACTGAAACTGTATGTGAATAAACCAATAGTGAGAAACTGAAGGATACATTCTAACAAGCTAGAAGGAGTCAGTACTCTAATTGTTTTGAAAGTCTAACTTTCTTTCACACTAAAAGATTTTTAAAATTTTAGTATATTTTATCTTATTGTGATTTTATTGAAAGTTTACAGAAAAGTTGGATTTTCATTCATCATTGCCCATCTTCCTCCCTCCTCCTCCCTTCGCCCTAGCCCAGTTCACTTTTTTTTCCTTCTATTCACTGTTGTACAATTTCTTCCCTCCCTCTTCCCCCCTCCACCAAGAGTCCACTTCCCAGAGCACCTCTTATTCTGGACTGTTGTCATATATATAATGCCTAGTCATATATTCCTTTTAAACAGTTCTTTCCCCTCATCTGTTCCAATGCAGTGTCCACTACCTATCCACTCTTCTCCTATTTTCCCCAAACCCCCTTGTCAGTCATGTAACACCAGAAAATTTTAACTGGAAATTACAGAAAATAACTTGCAGGCATCAAGTATCCAAGAAATACAGCACTAACTCCCACCAGGGAATCCAAAGGAAAAAAGAAAGAGAAAAACAATAATGTCTCGATGCCATAACAAAATTCGGTGATTAAATGTTTCATTTTACATGTTTTTAGTGATGATGTTTATGGTACATATACATGAAGACTCATCAGCTTTTTAAATTAGTCAACCAATCATCTGTGCCAATCATGCCTCCCGAACACAATCTGATTATGTCAGACTTTGAGGCCATGACAGTTTTAAACTCTTCCAAACATGTGGTTACTAGAATGACACCATTCAAGTGAAGTCAGCCTGACTCATCATTTCACATGTCACCCATTTCCAAAAATCTAATCCATGTTGGAAAACTGAAGCTGTGCCACATTACAGGATATTAAAAAGACTGTCTAAATAGCACGAGCACATACAACCTCTATAAATCAAGACGAAAATGACAGGTTACTAGAAAAATGGTCCAAGGACAAGAACAGGCAATTCACAAATGGCCAAAGACCATGGAAACATGCCCAGTCTCACTAGTGGTAAGTACAAATTAAATTCACAATGAGCAAGCCAGCATTTGTGAGTCTTGGTTGACAAAAGTTTTAAATGACTGATATCATCTGGTTTTGATAACAGTGGGCACCAAACCATTAGCTGTAATTTCTCCTCATGGTGGAAACAATAAATTTATAGACATATATAAAAATTTTAATACATATTTTTAGAACTGTTTTAGTTTACAGAAATAAAATAGCATAATAAATGCAGTTAGTTTTCCCCTTTCCTCTTCACAGTTCCTACTACTATAAACTTTTTGCATTAGTGTGGCATATTTTCTATAAATGATAAAGAAATATTATATTATTATTAGCTAAAGTGCATAGCCTGCATTAAGGCTTGTTGTTGACAGGGACCCTATGCACAAACCTGGGCCAATCTCATTGTCTCTAACACATTAACCCCCCATTATCCTAGTTACTCTGTTTTGTGTTTGGGGTTTTTCCCCCATAGTTACTGTGTTAATCCATTTCAACTAGGCTCTTCCTCTCCTGCATTGTTCCTCCACCCTTCCAAGCATGATGTCCTCCAAGAATTAGTCCCTCCTGATAACATGCCAAAGAATGTGAGACACAGCTTCAGAGTCCTTGCCTACAAAGAGCAATTGTCTTTCATTTTCTCCAGGATAGACCTGTTGTTTTCTTGGAAGTCTATTATATGTTCAGTACTCTTTTCCTGCAACTTAAATGCATTGATTCTTGTTCTGTCACCCTTTGTCATTGCCCACTTCTCTGATGCACAGAAAGTAATTGCAAAGACCATGACCTGGATTAGATTTACTCTTCCTATTACATAATTGTATGGGTTTTGATATATCACATAACCAATGCATCCTATATGGAATTGGGTTTGGCAACAAGCTTGTAAATACAACAGAAAGAGAAAAATCTACAAGAGAAAAAATTTTAAATGTGACTTCATTAAAAGTAAAATTTTCTGTATTGAAGACACCATTAAGGGGAAAAAGGTAAGCCATACATTGGGGAAAATACTGGCAGAGCACATTTCTGAGAAGAGCTTACATTCAAAATATTTTGACAACTCTTAAAATTTAACACTAGGAAAGCAAACACCTAATTTAGAAAACATGCAAAAGAAGTGAATATATAATTTCCAAAAAAGATAGATGGCAAATAACACTGGAAAAGTATCTTGAAATCATTGTGGTTACATAAAGTTTAAACTCATAGGATTGTTCAATAATTTTCTGATAAAAGAGTAAACCTGCTTCCTCTTCACCGTGTCCTCTGAAAGAAAGAACAAATCAGATTCAAAATAACATCCTACATCCTAAACACAATTCTAAAACACACATTCCAAAAACATCTGTGCAATGGCAGCCTCACCAGAAAAGGTACATACTTCCCAAAAAGGATTAGTTTAGAGGATATCGATGATTTGAATGTTGACTGTGATATCTTAGTTAACACATCCCTTCTCCAAGTTTCCAGCTCTACCGTGAATGGTGCACTGGCATGCCTTTCCCTGCAGGCCCATCCCAGGGCTCCAGGTCTAGTCGAACACCCAGTACTGAACAGTCAGCATCACTCTTGTATCCCGGCCTGTGTCATTTCCCATACTCTCCTGTAGAAGATTCTAGTTAATCTGAAATGGACAGTTTCCCTCTCACCTCCTTTAATTGGGCCACTGCTAGTCTCCAGCGTCTCATGCTTGAAACAGACTTGCTGGGATCTGAGCCTGTTTGACACCCAGAGCATGAAATAAAATAAAGACTTAGCTTCTCTGGAGGATAACCGAGCCAAGGACATGCTGTTCTATCTATACAATGAAATGCAGATTTCCTAATAAAAGGCAAAACTCTTGACTTCCAAGCTTGAATAGGATGGAAAAGAACTCCAGCTGGTTAGATTTATGGCACCAAAAAAAGTCCTGTCTGAGAATAATTCTTGTATTAGAGCCCAAGATGTTGTCATTTTGCCATGACTTGTTAAATTATGCACTCACAGTGTGCTCAGTCCTCAAAGCTGTGTCCTGAGACATTGAAATTGGTCAATAAAAAAGAATTGGGTCCTTTTGTCCCCTCTTCTGAAATGAAGAGTAGCTAAGCTGATTACAGGCCAAAATATACAGTACACCGTATTTAGGGTTAAAAAAATGTTTGGGGCCTATGTTTAAAAATCATGAAGTATCAATAATCCTTCCTACCCTATGTTTAAAAGAAGAAGTCCATAAAATATTAGCCAGCAAGGTCGTTTAGGGCTAACAAGATAAACTCTAGAAAGTAAGTACTAGGTTAACATCCCAGTTCTACCATTTACCAGCTGTATGATCACAGGAGAGCCCACTAGCATGTGTCCCTCCATTTCTTTGTCTAAAATACAGAAATACGAATAGAATTCACCTTTAATGTCATCATAAAGAGGAAATTAACTGACATGCTTAAAGTATTTAAACTGTTTCCACTCACAAGAAACACTAAAGCTAGTTCTTCCTAGATGGGAGAAGATGGTGAACATGAAGGGAAGGGCTTGGGTTTGAGAGTCCATGAAGGCATATACTCATATACTCAGTCTAAGCTGTCTTCTGGGCACTTCACATGCTTTCCTATTTAAATCTTGTAATTAACATACCATTTTTTTCTGGTATGGCATCTTACTAACTGTTAAGTTCTTGAAGGGCAAGAACCATGTCTTTATTTAAGAGTCTACTACACCAATGTTCATAGCAGTGTTATTCACCATCACAAGAACATGAAAACAGCCCAAATATCCAACCACAAGTGAATGAATTGAAAAATGATGGTACATTCACACGATGGACTACTACACAGCACGCAGGAACAATGATTTTGTAACTCACTATCTAACTTGGGAGGGATTGGAGAGCATTATGTTAAGTGAACTCACCTTGCCCCATAATGACAAATACTGTATAAGACCATTATTGCAGAAATAGATAACTAGTAAAACATGTATTAAGATCTGAGTGGGGGAAAAGGGGAGCAGAGGAGTGAGTATGTGTGGGGGGTAATCATAGGGTCACACAATTGGATGGGCTGTTGGAGGGGTACGTTAAAGAAATGGAAAAGACCCAGTGTGAAAAACAATGTATATGAACTTTGTAAGTAAATTAGTATAAAATAAGAATAAGATGCCTGCAGAAATTCTATGAACTTTGATAAATGTCGACAGATATAGAGGGGCTTCAAGCCTTTTGTTCATAGGGTCCCTATGAGTTATGCTCGACTAGAAGGCAGTCAACAACAACAATTGCCTAGGAGGCCCTCAATGAATAATTGATTGATTTTGTTCGTTGTTCAAATATATATGTAGAGTGGATTGGGCTCAAATATATTAACCATAGTAACTCCATTTAATGGGCTGATTTGTTTAAGGAGTGTAGCTAGACCTTTCATATTCAGCACAATCAGAGATAGAATTCTCAAAGATAGTGGCACAAACCAGTGATCACACTGATCCTCCTGCACAGTATGTAAGACACGCAACAAGGAAACAGAGATCAGCTTTGAAGAATGCTGGATCAGGAAGCAGAGGAAAGCAGCAGGGACCCACAGACAAGCAAATCAACAACTAGTTGTATTGGATAGGAAAGTTGCTTTTCTCACCATCCCACAGCCACCGCCCACTGTGAACTGCAGAGCAGCCCCAGAAAAGGAGCCAATTTCCCTGGCCACCTTACTCCCTGTCTCTACAAAGAGACAGGGTCCCAAGACTCTGCAATAGAATCAACAAGGCCAATCTTTCCAAAATCTAGAATCCGGGTGAAAAGAGAGAGTAATGATGGGTAAGATCTAATGGTGGTTAATTTTATAAAACACAATGCATGAGAATGATTGGATGAGACACAATATGAATGAGCAATAGTGTGAAACAATGTACATAAACTTAGTAAGCAAATCAATTTTTAAAAATGCAGAAAATATTTTTTTTAAAAAAAGAATCTAAATTGAGTGCAACAGACCCTCCTCTACCCTGACACTGCTAGCTATAAGCAAACCGTAAACTTATAGAGGGGCCCATGCAGTCGAATCAGGTTTCATAGGTAATTCTCTATACTCCAACTCATTCCATAGCTCAAGCCTTTGAAACCAACAGTACAGACTTCTTCAGGATTTAGTGTGGGTCTACCTGCTGCCACTTCCAGTCAGTGCTTAGGACTGCTGACTTGGGCTGCTGTGTACTAGGAAGCTGACATCGTGAGTAGAAGATATTACATACTATAAGGTGAGCACTCATAACACAGCAGACAACCTTAGGGATCCATTTGTAATGTGACCACTGCTCTAACGTAACTGTCAACTGCTGGCCTAACATGAATGCTTACAGAAGTTTTTGCTACAGAAGTGGAGTCAGGGGTTATGCTACCATACGGCCCCTGGGGTTCTAAAACAAACAAGAACATTTCCAGAGGTCCTTTTGGGGATTACCAGCCCTCTCCTCTTGAGAAAGTCTGCTTGTGGTTTCCTTGAATGCCAAATCAAATATAGGTAGCACCCATACAGAACAGGGGGGGAAATAAATCTTAGAGAAAGTCAATGGATGACACTCAGGCCCAGAAGGGACGCAAAGATTATGGATTTTCCAACTAAAATCACGTTTGCAAAAACAGAGAAAGAAAAGGAGAAGTTACTGGAGAGAGATCTCTAATTTTTCCTGGTGGAAAAATTGATCAGTCCATGATATCTCACCCAGCTGGTGGGCAGACTGTCCACTGATGGGCAGCAGGGCCTCTGGTGTTTAGACGAGTCTAAAAGAAAGAAAGGGAGACTTAGAACTCCAGAATCCCAATTAGACAAGGGGAAAAACTTTGACAAAGAGGGAAAAGAACAGTAAGCAAAAACTGAAGGGTCAGCTTGCCTAAAGATTTCTTATAGAAAGTTGTTGTTGCATACCATTGAGTCAGAACTGATAAACAAGTGACTTCCAGTGGGTTTTCAGAAGCAGTAAATCATAAAGAAGGAAACTGCCTATCCTTCTCCCAAGAGTAGCTAGTGGATTCAAACTATATAACTTTGATAAGACAGCACATTCCCCCCCCACCCCCAGGCCATCAGAGCTCCTACAGAAAGTAGTAGGGGAAAAAAAAATCCTAATGATAGGGGGAAATTGAGAAGGCAGCATCCTTGAAAATTCCAATTCCCCAACAAGAAATCAACACATAAAAAGAACAAAGAATTTTCTTAAAAATATGGTCCATCCACCCAAATTAACATGATGAAGAGAAAGAGCATTTCTGGATGATGAAATAATTGGGGATCAGAGGATAAAAAGGAAAGAAAAAATGTAATCCAACATTAAATGTAACTAAAGAACTGATGTAGAACAGAGTTACTAGAAATAAGGAAAAAAAGGAGTAAGAAAATAAGGAGTTAATAAAAGTTCAACTGAAAGGACAAGTGAAATGAGAAATAAGCAAAAGGACTTATCAACAGATTTAAGCAAGCAGAAGAAAAAAAATCAGATTAGAGGGTAAAATAATTAAAATTAAAAGTGCTGAAAAGCAATAAGAATAGAAGCTTAAGAAGACAATAGAATTACAAGACAATGAGAGATTTAATATATACATCATGCAAATTCCAAAAGGAGATGAAAAGGAAAGGAACAAAAAAAATATTTGTAGAAATAATGATGTAAAATTTTTCCAATCTAACATTGGAAGGAGTGGCATCCACTTTCTAAACAATATGCCTCTAGAAACTCTAGAAACTTTGATAAATGACGATAGTTATTAAAAGGCTTCAGGCCTTTTGTTCATAGGGTCGCTATGAGTTGTGCTTGACTTGATAGCAATCAACAACAACAACAAAGAACATGAATGTACAAATATAAGAAACAAACAACAAAAACTAGAAGCAGGATAAAACCAAAGGTATCTAAACCAAGACACTCAAAACTCACGGCCATTGAGCCAGCTGTCACTCACTCATAGTGACTCTCCATCAGTTTCTAAAGCTGTAAATCTCATCCTTTTCTCATAGAAAGGCTGGTGCATTCAAACTGTCCACGTTTCTGTTAGTAGCCCAGTACATAACACACTACATCACCAGGCCTCCTTATATCATGGGTAGACTCTCGAAAATTAAAGCTAAATACAGAATAGTGAAAGCAATGAGAGAAAAGCAGTCATATACCAATGGCCTTCAGTCAGATTATCATTTTTCCCTTGGCAACATTCAAGGCTAGACAGCAAGGCAATGATATGCTTAAAATGCTGAAAGAAAAAGTTGTCAACAAAGAATATCATACCCAGAAAAATTATCCTTCAAGAAAGAGGGTGAAATGAAACATTTCCAGACAAACATAAAATGAGAACGTTAACATCCACCAGACTTTGTCTAGCAAAAAATATCAATGGTACTTCTGTAAAAGAGAGGGAAAAGACACCAGAAAGAAATTCAAAGGAAAACAGATCCCTAGTAAAGGGAAAAAGGGACAAAGTATAAGAGCTAGTAATAACTGGCAATAGAAAATGTATTATTCTTTATATTTTTAATAACAAATATATTAAAGGCAAGGATAAAATTATTATAAAAGATACATGTTGTAGAACCATAATTAGTGATAATATTAAAAGTATGGGGCAGGAATGGTATAGATTCAGAATTTCTTGTATGTTAATGACGTTAAGTTGGTATCAACTTAACGCATTGTTGTTTCTTGCTGTGTACCTTCAAGTTGAAACCGCCCACAGCTGACCCTCCACAGGGTTTTGAGATGCAGTCAATCAATCAGGAAGAGATTTCCCATCCTTCTCCTGGCAAAGCATCTGGTGGATTTGAATCCTGTGCTGTTGGGATTACTGCACAGCTTCTTGTCATTAGGCCACCAGTGCTCCCGATTCTAGTATTCCTGATGCTAGTATTTGTAGAGTCCTATAAATATGAACTCTTAATTGTAATAGTCATGGTAACCATAAAGAAAATATTTTTAAGACCCACACAAAAGGAAAGGAGAAGGGAACAAAAAAGTCTCACTATCTTAAGATATCTAAGAGAAACAAAAACAAGCAGTAATTAAAGGGCAATGTCAAAGAAGATTTAAAGCATACAAACAAATAATAGTCACTGTGTTAATCCATCTCTTTGAGAGTCTTCTCTTTTGCTAACCCTTCACCTTTCACAAAAGGATGTCCTTATTTCAAGGATTGGGCACTGATATGTCCAAAGTATATCAGATGAAGTGTCACCATCCTTACCTCTCCCACCCTGCCTGCACTGCCTCCAAGACAGGTTTGCTTGTTCCTCAGGCAGCCAGCCATTGCTACTGAGTTGGGACCAGCTGGTTTAGAGACTGTAAATTGCATGAGAGGATATTGCTCATCTTTTTTCACAAAGCTGATAGTGAGTTCAAACTGCTATGAGCACAGGAAATGTTCTGGGAGTCTCATTCTTCTCAATGTTAAACCACAATGTTATGATCCATACAATCAAATGTCTTTGTATAGTCAGTAAGACACAAGTAAACACCTTTCTAGTATTCTCTACTTTCAGCCATCTGACATCAGCATGTGGAGGCTGAAGAAATCACTTATGAAAATTTTGGTTGATGAGAATGCCTGTAGGTACTTGATGAAGCTAAAACATTTTGTAGTATTTACTAGAACATGAACGTGACCTCTCCAAGAGACTAACGAACCAGGAATTCATGAAAATGAATGTA
>NW_006399782.1:6530486-6536843 GCF_000299155.1 Elephantulus edwardii | reverse complement strand
TGAATTTGCATATGAGTAGTTGGTGGTCTGTTCCACAATCAGCTCCTGGCCTAGTTTTCACAGCTGATAGTGAACTTCTCCAGCGGTTCTTTCTACATATGTAATCAATCTGATTCCTATGCATAGCATCAGGTGAAATCCAGGTATATAACCTGTGTTTATGCCTCTTTATTATAATAAAAAATTATATATATAATTTTATTATAATAAAAAATTAAGCACAAAAAATTCACAACAGGAAGAACGGCTGTGAGATGAAGGAATGACATACACATGATAAAGCAAACAGTAAAATCTTCACTTTAGTGTCTAAGTGGTGGGTATACTATTATTCACCCTACATTTATTTCCACTTTTATGCATATTTGAAAATTTCAGAATAAAATTACAGGGGCAATATCCATCCTATTGACAACTATTCAATTCTTAGTCATAGCTATTGTACAGAACAGAGTAAAACTGCTCCACAGGGTGTCCAAGGCTGTAATCTTTATGGAAGCAGTTTGTCAGGTCTTCCGCGACAGGGACAGCTCGTTGTTCCAAACCACTAACCTTTTAATAAGCTGCTTAAATATTGTGCCGCCAAGGTTCCTAATGTGAAAAATAGTACCTATTATATAGGATTATTGTAATTCACGTAAGTATAACATAGTGCATTGGCACATAAACATGAACTTTTGTTAGTGTAGGAATCATGCTTGGGAGGGTAGAGGGACGGCGCAGGAGAGGAAGGCCCTCTATGAGGTGGATTGATTCAGTGACTGGGATGATTGGGATGGGAGTATCAGAGACAGTGCGATTGGCGCAGGACAGAGCGGAGTTTAGGGCTGTTGTACATAGGGTCGCTATGAGTTGCAGGCGACTCGATGGCACATAACAACAAACAACAACAGGAAGCTCTAGTGGCTTAATGGTAAGGAACTGTGCTGGTAACTCAAAGGTATACAGTTCAAATCTACCAGCTGTTACATGGGCAGTGTCATCTCATGCAAGTTATAGCCTCCAAAAACCTTCTGAAAGGTCAGCTATGTGTCTGAGTGGACAGCATTCAACAACATTGTTAATGTATCTTCTTTCATCCTCTCTTTTCTTTTATCCCTTGTCTCTTCACAATCACTCATATTCCTTCCTTTGCTGAATATCCTGTAAATTTCAGTATGGTCCAGGGCCTGGATTCATATCTGGACTTTAGACACTCTGGCCTTCCTATCATTGATGTTTCTCCCATCCCCACTCATCCCTAATTTCATAATCAGTTCAGTCTGTCCTGTTTATAAATAGTTTTATAACCTGCATCCTGTTGTTGAACAATATTTGATGAGTGCCCATTCACTGCTATCATTATATTCCGTGGAGATGCAAATGACTCATAGCTGACCTCCAGTGGGTTTTCAGAGACTCTAAATCTCCTGGAAACAGCTGTTGTATTTGAACTACTTGTTTTTGGTTTGACAGTGCAACCAGAGTTTAGAGTCACCAGAGTTCCCTCTCCAGTCACTTTTTGGTCTTATGTGTCAGATGTGCAGACAGGATTTAGAAAAGGCCATGGTACTAGGGAAATTACAGCTATGTTAGATGAATCTTAGCTTAAAGCAGAGAGGACCAGAGGAATGTCTATCTGTATTTCATTGACTATGCAAAGGCATTTGACTGTGTGGATCACAGCAAACTGTGGCTAATTCTAAGAAGAATGGGAATCCCAGAACACTTGACTTTGCTTATGCGAAACATATCCTTGGGCTAGGAAGCAGAACAGAACAGAGCAAGGAAATAATGCATGGTTCAAAATTTGGAAAGGTGTACACCAGGGATGTGTCCTATCTCCATTACTTTTCCATCTATATGTGGAGCAGATCATCCAGGAGGTTAGGATCATATAAGGAGGAATGTGGCATCAGAATTGGAGGAAGACTCATCAACAGCCTGCATTTCGCAGATGACACAACCCTGCTTGCAGAAACTGAGTAGGGCCTGAGGCATTTGCTGCAGAAGACCAAGGACTGAATCTCAACATCTAGAAAACAAAGATTCTCACCACTGGGCCGAATGGCAGCATCAAAATAATCGGTGAAGAAACTGAGTTTGTTAACATCTTCTTTTTTGCTTGCCTCCACAATCAACACTCTTGGTACCAGCAGCCAGGAAATCAAAAGAGGAATTGCATTGGGAAAGTCTGCTGTCAGGAACCTCTCCAGAGTACTGAAGAGCAACGATGTCAGTCTGGAGATTAAGATGCACCTGATCCAAGTCAGGGTCTTTGCAATTACTTGCTATGATCAGAAAGCTAGACAAGAATTAGGGATGATAGAAGGAAAACTGATGCCTTTGATTTGTGGTTCTGGAAAAGAGTACTGAATACACACTGTGGAACTGTAGGAGAACAAACAGGTTTGTCCTGGAGAGGGTGAAACCAGGCTGCTCCTTGGAGGCAAGGATTCTGAAGCTTTGTCTGACATAAGCTGTGCATGTTGCAAAGAGGGAACAGTCCTTGGAGAGGGACATCATGCTTAGGAGAGAAGGCCTTAGATGATACGGAGTGACTCAGTGACTAGGGTAAACAGAGTAGGAGAGTCAGAGATAGTAAGGTTGGGTCAGGATATACCAATATACCAGGGTTCAGAGTTGTTGTACATAGGGTCACTATGAGTCGCAAACAACTCGATGGCACATAACAACAACAACAACAAAAACATGTGCCATCAAATCTGAACCAACTGAGAGATGGCCCTCCCTCCAGCAAGTTTTCAGATGCTGCTCCATTCACTAATAAACTCTAAATTTCTCAGACTGTTTATTCATTTATTCATTCACTGGATCACTCCAGTGGTATACATGCCAGATAATTGCTAGGAATATAAAAAGAGTTCAAAATGAACAGGGTTCTACCCTGAAGTAGCTCCAAAAGTGAAAGAATACGGAAGAACAGTCACAATTGACAACAAATGGTCTGAAAGTGGCAGATTTTATTCAAGTTTACTCCAGACTAAGGCTGATGAGAGCATGAAAGAAACTGTGAGACTTTGAAAACATAAATACCAAATCCTTGATCAGCTTGAGGAAGAACTTCAAACTATACTGGATACAATGCTAGAAAACATCTCAATTGATATTCCATCAACTCTAGGAATTGACAGACTACCAGCCAAGATGTTTCAGCAAATAAATGCAGTGCTGGAGGTGCTCATGCCTCTTGTCCAGAAATCTGGAAGACACAGATCTGGCAACCAGCTGAAAGAGAGTCATACTCTTGACCTAAAAAAACTGACTCACCAGAATGTAGAAATTATAGATAATATTATTAAGCAACATGGAATAAAATCTTGTTGAAAATAACTTAAAAATAGCTGGAGCAGTGCACCGACAGGGAACTGCCAGAAATTCAAGCTGGATTCCAAAGAGTATGGAGAACAGGAGATACTGCTGACACAAGATTGATCCTGGCTCAAAATAGAAAACACTGGAAAGATGTTTGCTTGTGTTTTATTGACTATGCAAAGGCAATCAACTGTATGGATCATAACCAATTATGGATAACATTATGAAGTACAAGGATTCCAGAATACATAATCATATTTATGCAGAATGTGTAACAACAGGCAACAGAACAAAGCAAATAATTCAAAGAAGTGGACTATATGCAGGAAAATGTGGCATCAGGATTGGAGGAAGCCTTAAAACTTAAACACCTGCAGTACACAGATGACACAATTATGCTTGTAGAAAACTTATTGCACTTACTAATGAAGTTTTAGGAATACAGCCATTCAGTATAGAGTATATGTCAACACAAAGAAAAATTCTCATAACTGGACCAAAAACCCCCAACATTATGACAAATCGAGAAAAGATCAAAGCTTTCCTTTTTCTTGTATGCACAATCAACATCCATAGAAGTGGTTGGTAGTCAAGAAACCGATTTTTAGTCACCTCATACACATGTGAAAGTTGGAAAAAAGATCATCAAAGAATCAGTGTCTTTGAATTGTGCTGCTGCCAAAGAATTTTGAGTATATCGTAGACTACTAAATCAACAAAGAAATCTGTCTTGGAAAAAAAAAATGCAGCCATAGGATGCTGCTTAGAATATTAGCTTGAGGAAGAATTTCAAACTGCACTGACGGCAATGCTGAAAACATCTCAATTGATATTCCATCAACTCTAGGAAATGACAGAGTATCAACTGAGATCTTTCAGTAAATAAATGCAGTGCAACAACAGCAGGGCTTCATCTCATTCACTTTGGGCATGTTACCAGCAGGGGCCAGTCCCTGGAAAAAGACACAATGCTTCGTAACACAGAGGGTTAGTGACAAAGAAGAAGAATGACACAGTGGCTGTGACAAATGGCTGAAGCACAAACAGCAAGCGTGAGGACGAAACAGCATCAGGCAGTGTCAATGATTCCATCTTTCTTGGATCTACAATAAACACCTGTGAGACTATGCGTTGCATTGGGAAAGTCTACCATCAGGGACCTCTTCAAAGTGCTAAAGAGCAACTATGTCTGCTTGAGGACTAAAATGTACTTGCTCCAAATCACTGTCTTTTCAATTACCTTTTAGTTCTGGTGGCCTAGTGGTAAGGAGCTTCACTGTCAACCCAAAGGCAAGTAGTTCAACTTCACCAGCTGCTACTCAAGAGAAATATGCACAATCTCCTCCTGTGCAATTTATTGTGCTCCTGAAAACTCACTAGTATGTAAGGTCACCAAGGAAGGACAGAACCCAGTACAGGCCAAGACAGACAGTTCATTGAGGAGAAACTGCTGGGCTGCCTCTCAAGCAGAAGACCAGACTCCACTAAGAGTTAGAGGGTGGTTTTATACTTTGTTACAAGGGACTTGAAGAAGTGTATGCTTACAGATGCTTTCTTCAAGATAGGGAAGTGAGCTGGGGTCTCAGATAACTATTCCTGGGAAAGGAGGGGGTAGGGTAGATTCACAGAGTAAAAAAGCACAGCTATTGTTTCCTGTGACTGGATCCCTCAGTAGCCATTCTGGGAGAGGAAGGAAAGCGCTCTGCAGTCCTAATAATTAGCAAGTCAGTTATGAGTCAATTCTGACTTAAGAGCATATAAACAATAACATGAATCTGAAAGGTAGGTAAAGAATACAGACAAGAGGAGACAAATCAACACCTTTGAGTTGTGGTGTTGGAGAAGAGTCGGAGAAGAGTACTGACTATCCCACGGACGGCCAAAAAAGAACAAGGGATGCCAGCCTTCAACTGATAGTGTTCGATGCTCACCAGTTGTCTGCAAAATTAGCCTACACAACTACAGTTAAGAGAGTCATTTCCCCAGGTGGGTCTGAGTCTTTGGGAGTCCCGCCAGCAAACCGTGGAACCCAAGGGATATAAAGGAGCTTGGGAACGAAACAAAGGACGGGCTGTTGATGTCAGAAATCACGGAATTATAGAGCAAATCAAGCATTTGAGACAAAGTTAACTCAGCACTTAGAACTGGTTGGCTACTAATCTAAGCAGAACAAATTGTGAAAATAAGCATAAAAGATATGTATGCTTCCCTATTAAAATAAGCTTGGAAGCAGGAGTGGCATCCACTTCAAAAATAGCTTGCCTCTGGAAACCCTATGAACATGGAGAAATGACCAAAGTTATACAGGTGTTCAGGTCTTTCGTTCATAGGGATGCTATGAGTCATCTACAACTCAACAGCACTTAACAACAACAACAGCAAATATATCTTAGAGAAAGTGCAACAGGCTGCTCCTTAGAGGCAAGGATGGTGAAACCTGTCTCACATAGTCTGAGTATGTTGTTAGAAGGGACTTGAAAATAGACATTATGCTGGAAAAAGTGGAGGATCATCAAAAGAGAGAAAGAACTTCAGTGGGATCGAATGAAGAGAGACTATAAAAATGAGCTCAAGTCTATCAGATGATGAGAATGGCACAGGATAGGACAAGGTTCAGATCCACTTGGGATCACTATGAGACATATTCATAGACGACACAGAAAAATTAACAACAACAACATCGTTTTCTCCCTTCCTTGGAACCTTCCCTGTCAGCATCTCACATTGTCACATCCACATAGACCTCAGAGAAGGACTCCTAAGAGTCGTGGAACTTAGGCTTTTCTAAACATCAACTCTTGACAAAGAATTATGTCATTCCAAAGCAGAAGAGACCTGAGAAACACTCAGTTCCATCCTTCAACGGGGAAACTGAGAGCTGGGCTAGCATTAACACAAGGTTTGCACATCTACCCAGTTCCTTTCTCTTTCTACTACACTGCCCAATATCAGCTGTGAAAACTAGGCCGGGGGCTGATTGTGGAACAGACCACCAATTACTCATATGCAAGTTCAAGCTGAAGCTGAGGAAAATTAAACCAA
>NW_006399782.1:6523632-6528466 GCF_000299155.1 Elephantulus edwardii | reverse complement strand
AGCAGGGTTTAGGGCTGTTGTGCATAGGGTCGCTATGAGTCGGAAACGACTCGATGGCACATAACAACAACAACAACAACTTTAGATCCTAGAAAGGAACTCACCTTCCCTTTGTAATATAACTGCTTCCTTGGCCACACTGTTGCATCACCCAGTCAGAAGCCCTAAAGACCCAGAAACCAACTCCACCTCACTCACCATACAAGGCTCTGGGACTTTGTCCTCAGGACAAGGAGGTCCAGGGAGTATACACATGAAGTAGCACTGGTCCTAGATAATGGCTCTGACAATGGCCCTACCAATACCCAGAGCATCTGTCAGCATATCCCTCCACAGAGCACTCTGTGACACAGAAAATAAACACATTTTTCTCTTCCAAATCCCTCCTATCAAGAGCAGTAGTTCCTGTACACTTTCCTCCTCTATGCAGTTCCAAGTCCAGAGCATAGAAACAGCTCCTGCCTTCCCCAACACACTTCTCTTTAACTACCTTGGAGTAAACTTGCAGATCCCCATAGAAAACAAGGCGAGAGGTCAGCCATTTCAAGCGTTTTCAGTATTTACTGACCAGTCTGTTTTATGTCTTGCCAAAGGTACAACCTACTTTATAATAAAGTTTGGCTCCAGTCTAGAGTCTATTGACCATTTTGTTTTGGGGGGTAGTTATTGCTCTCATTAAGAATGACTGATAGGCGAGAGGTCACAGAGAAGTACCACCCAAGGAAGATGGATCACTCACATTGGTCTACCAGCAGCCCCTTAGAAAGGAATTCTCCCATTTAAGAGCTGTTTGCTAACCTGTAACAAAAGCATAAAAAGAGGGCCATACCTTTCAACCGAGTAATGTTGTTCTTGGACTGTAACCCAAGAAAAGAAAACAACCATCACCAAAACACAAAACTCCATTTGGGCAAAGATAATTATAGCAGTGTTACTCATTAACAGTGGAATAAAAACTGGAAACATTAATTATGGAACAGTTAAAATAGAATATCATAATAATACCTAACACATTCTGAACACCAAGTATGGGTCAAGCCCTATGTCAGTTATTTGCCTGGATTATCTTATTTCATTCTCAACCAAAAAACCCTTCTGGCATAATTGTAGTAGTCCTGTTTTGGTTGTTTTAAAAATAAATTTCTTTTCTATTTGTGATTTTAACAAAGGTTACAAAAGTTAGATTTTCATTAATTCATTGTTGCACATTTTTACCCCCCTCTCTCCCTCCCTTCCCCCTCTCCTGGTTCACTTTTTTTTTCTAATATTCACTCATTGTTGCACAATTGTCTCACCCCCCCACACACACACACACACACTACAATCCTCTTTGCAATGTACGTCTTATTCTAGGCTATTGTCGTACATATAATGCTTAATCATATATTCCTTTTAAACAGTTCTTTCCCTCATCTATTCCAGAGCAATTTATTCCTGTTTTATAGACTAAAAGGGGGCAAAAAACCCCCTCACTATTGAAAAAAAAAACCCTGCTTCAAGGTCGCACAGTTAAGAAGTGGCAAGTAATTCCTATTGTTGTCATCTGCTTAGTGTACTATTATTAGGTACCATCTAGTTAACTACAAGTCATAGCCACCCCACACAGCACAGATCAAATCCTGCCCTATCCTGTGTCTTCCTCCTTATATTCTCCATCATGCTCACGCCCATTATTGTAGTCACTGTGTGAATCCATTGGGTGGAGGGTTTCCCTCTCTTTGCTTACCTCTCTTTGTTTACTATCTTTCTGAGCATGATGTCTTTTTCCAAATAGTGGCCCCTCTTAATAACATGCCCAAAGTATATGAAACAAAGTTTCATCATCTTTATCTCTAAAGAGAGCCTTGGTTGCACTTCCTCCAAGACCTATTTGCTTGTTCTTTTGGCAGACATGGGAATTCAATACTTTTCTCCAACACAGCAATTCAAAGACCTCATTTCTTCTTCTGTCATCCTTAGTCACTGTTCACCTTTCAAATGCATAGGAAGCAAGTGAAAACACCATGCATCAGGCACACCTGAGAGTTTAAACTGATGTCTTTGTTCGTAAACACTTTAAAGAGATCTTTGGCAGCAGTTTTCCCCAATGCAATAGGATTTTTGCTTCATGACTGCTGGGTATTGATGTGAAACCAAGTAAAATGAAATCATTAACAAATTCATTTTTTTACATTTTTTAAAGTCTATCATGATGTTGTCTATCGACCCAGTGGTGAGAATTTCTGTTTTATTGATTTTGAGATATACCCATATTGAAAGCTATAGTCTTTGATCTTCTGCAGTAAGTGTTTCATATCTTCTTAATTCTCTGCAAGCAAAGTTGGGTCATACGCATAATGCAGGTTGTTGATGAGTCTTCCTCCAAACTTGATGCTACAGTCTTCTTCATGTATTCAAACGTCTCATTTCATTTGCCCAACATACAGACTAAATACATAATGGAGGAAAAAATACAACCCTGACTTACATCTTTTCTGATTTTAAACCTGACAGTGTTCCCTTGTTCTATTCAGACAATTAAAGATTTAGACATTGCACCACAACAAGATACACAATCCAATTGCAAAATGGGCACAAGATATGAACAGATACTTGATACAAAGATGACATTCAGGTGGCAAACAAATATATGAAGAAATGTTCAAAATCCCTAGCTCTAAGAGAAATGCAAATCAAAATAACTATGAGATATCATCTCACCTCAGTAACAGTAGTAAAATTCAACAGAGCAGCAAACAACAAATGCTGGTGAGGTTGTAGAGAAACTAGAACCCTTATTCACTGTTGGTGGGAGTGTAAAATGGTGCAACCACTATGGAAGGCTCTATGAAACTTTCTCAAAAAGTTGGAAATAGAAATACCATTTGACCCAGCAATTCCACTACTGGGAATATACCTTAAAGAAACCATAACTGCTACCCAAGCCGATATATGCAAACCCATATTTATCGTGGCTTTGTTCACCATAACAAAGAGTTGGAAACAACCCAAGTGTCCATCAACAAACGAATGGATAGAAAAGCTGTGGTATATTCACACAATGGAATACTATGCAGCATTGAAAAAACAAGGAACTCATGAAATATTATACAAAATGGGTGGCCCTTATGCTGAGTGAAATATCTCAGTCACAAAAGGACAAATACTGCATAATGCCACTATAATAAAACAGGACAGACACAGGAGTTGGGGGAAATTAAGAAAAGAGGGGATAAATAATATACACTGCATTGAAATAGATGAGGGAGAGAACTGCTTAAACAGAATATACGATTAGGTATTGTTTGCATGACCAGAGTCCAGAATAAAAGATGCAAAGTAAAGTGGACTAGGGAAGGCAGTGTATAACAATGAAAGAATTTTTTTTCAAAAAGAAAAGTGAACTGGTAGGGCACGGGTGGGCATGGGGGAAAATACGCAAAAATGAATGAGTGAAAATCCATGCTCTCTATAAACTTTCATTAAAATCTCAATTAAAAAAATTAGATCTTGTAAATACATTTTTTTAATGTACACTTGCCAAAAGAAAAAGAAATAGTTCTTGGAAAACATGCAAGGAGGGTGCTGGCTGCTTCTAGGCAAAGATGGTTATACTTTATCTCACTTACTTTGGGCATGTAGTTTTTATTATGTGCCATCGAGTTGCTTGTGACTCCTAGCAGGCCTGTGTAACATTAGCTCTGAACCCTGCCCTATCCTGAGCAAATATCTTCATCTCTGACATACCTAATCCCATTTCTTCAGTCACTGAGTCAATCCATCTCATCCTGGGTCTTCCTCTCCTACACTGTTCCTCTACCCTTCCAACCATGATGTCCTTCTCCAAGAACTGGTCCCTCCTGGCCATATACCCAAAGTATGTGAGATGGAACTTAAAAATCCTTGTATCCAGGGAGCAGCCTGATGTCAACCTCTCCAGGACAGACCTGCTTGTTCTCCTTCCAGTCCATAGTATGTTCAACACTTTTCTTCAGGACCACAACTCAAAAACATTGATCCTTCTTCTATTATCTTTAGTTATTGTCCAGCTCTTTGATTCATAGCAAGTAATGGCAAAGACCATGGCCTGGATCAGTTAGACCTTAGTCTCCAGACAGACTTTATTGCTCTTTAGTACTCCAGAGAAGCCCCTGACAGCAGACTTTCCCAAAGCATCTTTTGATTTGCTGACTGCTGGTGCCAAGATTGTTGACTGCAGAACCAAGCAACTTAAAGTTATCAACAACCTCAATCTCCTTCTCCATCCCTCATGAAGTTTCTAACTGGCCCAGTGGTGAGGATCTTTGTTTTCTTGATATTGACCTTCATTCCACATTGAAGATGACAGTCCATGACCTTCTGCAGCAAACGCCTCATGTCCCCTTCAGTTTCATCAAGTGGCATGTAGATAGGAGGAGGCAATCCTTAGAAAAGGACATCATGCTGGGAAATGTAGAGGGTCAGCATAAGAGAGGAAGACCTTCAACTAGATAGATTGGAACAGTGACTCATTGACTATAGCAATGAGTTCAAGCAGGATAATGCAAAGTTCTGATCCATTGTTCATAGGGTTGCTTTGACTAGTAAACAACTCAATGGCACCAAATAATAACAACAACATACAGCTGGACCTCACCTGATTGACTACACAGGAATCAAATTGACCACATCTGTGGAAAGAGTTGGTGGAGAAGCTCAGAACCAGCAGTTAAAAAAAGAGCAAGGAGCTGAATGCAGAATTAAGAATATGGTATATTACTAGAGACCTGAGAACGCCGCGAGAGGGACACGGAAGAGACCCGGGGAGAGCAGCAGCCAGCCACCTGCCGTGGAACTCCAGAGGAGCGAAGACTGC
>NW_006399782.1:6499622-6516532 GCF_000299155.1 Elephantulus edwardii | reverse complement strand
GAAAAAAAAATAATATGGTATATTACTAGTAATCCATTTATAGCTGCTGGTTGGGTTATCAGATCATATGGGTGATTCTAATAGAATGTGGGTATTACTGAACAATGTCATTAATATCAAATGCAAGAAAATCTTGCTGAAGATTATTTAAAAATGTTAGAACAGCACATTGACAGGAATCTACCAAAAATTAAAGCTGGATCCAGATGAGGCCAGAAAATAAAGAATATCATTGATGATATCAGATGGATCTTGGCTGAAAGCAGAGAATACAAAAAAAAAGATGTTTACTTGTGTTCTATTGATTATGCAAAGGCATTGACTGTGAAAATCATAACAAATTATGGATAATATTTAGAAGAATGGGAGTCCTTGAACACTTAATTGTGCTCAAGCAAAATCTAAACAAAGACCAAGAAGCTGTTGTCCAAATAGAATGACAGAACAATGCTGCTTAGTTTATGTAAACTCAAACAAGTTCTTTTTAACTCCTCTAAGCAATAGATCAACTACCAAATGGTAATGAGAATACTGTAACAGGATTGGCAAAGTCAAGATTCAAAATATGTGAAAACAATGAACTACAATATTATCAAAATGAAAAGTACTTATAGTCATTCAAATGTTAACTCTAAATATGTTGTATGGCAGAAGTCTAACTGGAATCTAGCTTTTATGCCACCTAAACAATTGCAATTCTATCTATTATGCAATAGGAAATTAACAGTTTGTACCTAATCTATTTTGTACATAGTCTATTTTGTACATGGTATCACCATAGAACTACCTAGCCAACACACAGACATGAAGATCAGAAGCCAGCACCACAACAAGATAAAGGTAAACAACCCAATTGCAAAATGGGTACAGGATATGAACAGACACTTCACCAAAGAAGACATTCAGATGGTGAACAAACACATGAAGAAGTGTTCAAAATCATCTCACCCCAATAAGAATAGCAAAATTCAAAAGAGCAGCAAACAGCAAATGCTGGTGACGTTGTGGAGAAACCGGAACCCTAATTCACCGTTGGTGGGAGTGTAAAATGGTGCAACCACTATGGAAGGCTGTATGGTACTTTCTCAAAAAGTTGGAAATAGAAATACCATTTGACCCAGTAATTTCACTACTGGGAATATACCCTAAAAAAATAAGAACTGTCACCCAAGCAGATATATGCACACCTATGTTTATTGCTGTTTTGTTCACAATAGCAAAGAGTTGGAAACAACCCAAGTGCCCATCAACAAACGAATGGATAGAGAAGTTGTTTATCCATACAACAGAATACTATGCTGCATTGAAAAACAAAGAAGTCATGAAATATTATACAAAATGAGTGACTCTGGAGGACATTATGCAACATGAAATATCTCAGTTACAAAAGGACAAATACTGTATAGTGCCACTGTTGTAAAACGGGGCTGACACTGGGATTGGGAGGAATTTAAGAAAAGGGGGGATAAATAATGTATACTGCATTGAAACATATGAGGGAGAGAACTGTTTAAAGAAATATATAATTAGGTATTATTTTCATGATAAGAGTCCAGAATAAGAGCTGCATAGTAAAGTGGACTTGGAGGGGAGGATTGTATAACAATGAAAGAATATTTTTTTCTTCAAAGAGAAAAGTGAAGGCAGGTGGGGTGGGTAGGGAGGAAAGTATGCAACAATGTATGAATAGAAATCCAAAGCCTCTGTGAACTTTCATTAAAAATTAAAAAAGAGAAAAAGGAAAAAAATTTCAAAATAAAGGATAGTATTAAAAAAAAATCAGGAGCCAGATGAACTTAACTTCTACTATTTTAACTCCTCTTATGAATGGGCAAACCCTCCAAAAAAGGGGATTGTAGCCTTGAAAAGGGTTCAGTCATCTATGAAGAACACCAGCACTGGGGCTGGCATCTGTCTGGATGCCCGAGTTCCTGGGCCTCACACCCATGTGCCAACCACAACCCTCAGGATAAGGAGAACATAATTAGAAAGTAGTGTCCCACAGACCAAAGTTGAGTCATGCTTCCAAAATAGTCCTGAGAAAGATCATTCTGGGCCTAAAGTGATAACTCCTCCATATAACCCCCATTTCCTGTGGGCCCCAAGAGGATCCATAAAGGGCGCTTCAGCAGAGGCTTCAGGGACAGGCACAGTGCTTCCAGCCAGCCACAAATGTTTACAAGTCATTAACTCTATGCTGGATGAAAGGAAGAGGGGGACGGGTGAATCTACTGTGGCTCTGAGAAGTGCAATGACAACACAAGCTGAGAAACAAAGGCACAGACCAAAAGAAGGCTTGGTTTGGTTTTGATTTGAAATCAAACAGTATAATTCATCTTATCATGATAAGCTATGTCTTACAGGACGTAGAAACAATTACCCCCATATACTAATGGTGGAAAAGCAAGACAGCACAGTCAACTCAGAAAACAATTTGTTACAACAGACTTACTACACCTCCTCGTAGTTCTACCCACAACTATTTATCCCAGTTAAATGAAAACCAGTGCTCACATAAAAACCGGTACAAAAATACTAATCATCAATGTGTTATTACTCCAAACTGAAAACAACATAAAAATGCCTTTCCACCTGTGAGCAGATCATTATGGGTGTTGTTGTTGTGTGCCATCAAATTGTTTCTGACTCATAGCAGCCCTATGTGCAACAGCCCTAAACTCTATCTCTTGCCAAACTTATTGTCCTTGACACACCTATCCCCACCACCCCAGTGACGGAATCAATCCATCTCATCGAAGGTCTTCCTCTCCTGCCCTGTCCCTCCACCCTTCCAAGCATGACGTCCCTCTCCAAGGACTGATCCCGCCTTGCAACATGTCCGAAGTATGTAAGAGGGAGCTTCAGAATGCATAGCAAGTAGTGGCAAAGACCATAGGCTTTATCAGGCGCACCTTAGTCTCCAGACTGACATTGTTGCTCTGCATTACTTTGGAGAGGTCTCTGACAGCAGACTTTCCCATTGCAATTCGTCTTTTAATTTCCTGGCTGCTGGTGCTAAGAGTGTTGATGGTAGAGCCAAGCAAACGGAAACTGTCAACAATCTCAATCTCTTCACCATCCATCTAGATGCTGCCAATCAGTCCAGTGGTGAGAGTCTTGGTTTTCTTGATGTTGAGCTTCAATCCATATTGAAGATTATAGTCCTTGACCTTTTGCAGTAAGCGCTTCAGGTCATCCATTCAGTTTCAGCAAGCAGGGTTGTGTCATCTGCATAACGTAGATTGTGGATGAGTCTTCCTCCAATCCTGATGCCACACTTCTCCTTATTGATTATTATGGTATATCCATAAAATGGAATACTACTCAGCAACTTAAAGAAACCACCCAACAATTCAACTCATCAACAATAGGAAGCAATCTCAAATGTCTTGTGTGCTAAGTCAAGTCAAAGACTTATAAGTAGCCAAACTCATTGCTGTTGAGTCAGAACCCACTCATAGGTGACCCTCCTGGTTTTGGGGAAGGCTGTAACTCGCTCTGCTGCAGCCTGCCCCTCTTTCTCCTTAGAGTGGCTAATGGATTTAAACCTCCAGAGAGGTACTAGAAGTGCAGCTCTCTACAGACCACAACCACAGTTCCCTAAATGAAAGAAGAGATACATACGTTATTATTCTAGTCATGTGACCTTTCCAAAAAGGCAAACCACAGTTATAGAAAACCCACCAATGGTTGCCAGGGTCTAGAGATAATGAAAGGACTGACTACAAAAGCACAAGACACAATTTTTGGGAATGAATGAACTGTTTTGCATCTTGACTGTGGTGTATCTATATGACTGTTTATGTTTGTCCCAAACCAGAACTTTAAGCTACATTTTGGTACCTTTTTCTGTAGGGAAAGTATACTTCAATGAGGAAAAGAGTCTTCAAAAATATTTTATTATGATGCAGCCCACATTTTTTAAAACTACAAGACTGAAATGACTGACTCACATGCAATAAACAGATAGATGGTCAATTGGGCACTTATCTTTTTTCAAAGTTTCTAGCTAAATTTCAGAAAAAGATAGTTAACTTACAGCAACCTTTTTTTTTTAACTTAAAGAAAATCTAAGACAATGGATTTTACCTAAAAGAAATGAGGCTATGACCCTAGTATGCTTTAAAATTCCTCAGAATTATCCTATCTATACTAATGGGACCAAAAAAAATGTCAAAATCATGGCCGTGTACAAAATTGGCCAAGGATTCCAAAAACAACTCATCTCACTTCTGATCACAAATGTAAAAACCCAAACAAAATATTAGCAAATAAGGCCAGCATGTTAGTTCCTTTTAAAAAAAAATATACATCATCATCAAGTATGCATCCAAGAATTTATCCCAGGAATGCAAACACAGGTCAAAGGTTTGTTCGTCAAAATTTACAAAGCAAAGATTATGAAAAAAAATAGCACTTTATCTTGCAATCATGAGTCACTCTGACAAACAAGTGCAGTTAAAAAAAATTTTTATGTTTTGGTTCTAATACAATGCAGAGAGTGTGGTAAGCAATCATCCAAATGCAAGTAGCATGCAATCTTAATAATTTAGGACATTTTCTGAAACTGTGTATATTTCAGAAAGTGTGTTTCTTTTCTGAGAAAATATAAAGTGTTTTGAATCTAATATTCATGGTATATTGTTGTTGTTGTT
This sequence comes from Elephantulus edwardii, assembly GCF_000299155.1. Classification (NCBI taxonomy): domain Eukaryota; kingdom Metazoa; phylum Chordata; class Mammalia; order Macroscelidea; family Macroscelididae; genus Elephantulus; species Elephantulus edwardii. The sequence goes on along the minus strand of NW_006399782.1, from coordinate 6,511,877 downwards.
GTCGTTATGTGCTGTTGAGTTACCTGTGAGTCCTAACGGCCCTGTATACAACAGCCCTATAGCCTGCTCTATCCTGCACTAATCTTTTTGTCTCCAACACACCTACTTCCATTACCACAGTTACTGAATCAGTCCATCTCATAGAGGGTCTTTCTCTCCTGCACTGTCCCTCCACACTCCCAAGCATGACATCTCTCTCCAAGGACTGGTCTGTCCTTGCAACATGTCCAAAGTATGCCAGATGAAGCTTCAGAATTCTTGCCTCCAATGGGGAGCCTGGTTTCACCCATCCTAGGATGAATCTATTTGCTCTCCTAGCAGTCCATGGTATATTCAGTACTCTTCTCCAGCACCACAGCTCAAAGGCATCAATTCTCCTTCTATCACCCTTAGTCATTGTCCAGCTTTCAGACAAAAGCACGCAACTGCAAAGACTATGGTATCTTGAAATTCTTTTTTTTAAAAAAAGAATTTCCTCTTTTACTACACAATTATTAGCCTTTTCCTTTGTTCATGTGCAAAAATCTTTCCTAACACACAAATCAAAGCATGCAGCAAGAGAAGTGAAAAGCCAATCAAGATTGATTCCCAAGTTTGACTGATAACAGTACCACCTGTGGTACACTGTACACAAGATCACCGGACTCCATGAGGTAGTCTTGTATGGGAATTGATGAAACACAGATTATTTTTCCAACAAGGGTCCAAAGGGGGCTTGGTTATCAGCCAAATTCTGGAATCCAGTGGTATTAGGAACAGGGTAGAAAGTTATGGAGTTCTAGAGACCACATTTAAGCCTTTAAAAGCTACCAAAGTGAAAAATATCCTATAATAATATATGGATCCAAGTAAAATGTACAATTTTGTCAACTTTCTTCCATCTATCATTATGTTGTCGCCTATCGGTCCACTGGTGAGGATTTTTGTTTTCTTGATATTGAGATGTAAATAAAAGTGTATGTATCTTTTTTATGCTCATCATGAGGGCCTGCTGAAAAAAGACAGCAGAGTTTCATTATTAAGGGTTTGATTATTCACTATTAAGGGGCATGAAGACAAGTTTAGGACTGAGTAACAATTTTATTCCTGCTGAGACAATCTACTGTCTTCTCATATTGACATACTACTTTCTAGAAGGCTAGCAACTGAGTACAAAAATACTCTGCTGAAACCTAATCTCGATTAGGGGGAAGAGTTAGAAAAAGGTTTGTTTTCAATAACAAACCCAGTACTTACTTGGAAAAATACATAAACTTCAAGAGAAAAATCAGAGTGAGTGTCTACATACTCATATAGAAGACAAAACTGAAGGAGAGATAGACTAGATCTTTAAGGAAAAGATGGGCTTAGAGAAAGAGAGCAAAGAATTAAAGATTGAAGCTTAGAGCTAACTTGTGGTCAAGAAAAGGAGAAGACAGTAAGGAGAGCAGAGAGTGGGGAAGGGAGAAGGCCAAGTATCTGGGAAGCAGGAAGCAAGTTTAGAAAGGAGGGTTCACAGCGTGAAATGAGAAGTGGGAGAGACCATCTGTCAGAAACCAGTGAGAGTCCTAGCTCTACCCAAGGGATGTGTCTGACCAGATGACCCCAGAACCCATTCCTAGGCTCAAGTCCACATCTGACAACTAGGACATCACTCTGAGTAGCAGGCTTCTGGGGAAGGTAGGGGCACATTCTGAGTGGAAGGTGAGGAAATGAAGGCATAAGTCTAAAAACTGATGGTAAATGGAGGGAGGAAATCCAGCTTTCCAAGTCTGATGAAGATGTTTGCAGAGTGAAGACTGTGAATGCCTGAAAGTGTCTCACTGCTCTCCTAGGGATGCTAGAACAGAAAGCCCACAAGTGAGCACCTTTAACAAAAGCTTATTTTTGTGCCATTTAGGAGGTTAAAAGTCTGACATGGGGTGCCAGCTCTAGAGAAAGGCTTTCAATCTTTTCACTCGGAAGGAAGGTCCTTGTTTCTGAGTTTCTGCTCCCCGGCTGTCTTCATGTGGCCTGGCTGTTCTGCTTGCTTGTTTAGTCTCTGTGACAGTTCAAAAGTGACTGATTTCAAACACAACCTACAATAACCCTCTATGATTAGAACAGCAAAGACAATCCTTTCTAAATGGGATTAAAATAACAGTCACAGAAATGAAGATTTATAATACATATTTTGGATGGACACAATGCCATCCCACAGCAGAAAGGAATACTTTGTTGCTTCCAGAAAGAAAAGGACTGAAGAAATGAAGAAAGGGGACAACTGTAGTGTGTAAGGTCCGAGTGAAGAGGTCTCAACTTGTCCACACCCTTTCTCTCTGGAAATCCTCAAAGCCAGCACCGTTCATTTTAGAAGCTGGATACCTTTGCTGGAGCCCCTGGCCACAGCTCAACTAGACTCTAAAGGATAACAGAAATACAGATTAACAGAGAGGATTCTGACTAAGAGTCAGGAGGTCTGAGACCCTGTTCTCGTCCTGCCGCTAAGCAGCCGAGTGTTTCCAGACCACTTATTCTCTCTCTAATCCTTGGCTTGAAAAACAAGAATGGGTTAGACTGATACTTTGATTTGTTTCCACTGTACGAATACAACATCTCATTTACTTTATCCTTCACTTTCTTCCTCAGCACCAAGCACAGTGACGTCTTCAGAAACACTGATTAAGAGCTAAGGCTATTTAAGTTTCTTTCTCCTTGGTAATTGTCTAAGAGGTTTATGGGAATCTAGAGGAAAGTATTACATAATAAGAGGAAAGTGATCAAATTAGACCAGGACCAACTGTTTCATCTGTGATTCAAGGCCTTGAAACAACTTCAGAGCCACTACCCCTCAACACCAAGGAGTACAAAGGTTATTTGTACCAAAGGCACCTGTTTTTTTTAATTTCCTATATATGACATTACGCCAACGCCTCTCCATGGGCACAAGACAAGAGCCACTAAAACAAAATACCAAGGCTATTTATTATGGGTAGGATTTTACGTCCCCAAAATACTACTAGATGCTTCACCCCATACCTATAGATGGAATCCAAGTACAGTAATATCTTACATCTAATGGAATATAATATGTTCATCTTCTATAAAGTAATTTAATATCCTGTTAAATCACCTTCAAATCTAGCATACAGTAATGAATTAATCAATCAGGGTTACAGAACCTAATCAGGCGTCCAAACCTAATCAGTTTTGAGGTGCATAAAAGCAGCACAGACAAGAGGAAGACAGATTGATGCAGATAAATCCCCAAGTCTAGACATCGTCTAGACTGGCACAGTCTCTAGTGTGCTGCATTGCTAATCAAAAGGCCATGCAACTCCACCAGTTCAAATCGACCAGTGGAAAGATGGTCAGTTCCCTCGCACTGCAATTTACAGCTTTGGAAACCTAATGGACGGTCAGCTGTGAGTTGTAATTGATTCTGTGTCACTCAGTCCCTCACTGCTGTAGAGTTAGAACCAGCTCAAAGCTGACCCTCCTGTGGATTTCTGAGACAGTGTAAATTTCAGGGAAAGAGACTGCTTATTTTCCTCTCCTGAAGTCCCTGGTAGATTCTAAACACCAGAGAGGTAGGGTCATTGGGTTAGCAGAACAACTCCCCATGAACTCAACAGAGCTCCTTCACTCCATGGCAGTGAGTTTAAATCCTAAACTCTGCTGGATTTAAACTCTGGTGGGAGCTCTAGTGACCTACTGGTAAAAGGTTGCACAGCCATTTCAAAGGCACGTGGTTCAAATCCACATGTTGCTCGATGAGAGAAGAATGGACAATCTCCTCCAGGCAATTTACTGCCTCTGAAAACCCACTAGAGGGTCAGCTATGGGTCGCTTCCAAATCAAAGGCAAACAACGACACCACACTTGTGGTTAGAATTCCCCTTGGGAAGAAGTTTTGTTTTATTAACAGGGAAGTATGACTGTAGAATTCCTGAAGATATTCCCTTTTGAGATACATAAAAGCAAGTTAGAAAAATGGGGAAAATTAGCTATCATACCACATGAATACCATCAATGATGCTAGAAATATAAGTTAAAGAGAGATAAGAACCTTTCCCTAGAGGTGACAAGAGAAAGGAAGCCTTTGCCTAGAGCCTTCCCTTAGAGCTGTTGCCTTGAATTCAGACTTTGGGATAAAAGTCAGAAACTGTAAGAAAATCCTACTGTTGTTATATGCCATAGAGTTGCCTGTGACTCATAACGGCCCTGTGTACATTAGATCTGAAACCTGCCCTATCCTGAGCCAATTTCATTGTCTCCAATAGACCTAATCCCATTTCTCCAGTCACTGAGTCAATCCATCTCATCTGGGGTCTTCCTCTCTTGTGTGGTCTCTCCACCTTTCCAAGCACGATGTCCCTCTCCAAGGCCCTCCTGGCCACATGCCTAAAATATGTGAGATGGAGCCTCAAAATCCTTGCCTCTAGGGAGCAGCCTGGTTTCACCCTCTCTAGGACAGACCTGTTTGTTCTCCTGGAAGTCCACGGTATGTTCAATACTCTTCTCTAGCACCACAACTCAAAGGTACCAATTTTTCTTCTAGTAGCCTTAGTTATTATATAGCTCTCAGATGGATACATAGCAAGTAATTGTGAAGATCATGGTCTGGATCAGGCACGCCTTAAACTCCAGAGTAACATCGTTGCTCTTCAGTACTCTAGAGAGGTACTGAGAACAGACTTTCCCAGTGCAATTTGTCTTTTGATTTCCTGACTGCTAGTGCCAAGAGAGTTGACTGTGGAACCAAGCAAGCTGAAGTTATCAACAATCTCAGAAAAAGAAAAGGGGGGAGGGGCTGTGTCTTAAAAGCTTGCAAGCAGTCATACAAGGCCACAATTGGAGTAATGGTAAATAAATATGGTCAGGATGGAGAGGAGACAGAGGAAGACATGAAACGTGTTGTTAACTGTCTCCATGAACCACTGCCTCTTTTGCCATTAAACCTGAAGAACTGGTTCATTAGCCATGATTATTGAACAGTTTATAAAAGATCCTGTAGGAAAACACTAATTAAAAGGGATGAAATGCAGAATAGAATTCCAAATTCATACAGACACCAGACTCTTTATGGCCATAGTGATCTCTTGAAACTATAACCCTGAAATAATCCTATAACCTAAACCAAAATTATTCCTTGAGGTCGTAGTTCAACTAGATGATAGTTTAACTTAATTGGAAAAGACTGGCAATAGCAACTCAAAAGACTAGGTAAGAATGAAGCTTAAGAAACAAAGAGATTGTATTACGGGTTATGTTAGGTGCCTTGACTTGAGAATGACCCATAGTGGCCCTATGAACAACAGATCTGAACCCCACCTTATACTGTGCCATCCTCGCACTTCCTGACACATTAGAGCCTACTGTGACAGTCACTGGGTCAGGCTGCCTGGTTGAGGGTCTTCCTCTCCTTCGTCAGCCCTTTGCTAACATCATGTCCCTCTCCAAGGAATAGCCCCTCCTGGCCATAGGCCCAAGTAATTGAGGTGAAGCCTCATCATCTTTGCCTCCAAAGAACATTCTGGCTGCACCCTCTATAAGACATGTTTGTCCTTTTGGTAATCCGTGCAATGTTCAGTACTATTCTCTAACACCACAGCTTGAAGGCATCAATTCTTATTCTATCATCCTTATTCATTGTCCAGCTTTCAGATGCACAGCAAGTGATCGGAAAGACTATGAATCAGAAAGGCTTGAATCAGATGCACCTTAGTCCTTACATTGACATCATTACTCCTCAATAATTTAGAGAGGTCCCTAATTGCACTTTCCCAGTACAATACGTTTCCTGACTTCCTGACAGCTGGTACCAATGGTGTTCATTGTGGATCCAAGAAAGATGAAGTTGTTGACAGTTTCAGTCTTTTCTCCATCTATCACGACGTTGTCTATCAGTCCAGTGGTAAGAATCTTTGTTTTCCTTTTATTTTTTAAAAATCATTTTGATGGGGGAGGGTAAAAGAAATAGAAAAGATCCACTGTGAAAAATCAATGTTTATGAACTTTATAAGTAAATCAGTAAAACATAAAAATTTTGAAAAAATGATTTTATTTTATATTGATTTGCATGCAAAATTTGTATACAATGTGTTTTGTTTATATACAGAAAACCTGAATCTTTGTATCTTTGACATTGAGATGCAATCCATATTGAGGGCTTATTGTATTCTTTGATCTTCTGCAACAAGTACTTCAAGTCCTCCCCCTTTTAGCAAGCAAGGTTGTGTCATCTGCATAATTCAGATTAATGGTGAGTCTCCCTCCAATCCTGATATTACTCTTATTACAATCCTTATATTACTCTTGATAGAGTCCAGATTCTCAAATAATTTGCTCAGCATACAGACTGAATAGATATGGGGACAGAATATAACCCTGACACACTCCCCCCCTTTTTTTTAAACCATGTTTTGGAGAGGGCGAAACCAAGAGGCTAGGATTTTAAAGCTCAGTCCCACAGAGTTTGGGCATGTGGCTAGAAGGGACCGATCCTTGGAGAAGGACATCATGTTTGGAAGGGTAGAGGGACAGTGCAGGAGGAGGAAGAGCTAGGATGAGATAGACTGATACAGTAACTGAGGCAATGAGGGTAAGTGTGTCTGAGCAAAAGAGACTGGCTCAGGACAGGTCAGGCTTCAGAGCTATTGTACACAGGGTCACTATGAATCACAGGTGGTTCAACATCATATATATAACAACAACAGTGTCCCCTTGCCCTGTTTGCACTACAGCCTCGTGGTCTAGGTACAGATTTTGCAGCAGCACAATAAGTACTCTGGGATTCCCATCTTCTCAATGTTAGCCATAACTTGTTATGATCCACACAGTCAAATGTTTTTGCATTGTCAATAAAGCATAAACATTCTTCTAGTATTCTTTACTTTCAGCCAGAATCCAATTGATATCAGCAACAGTATCCCTGGTGCCACAGTCTCTTCTAAATCCTGCTTGAAATTCTGGCAATTCCCTACCTATGTACTGTTCTAGCCATTTTTGAATGATCTTCAGCAGTATTTTGCTTGCAAGTTATATTAATTTAAATCTAAAAACTGCACTACAACAATGAGAAGCAAGACATGCCAAAGTAAAAGAGCTGAACAGAAGATCTCAAAGGACAGCTCAGAAGGACAAAGCAAAGTATTATAAAAGAATGTGCAGAGAGCTGGAATTAGAGAATAAAAAGGGAAGAACTAGCTCTGCATTCTCAAGCTGAGAGAACTATAAAAACAAATTTAAGCCTCGAGTCACAATATTGAAAGATGCTATGGGTAATGACCCAGAAAGCATCAAATAAAGATGGAGGGAATACACAGAATCACTGTACCAAAAAGAACTGATTGACACTGAAAAATTTCAGGAAATGCCATCTAACAGGAGTCTATGGTTATGAAAGAGGAAGTACATTGCATTGAAGGCACTGGCAAAAAATAAGGCCCCAGGGATCGATAGGATATCAACTGACTCGTTTCAATTAACAGATGCAGCCTCATCAGTTTATGCCAGGAAATTTGGAGGACATCTATCCAGCCAATGGATTGGAAGAGGTCTGTATTTGTTCCCATTCCCAAAGGTGATCCAACAGAGTATGAAAACTATCTAACAACTTCATTAACATCATGTGCAAGCAAAACACTGCTGAAGAGATAGAATATGTATTACTGGAAGAGGAACAATTCAGAAAGGGGGGGTATGAATGGTTGCACAACTTGACAAATGTACTCAACATAACTGAATTGAACATGTTGACATTGTTGAATTGGTGTATATCTTCTACTCAAGAACAATAGCAGAAATAAATAAGTATAGTAATAGAAGCAACCCATCCATCTGCTCTGATCAAGAGAATGGAAGGTAGACACAATTCCTAAATATCCCTTATGCATCACAGCCCCTGTGGCTGCTTCAATATCTAAGCTGCTCTGGAAAGACATTCACATCACTACACTGTTCCCTCTTCTTCTCCAATAAATACTCTGGTTTTTGAATGTCTTAAGATGTATACTCCCAAATCACTTGCCATTTTCTTCAGGCACTCTCTGCAAGCATGGACCATATGCCCTACCACTCTACATCATAACTCTCTCCGTGTCTACTTCCTATTCATCCATTCATTCCCCGGGGAGAAGGACTCTGACTCATTCCTGAGTCTTCAGTGCACATAATTATCATGAAGCAGAACAACCCAGCCATGTTCTGGCTTCAGTGATCAAAATTCCCTGACCTGAACTGAAGCTCCTGGTTTTCAGAATAGCTTACTTTCAGTACTCATCTATTTTATACTCAGAAAGTTGGTTCCAATGAGTGGATCTCTTGTAAGTCTTAACGAGAGAAGACTCCCCATCATTCTCCTAAGGAGTGGCTAGTGATTTCCAACTGCTGACCTCTTGGTTAGCAGATCCACATTGAACTACCAGGGCCAACGAGACTGAAAACGAAAAAACCAAACCCGCAGCTGTTGGGTTCATTCTGCCTCATTAGTTCCCAAGGCTGTAAATATTTTTTTTAATTTTATTTTCTTATTAATTTCAATGAAAATTTACGAAGACTTTGGATTTCCATTCATTGATTGTTGCACTTTTCTCCTTGACCAACCCTCCCACCCCCAGTACACTCTTCTCTTTGAAAAGTAAAAGTAAAATTCTTTCATTGTTTTACAATCCCTCCCCCCAGGTCCACTCCACTATGCAGCCTTCGTTCTGGACTCCTGTCATGACAACAATACCTAATCACATATCCCTTTTAAACAGTTTTCTCCCTCATCTGTTTCAATGCAGTATACATTATTTATCCCATCTTTCTCAGTCTCCCTCCAACTCCAATGTCAGTCCTGTTTTACAACAGTGGCACCATGCAGTATTTGTCGTTTTGTGACTGAGATATTTCACTCAAGGCTGTAAATCTTAATGGGAGGGGACTGTCCATCTTTCTCCCAAGAAGCAGTTAGTGGATCTGAACTGACAGAGACTCTCAGCCTTTTAGTTAGCAACACAATCCACTATGCACTGCACCACCCAAACTCCTTCATAAAACAGGTTGTTGTTGTTATGTGCCTTTGAGTCGCCTGTGACTTGTAGTAACCCTACCTATGTACAACAGCTCTGACCTTGCCCTATCCTGAGCTAAGTCTCACTGACTCCAACACACCTAACCTCATTGTCCCAGTTATAATGTCAATTCATCTCATCTGGGGTCTTCCTTCCTCTCCCGCACTATCCCTTCACCCTTCCAAGAATGATGTCCTTCTGCAAGGACTGGTCTCTCCTGGCTACATGCCCAAATTATGTAAGACAGAACTTCAAAAATCTTAGACTCCAAGGAGAAACTTGGTTTCACTCTCCCCCAAACAGACCTATTTGTTCTCCTGGCAGTCCATGGTAGGTTCAAGACTCTTCTCCAATACCACAACTCAAAGGTATCAATTCTTCTTTTGTCATTCTTAGTCACTGTCCAGCTCTCTGATGCATAGCAAGTTACTGCGAAGACTATGGACTGGATAAGGTATACCTTAGTCTATAGATGGACATTACTGCTCTTTAGCACTTTGGAGCGGATATTATTTACAAGAAGAGTTCCCAGAATTCCCTTAAAGATCTTAAGTTCCTAATGCACTTAAGCATTGATTTATTTTTTGGATATTGTTATCTGAAGATCAAAATTAAAAGCGTACTTTCCAAAATGTTAGCTGGCAGTATCATGCTCTTTATAAATTCATTTGCAATCAACTTTGCAAGAATTCAGTTGAGAGAGAGAGAAGGAAAAAGAGAAACACTAACAGAAATATAAGTAGACAATATTTTATATTTGTACTCTTCTTCGTCATCTCTGACCTATTTGAGGCAGGCATAGAACAACTCAAGCTTCCTTCTGTCCCATCCCTCTTCCTTCCTCACACCCCATCCTCAAACTCAGTCACTATTTTCGCATGTTTGTTCATTCTTGCTTAGCATTATCTATCTGGGGTCTATTCTGCTCAGGCAATGTTTGGGGCATTCCTTCTGCTCCAATAGCTCATTGGCCCTGTTGGGAGCAAACCTGATCCTCATCCCTGGCCCTTACTGATCCTTATCCACTATTTGCTTACTCCAAAGATATCTGAGCCCCTACAAATCCACTCACTGCTCCATGGGAGAAGGATGGGCATTCTCTTCCTATGTAATTTACCGCCTCTGAAAACCCGCTGGAGGGTCAGTTATAGGTTGGTTCTGACTTGATGGCACATAACCAACCACATACAAGGCCGTGTGCCAATCTCAGCTGGTAATGTGGTGGGCACAAAGTTTATGTCCTCAAAAAGCTGCGTCTGAAGTGTGACACACAATGTATACTAATTTTGTGTGTGATCTAATATAATTTTTTTAAACAAAAAAAAAAGAAGAAGAAGAAGCTGGATCTGATGTGACAATTTCAATTCCATGATTACTTTTCAAAGCAGCTGGGCATCAAGTAGTTGAGTATACTGTGGGACCCAGAGGAGGGTCATTAAGTCAAATCAAGGGTTGAAAGACAAAGGGAAATCTCTCCACAAGTAAAGCTAGAGTTGACAGGTCAAGGAATAGATAGAAAATTATTCAGCATGGATTGCACCTCAACATAAAAAAAAAAATCCTCAAAAATGCACAAATAATCAACACCAAGATAAACAGAGAAAAAGAGGAAGTTGTCAAGGATTTCATTTCACTTGGATCCACAATCAATGGCCACAGACACAGGAGTCAAGAAGTTATATGACATTTTGCATTGGACAAATCTGCTGCATAAGAATGTTAAAAAAGCAAAGATACTACTCTGAAGATCAAAATGTACCAAACCCTAGCCAATATTTTCTATCACTTCCCATACATTTCAAAGTTGGACAATTAAAAAGAAAGATCAAGGAAGTGAAGCCTTTGAGTTAAAGCATTGGCAAAGAATATGGTTACAGAGTTTGGTAGGTGGAGGAAGGGGGATAAGGAATTAGGAAAGATCCTGTGGGGATCAGAAAAGATGAGATAAAAGCAGGCATAGTTCAATGGTGATTAATTTTATAAGACACAATGTATGGGAATGATCATATGAAATAAAATGTGAACAAAGGAATGTGTGAAACATAACATATACAAATGAAGCACCATGTATACTAATTTTATATGCAAATCAACATAAGGTAAAAATAATTTTAAAAAGTTGGCTCAAAGAATGAATAATACTGTCTTGGAAGAATACATCCAGAATTCCCCTTAGAAGTGAGACTAGAGAGCCTTTGTCTTGCTTGATTTGGACATGCCCAACATCAAGAAGACAAAAATCTTCACCAGTGGGCCAATAGGCAACATCATGATAGACAGAGAAAGGACTGAAGTTGTTAATTATTCCACCTTGCTTGTACCAACAGTCAACACCCATGGTACCAGCAGTCAGGAGATCTGGAGAAGTACTGCACTGGGCAAGTCTGTTGTCAGGGACCTCTCAAAAATAGCGAAGAGCAATGATGTCAGTCTGAAGAGTAAAGTGCGCTTGATTCAGGTCATGGTCTTTTCAATCCCTTGCTATACATCTGAGAGTTGGACAAGGAATAAAGATGATAGAAGAAGAACTGGTACCTTTGGACTATAGTGTTGGAGAGTACTGAATATCCCATGGACTGCCAAAAGAACAAAAAGGTATGCCCTGGGAAAAGTGTAGCCAGAATGTTCCTTGGAGGCAAAGACGGTGAAGCTCTACCTCTTATATTTTGGGCATGTTGCTAGGAGAAGCTATTCCTTGGAAGGGGGCGTCATAGTTGGAAAGGTAGGGGTGGGGGTGAGTGAAATAGAGGAAGACCCTCAATGAGATGGACACAGTGACTGCAGCAATAGGCTCAGGTGTGTCAGAGATGATGAGGATGGCACTGGCTAGGACTGGGGCCGGATCTGTTGTGCATAGAGGGTCACTATGAGTTATATGTGACACAATGGCACCTAACAACAACAATAAGGAGGCACCAGAAAGATATCATGTTTGGCAAACTAAAAGGTCAAGGAAAAAGAAAACTCTCAATCAATGGATTGATACAGTTGCTACAATGATGGACTCAAGCGTATCAACTGTGATGATGACACAGGTTCAAATGGTAGGGCCACAATGAGGGGAGCACTCGGCAGTAACAACCAGTCAGGGGAGAGCTTGCTTCTTAAGGAGAGAATAGTATGTGCAAAAATACTCATGGAGGATCCAGATATTCAGCTATTTGCGGCTCATAGGATATAAGTTAAAAGATTGCCTTCTCCTTTGTAAATGTTCACTAAAATTATTAAAATAAAATAA
>NW_006399782.1:6443734-6499437 GCF_000299155.1 Elephantulus edwardii | reverse complement strand
GGCAAGACGCTGCACTGCAATCCCAGAGGTATGAAGTTCAAATCCACCAGATGCTCTGCTGGAGAAGGAGGGGGCAATCTCCTCCTGTACTTGTCAGATCTGATTTGACGGTACACGTAAAAATAATACAATAAAAAGTAAAAAAAAAAAGAGTAATGGAAATCCAAAGTGTCTAAATTTTCATTAAAATTAATAATAGCAAGAATAAAAAGAAAATGTAAAAAAAAAAGATCATTTGGAAGATTTCTCCTGATGAGAATCACTCCCTAACAGTGGTGCCAGAAGTCTGGTGTGAGCAGCTAGGCAAGTAGGAAGCCAGATTGTTTTAAGAGGTTTCTTTTTTGTAATCAGAAGCCATGAAAGAAGAAATGGTGGACAGAAACAATAGAAGTTACTTGATTTATGCAATCTCTTATACCCTCCTTTTCAAAGAACTATAGAAACTATGGTCTCCCACTTGTTTATTTAGTGTGGGTTTTTTTTAATTTTTTTTAATTTGTTGTTATGTGCCATCGAGTAGACTCATAGTGACCCTATGTACAACAGCCCTAAACCCTGCTAAAATTGTAAAAATTAGGGCATTTGAATTGACTAAATGCAGAGGAAGATGTTGGCAGTTAATGATGATAGTTTTGTTTTGTTCTGCTCTGTTTTTAATGGATCGTGTTATGACTGAAAACCTTATACTCAGCTGAATTACTGGTCATATCCTTTGGCCACATAAAACTCTTCTTTCACATGCAAAGTCACAGAAAAATACACTGCCCACCTGTACTTCTGAGGAAAAAATAATCTTTCACCAGTTGAACAAGCGACTAATAGAAATGACAAGAATGAAGAAGTTACATGAAATGACAACCAGTAAGCACTGAAACTAGTGGAACACTGTTTTATTTAATCAGTAACTGTAAAAATGCATGTAAATATAAAAATAAACTTTTCAAAAGGGAAAAAAAAAGAGAGTAAGGACCCAACGATGAACTGTGGCCTCAAGGAGCTCAGAGCCTAGTGGGACACAACCTTTCATGCAGTGCTCTTTTTCATCTGCCCACCGCCTCATCAGCAGAGCAGAGCAAGCATGCTTTTCTCCATCTATAGATAAGCAAGGAGATACCTGAATAAGTGAAGTCACCATATGGGTCAGAGCTGGAGCTGGACACCAAACCTTGGGCCTCTTTTCTGTTTTTCACACAGCCTAGGAGGACATTCCATCTGTTCCAGCCCTGGGAAAGGAGACTACCAGTCTTGCCAGGGTCAGTGGAGACGGCCTGAGTCTGGAATTTTTCATAGGGTGAAAATTCCTGTGAAGAACAGTACATTCCAGACCCAAAGCAGACCCACAATACAGTGTCAGACGTAGGAATTAAGTCTGGAAATTAAGTGGCAAGGAGGCTGGAACTTGAAGGGTGGTGGAATTTGTGTTGGCAGATACTGGGACCCCAGGGGCCCCAGAGACAGACAAATGACAGTGATCACAGTGTCAGGCCAGATAAAGCAACCTTCAGCCCTGTTCCCCAGGGCATCCTCAGATTAAAGAGGGCAGCCTTACAGGACTCTTGAGGACCAGGGGACCAGATGATGTAACCATTTATATCCACTCCTCTGGCCTAGGTCAGGCAGTCTGCCCTCCCAACCTGTAACCCTCTTCCCACATAGGGTGATAAGAACCCTGGGTGAGTTCCAGCTCTGCCACCAGTCTCTTATCCAGGGTTTCCTCTTCCATACGAGAATCAGATGGGCTTGGTCTCCTCCAGCCCAAATGCCCAACAATTCCACACCCAGGATGAGCTACAGTGATAGAAGTATAATGAAAGAGTACAAAGCACCCAAACCCCTGAGCTCTGGGACACTGAGCTTCCATTTGACGACAGCTTTGATTCTCATTATTTTTTATTCAGTATAAGATGAAGACAGATACATTCTAGGAATATGCTGGATAACAGGGGGAAAACATGCCCAGGATGGCTGTTCCCAGTAGGGCCCTTAAATCATCTGGGCCTTTCAATTCCCAAGCACATGCCGGCATTCCCTCAGGATACTGCTCACACCCACCTGCCTACCCCTTTCTCATTTCTGAGCCAACCAGGCCACTCCAATCCCAGAGTTTCTTGTCACTCTTAATCCTCGTGAGTCAGAACCACAAAACTTAGAAATTACATGTTCTCACTGTTTTCTAATTGCTGTATATGTGTACCCGTTTCCTCATACAGACAAAAGTCTCTTGAGTGTCCTATCTTTGTATCATAACCCTCCACAGAGCTAGACAGAGAGCAGGTATGTAATTATTGCCTGTTGGCTGATGTTTAGATTATTCCATAGACGTAGAGAATATTACTTGATAGGTAGAGGAATAGCTTACATGTCTACTATTTATATTCATAAGGAGCCCGGGTGGTGCAACAGTTAAGGTCTTACATAAATATCTGACTATAAATAAGGAGCCCAAGTGGTTGGTTGGCTGTGAACTGAAAGGCTGGTGGCTCAAACTCGGCCAGCAGCCCCCTAGAGAAAACACCTGGCACTGTGCTCCCATAAAGAGCACATTACAGTCTTAGAAACACGAGGGGGCTATTGTGCCACTAGGGGTTGGCGCTGGCTCCAGGACACAGAACAGCAACATTTATATTCATTTTGTTGTTAGGTGCTGTCAAGTCTCCTATAACTCGTAGTGACCCTATGTACAACAGCTCTGAAGTTGGCCCTGCCCTGAGCCAGTCTCACTGACTCCACCACAGCTGCCCCCATTGCCCCAGTTACTGTGCCAATCCATCTCATCCGGGGTCTTCCTCTCCTGCACTGTACATATATTATTTAATTTTTACCACCACTCTCACTGTCCTATGAGGAAAAAGAAGTCGGCTCACAGAGGTTAAACATCATGCTCAGAAACCACCCACCGAACGGTGAGTAGGAGGAATCTAAACCCAAGTTTTACACCAAAGAGTACTTTCTACTCTATGCTTCTTCTCCGTGCAAGAAATCCAGAGAGCGACTCTGCACTAGAAATCCTCAGTCTCTGAAAAAAAGAAAGTTAATTAAAAAAATCATAGGCACTTGGTTCCCAAAAGATGGTGAGACAGAACTCATAAAGTCCTGGGTTAACAGCGTAGGGTGAGCTGGGGGAGGGGAGGACAGCCAAGCCAGCAAACAAAATCAAGGAGCGGATCTGAAAGAAAAAGAAATCTCTCCTCATCTCTTTTCTTTTTGTCTCCAGAGGCTTTCTGTCTCCAGAGGGCTCTGCACTCAGGACCCAGAGGAGGAGGGGAGGAGAAAAGGCATGGAAGCATTGACAGGGGGTCAGGGAAGGGGAAATCTCAGGAGCTAGACCTACAAAAAGTCCCACATCCCCCAAGTCAGCACCCGCTGTGAGCATTCACCCTTGGACACAGGGGGCAAAGAACAGGAAGACAATGGGAAGAAGGTGGTGTGAGCATCTCGAAGTTCAGCCTTATCCCCACTAGATGAGCTTCACACAGGGAATAATTCTTAGTGCTCTCCTGCCAGAGCAGTTCTGAGATGGCTGTGTGATAATGTGCTAGGCTGCTAATTGAAAGGTGGGTGGTTCAAATCCATCAAGTGCTCACAGCTTCTGAAATCCCATGTAGGGTCACTCACTATGAGTTGGAATTGACTTGACAGCAGTGGGAAGTTCTTTAAAAAGGAATAAGGCCCCAAGGTCGAGAGGATGCATCTGCCTGCCTGAAGTGGCAAACATGGGGGTCCACCCACCTTGACTTTTTAAGTAGAAATGCATTTGCTTTTCTGGCTTCAAACAAACCAGAACATTTGAAGCCAAAATTCCATAAAGAGACAAAATTCATCTGCTGAACGCCCCAGGGAGGAGAGGCGAGTGGCTCTCAAAGTGGGTCCCTGGCCAGCACCTTCATCTCTCCAGGCTATGAGCAGAAAACAAGGGGAGTGCAGAAAGGAGGAAGAAGTTGTAGGACACAGGAGACCACCACAGTGGACACCTGCTGTGCCTTTACTACTGGAAGGTCCCCCATTCCTATCCTTGCCATCCAACAAATAGTGCTTGGACTCAATGACCATTTGTAAGTCTCCAATGCCCTAATTCATGTTCTCGAGGTGTCCCTCCATAGTCACAGATTAATACTTAAGCTAGGCAAGGATCTGGTCTTCTGTTGGTAAAGGTTACTTTTTAATGGTTGTTCTCGGAATTTCTTTATATTTAAGAATAAATAATAAAGGCTGGCAGGAAGCCTTAAAGAATTCATTTCACAACTTGTGCTTGTTATTTGAATTAGTAGAGAGGCTTCAAAGTAGACTTTTGGTCCCTAAGTCCCAAGCCGGGCTGCATTCTCAAGTCCCCACTAACTAACTACTCAAACACATAGCCAATGAGTTGGAACTGACTTTTAGCTGGCACTCCAGTGGGTTTTCAAAGGCCGTACGTAAATCACATAGGAGGAGAATGTACCTCTTTCTCTTAGGGAGCAGCTGGTGGATTTGAACCGCCTGCCTTGGAATTGACAGTATAACTCCTTGCAAACTAAGTCAACAGAGTTCTTTTTAAATGGAGCCCTGGGGGTATGAAGTGTGTTAGAACTGAGCTGCAAGACAAAGGTGAGCACTTAAAAGACGAACAGTCCCTTTCTACTGAGATTTCAAACCTCAGAGAAAGGGTTGCTATGAGTGAGATTCAACTCAACCTCTTAAAATGTAGAGAAAATAAATGAACTAGGTATGTGTCATATATTCTAAGTTCACAATATATTTTTATGGGGGAAAGCTTCCAAAGATATTTTTTTAGAGTACAAGGCGACCACAACACATTCATGTTCAATTTTTCCAAGGATGATGATCTAACCCGCTGTGATCAAGACCCTAGGTGTCTCCCTCCTCTGTTCCACCCCTGGTCCTGCAGGGATTTTTCTCCCTTCAGCCCCATGTGGGGCCAGCTTCCTTTTCTGACAAGGCGGCCTAGCAGACTCCTGCCCACCTGCTGAGTAGGAGACCCTATTGTGTTGTGGCTACACAGGCAGATGGGACTACCTAACTTTACTAAGGAGACCAGGAACTTTTAGTCTGCTCAGTGCATTCCACGTTGGTACCCCCAGACCTGCCCTTTGGGGAAGCAGTCTCTTGATGGACTTAGCAAATCTCACACAAGGAGAAACTACTCCAGGGCCCAAGCTACCCACTGCCTTCCTCAGTTGGCCAACCGTTATACAAAAGAAACACAACAACAACAACTAAAAAAAAAAGGAAAATGAACCAGCACAAATCTGTTGCTACTGTGAGAGTGGGTTGTTCAGGCCTAGTGGTGGGTGAGGACAGGTAGTGAAAAGGTTCTGTACGTGTCCCCAGAGTACACACTGCCCAATTTACCCTCCAGTGTCCAACCACTCCCCAGGCAGGGTCAACTGTCATGTTCCTCATTGCCCTGGCTTAGGATTTCAGCCCAATGAGGGCAGGAGACAAAGGAGTCTCCCCTCTCTGGGCAATTGGAAGGACTGTTCACACTGGCCTATGGCATTGGGGTACCAAACATCACCCCCCCCATGTTCCCCACATTGTACTGCTCAGGGAACAAGACTGTAAGATTGTAACCAAGGGCCACCAGGAGAGGGGAGAAAAAAGGTTAAGAATTTACAAGAAAAGCAAAACAGCAGAGAGGAGAGAGGAGAGAGAAAGAAAGCAAATGAGAAAGGCAGTTTTGCTAGAACCATGCCTCTTCGGGACCTAGTAAGATTCCCCGAACACTTATGTGTCCCTGAGATTTGCATCTGACGCTCTGAAGTGTGAAGTGGTCCCAGCTCCAAAAGGGTCTCCAAATGGTCTTGGCTCCTCTCAAGTCCCCCACTTGGAAATAACATATCAACAAGTATGCATTTGGACAAGGGTTTCTCCAAAGTAGGCAGGAATCTATGGTTCCCAGCTGGAGGGAAGGTGTAACTATAGGGTATACCCCAAAGACAGAGGGCATGGCTTAGGGTAGACCCCAAAGGCAGAAGGCATAATGGTACTCTGAATTTGGGCATGAGAAATTATAAAAACCAGTTGTCTGAGGCCTGGCACCAGGTTCACCTCCTAGATGTACCTCCACCCCACCTAGCTCCCTGAATTGTAACCACTAATTTTGCCACTAGTAGGCTCCAACAAACCTAATCTCCTTAAGAGTTATGACATAAAAGAAGTTAACAGGAAGCCAGAGTTCCTAGAAAACGTCTCCCCAACAACCCATCTTCAAGTTTGGATTAAACTCTTAGTAATACAATTCTTCAAGTCTTGAATAGTTTGAAATACAGTTCTTCAGATCTTGAATAGTTTTAGCAGCCCTCGACCTCAGAGCTAACTTCCCTGGGAATTAGTTCATTGAAACTTGCCGGCTGTAATTAGAACAGGGTCCCCTAACAATGGGAACCTGGCTTAAGAGAAGGATGCAAAGGAGAGAGAGGCTCAAGGGAGGACTTCAGAGAAAGACCAAGACTGCAATGCTTGACGCCTCATTTAGTGTCTGGGACAGTCAGACCCTGACACCCTGTGGTCTCCTTATAGAACCTATCTTATGGGGTTCACATGTGGACCTAGGGGGCTTTCACTGCTTTAGTGCAAGGGGCTGCGGAACTGGGGGAAAAACTTGTTTCTCTGCTCTCGCGGGTGGTGGAAATTCGCAACCCTCAAATTATAGGCACTTCCATTGTATGACTCCTACAGAAAGAATCATTTCACGGCATCCCACCATCTCACCTCCTCCCAAGGAAAACCCGGTCAGCCTGGAGTTCTCTCGCATCCATTAACTTCTCAGCACTTATCAGCCACTCTGTAGCAGTCGAGTTTGGATGCGTTCAGCTCCGAAGGGAAAAACCTTCGAGAGAAAGAGGGTATGGGCTCCCCAGTCACCCCTCATAGAGCTGACTCTTCCCGGGACCCTGTCAGGACAAAAGCGTGGGGCGGGCTCACTCACCCTGGAGACGAAGGCGTCCTGGGATTGATGCACTGCCTCTGGGCAGGAGTGCACCAGTCGCGGGAGCGCTGCGCCGGCTCCGCGCTCAGGCAGTAGCAAAGGTGAATCCCGCGGTGCTGGGAGCCCGAGAGCGCGTCCGGGCGGGGAGGGGGTGAGGAGCCGTAGAGTCAGCGAGTCAGAGCAGGGAGCGAGCGTGTGCGCGCCACCCCGGGGTCCTGGAGCAAACTGCGAACCCTGGGCCCCACGCGCTGATTTGCATTCTATTTGCATGGCGCTCAGGGAATGGCCCTGAGGCCCTCTGCCGCCACGCCCATGGCGCGCTTCCTCCACCGCACGGAGTCGAACGCGTCCGGCTCCGCTCCCACTTCATCCACGCTGCGCAGCTCCTCACAGATCCTGCAGGTTAGCTGTTGCGGTGCATATGTTGTTGTTTTGTGCCGTCAAGTCGCTTGCGACTCATAGCGACCCTATGTACTACAGTCCTAAACTCTGCTCTATCCTGTGCCAATCGCACCGTCTCCGATACACCCTTCCCGATTACCCCAGTCACTGAATCAATCCACCTCATAGAGGGCCTTCCCTTCCTGCGCTTGTACCTCCACCCTCCCAAGCATGACAAATTATGTACGTGTATATTTTCTTCAGAAAGGCCTCTCGATAAAGGACAAAAGAGGACCACCACATTGGTAAGGCGCAATAAAATTAACTTTCCTTTCTCATTGATATGCCAATCAAACCCAACAAGGAATCAAGTAGGTCTTCCCACTAGATACAAAATTTTTTTTTTGGGGGGGGGGATGTAGAGTAGAAACAAATTGTATGCAATTTGTCCAATAAATGAATAAATATGACTACATAGGCAGTCATATTTTTTTTTCACTTATTGAATAAATTGCATACAATTTGCTTCTGCTCTTGAAACTGGGCGAGTTCTTTCTCATGACGCTTTCTTTGTAGGAGGGAGGTCTGGTGGCCTAGTGGTTAAGAAGCAGCCATTTCAAAGGCAGTTGGTTTAAATCCACCAGCTGCTCTGTGGGAGAAAATGAGCCAACTTCTCCTCTGAAGTTTACTGCGTCAGAAATCCTGGTAGAGGGTTGTTGTTAGGTGCAGTTGAGTCGAGTACAAGATATAGGCAGTGCTTAAGACCTCTGGAGTACCTTTTTCATTGGTCAAGTTGCTTAATCTCATCATTACCTGTTTTTTATCTTTAAATGCAATAATAATAAAAGTGTTTCATAGTGCTGTAAAGTTCCAATAGGATGCAGCAGACAAAACTCTTGAAAGGATGTCTAATAGAGTTTTACGTGGTTTGAGTGAAAGTTTACAGAGCATATTCATTTTCCATTCAGTAATTTAAATACCAAGACTGTTGAGCCAGTGACATCAGGTGGAGACTAAGGTGCGCCTGATCTGGGCCATAATTTTGCAATTACGTGCTATGCATCGGAGAGCTGGACAGTGACTGGGAATGATAGAAAGAGAATTGACGCCTTCGAGTTGTGGTACTGGAGAAGAATGTTGACTATACCATGGACTGCTAGGAGAACAAGCAGGTTTGTCCTGGAGAGGGTGAAGCCAGCCTGCTCCTTGGAAGCAAGGATTCTGAAGCTTCGTCTGACATACTTTGGGCATGTTGCAAAGAGGGACCAGTCCTTGCAGAGAAACATCATGTTTGGGAGAGTGGAGGGACAGCGCAAGAGAGGAATACCCTCAAATGAGATGGATTGGTTCAGTGATTGGGGTAATGGGTCGGTGTGTCAGAGACATTGAGGTTGGCATAGGGTTTAGGGTTCTTGTACACAGGGTTGTTATGAGTCACAAGCAACTCCACGGCACATTACAACAACAATAATAATAATTTAAACACATTTTGTTTTACAATATTAGTTGCAATCCTTTTCTTTAAAAAAGTCTTTTGTACTGGTTTGCATAAAAAATTCTTATACCTTTATGAATTTTGTAAGTAAACCAGTATAAAATAAACATTTTACTTGAATAAAAAGACCAAAAATACTTTTATACCTTGTGTTTCACACTTTCCTTCATTCACATTGTGTTTCATATTGTGTTTTGTTTTGTTTTTATTATACTAGTTTATTTATAAAATTTGAATACATTGTTTTCCAGAACAGATTCTTCCAATTTCCCTCACCCCCCATCAAATTTCACAACCCCATAATTAATCCTCTCCCCACATATTCATCCCTCTGCTTCCACCGCACATGATTTTATACATAATTTGTTTTTACTTTTTTAATTTTTATTACTTTCTGTGTGTGTACCGTCAAATCAGATCTGACTGGTACAGGAGGAGACTGCCCCTTCTTCTCCAGCAGAGTATCTGGTGGATTCAAACCGTGTACCTCTGGGATTGAAGTGCAGCTTCTTACCACTAGGCCACCAGAGCTCCCCGCAGTATTTGTTCTTGTGGAACTGAGTTCACTCATCATAATGTTCCCCATTCTCTCCCAAGTTAGATAATAGTTTACAAAATCATTGCTTCTGCATTCTGCATTGTATTCCATTGTGTGAATGTACCATAATTTCTCAATCTATTTGATTGTGCTTGGACATCTGGGCTGTTTTTATGTTCTTGCGATGGTGAATAACGCTACTATGAACATTGGTGTACAAGTCTCCATTTGTGCCTCATTTCTCATTTTTCTCATTGTGTTTTAAAAAAAGAATCACCGTTGAATTCGGTTATAATCCTCTGAACTTGGCTCTTTCCACTTCCTCCCTGGGTTCTCTCTCCATCTGTCCCTTTTCCCTACCCCTCCCTTCTTGCATTATGAGCTTTGGTTCAGGGTAAATAGTGCTCTTTCAGTCTCATATGATTGATTGTTCTGAGGACTACAGTGCTCTCTGATACTATCATTCAGTTTATGTGACTGTTTATCATTTGTCTGAGAGGTTATCTCCAAGGGTAAGTTCTGCTCTAGGGTTGAATGGTGTCTAGGGGTTGAATGATGTCATAGTCTTGGAGATCCCACTATTCTTTCTTAGACTAGTAACTCAGGTCTTTTTTTATTATTTTACATATTGTTCTACATTCTTTCTTCTCCCTTTGTGTCTAGGACTTTCTATTGTGACCCCTGTCACATAGGCCAGGAGTGGTAGACGGGCACCATTTAGTTCTGTTCTTAGTATAGTAAGAGGACTTGGTTAGCCATAAATCCATTAGTCCCTTGAACTAATTGTTAAGTCTTTCTTCTCTTCACTGTTCTTTGCTCTGAAGGGGAGAGAACCAATGACTGTATCTTAGGTGGCCACATACAAGCTTTTGAACCCTCAGCAGATACTCAACAAAGTAAGATGCTGAGCATGATTTTAGTGTATTATGTTATGCCAAATTACCATTAGGGCACACTCTGGCAGCCTAGTGGTAAGGAGTTGTGCTGTCAGCCCGAAGCACACAGTTCAAATCTACCAGCTGTTCTTTGTTAGAAAAATTAGAATCTCCTCGCATGTGATTTATAGCCTCTGAAATCCCTCTGACAAGTCAACTATGAATTGGTTCCAAACTGACAGCACACAACAACAACAACATTTAATTAATAGAGAGGTACTGAAGTTAAAGTGAGACAAAAGGGTAGGAGAAGGAAGAAGAGGCCATAGAAGGCAAAGAGAGAAAAACTGTCAGAGAAGGGAGAGCCTCAGAAGGTCAGATTTCCTACCTTTACCCCAGGCCTCAAGTCAGGCCAGGCCAGCTCCCTCTGAGAAAGTATTTCACATCTGCCTTCTGCCTTGATGCGACATCCTTTCCACCCTTAACTGCATTGAAAAATCATCCTAGAGAAATTTGGGGGAAAGAAAATTCCCGATTCAGCTACATCTTCAAATAACAACCAACCCTTACTATGTGAAGGAAGCAAACACACTGTGCTGTGGTGGGAAGTGTTCCAGACTGGGACATCCGTGTTTGAGGCTGGTTCCTGATACCAGCTTCATAAACTGCATGATATACCTCTGTCTCTGGGCCAGACTTGAGTTTTTAACCCATAAATGAAGAGGTTTAGAGGATGTCTCTTCCAGCTCTGAAACTTTGCCACACAGTTTTTCTGATATCCTCTTCCCTTTTTTGTGTGTGTTAGCAATCTTTGAGTTTGGAAGATTTCAACAAAGCTATTTTCTTTTTAAAATGTCTTATGAACAAAAAAAGTAAACATTTTAAAAAATGTTTTATGGCAATAAGAACAAATATGAAATATGCCGTAGCATTTCCTAAAGTTTTCAACTGGATCCTCTTTCCTATCCATTATTTATCCTTTTATTTAGGTTGGAGAGCCTTAAAAAAACTCTTTATTGAAAAATAAAGCACAGATTTAGATGAGTTCACTGAAACAAACTATCTATTTAGATCGATATCTAGGCAGCTCTGTGGCCGAGTGGTAAGGAGTTTCATTGCCAACCTAAAGGCAGGCTGTTCAAATTCGCTAGAGACTTTGCTGGAGATTCTTCCCATTCGTTTTATAGCCTCTGACAATCCACTAGAGGGTCACGTATGAGTTGGTTCTGAATCAAAAGCATATAAGAGAAGCAACAACATATTTATATCTATTATGTATCTAACTCTCTGGACTTTATGAGGAGGAATGTGCCATCAGAATTGAAAGAAGACTCATCAACAATCTATGCTACACAGATGACACAACCTTACTTGCTGAAAGTGAGGAAGGCCTGAAGCATCTGCTGCAGAGTGTCAAGGACTGTAGTTTTCAGTATGGTTTGAAGCTCAACATCAAGAAAACAAAGATTCTCACCACTGGGCCAACTGGCAGCATCATGATAAATGGAAAAGGGATTGAGATAGTTAATACTTTGAACTTGCTCAGTTCCACAACAGTCTTGGCACTAGCAGTCAGGAAATCAAAAAATTAATTGCATCTGGAAAATCTTCTGTGAGGGACTGCTCCAGAGTGCTGAAGAGCAAGGATGTCAGTCTAGAGACTAAGGTGTGCCTGACCCAGGCCATGGTCTTTGCAATTACTTGCTAGGCATCAGAAAGCTGGAAAATAACCAGTGATGACAGAAGAATTGGTCTCTTTGAGTTGGGGTGATGGAGAAGAGTATTGAACATACAATGGACTGCCAAGAGGGTGAAACCAAACTGTTTTTTGAAGGCAAGGATTTTGAAGCTCCATCTCATGTATTTTGGGCATGTAACCAGGAGCAACCAGTCTTTGGAGAAAAATATCATGCTTGGAAGAGTCAAGGGACAGCACAAGAGAAGAAGATGAATTGTCACAATAACTGAAACAGTGGCAGAGACAGTGTGATTGGCTCAGGATAGAGCAGGGTTCTACTGTGCATAGGGGTTTCTATGAGTTTTAGTCAACTCAACAGCACATAACAACAACAACTATATGTACACATATATACACATATGCACATATACACCAGAGAATCAGAACTGACCCATAGCTGACACACACATACATACATATATATAAAGTAAAAAGATTCAGTCAGTTAGATATTTAGAGATATTTAAAGTAAAAAGAGTCACAGTCAGTGAGACTGGCTCTGGACAAAGCAGGCTTCAGATCTGTTGTATATATAGGGTTGCTATGGGATGTAGGTGACTCAAAGGCACATAACAACAAATACACACACACACACACACACACACACTTATCTATATCTATATAATGTTCAGACTGTCTGGTGGCCTAGAGGCAAGAAGCTGTGCTGCAATCCTGAAGGTATGTGGTTTGAGGCCACCAGCTGCTCCATGGGAGAAGGATGGGCAATCTCTTCCCGTGGGATTAACAGCTTCTGAAAACCCACTGGAGGGTCAGCTATGGGTCAGTTCCAACTCTACGGTATATATAAAGTTGTTACATAAGTGTGTGTATGTATGTGTGTGTGTGTGTATACACACACACACACATATGGGGGAGGAGAGAGATAGATATTGATTGATTGAGATTATTATTGTTGTTGAGTACCACTGAGTTGGAACCAACCCATAGCTGCCCTTCCAGCGGGTTTTCAGGGGCAGTCAATCATATGGGAGGAAATCGCCCATCCTTCTGCAGAGCAGCTGACGGCTTTGAACCCTATGCATTTGGATTGCAGCACAGGTTCTTACCACTTGGACTCACAGCTGACATCCAGTGAGTTTTCACACAGGAGGAAAGTGGCCGTCTTTCTCCTATGGAACAATTAGTGGATTCAAGCCTGGTGCCTTTGGGATTGCAGTCCAGTTTCTTGCTTCCGAAAGTAACCACAACTTTGCCTTTTATATGAAGTGATCATGTCCTTGAGTTTGTTTAGTTATCACTCGAATGTACAACTTGCCTGTTTGGTTTTTTTTTTAACTTTATGTACATTTAATGTCTTTTTCTGTTGGTGGACATCTTGACCCATGGGGTTTCCCAGAGCTTGTGTTCTCCCTGACTGCACATCCATGGAACAGTTGGACTCATTTCCCTGCCTTCTGAATTTTCTGCAAATTGGCAGCTGATGTGGTGGCCATCAGACTGCTGTTTGCTTCTTTGTGCGTGATTGCAAGAGGTGATGTGTTCTTTCATCAGGAGGCATATGCTGTTTACATTTGCTTTTGAGGTTAGCCGCTGTTGATGCTCTAATTGGAGACCCATGAATCCACTGTCAGTTAGGAAATGATATTCTACTTCTATTTCTCCCCATTTTTTTAGCTGAGTATGTTTAAAAGACTATTTTTCTCATCTATTATTTGACTGCTTTGAGATACATTTATAGAAAGACAAGATTAATGCTTGCTTCTTTCTATGAATTAACAGTTTTTAAGAAAATTGGTTCTCCATCATCCTTAGAAAGTGACTTTTTTCTTACTATCATTGAGTTCTTGGATTTAAATACATATGAGGTGAAGGTTAACTATTTCCTGTTGGATTCCACCCTCACTGAAGTTCAGATTGATCCTGTGTAGTCAGGAGGAACTTCTTTACCTTGGATTTTGGGTCCTTTTGACACCACCCTTGTAGTCTTTCACGTTGTTGAGTATCATTGAATCAGAACTGACTCATAACTCACCCTCCAGCAGTTTTTCAGAGACAGTAGATTGGAGGCCCATCTTCTTCCTACAGATCAGCAGGTGGATTTGAACTATATACCTTTCGGCTATGGAGCTCTGGAGGCTTAGTGGTAAGGATTTTTGATGCCAACACAAAGTTACTCAGTTCAAATCCACCAGCTGCTCCAAAGGAGAAAGATGAACAGTCTCATCCCATGTGATTAAAAAACATACCGGAGGGTTAGCTATAGTTTGATTGCAACTCAACAGTACACAATCACCACCGCCTTTGGGTTAGCAGTACAACCCTTTACCGCTAAGCCACCAGAGCTCCTTATAGTCTTTGATGTTGTTGTTGTTGTTACATGGCATCGAGTCGCCCTATGTACAACAACAGTTCTGAAGCCTGCCCTATCCTGAGCCAGTCTCACTGACTCCGACACACCTAAACCCATTGCACTAGTTACAGTGCCATTTTATCTCATCTGGGTCTTCCTCTCCTGCACTGTCCCTCCACCCTCCCAAGCATGCTGTTATTCTCCAAGGACTGGTCCAAGGAGAAACTTAGTTTCACCCTCTCCGAGACAGATCTGTTTGTTCTGGTGATCCAGGGTATGTTCAAGACTCTTCTCCAGCATGACAACACAAAAGCTTCAATTTTTCTTCTGTCATCCTTAGTCATTGTCCAGCTCTCTGATGCATAGGCAAGTCATTGGGAAGACCAGGGCTTGGATCAGGTGCAGCACCTTAGTCTCTGGACTGATATCATTGCCTCTCAGTACTCTGCAGAAGGTCTCTGACAGCAGATTTTCCCCAGTGCAATTCACCTTTTGATTTCCTGACTGCTGGTGTCAAGAGTGTTGATTGTTGATTGTGGAGCCTAGCAAGCTGAAATTGTTAATAACCTCAATCTCATCTATCCATCATGGTGCTGCCAGTAGGCTCAGTGGTGAGCAACTTTGTCTTCTTGATGTTTTACACAAGCATAACCAAATGTTCAGGGATTCTCTTTCTTATCAAGGTTTGTTGTGATCTACACAAATGCCTTTGCATAGTCAATGAGACATAGATAGACATCCCTCTGGTAATTTTTGCTTTGTGCCAAGATTCATCTGACATTGGTGATAATGTCTCTAGTGCCATGGCCTCTTCTAAACCCTGCTTGTATTTCTGGTAGTTCTCTGTCAATGCACTGTTCCAGGTGTTTTTGGATAATCATGAGCAGGATTTTGCTTGTGTGTGATACCTGTGAAAAGAATTGGCTGACACATATGATCAAGAAGCAATGGTGATGAAGGAGGAAGTTCAAGCTGCTCTGAAGGAATTGGCAAAAACAAGACCCCATGAATTGTCAGAATACCAACTGACGTCTCTCAACAAACAGATGCTGCCCTGAACATACTCACCAGGTTGTGCCAAGAAATATGGAATCTGGTCAACAGATTGGAAGAAATCTGTATTTATTCCAATCCCAAAAAAAGGTGATCCAACAGAATGTGGAAATTATAAAACAATATCACTAATATCACACAGGTTTGATACCTTTCTTAATTTCTGATATGACAAAATGTCCCAACCTCTTATTACACATTTGCTGCCAGAGAGCCATAATTAGCCATTTCAAGAATTTTGTTTCTTTTAATTGTTGTTGAGTACCATAGAGTCGAAACCAATCCATTGCTGACCCTCCAGCAGATTTTTAGAGGTGGTTAATTGCATGGGAGGAGATTGCCCATCCTTCTACAGAGCACCTGGTGGCCTCAAACCACATGCCTTCAGGATTGCAGCACAGCTTCTTGCCACTAGGCCACCAGAGCTTCCCTACGAATGCATGCTAATATTTTCAATTCCATTTCAGACCTACAAGGTTTTTCTTACACTCTCCTCCATTAATTACATTGGGGTATTTCTTTCACTTGTAGGATCTTGGAGGTTCCCAAAGGATTTGCCCCGAAACCCACGGCCATTGAGACAATTCCAATTTATATGATCCAGAAGGTCAGGTTTTCTAAGGCTGAAATCTTTACAGAAATAGACTGCTTCAGTGTTTAGAGCAGAGTTGCAGTTGGGTTCACACTGTTGACCTTTTGGTTAGCAGCTGAATTCTTTTAAACATTGCAACATCAAAGTTAAGGACATGAGGAGCAATTATGAGATAATGTAAAGTCATTTTACTGTTTATAAAAGACTTGGCTTATATTTTTTCCCCTTAAAAATCTTAAATATGGGTTGTCAGTTCTTTCCAACTTAAGAGTATTTTCATTTCCTTGTGGTATGCTCTTTTTGCCTGAAAGCCCAAAGAACATTTTTCTTTCCCTTTGAGGTCTAGTGATTTGCTAGATTATTTATTTGGATTTTATATTTCCAAAGTACCTGTTTATGTACTTTGAAAATGCTGTTTTGAATAGAGATATTTTTGGATTTTCCATATTATTTGTTAACATCTGCTTGCAGGGGGTGTTGTTTGTTGTTATGTGTCATTGAATCACTTGTGACTCATTGCAACCCTATGTACAACAGCACTGAAACCTGCCCTATCCTGTGCCAACCTTATTGTCTCTGGCACACCTTCCCTTATTACTCCAATAATCAAACAGTCCATCTCATTGAGGGTCTTCCTCTCTTGCACTGTCCCTCCACCCTCCAGGGCATGATGTCCCTCTTCAAGGACTGGTTCCTCCTTGTAACATGCCCAAAGTATGTCAGATGAAGTCTCAGAATCCTTGCCTCCAAGGGACAGCCTGGTTTTACCCTCTCTAGTACGAACCTGTTTGTTCTGCTGGCAGTCCATGATATATTCAGTATTCTTCTCCAGCACCACAACTCAAAGGCAACTATTTTCTTTCTGTCATCCCTAGTTATTGTCTAGGTTTCTGACACATAGCAAGTAATTGCGAAGGCCATGGCCTGTTTCAGGTGCACCTTAGTCTCCAGACTGACATCATTGATTTTCAGTACTCTGGAGAGATCCCTGACAGTAGACTTTCCCAATGCAATTTGTCTTTTCATTTCCTGGCTACTGGTACCAAGAGTGTTGACTGTGGAGCCAAAGCAAACTTTTCACCATCTATCATAATATCATACCATGCAATAGGCCCAGTGGTGAGAATCTTTTTTTTCTTGATGTTTATCTTCAATCCATATTTAAAGCTGCATTTCTGACCTTCTACAGTAAGTGCTTCAGGTCCTCCTCAGTTTCAGCAAGCAGGGTTTTATCAACTGCTTAAAGCAGATTGTTGATGAGTCTTCCTCTAATCCTGATGCCACACTCCTCCTCAAAAAGCCCAGCCTTCCAGATAATATGTTCTGCATATACATTGAAAAGTATGTAGATAGGATACATTCCTGGCATACACCCTTCCCAGTTTTGAACCATGCAGTGTTTCCTTGCTGTGTTCTGACAACTGCCTCCAGGTCCAAGT
Organism: Elephantulus edwardii; assembly: GCF_000299155.1. NCBI lineage: Eukaryota > Metazoa > Chordata > Mammalia > Macroscelidea > Macroscelididae > Elephantulus > Elephantulus edwardii. Next base: position 6,482,087 of record NW_006399782.1, on the reverse strand, counting down.
ATAGGTTTCACATTAGCACCATCAAATGTTATGGGATTCCCATTCTTCTCAGAGTTAACTACAGTTTGTTGTGATCCACACAGTCAAATGTCTTTGCATAGTCAATGAAACACTGATAGACATTCCTCTGGTACTTTCCATTTTCAGGCAAGATCCATCTAAACGTTAGCTAGAATATCTAGTACCAAGGCCACTTCTAAACCCAGCCTGCACATCTGGCAGTTCTCGGTTGATAAGCTGTTCATTCATTTTTGGATAATCTTCAACAGAATCTTGCTTGCATGTGATACTAATAATATTGTTTGATAATTAAACTAATAGGATTAGAACCAAGAAAAGAGGCAAAAGTTAATGCTTAGAAAATTAAGCTGTCCAAACCAAGAAGCTGATATTGGCATGCATAGAATTGGTGCTTTTGGCGCATAAGTGATGTCAGAAGTAGTACTTTAGGCATGTGAATGACACCAGAGAACAAGGACCAGAATGAGAATCACCCACTAACCTTTGAATTCTGCGTGGCATCCTCTCATTGGCCCAGACTCTAGCCCTGAGCCCGCCCAGCGAAGGAAGCCATAATTAGCGTTGCCTCTCCTCCATATTTCAAGGAGGGAGGTCCTTACCTCTCAGATGTAACTCTCTAATAAATCTGTCTTTACTTTTTTTGCCTTCACTTTCCGCCTCCTGTTATATCAGGTAAATACAGGCAGCAATTAATCAATGCTAGCAGATTGAGAACAACTATAACTCAAATATTACAGTAGAAATCAATGTTATTCTAATACTTTAGGGAACTGACAATTTCTGAGAAAGTTAACCATATTTTTATGATGTAGCAATTATTCTACAAGGTTCATCCACAAGAGACATGTAAGTAAAGAAAGTTGCCAGTGTGAGACTGAATAAGCTAATTTGGTACACTTTTATTTTTGAATATTATGAAGTAGTAAAAGAAGAACCATGTAATCATGACACTATGAACAGGCATGAAAAATACAAGATAAAAATAAGACAGGCATGAAAGTGCTTTTACTCCATTTATACTAAGTCCCAAAACAGATGAAATTAATTCACCACGGTCCAAATCAGCAGTAAAAACAAACAAACAAAACAAAACAAAAAAAACTAACAGGGAAAAAAGGAATCCAGAAATAAAAGAACCAAGCAACCCTAGTTATAAGTGAAATTGGAGATCAGGCTGAAAGGCTGACTTGGGTTAAAAAGAAAGTCATATATGAAACAGAATTTCACTTAATTATTGCGAGAACCACAGCAGCCAAGTTCCTCGTGCTTTTGGCATGAATATGTGCCTAGGGAAACCTGGTTTGCCTGGGGAGTATGGGAATGAGCTAATTTGGTTGAGTTGAGAAGTAGATGCTGGCCAGAACATACTGGCATCTACTAGCTAGGGCATCTTTTCCCTGGACAGCATTGGAGCCAGACAACTGACCATTGTAACTCAGGCTTTGTCACTCCCTTCCTCCTACTGACATACAGGCTAAACTTTCCCCACTTCCAAGTCCTCATTTCTTTTCTACATTTTTTTTATATTAAGGTTGCATTTCCTTTAATTAGTTTCCTGCTCTCTTTAGATGCAGGGTAATCCTAAAGACCCATGTAAATCCCTAAATTATTAGTCTTCTATTGCCCTGATTCCAACCACTTCTTTGAAAGAAGCAATCTCAGGGAACCAAACACTTTCTCTGGACTCTTTTTAACTATAAGACTTAAGGATAGTACAGAACCACTGCAGGGTCTGACTAGGGCTTCCTCCACTTTTAGCCACCATCAACATGTGCAGTGTCATTGAAATGTCTATTATTTTTAAATATGGAAAACGAAAATAATTTTTAAAACTAGGATTGGAAACAGGAGTGGCATCCACTTCCTAAACATCATGCCTCTGGCAACTCTACAAACTTTGATAAATGAGAGTAGTTAAAGAAAGGCTTCATGCCTTTTGTTCATAGGTTCTCTATGAGTTGTGCTCAACTCAACAGCAATCAACAATAGTCCATGTAGCATTAAAAAAAATCTTAGGAATAAATTTAACTAAAGAAGTGTTCTGCTGGCATTAGTCCCTAGGATGCTGCACAGCTAAGCCAAAGGCAACGTGTCTCTGGCAGTTCAAATCCACCAGCGTCTCCAAAATAGAACAGTGGGCAGTCTCTTCCCAGGCAGTTTACAAAACCAGCTAGAGAGAGTCAGTTCTTACTCAACAGGAGTGAGTTTGAGTTAAAGAAGTACACTACTTATACCCTAAAAAATAACAAGAATTCTTGAAAGAAAGTAGTTCTCAGTAAACAGGGAAAATATCATGTTCATGGATTAAAAGATATGGCGTTGTAAAGTTGGTAATAATTCCCCAAACTGATCTACAGATTCAGTGTAGATTCTCTGTCAGAATCTCAGCTGAACTACTCGCAAAAATGGATACACTGATTCTAAAATTAATATGGTTTTGTTTTGAAAAGAGTGCAACCAGAGTGCTCCTGGGCAGCAATGATGGCAAAGCTTTGTCTTTCATAGTTTGGATATGTCGCTAGGTGAGGCTAGTCCTTGGAAAGTGACATCATTCTTAGAAAGATGGAGGGTCAGCAAAGAAGAGGAAGACCTCCAAAGAGAAGGTTGACATGGTGACCTCAGCAGTGGGCTCTAGTGTGTCAGAGATGATGAGGATGGCACAGGATAAAGCAGGGTTCAGATCTGCTGCTCATGGGGTTGTCATGAATCACACTTGACTCAGCGGCTCCTAATAACAACAACAAACAAATCTTTTTTGTTGTTGTTGTTGCTCATTATTTTGGTATCATAGCTAAGAATTCTCTGAAAAACCTAAATAGTCTTTGCAATTATAGTCTTTACATCAGAAAGCTGGACAATGATTAGGGATGACAGAAGGAGAATCGATGCCTTTGAGCTGTGGTGTTGGAGAAGAGTATTAGATATACCATGGACTGCTAGGAGAACAAATATGTTCATCCTAGAGAGGGTGAAACCAGGGTGCTCCTTGGAGGAAAGGATTCTGAAGCTTTGTCTGACATACTTTCAACATGTTGCAGGGTGGGACCAGTCCTTGGAGAGGGACGTCATGCTTGGGATTTTGGAGGGACAGTGCAGGAGAAGAAGACCCTCAATGAGAAGGATTGATTACCAGGGTAATGAGAGTAGGTGAGTCAGAGACAATTAAGATTGGCACAGGTTAGAGCAGGGTTTAGGGCTGTTGTACATAGGGTCACTATGAGTCTCAGGCGACTCAATGGCACATAACAACAACACAACCCCTATAATTCCTTCTAGCCAATTGTGAAAAGGCTCTCCAATTTGAAAATTTACTATAATGCAATAGTAGTTAAGACTGTGTGGGGCTGACAGATCATTGGGTTGGAATTGAGAGTCCAAAAATAAATTCACAGATCTACAATTAACAGATTTTTCCCCCATTATTTTTATCTTGATTTGCATAAAGTTTCATTTATATATATTTTTTCACCCATTCCTCTATTCACATTGAGTTCAGTGTATGATCCCCAACACTGTTGTAGAAAATTAATCACCATTGATCCATGCCCACGGTTACCCCTCTTTTTCAGTTCCCCACTGGATTCTTCCCAATTTCTTCAACTCCTCATTCCACCCACATAACTGTGACCTCAAGTTTCACCACCTCTTCACCATCAGACTCCCACTTCCCTCTTCTTCCCTTTTGTACTTTTGTAGACAGCTTCCTAGTAATCCTTGTATTATTATAATAATCGCCTAATGCAGGATTTGTCCTTATGAGACTGAGTTCATAAATTTTTAGAAGAATACTGAGGAGTGAAGTGTATCATGGTAAAAAGCACTTTCAATAAACGGCGCTGAAGCAACTGAATTTTCACATGCAAAAGAAGAAAATCGGAATATTATATCATACAATAACTAAATGTATCACAGACCAACACGTAAAAGCTTAAACTCTAAAACTCTTAAGAATTGAGGTAAATCTTCAAAATAAAATTTTAGATTTTACAGACATTTCACAGATATCTCAACAAAAGCATGAGCAACAAAAGAAAACTGTAATTAGCAAAAATTTAAAATGTTAATATTAAAGACTTTAAAGAGAGAGTCTAAATGCAACCATTATTGAAGTTAGCATATAGAAACCAACTCTATTTAAGGGAAATGTCGCAGATGCATTGAAAGCAAAATAAAACCAAACCCAAGCCTTTAGAACTGATGGAATACCAATTATGTTTCCATGAGCAAATGCAGTGCTAGTAATGCTCACTTACCTACAATAAGACATTTTACAAATGGCCTAACAAACATGAATACCCTCAAATTCATTAGAAATCAAAGAAATTAAAATGAAAGTAATGAAAAAGTCACACTTATCACACTGATAAACAACACAAATAAACCAAAGCAAAGTCCCTCTGACTGATCACACATGGAGTGGTTGAGTAAGAGCCCTGACATCCTTGTCTGTAGGAAGCATTCTGGCTGCACTTTTTCTAAGGCATATCTGTTTGTTCTTTTGACAGTCCATAGGATAGTCAGTAATCCTCTCCAACACTACATCTCAAAGGCATGATTCTTTTCCTGTCATCATCATTCATTGCTCACAGATGCATAACAGGTCATTGAGAAGACAGTGGCTTAAATCAGGTGCACCTTAGTTTTCAAACTAACATTATTGCTCCTCAGTAATTCGGATAGGCTCCTGACAGATTTTCCCAGTACACTCTGTTTCTGATCTCCTCACTGCTGGTACCAAGGGATTGTGGATCTAATGAAATCCTTTCTCCATACCTATTCAGTCTGTATGGTGAGCAAATCATTGGAAAAGCTAGACTCTATGAAGAAGAATGTGGCATCAGAATCAGGAAGATTCATCAACACCTTTAGTTATGCAGCTAAAACAACCTTGCTTGCTGAAAGTGAGGAGCACTTAATGTACACTGCACTGAAACAGATACGAGAAAGAACTGTTTAAAAGGGAATATATGATTAGGTATTATTTGCGTGACAGCAGTCCAGAACAAGAGCTGCATAGCAGAGTGGACTGGGATGGGGGAGGAAATTGTGCAACAATGAAAGAATACTTTTAAAGAGAAAAGAGTACGGGGGTGGGGAGGTAGGGAAGAAAATGTGCATCAATAAATGAATGGAGTTCTAAGTTCTCTGTAAACTTTCATTAAAATCTCAATTAAAAAAAAAGAAATTATTTCTGCAAAAATCGAAAACTGCAGACTTATAAAAGGATTACCTCTCAACAGGAAGACAAAAGTCTTCACTGGGCTGATAGGCAACATCATAATAGATGGAGAAACAATTGAAATTGGCAACAATTCCCTCTTACTTGGATCATCAATTTCGTCTGGAGATTTAGGAACCCAACGTCAAGTTGTCAGAAAGGCCATGCTCTCCCAGGGCTCTTGGGAAGTTCCTGTCCCATGCCTCTCCCTTCTGATGGTGACAGCAATCCTGGGAGTTCTTTGGTCGTGGACACAGCATAATCTTCGCTTCTGTCTTCACAAGGCTTCTTATATCTTTTTTTTGTGTGTGGGGGGGGGCAGGGGGGGCTAGTTTACAAAGCAAACTAATTTCTTATTCATCCACCATAGACATTTTGTTCTGTAACATTAATTTCAATACTCTCAAAGTAAAGCACTTATCCCACTTCCTCCCTTTAATTCTGATTTCTAGTAATCTTATATTCCTCTTTGTGCCTTTCCTTTAATGATATTGATGACCAAATTTTTACTGGCCACTTGGGAGCCAGGAGGCAGTGGTATAGTACGTCAAGTGTTGAAGGAAAACAAGTTAGAATGTAGAATTTTATATAAAAATACCATGTTTTGTTTTTCTTTGTAGCAGTTTAAACTTTCCTCCATTTCTACCTGTTGTCTCATGATCTTGTCCTTAAACCCTTGCTTCTGTTTGGTGCTCTTAATAGAAATAAATATCAACTTTAAGCCACATTTTGGGTTTGTTTGGATTTTGTGTTTGGTTTTTTTTTAACCATTAGGACTTCTTTTCTTTCTTTTTAAGAAAAGAGGCTTTGAAAGTAGGATAGTAAAAAAGAAAGACCTGCAGCAAACCTAGCCTCTTCTAGAGAATTCCAATCTTATCCCCACCAAATGTCCAATAAATAGAAAAGAAGAACAAAGGTCTTGGGTTATTTTCTCACCTAATAATTTAAAGATGACACAATCCTGCTTGCTGAAACTGAGGAGGACCTGAAGCGCTTGCTGCAGAGGGTCAAGATCTGCAGCCTTCAATATGGATTGAGGCTCAATGTCAAGAAGACAAAGATTCTCACCACTGGACCAATTGGCAGCATCAGGATGGATGGTGAAGAGATTGAGATTGTACACAGCTTTAGTTTGCTTGGCTCCACAGTCAACACTCTTGGCACCAGCAGCTGGGAAATTAAAAGATGTATTGCCATGGGAAAGTCTGCTGTTAGGGACCTCTCCAAAGTACTTAAGAGCAATGGTGTCTCTCTGGAGACTAAGATGCATCTGATACAGGCCATGGTCTTTGCAATCACTTGCTATGTGTCAGAGATTTGGACTATGACTAGGGAAGATAGAAGGAGAATTGATGCCTTTGAGCTGTAGTGCTGGAGAAGAGTATTGAAGGTACCATGGACTGCTAAGAAAACAAATAGATTCTTCCTTGAGAGGGTTAAACCAGGCTGATCCTTGGAGGCAAGGATTCTGAGGCTTCGTCTGACATACCTTGCACATGTTACATCATGCTTGGGAGGGTGGAGGGACAGTGCAGGAGGGAAAGACCCTCAATGAGGTGGATTGATTCAGTGACTGGGGTAATCGGGATAAGTGTATCAGAGACAGTGCAAATGACACAAGGACAGAGCAGAGTTTAGGGCTGTTGTACATAGGGTTGCTATGAGTCGCAAGCAATTCGATGGCACATAACAACAACAATAATTTACATATCTCATGTACTTGCGTCCTTGATAAGCACAAACTAGCTAGCCTGGGCTCGATGAGGAGAAATATGCCATCAGGATTGGAGGTAGACTCATCAAAATCTGCATTATGCAGATGATACAACCCCACTTGCTGAAACTGAAGCAGACTTGAAGCACTTGCTGCAGAATGCCAAGGACTGCAGCTTTAAATATAGATTTAAGTTCAACATCAAGAAAACAAGATTCTCACCACTGGGCCAATTGGCAGCATCATGATAAATGGTGAAGAGATTGAGATTGTTAACAGATTCCGTTTGCTTGGCTCTACAATCAACACTCTTGGTATCAGCAGCCAGAAAATTAAAAGACAAATTACATTACGAAAATCTGCTGTCAGAGACCTCTCCAAAGTATTGAAGAACAACGATGTCAGTCTGGAGACTAAGGTGTGCCTGATACAGGCCATGGTCTTTGCAGTTATTTGCTATGCATTAGAAAGCTGGACAATAACTAGGGATGATAGAAAGAGAATTGATGCCTTTGAGCTGTGTTGCTGGAGAAGAGTATTGAATACACCATGAATTGCTAGGAGAATAAACAAGTTCAACCTGGAGAGAGTGAACCCAGGCTGCTCCTTGGAGGCGAGGGTTCTAAAGCTTTGTCTGACATACTTTGGACATGTGGCAAAGCAGGATCAGTCCTTGGAGAAGGTCATCATGCTTGGGAGGATGGAGGGACAGCACAGGAGAGGAAGACCCTTGATGAGATGAATTGATTCAGTCACTGGGGTAATGGGGGTAGGTGTGTCAAAGACAATAAGGTTGGGATAGAGCAGAGTATAGGGCTGTTGTACGTAGGGTCACTATGAATTGCCGGCAACTTGACAGCACATAACAACAACAACAAAGCAGAAGTTTGCAGCAAATCATTGACAGGTTAGTTCCTAGAAAGCCTTATATTCATGGAATGGCTACAAAGACAACATAGTATTAGTACTGTTAACCAGAGGAATGTCTATCTGTGTTTCATTGACTATGCAAAGGCATTTTTTTACTGTGTGGATCACAACAAACTGTGGCAAACATTGAGAAGAGTGGGAATTCCAAACACCTAATTGTGCTCATACGAAATCTGTACTTGAACCAGGAGGCATTTGTTAGAACAGAGCAAGGAAACTGCATGGTTCACAATTAGGAAGGGAGTGTATCAGGGATGTCTCCATACCTTTTCAATTTGTTTGTGTAAGAGATCATTTTGGAGGCCCAACTTTCTGAGGACGTGTGTGGCATCAGGATTGGAGGAAGACTCATCAGGAACCTGTGTTACACAGATGACACAACTTTGCTTACCGAAATTGAGGACCTGAAGCATTTGCTGCAGAAGGTCAAGACCCGTAGTTTGCAGCATTAATTGAAGCTTAATATCAAGAAGACAGAGATTCTCACCACTGGGCCAATTGGAAGCACCATGATGGATGAAGAAAAGATTGAGTGTTGTTAAAATTTTTAGCCTGCTTGGCTCCACAATCAACACTCTTGGCACCAGCTGTCAAGGAATCAAAAAACAAATTGTACTCGGGAAGTCTGCTGTCACGGACCTCACCAAGAGCAATGATATCAGTCTAGATACTAAGGCGTGCCTGATCCAGGCCATGGTTTTTGCAATTTTTAGGTATGTATAAGAGAGCTGGACAATGACAAAGATGACAGGAGAAGAACTGATGTCTTTGAGTTATAGTGCTAGAGAAGAGTATTGAATAAATTAAGGACTACCAGGAAAACAAATAGGTCTCTCTTAGAGAGAGTGAAACCAAGTTTCTCCCTGGAGGCTAGGATTTTGAAGCTCTGTCTCACATATTTTGGGCAGGTGGCTAGGAGAGACCAGTCCCTAGAGAAGGACATCATGCTTGGAAGGATGGAGGAACAGGGCAGGAGAGGAAGACCCAGGTGAGACGGATTGACATGGTAACTGGGGCGATGAGATTAAATGTGTCAGAATCAGTGAGATTGGCTTAGAAAAGGGAAGAGTTCAGATGCTAAGAATCACGAGCAACTTGATGACCCATAACTACTACTACTACTGGTTGTTACACCCCTTAATTATGAGGTATAAAGAGGAACAACTGCTGGTATTTTTAATTTGCCAATTTATTTTCACCCTTCTTTCCTTTTTCTTCCCTGTCACTCGCTTCAATTTATTTCAGAATCAATTTCATGCTAGTCCTTCTTGATAAATTTTTTTAATCAGGTAAGGGTTTCTATGAACTTTGATAAATGTTGATAGCTGTAGAGTGGCTTCAGGCCTTTTGTTCATAGTGTCACTATGAGTCGTGCTTGACTCAAAGGCAATCAACAACAACAAGGGTTTCTTGGATCAGCTCTTTGCAAGTTTGGGTGTAAAAATTACTGGGATTTTAATATTTCATTTCATGAATTCATTTGCTTACCATTTGCTTCTTCACATGCCTGTTGTTGTTATGTGGCGTTGAGTCCACTACAACTCATAGGGTCCCTATGCACAGTAGCTCTGAACTCTGCTGTATCCTGAGCCAATCTCACTGTCTCTACTCTCATTACCCCAGTTATTGTATCAGTCGATCTCATCCAGGGTTTTTCTCTCCTATTGTCCCGCAACCATTCCAAGCATGATATCCTTTCTCCAAAGACTGGTCCCTCCTGGCTACATGCCTTAAGTATATGAGATGGAGCCTCAAAATCCTTGCCTCCAAGGAACAGCTGGCTTTCGCCCTTTCTAGGTTAGACCTGTTAGTTCTCCTGGTAGTTCATGGTTTGTTCAGTACTTTTCTCCAGCACCACAACTCAAAGGTATAAATTCTTCTTCTGTTATACTTAGTCATTGTCCAGCTCTCTAGTGCATAGCAAGTAATTGTGAAGACCATGGCCTGGATCAAGCACACCTTAGACTCTAGACTGACATTCTTCTCTTCAGCACTGTAGAGAGGTCTTTGACAGCAGATTTTCCTAATGCAATTCTTTTGCTTACCTGACGGTTGGTGCCAAGAGTGTTGTTTGTGGAACCACGCAAGCTTAAACTGTTAACCATCTCAATCTCTATCTATCACGATGCTACCAATTGGTCCACTGGTGAGAATCTTTGTTTTCATGACATTGAGCTTCAATCCATAATGCAAACTACATTCCTTGACCATCTGTAGCACATGCTTCAGGCCCTCCTCAGTTTCAGCAAGTAAGGTTGTGCCATCTGCATAATGCAATGCTCATATAAACAGTTCTTTCCTTCATTTGTTCTATCGTAGTGTTCATTATCTATCCCCTCTCTTCTTAGTTTCCTCCCAACCCCCATATCAATCTTGTTTTGTAACCATGGTGTTATGTAGTACTTGTCCTTTTGTGACTGAAATATTTCACTTAGCATAATCTCCTCCAGGGTCACCTATGTTGTGTAATATTTTACGAGATCTTGTTTTTTCAGTGCTGTGTCATATTCCACTGTGTAAACATACCAGTTTTTCTATCCATTCATTTGTTGATGAGCACTTGGGTTGCTTCCATTTCTTTGCTATTGTGAATAACACAGATAACTCTGGGTGTGCATATATCTGTTCGGGTGGCAGCTCTGGTTTCTTTAGGGTATATTCCTAGTAGTGAAATTTCTGGGTCAAATGATACTTCTATTTGCAATTTTTTGAGAAAGCACCATACTGCCTTCCATAGTGGTTGCACCAATTTACATTCACACTAGAAAGAGACTTTACACTATCATTCTCACATTAAAATCTAACCTAAACTATTGTTTAAATGTGAGGTTGAAATAGTTTTTAAGGCCTTAGAGAGTTACCAAAGTTTGGGCAAGAGAGAGAAGCAGAAAAAAAAATTGTAGCAAAGAAAAGAAAGAGCAATAAAAAAAAAAAAAGAAGAGCAATCCAACATTAAATTCTATGTGATACCAACATAGAATATGCCCAGCTCCTTTGGTGTTAGGGGCTTTCTTGGGAAGGTTAACAGTCAGAACTGGAGGGAGTCTTTGAAATCATCTTTCCTCATTTTGTAGGTGTTGGGCTCTAAACTCCTCAAAGAAAACGTTGTCTCATATTTCAACACCACAGCAGAGCTCACTCACACCTTTCTGCTCAGTTCCAACTCACAGCATCCCCTCATCAGGTTTCAGCAGCTGTAAATAACAATGGAGGAGACTGCTCAAAGTTCTCCTTGGAGTCTTGGTATATGTGAACTGCCAGAACTACAGATCCTTTGGGTTAGAAGCACAACTCACCGTGGACTACACCACTAGAGATTCCTAGTGGACAGCTAATATTGTAGAATTATAGATGGTCACACAGCACATGAAAATCACCTGACGCTTAATCCCGTTTTCTTGCATTTCTCATACACTATGTTTATTATTCAAGTAAACTTTTCCAAACACCTAAAATAATGCCTGCTTCAGTCTTATATTCACAATATCGTGACCTTTCCGCAAACTTCCTTTTCTTTGATCCAAGATACAAAAATGACAATTTCAATTACCTTCTTTCTGGGTAAGTTAAAGGTTGGGAAGAGTTGCTTTATGTGTTACACATTCCAATATTATAAAAACCTGACAGGACAGATTTTGACACTAGTAGATGAGGGAGCTCTCGTGGCTTAGTGGTAAGGATATTATTGCATGGCCAACCCAAAGATCCGAGTCCACCAGCTGCACCGTGGGAGAAAAATGGGCAGTCCCCTCCTGTGCAATTTACTGCCTCTGAAAACCCGCTGGAGGATCAGGTACAAATCAGTTCTGACTTGACAGTAAATAATGAGAGGGGGAAGGGAAGAGGTGGAGATAGTGATATGAAGCTCTGCAGAAAAATCAGACTATTTGCTTCGTCCTTGAGGGAAGGAGGATCTGGTAAAAAGTAGCTCGATGTTCTAAATAGCGCAGACCTACTTCTTCAAATATTTACTTGCTCTAGTTTTTCTCCCATCTCCACCAATCCATCTCCAAGACAGCAAAAATCTGATGGCATTAAGTGAACTAAAAACAAAATAAGAAACAAAGATGAATTTTCCTTCCATCCACTGAGGCACTGTGTTTGAAAAGACTTCCTTTACTTTTCATTTCTTGCCATACCAAAAACTACTACACTTTAAGTGGGTCTGTTTGATTGTTTTGGAGGTGCTGACTTAAAAAATATTTGGTTCTGGTCTTCTACCCCACTTCTGGGCTGAGATAACTGTTAAGTGTAGAATAGTCTAGAAAGCAGGAGTCCAGAGTGAAGGCTGCATAGTGGAGTGGACCTGGGGGGAGGGATTGTAAAACAATGAAAGAATTTTTCTTTTACTTTTCCAAGAGGGTAGTGTACTGAGGGGGAGGGTTGGGAGGGGAGAAAAGCGCAACAGTGAATGAATGGAAATCCAAAGTCTCTGCAAATTTTTATTGAAATTAATAATAATAATAACAAAGAATACGTGAACTTAGCAGAGAAGTAGAGTGTCATGAGAAGAAAAGTTAGTGTTAGAATAGATAGAAAGGTTTACACATGACAAGAAGGAGAGGTTTCTCTGGATTTATAAGAATAAATCTGCTTTGAGCTATTAACACAATTGATCTTGATTATCTTAGCATGTAAAATTAGAGGAAGTCAGACGCTACCACTTTACCTCCACACCATTCTTTCAATGAGTAAACATAGGAGGTAGACAGAAATTGTCTACTCTAAAGAAGAGAGGAAGAAGAGATATTGAAAAAGAAAAAAGTGAGCCGAGCCTAAAGAGCTTGTGGGACAACACCAAAATGTCTAACATATGTGTAAAAGGAGACCCATAGGGTGGCCAAGTAGAAGTAAATTTTCTGGTGTAAAAGTTGTTCAATACAGATGGACTTAATCATAGGTCACACAATTTGAAGGTGGGGGAGGAGTGGGTAAAAGAAAGGGGGAAAATCCATTGTGAAAAAACAAGGTATATGAACTTTGTAAGAAAACCAGTATAAAATAAAATTTAAACAGAATTGTTTAAAAAAAACACACAAAAAGAATAGTCTAGAAAGTACAGCTGGGTAAAATTAAGTACCTTGGCTGAGTGCTCCCTTCTGAGCAGTGGACCGCATTCCTTGCTATAGAGCTGGACAAATGTGCTAAGTTTCTTCTAGCTCCAAAGGGGATCAAGTCAATCTCGAATAGTCTGAGATACCTCTTCATCTGAGTCCCCCAAGAAGAAATGAGCCCTTTTACCTCATAGGCTGGAGAGATCTCTGGCAGCAGATTTTCCCATTGAAATTCTTCTTTTAATTTCCTGGCTGTGGGTACCAAGAGTGTTGATTACTGTAGAGCCAAGCAAACTGAAGCTGTCAACAATCTCAGTCTCTTCACCGTCTATCATCATGCTGCCAATTGGCCCAGTGGAGAGAATCTTTGTTTACTTGATGTTGAGCTTCAATCCATATTGAAGGCTGCAGTCCTTGACCTTCTGCAGCAAGCACTTCTCAGCAAGCAGGGTTGTGTCATCTGTATAACAGAGATTGTTGATGTGTCTACCTCCAATCCTGATGCCACACTTTTTCTCATAAAGCCCAGCCTCCTGGATAATCTGTTCTGCATTATAGATTGAAAATATATGGAGATAGGACACATCCTTGATGCACACTCTTCCCAGTTTTGAACGATGCAGTTTCCTTGTTCTGTTCTGACAACCAAGTATGGGTTTTGCATAAGCACAATCAAATGTTCTGGGATTCCCATTCTTGTCAGAGTCAGCCACAGTTTGTTGGGATCCACACAATCAAATGCCATTACATAGTCAAAGAAACAAAGATAGACATTCCTCTTGTACTCTTTGCTTTCAGCCAAAACCCATCTGACATTACCTATGATAGCCTTAGTGCCACGGCCTCTTCTAAATCCAGCCTGCACTTCAAGCAGTTCGCTGCTGATGTGCTGTTCTAGTCGTTTTTGGCTAATCTTCAGCAGAGTCTTGCTTGCATGTGGTATTACTGATTTGATAATTTTCACACTCTGTCAGATCAACTTTCTTTGGAATGGCAACAAATACAGATCTCTTCCAGTCAGCTGGCCAGGTGGTTTGTTCTCCAGATTTCTTGGCACAACGTGGTGAACACAACCAGGGCAGCGTTTGTTTGTTGAAATATGTCAATTGGTATGACATCAGTTCCTAGGGCTTGTTTTTTGCTAATTCTTTCAGAGCAGCTTGAACCTCTTCCTTCATCACCACAGGCTCTTGCTAATAATTTGTTTTATGAAATTCTGTGTTTGTCAATTCTTTTTGGTACAATGACTCTGTATACTCTTTCCGTCTTTTTTTAATACTTCTTGGATCATTTAATATTCTGCCTAAAGTACCCTTAATTATTTCAACTTGAGGTCTGAGTTTGTTCTTCAGTTCCTTCAGCTTAAGAAATGTTGGGCGAGTTTGGCCCTTTTCATTTTTTTACTTCAGCTCCTCGCACATTTCATTGTAATACTTTGTCTTCCTGCACTGCTCTCTGGAATCTTCTGCTTAACTCCTTAATATCTTGATGTCTTCCCTTTGCTTTGACTTCTCGGTGCTCCAGTGCAATATTTAGAGTTTCTTCTGACATCCATCTTGGTCTTTTCTTCCTCTTTATAATAACCCTTTTCATTCTTCCTGAATGATATTCTTTATACCCTCCCAAAGCTCGTCTGGTCTCTGCTCATTAATGTCCAAGGCCTCAAACATGTTTCTGAGGTTTTTGAAATTCAAGTGGGATGCACAAGGTCCAATTCTGGTTCCTGTGGACTTGATTTCATTTTCCTCAGCTTCAGCTTGAACTTGCATATGAGTAGTTGGTGGTCTGTCCCACAATCAGCACCCTCTTCAGAGTACTGAAGAGCAACGATGTTAGTCTGAAGACTAAGGTGTGCCTGATACAGGCCATGGTCTTTGCAGTTACTTGGTATGCATCGGAGAGCTGGACAATGACTAGGGGTGATGGAGAATTGATGCCTTTGAGCTGTGGTTCTGGAGAAGAGTATTGAATATACCATGGATTGCTAGAACAAAAAACAAGTTCGTCCTGGAGAAGGGAAAGCCAGGCTGCTGCTTGGAGGCAAGAATTCTGAAGCTCTTTCTGACATATTTTGGACATGTTGCAAGGTGGAATCAGTCCTTGGAGAGGGACGTCATGCTTGGGAGGGTGGAGGGACAGTGCAGGAGAGGAAGACCCTCGATGAGATGGATTGATTCAGTCACTGGGGTAATGGGGATAGGTGTGTGAGAGACAATAAGATTGACACAGGATAGAGCAGAGTTAAGGGCTGTCGTACATAGGGTAGCAATGAGTCGAAGGTGACTCGTCAGCACATAACAACAACCTCGTAGGCTGAACAGAAGATGGAGGGGTGAGGTCCTGCAGATGCCAAAGCTCACCACTTGTGAACAGGAAAACCCTCATATAACTTTCTCCATATACTTGTTTTAAAAATTTTTATTGGTTTGCATATAATTATTCCTACACATCATATTTTATACATGTATGTTGTGTCTTGTAAAAGCATTCATATATATTGTTTCATTCCTGTACCTTCAAATGCAGTTGTTGTTGTGTATCATAGAGTCAGAACCAACCCATAGCTGACCTTCCAATGGGTTCTCAGAAGCAATGAATCACATGGAAAGAGATTGCCCATCCTTCTGCGGAGCAGCTGGTGGCCTTGAACCGTGTGCCTTGGTACTACAGTACAGCTTCTTGCCACTAGGCCACCAGAGCTCCCTCATATGCATTATGTTTTATAGAATTACTATTGATCTATGGCTATTATAACCCTGTATTTTCAAGTCTCCATTGCACCATGCTCATTCATCTCCATCTATTTTAAAAGCAGTCTGCAAAGTGACAGGTGGAAATGTTTTAGTAGTACTATGCTCAATACTAATCAGAGATTTTAAGCATAGTGTGTCTTTCATAAAGTAAAAAGTAAAGCCTTCCTTAGTGTCCAGTACACACACAGGCATATATGCAAACAAATATTACATGTCTATATAATCAGAAATCAACGTCATCTACTTAGTGTTTATAGACCACAAAGTATTTTTATGCTGTCTCATTTAACCCTCACAAATTCCGGCGGGATTTCTCATCTCTTTTCTAGTAGAGAGACTGGCATCAATCTGGAACCAGGTGACATACTGTAAAATCAATACGTGTTTCCATGAGATAGTATGCAGTCAGGGACCTCTCCAAAGTGCACAAGGTCAAGGATGTCAGTTTAAAGACTGATCCAAGTGCACCTGAGCCAAGCCATGGTCTTTACAGTTATTTACTATGCATCTGAGAGTTGGGCAGTGAATAAAGACAACAGAAAAATCAGTACCTTTGAGTTGTGGTGCTGAAGAAAAGCACTAAATATACCATGGACTGACTATGGAAAGAATGAACAAATGTACCTTAGAAAGAGGGCAGCCCTCTGTAACTTGATTTGTGCCACTATTAGAGCCTCTACTTGGAATATTATTGCTTTTTAATTTTTGACTCATGTACTTTTAACTTGTTAGTTAAATTTGTGTCTTCTAGGCTGCAACACTTCCATGATACGTCTTCAAGGATATGAACATGTACAGCTAAGCACAACTGATAACAGTGCATCTAAATTCCAAAATCAATCTCCACAATAGTCTACATGTTTCCTACTGCCAATGGGGCCCTTTAGAGTAGTGAGAGAAGATCTTCACCCTGAAACCCACAGCGTCCCTTTTCAGCAGGAAGTAGCTAAGAGAATACGCCGTCCCCTTTTCCTTATGACTCAGGGTGAAGTCTCTCTCAGGGAGGAGTGATAGGGAATGGCAAAGGACACACTGACAAAGGAGATTAATCAGAACTGGCTTTGACAAGCACTGTGGCAACTGGACAATTAAAACAGACTTTCAAGGGGGGAAAAAAAGAAGAACGAACTGGGGAGGAGGGTAGAGAAAATAGTGCAACATGAATGAATGAAAACCTAAAATCTCTGTAAATGTTCATTAAAATTAATAAAATTTAATAATAAAAAAGAAGAAAGAGGGCAGCCAGAATGCTCCTTAAAGGGAAGGATGGTGGATGTTTATCCCACGTACTTTGAGCATATTGTTAGGAGGGGCCAGTCCTCCAAGAAAGACATCATGCTCAGAAAAGTGGAGAATCAGCACAGGAGGGGAACATCCTCAATGAGATGGGTTGATGCATGACTGGAAAAATGAATGGGCTCCAGTGTGGCAGAGATGATGATGGCACAGGACAGGGCAGGTTTCTGACATTCATGGGATTGCTTTAAGTCATACTTGACTCAGTGACACCTCCCAACACCACTACTAATTAGGGAGCCCTGGTGGCCTAGTGGTAAAGAGCTATGCTGCTAACCTCAAGGTACATGGTTCAAAGCTCTGTAGGAGAAAGATGGGCAATCTCTTCTTGTGCGATTTACAGCCTCAGAAAACCAGATGGAGTGTCAGCTATGAGTCAGTTCTGAATCGACAGCACATAACAACAATAACCTTACCAATTAGGTAGCCCTAGAGACTCGATAGCACACAACAACAGTGGTGTACTGCTTATGGCTTAAATCTTTACAGAAGACTGGTCCTTTTTCTTCTGAGGATGGGCTGGTGGATTCAAACTGCCAGCCTTTTGGTTGGCAGCCTGACGTGTTATGCATCAAGGATCCTTAGAGACTAGACTAGCAACTGGCATAGAATTTCATTTCAACCACAAATAATCAGTTACCTGATGGAATCACCACAGTGTACACACTGCGTACATGCTGTTCATGGCTGTGGACTTGACCTTGGCTTATGACAATCCTGTGCACAGTGGGATGGAATGAAATGCTTGCCGCTCAGGCCTGTACTGTCCCTGTGACATGCTGTCAGAGACTGGGATCCAGAGAGTTTTCATTCAGATGTTGAGGCGTTTCTTTCTAGTCTGAGTCCGGAAGCTCTGCTCAAACCAGGACTGTGCTTGAGGGACACTAGCCTCCCACACAGAAAGGGTGATTTCAGCCAGTGAATGCTGGTCCCCCTACATACATATTCCGTCAGTTGTGATTTGGTCTGCTTGCCCTTTCTACCAAATTTAATACAGGTTTCACATTCTTTTCTATCTTCTATGTAGTTGATGCAGACCTTTGCCTTGTTTAAGGTACTGAAAAGAAAAGAGAATACCATTTGTGAAAAGTAAAGATTTCTGGAAGGCTTTAGGGGTGGTGGAATGAGTATATGTGCTCTTCTTGCTTCACTATTTCTGTCCAATTACAGACATGAGTGTGAGCTCTGGTGGCCTAGTGGGAAGAAGCTGTGCTGCAATCCCAAAGGCTCCGCAGGAGGATGGGCAGCCTCCTTTCGTGCAATTAATAGCCTCTGAAAACCCGCCGGAAGGTCAGCTATGGGTTGGTTCTCTCTACAGTACACAACACACACACACACACACACACACACACACACACACACGTACCTCTATACTCTCTTACTTGGTTATTAGAATTATATTCTATTTTTCTTCTCCACAGGTGGTCATAAATGTTAAATCCATTACACAGGTTACATCAACAGTCTGTATATTACCTCCGCACACCCAACCAACCAACCAAACATTCCACACCGACCCTCAAGCAAAGCAAGAGAACCCATCTTACAGACTCCAGCTGTTTCACCCAGTCTCCAATAGGGACACAGAGCCCTGGCCTGATATGTTGTTGTTGTGTTGTCTTGTCCTGGCCTGATATGTTGTTGTTGTTATTAAATGCCTGCAAGTAGCAACCCTATGAACAAAAGACCTTAACCCTGCTTTATAACTATTGTCCTTTCTCTAAGTTCATAGTTTCCAGAGGCATAATTAGGAAGGTGATGCCACTCCTGCATCCATGCCTGTCTTAATCTGTGAGCTCTACCAAAAACTGTCAATGGTGGGGAGCCATTATGGTATTTGACAAATCAATGGCACACCGTTCGCTATCACAGCAATCCCAAGTTACCTCAGTACAGCAAAATGACCAAACAGTGGAATAGGAGTTAGGAGAATGTTCATTTCAAATACAATTAACAGCAGAACCAAGGGCCGCAGGCCAGAGGGCACAAATGAATTTTTAAAAAACCCAGGCCTGCACACTAGGTTCTCACTGGCTCAAACAAAAGGCTTCCAGCCGACACTCATTACCAACAAAATAGTCCACAGCCTACCATGGTCCAACACAAGAACTCACCTTTCTAAAGACAAGGAACACACACGGCACCTTCAACTGAAGACTTTGCCAAATGAATTTTTAAAACAGTTCATAGCCTACCTTCATCCAACACAAGAAAAATTCACCTTTCTAAAGCAAAGGCGGGTCTGCAGTCTTCAATATGGATTGAAGCTCAGTATCAAGAAAACAGATTTTCACCACTGGGCCAATTGGCAGCATCAGTATGGATGGTGAAGAGATTGAGATAGTTAACAGTTTTCGTTTACTTGGTTCCAGTCAACACTCTTGGTAACAGTAGCCAGGAAATCAGGAGACGAATTGCATTGGGAAAGTCAGGTGTGAGGAACCTCTCAAGAGTACTGAAGAGCAACGACGTCAGGCTGGAGACTAAGGTGCGCCTGATCCAGGCTATCGTCTTTGCAATTACGTGCTATGCATCAGAGAGTTAGTGAATAAGGATGACAGAAAGAGAATTGATGCCTTTAAGCTGTGGTGCTGGAGAAGAGTGTTGAATATACCATGGACTGCTAGAAGAACAAACAGGTTTGTCCTGGAGAGGGTGAAGCCAGAATGTTTCTTGGAGTCAAGGATTCTGAAGCTTCGTCTGACATACTTTGGGCATGTTGCAAGGAGGGACTGGTCCTTGGAGAGGGACATCATGTTTGGGAGAATGGAGGGATGGCGCAGGAGAGGAAGACCCTCGATGAGATGGATCGATTCTGTGAGTGGACTGGTGGGAATGAGTGTGTTTGAGACAGCGAGGTTGGTACAGGATAGAATGGCATTTAGGGCTCTTGCACATAGGGTGGCTAGGAGTCGCAAACGACTCGATGGCACATAACTACAACAAAGCAAAGGCTAAACACATGAAACTTCAACAGAAGACTCTGTCCCAAATGAATTTTTTAAAACCATAGGCCTGTGCATCAGGCTCTCATTAACTCTAAGAAAAGGCTTCCGGCCTACACTCATTACCAACCAGACAGTCCACAGCCAACCTTCATCCAACACAACTCACCTTTTTTTTTCTTAAAAAAAAAAAATTTATTAATTTTAATGAACATTTAGAGATTGTGGATTTCCATTCATTCATTGTTGCATTTTTCTCCCTGCCCAGCCCTCTCCCCCAGTTTGCTCTTCTCTTTGAAAAGTAAAAGAAATATTCCTTCATTGATATACAATCCTCTAAAACAACCCCCACCTCCCCCCCCCAACCCCCCGACCCCAAGCACACTCTGTTAGGTTAGTGGACTTAAAGAAGAAATCAGAGAGAACAGGAGAAAGCTTAATGCAGCTTTGTTAAAGGGGGGAAAGGGGAGCTCCCGGGTGAGTTCCTCATCCTGGAGAGGCAGGATGGGAAGTCACCCTGTGAACTTACTGGAGAGGATTTTTATAAACAGAGTCTTTAGGGAGGGACATTCCACTCTGATTTAGGAGCCACCTGCTAACTCAGCCAGACAAGCAAGACCATTTGCCCTTCTTATCAGAAGCAGGCAAGGCCATCAGCATTTGAGTTCTGAATTCTTCATTCTTCTCTTTGGCCCCCTTTGTCCAGACTAACACACTCCATTATGCAACCTTTATTCTGGACTTATGTCATAACCCTAATACCCAATCATGTATCATTTTTAAACTCACCTTTCTAAAGCCAGAATTATACACATGCGCCTTCAACTCAAGACTCAGACCCAAAGGAATTTAAAAAACAAACAAACAAAACCACAAAAAACCACAACACCCAGGCCGGCACCTAGGTTCTCATTGGCTCTAACAAAAGGCTTACCACCTACACTGATTACCTACCAAACAGCCCACAGCTGACCTTCATCCAACACAAGAACTCACCTTTCTAAGGCCAGGGCTCCACACAAACAAAATTTATACAGAATTAAAGTATTAGTTCAAGATTAATTCATACATAAATAAAATATTTGTTATAATCCCTTCAAAGTAACCACACTCCCTCCTTCGTCCTTTCCTAACCTTTCCCAACTTTGTTTTGGAAAATACTGTCCTGTTGGTCTGGTAGAGTTGATTGTTCTTAGGAGTTCATGTGGGAGGGTTACCACTGCTGGTCACTTTATAGACATACTGTTTGCCTGAAAGGTGACAGATCACCCAAAGTTGACCAACCTCTCTTCTTTTTTTAAAAATTGAGATTTTAAATCATTCATTGTTGGACATTTTCCTCTCTGCCCAACTCCCCCCAGTTCGCTTTTCTCTTTCAAAAAGAAAAAAAAGCCACCTTTCATTGTTCTCCAATCCCCCTCCCCCAGTCCACTTTATTATGCAGCTCTTATTCTGGACTCTCGTCATGAAAATAATACCTAATCATATATTCATTTTAAACAGTTCTCTCCCTCATCTGTTTCAATGCAGTGTACATTATTTATCCCCTCTTTTCTTAGTTTCGCCCCAACCCCGATGTCAGTCCTGTTTTACAACAGTGGCACTATGTAGTAATTGTCCTTTTGTGACTAAGATATTCCACTCAGCATAATGTCCCTGATGGTCACCCATTTTGTAGAATATTTCATAAAATCCTTGTTTTTCAATGCAGCATAGTATTCCACTGTGTGAATATACCACAGTTTCTCTATCCATTCGTTTGCTGATGGGCACTTAGGTTGTTTCCAACTCTTTGCTATTGTGAACAAAGCCGCAATAAACATGGGTGTGCATAAATCTGTTTGGATGGCAGTTCTGGTTTCTTTAGGGTATATTCCAAGTAGTGGAATTGATGTGTCAAATGTTATTTCTATCTGCAACTTTTTGAGGAAACGCCATACTGCCTTCCATAGTGGTTACACCATTTTACACTCCCACCAACAGTAAATTATTCAAAATTCCTAGCTCTAAGAGAGATGCAAATCAAAACAACTATGAGATATCATCTCACCCCAGTAACAGTAGCAAATTTAACAGAACAAACAACAAATATTAGCGAGGTTGTGGAGAAACTGGACCAACCTCTTTTCAACCAGGTAAGTTTACTTTCACATACCACCTTCAATGATCTTCAACATTTTGATGATACTGACTTTCAGTGAGGTAAGCATGGATGTTATTCAGAGAGTAATCTTAAGCATTTACACTCTATAAAATCAAAATGCAGTTTCTTCTCTTCCATGTGTTCGAATATTTCTTGGCTTCCTTTTGCTGCAAACTTTTATTAAACTCAGTCTATGCTACCCATTTTTTTTGCCTCTTTGAAATTTAACCTAATTACACCATGCTTCTTTCTTATGAAATATACATATATCTTATACCAAATAAATGGTAAACTTTTGGTTAAGGTGTCTCAAAATTTCTAGCTCACTTTTTCTTCAAATTCTTAAAAATCCACAGCCACAAGTCAGCTCTCTTTCACAGGGACTCTACGGGACATAAGGGAATTGCCATTCAAGTTTTAAATCTTTATGGAAGGGGACTCCACATCTTTTTCCTAGACTGAGAGGTAAGTGCATTTGGACTACCAACTTTACAGTTAGTAGCTGAGTGCTAAAATCAATGTGCCATCATAATCTCTAATTACTGAAACTCATGTTCTTCTTGTTGTGGACTCTAGAGTCGGAACCGCCAATAGCTGACCCTCAGACGGATTTTCAGAGGCAGTTAATTGCATGGGAGGAGGCTGCCCATCCTTCCCCTGCAGAGCAGCTGGTGATCCTGAACTGTGTGCCTTTGGAATTGCAGCGCAGCTTCTTGCCACTAAGCCACCTAAATTGCCTCACATAAAAGGATACTCATCCTATGTGAAAAGACAAATAGGTCTTATGGAATATTATCATATAACAATTTTAAGACTTGACTTCTGCATATGAATCAGTTTGGCAGGAGACAGATAATATACTTATTTTTTTACTTTGTGTTTCTAAGTCAGATTTTTAAAATCCTGTATTAATAAACTGTAGCCTATTTCCACCAAGTAAAATAATGAATTCATTTATGAATATTAAAGAAAAAAATTTAATTTATAGTTCTTTTGTGAAAGTAGTTTAGAATACATGTAATATCCTTAGACTTAAAAAATTCTCTGTATGTGAAATACAAATTTGTCAAAGAGAAAATATTTGAATCCTTCAGAAATTGTCACATTAATAGCTGAAAAATCGCCAGGAAGATGTTCTGCAGCCAGAAGAACACTCTTTAGCACCAACGCCTGCTCAGTTACTAAGTGGGTGGCTTGTACAGTCTTTGTGATAGTACAGCATTCAGTGGGGCTGCTTCATGGAGGGAAGAGATACTGAGTAGTTAAGAAATGCTAGTAAAGAGAGGCAGAAAGAGCAACTTGGTTTATAATATTCACAGTACAGGTAAGGTTCTCAGCCAAAGTAATGGAGGGGGAAAAAAGTGGTTCAGAATTGCAGAATTACCAGCGGTGCCAAGTATACGAACATAACTATGTACAAATAGGAATAGGAAATATTTATTTTAAAACATATTTACAAAATTAAAACTTATGTATTAGCACTTTTGTTCCACGCTCATTTCATTTTCTTAAAGGTATTAAACATTCATTTAAGAGAAATCAAAGTGACAGACTTTGAAGAAAACACATGCTAACTTCAGACACCTCTATTTTCTTGAACTAAACAATGTTTTTAAGAGATGAAGATACTGGTACTTTTTTTCTTACATATTTACATATCTCACCAACATTAGCGTTTGGCACAGAGCATAACATAAAAATGCACAATGACATTAAAAAAGCAAACAAGAATCCTGAAAAAGAAGCTATAGTCTGAATAAAATATATCATCCCCAGAGGCTTTTCTATTATTGTATAGGAGACCAAACAATTTTTCCTATCTCTACCGTACTCCAGCAGGTATACAGTAATAAAAACCTCTTAATTGCTAAGTAATCAATTTAAAGCATTGCTTGCAATCCTTTCCTTGTTATCTAAGACTTTTTTCTTAAATGTCAGTTTCTCAAGGTGACTTGCTTTATAAGTTCCATAGTGTCAATAATAAATTTATTATTCACACAATTTATTATATAATACATAATTAGTATAAAACATATTTCTCTAAGGAAACATAACATTTACACTCAGTGTAGTTTAGTTCTGTTACATTTAAAAAAAAAAGTCCCCCTCCCCTGAATTCATTTCTCTAGTAGATCAGTCCTTAAGGATTTCTGGAGTCTAGCTATGTTGGCATCCAATGCTGCAAGGCCATTTCTGAACTCTTGTTCCTCACGAGAAGTAAATGTTGAAAAAGAAGAGGTACTCCAGTCAGACATCAAGTCAGAATTTAAGAAACTACCATCAGAGAGATTGCTGCCTTTCGTTTGAAGGTTGTTGCTCTGACAAGCCGAGGCGCCCTGACACACCAGCTGGTCCTCTGACTCCTGAGTGGGGGTAGGGATCTTATCGATTGCTTCCTTAATTTTCTTGATGAGCTGTTTGTCTTCCACCTCAGCTCTTCTGGAAAGTTTTTCAGGCTCATTTTCTACTTCCTTCTTTGAAGAAGAAACAACTACGGGTGCACACAGTTTATTTTCCTTTTCAGAAACAAGCTCAGTGTTGCTGATTAGGGATGCAGCTACACTTACCTGTGGCTCAGGGGACAATCCCTTAGACCGTGGTTCTATCTTTTTAGGAGTACTGCTAACAAAAGGAATGTAAATTGTTTCATCCAAATTACACCCGTCTTCTATTAAAGTCTTAGTTTCACTCTCCTCATCAGAATCCTGTCTTAAAGTGGCAGAGAGGATTCCAGGGGCTGAAACTTCCTTCATGCTCTCTGGGTTACCGGGCGGAGGGGCTCTGGAGGGAAGAACTTTTTCACAGAGTCTATCTGGCACCACACTTTCATCATTTTTAACTGGGGAAAGGGGCTCTGAGAGTGGGGAAATGAGATTTGTTTCTAACTTACTCAGGTAGCTCATTATGGAAGTGTGAGTAGAGATCGGGTCATGTTTCAGTTGCTTTTCATAAACATTCAGAAGTGATTTGGTAAGGTTATTTGCAGGCTTGCAGTGAGCGCTGTCCGCACTAAGGTCTGCGAGAAGCTTTACCATGCTGTTCTGTAAAGTTCTGTTGAGAAGAATTTAGTATACTAATTATTTTTTTTAACCTGTTTAGTAGATAAAATTTATTAAAAAAACAAACTAACCAACGACAACAAAATGCTTGGTACTTAATTTAGAAGCAAGAGGTTAAAAGCACAAAGTAAAAGATAGTCTTACAAGAGTCTAGTAAAATAAAAAGGCTAAAAAATTCTTGGTCAGCATCAAATCCATCTAGAAATGTTGTTGTTGTTATTGTTATGTGCCATCGAGTTGCTCACGACTCATAATGACCCTATGTACAACAGCCCTAAACTCTGCTCTGTTCGGTGCCAATCGCACTGTCTCTGACACTCCCATCCCGATTACCCTAGTCACTGAATCAATCCACCTCACAGAGGGCCTTCCCCTCCTGTGCTGTCCCTCCACCCTATCAAGCATGATGTCCCTTTCCAAGGACCGGTCCCTCCTTACAACATGTCCAAAGTATGTTAGACGGAGCCTCAGAATCCTGGCCTCAAGAGAGCCGCCTGGTTTCACCCTTTCCAGGATGAATCTGTTTGTTTTCCTAGCAGTCCTCAATACTCTTCTCCAGCACCACAGCTCAAAGGCCTCAATTCTCCTTCTATCCTCCTTAGTCATTGTCCAATTCTCTGATGCATAACAAGTGACAGCAAAGACAATGGCCTGAAAAACCTATCTATACACCAGTTCTACAGGACACATCACCTTCGCCTGGGAAACATTACCACTAAACTTAAGAGACACTGGTCACAGCATAAGAAACTATCAGCAGCTGACGTGTTTGGAATCACAGAACTCAAGGAAGCTTCAGATACAAGCTATCAGATCAAGGGCTCAACAGTGGGAGACAGATGTTGAAGGGAGTGGGTAGAAGTGGATGGGTATCCTGGTGGATGTTGGAGCAGGGAAATAAGTGGGTAAAGACACGTGTGCCAAGGGCAGGGACAACACTGACACTAATGGTTAACTCCATAATAAGGGATATATCTTTCACTTTTCTGTAAAATGCTGATCTGATACTTCTCTAAATCTGAACATTCAGATTAAGACAGATGAAGGACTGGCCATCCACTTCTGAAATAGCAGGCCTCCGAGAACCCTATGTACAACAGAACACATGTAAAATCTAGAAATGAGAATCAGAATGTTGTAAGACATGAGAATGTTTTATTCTAGAGAAATATTACAAAATGAACCTTAAAATAAAAAAAGGAGCCTAATTCTAGGAAGCTCAGGTATATAAAGGCTGACACGGGCTGCAGCAGCAGCACAGTGGGAACTGTGAGAAGGGTGCACATGTTGCACACAGACTTACTGTGAGTCAGGGCTGATGTGACAGCAACTAACAACAAGGTATAAAAGAGAAAAATTGAAAATGTAATTCACTTGTTAATTAATTCCTCTAGAAAGTATTTCTGCTGTTGTTGTTATGTGCCATCGAGTTGCTTGCGACTCATAGCGACCCTGTGTACAAGAGCCCTAAACGCCGTTCTATCCTGTGTCAACCTCGCCATCTCAAAGGCACTTATTCCCACCACTCCACTCACAGAATCGATCCATCTCATTGAAGGTCTTCCTCTCCTTTGCCAGTCTCTCCTTGCAACATGCCCAAAGTATGTCAGACAAAGCTTCAGAATCCTTGACTCCAAGGAGCATTCTGGCTTCATCCTCTCCAGGTCAAACCTGTTTGTTCTCCTAGCAGTCCGTGGTATATTCAACACTCTTCTCCAGCACCACAGTTCAAAGGCATCAATTCTCTTTCTATTATCCTTATTCACTGTCCAGTTCTCTGATGCATAGCACATAACTGCGAAGACTATAGCCCAGATCAGGCACACCTTAGTCTCCAGCCTGACGTCATTGCTCTTCAGTACTCTTGAGAGGTCCCTCACAGCTGACTTTTCCAATGCAATTCGTCTCTTGATTTCCTGGCTGCTGTTACCAAGAGTGGTGATTGTGGAGCCAAGTAAACTAAAACTGTTAACTATCTCAATCTCTTCACCATCCATACTGATGCTGCCAATTGGCCCAGTGGTGAGAATCTTTGTTTTCTTGATGTTGAGCTTCAGTCCATATAGGAGGCTGCAGTCCTTGATCTTCTGCAACAAGCGCTTCATATCCTCCTCAGTTTCAGCAAGCAGGGTTGTGTCATCTGAATAATGCAGGTTATTGATGACTCTTCCACCAATCCTGATGCCGCATTCCTCTTCGTACAGCCCAGCGTATTGGATGATCTGTTCTGCGTACAGATTGAAAAGGTATGGAGACAGAATATATCCCTGATGAACCCCCTTCTTGATTTTGAACCATGTAGTGTTTCCTTGCTCTGTTCTGATGACTGCCTCTTGGTCCAAATATAGGTTTCACATTAGCACAATCAAATGTTCTGGGATTCCCATTCTTCTCAGAGTCAGCCATAGCTTGTTGTGATCCACACAGTCAAAAGCCTTTGCTTAGTCAATGAAGCCCAGATAGACATTCTTCTGGTATTCTTTGCTTTCTGCCAAGATCCATCTAACATTAGCTATAATATCCCTAGTACCACTTATTTAAAATATATATGAAGAGGACATTTCTAGTCAATGTTCACAGGGGAAGGAGGACAGAAAGTGGGTGATTAGAGATAACCGGGAATAAGCAACAGCTTAGAAACCAGGAAAAATAAAAAGGAAGACACACAGGGCTCAAATTTAAGACAGATATGGAATCACATCCGAGTGCTATCACTGTGCTCCTGTGCAAGTTGCCAGCCTATCTGAATCTCACTTTCACAATTCACTTACTTCTAATGTAAAATAAAGATTAAAGAAAATAGTAGATATATGGGTAAAGTGTTAGCACATATTTCAGGCTAAATAGATAGTCATTTAATGGGAGTTTTTATTAGTTAACATATTGCCATGAAGTCAGTGTGGATTCACCATGCTCTTGTTAAGAGTAGTAGTTCTACTGAGGTCACTTTACAAAAAGCGTTTAGTCTATTTGAATCGAATCATCTATGTTCTACAAATCAGTAAGAAGATGAGAAACTTAATCTTAAAAAGACACAAAAGACACCAAGAGTAATTCACAAAAAAAGAATTAGGACTAGCCAATGTGCATGTTTTAAAATGCTTCAATCAAAGTATCACAGATTTAAGAAGTTATGGATTTTTTAGTATCAAATTCACATAGTGAAATAAAAATAATATCCACTGTTAGAGAAGTTTGGAGAGACATGAACAACTACTGAGACTCAACAATGACATACCTTGCCTTGCGAGCTACCTGGCAACACATTGCAGAAACCGTAAAGATTTCAATACTCACATTTTCATTTTTTAGGAGTTTATCTTACCAGTTTCACAGAAGCATGTTGTAGCCATAATTATATTTACATATATGTTATTTGTAATTGTAAATAGATCCAATATCTGCCCTCAGTTAACATGAAACTAATTCAGGTAAATTATGGCCTTATTGCATCATGACCGCTAGAAATCATATTATAAAAATATTGATAGCAAAATTACTATAAAAGATTAAATTAATGAGAACAAGCCATAAATAATATGGATGCTATATTATTTTTGCATAACTAAGCAGTCATAAATTTACACATTAAATATTAAAAAGTTTAGTATTAAAATTTAGCTAAAGCCAGAAATCAATTCTTTCTGGATGTAAGAATAAGTGATTTTTCCCCCCCACACAAAAGCAAAAGAGAATATATTATTTCCAAGCTAGCTGATATATTAAACATGCTACATCTTGATTTATTACTCTTCAAATGACAATGGCTTCCACCACTTCTCAAACTTGTATCAAAAGTTAATGAACTAGTAACAGAAAGATACAAAGATGCTAAAGGAACATATTAAAAGAATGCTGTGACAAATGAGGACCCACTAATTGAACTCTGGTAATGTTGCTAGGAGAGGCTCTACTTTGGAGAGGGACACGATACCCTGAAAGGCAGAGGGTTGACAAAGGAGAGGAAGGCTCTCGACCAGGGGGATTGACATGGTGACTGCCACAATGGGCTCTAGTGTGTCAGGAGGCATGAGGATGGCACAGGATAGGGCAGGGTTCAGATCTGTTTTTCATAGGGTCACTATGGGTCCTATTTGACTCAATGGCACCTAACTTAATTTGCAGTGGGAACTTTAGTGGCTGAGTTTTGCTGCTGATCCAAAGGCCATGCCTCTCTACAAGTTCGAATCCACCGGCAGCTCCTCAGAAGAAAGATGGGCAGTCTCCTTCTATGTGATTCAGTCTCTGAAAACCCCCTGGATGGTCACCTATTGACTTCAGTCAGTTCTGACTTGATGGCAGTGAGAGAGAGGGAAGTTTGGAGTCAATGAGTGGCCATTGGTTACTGTGCTAAGCTGCTAACCAAAAGCTTGGGGATCTGATCCCACTCAGAACTTTGGAAAAAAAGGCTGGCATTCTCCAGGAAAATCAGCCATCCTAAACTCCATGGGGCACAATCCCACCCTGACACACATGGTGTCACCAGTAGTCAGAGCCAATCTAACAGCAACTTACTTTTTAAGTAATTTGATGAGCAATTTTCTTTTTCATTCATTTGACTGGAATTTTAATTTTTTTAAGAGGAATATATTGAAAATTTTTTCCTAAAGAGAAGCATTATCTTTACTGAAGATATTAAAATAAAGAAAGGAAAATGGCATAAATAAAAGCTTAACAAAAGCAGGTTGTGTTGGATCTTCACCAAAAGCAGAGTATTAGAACAATGTCTATTTGTGTTTCATTGACTATGCAAAGGCATTTGACTGTGCAGATCACAACAAATTGTGGCTAACCTTGAGAAGAATGGGAATCCCAGAACATTTGGTTGTACTCATGCAAAACCTATACTTGGACCAGGAGCATTTGTCAACAAAGAGCAATGAAACACCCCATCGTTCAAAATTAGGGAGGGAATGTGTTAAGGATGTATCCTGTCTCCATACCCTTTCAATCTATATGCAGAATAGATCATTCAGGAAGCTGGGCTTTATGAGGAGGAATATGGCATCAGGACTGGAGGAAGACACATCAACAACCTGCACTGTGCAGATGATACAACCTGTTCTGCAGAAGGTCAATATGGACTGCATCACAATATCAAGAAAATTATTCTCATCATCTGGTCAATTGGTAGCATCATGAAAGATGAAGACTGAGGTTGTTAACAATATCATCTTGCTCAGATTGGCAATTAATACCCTTGGAACAGCAGTCAGGAAATCAAAAGCCAAGTTATTTTAGGAAAGTCTGCTGTCAGGGATCTCTCCAAAGTGCTAAAGAAAAATTATGTCAGTCTAGAGACTAAGGTGTGTCTGATCCAGGCCATGGTCTCCTAAATTGCATCTCAGGATGCAATACTGAACGTACTATGGACTGCCAAAAGAACAAACAAGTCTGCCCTGAAGAGGCTGGAACCAAGTTTCTCCTTGGAGGCAAGAATATGTAAGCTCCACCTGACATATTTTGGGCATGATGCCAGGAAGAACTAGTCCTTGGAGAAGGACATCATGCTTGGAAGGGTAGAGAGTCAGTGCAGGAGAGGAGAGGAAGACGCCGGATGTGATGGATTGATACAGTGACTGTGGCAATGGGACCAAGTGTGTCAGAGACAGTGAGGTTGGCTCACAACAGAGCCATTGTTCACTGGGTCCATTGTTCACAGGGCCACTATGAATTGTAATTGACTTGATGGCACTTAAAAACAACATCATCTGTGGAAAGAGTTGCTAGAGTAGCTCAGTATCAGCATTCAAGAGAGAAGAACAGAAGATTTCAAAGGGCAGCCCAAAAAGACAAAGTATTTATAATGAAAAGTGCAAAGAGCTGGAATTAAAAAACCAAAAGGGAAGAACATGTCAGTACTTCTCAAGCTGAATGAAGTGAAGAACAAACTCAAGCCTTGCATTGCAATATGGAAGGATTCTAAGGCAAAATACTGAATGATGTAGGAAGCATCGAAAGAAAACTAAAAGAATACACAGAGTCACTATACCAAAAAGAACTGGTCAAAACTGAACTATTTCTGGAAGTAACAGTTGATCAAGAGAAAATAGTACTGAAGGAAGAAGTCCAAGTTGCAATGAAAGTACTGGCAAATTAAAAGGCCTCATGAATTGATGGAATACCAAGTGACATATTTCAACAAACAGATCCTTTCCTGGATGGGCTCACTAGGTTGTGCCAAGAAATCTGGAGGAAAACTACCTGGCAAATTGACAGAAGAGATCCATATTTGTTCCTATTTTTTTAAAAACAAAACACAATCCCATGAAGGAGTTTTTCTTTTGCTTTTCAAGGAGAGGAGCGAACTGGGGGAAGAGGTGGGGTGGGTGGGGAGAAAAGTGCAACAATGAATGAATGGAAGTCCAAAATCTTTGTAGTGTTCATTGAAATTAATAATAATAGTTAAAAAAAACTAAAACAAAACAACACAAACCAGGAGAATGTAGAAGTTATCAAATAATATCATTAATGTCACCTGAAAGTAAAAAGCTTGCTGAAGATTATTAAAATCAGCTGGAACAATACATTACAGGGAACTGCCAGAAATCTAGACTGGATTCAGAAGAAGACCTGGCATGAGTAATATCATTGCTGACATCAGATGGATCTTAGCAGAAGGATGTTTACTTGTGTTTTATTGACTATGTAAAGGTATTTGACTACATGGATCATACTATGGCTAAAATTGAGAAGAATGGGAATCCCAGAACACTTGATTTCTCATGTGAAACCAAGAAGCCACTGTCAGAACAAGGGAATACGGCATTGCATAAATCAGAAAAAATGAGTGGCAGGGTTGAATCTTTTCTCCATACCTATTCATTCTGTATGCTAAGCAAATAATGTGTGAAACTACACTATATGAAGAAGACTGTGGCATTGCAACCTGTGTTATGTAGACGACACAACCTTGCTTGCAGAAAAGAAGACGATTTGAAGCAGTTACTGCAAGATCAAAGATTCAACCTTCAAAATGTATTTCATCTCAACATTAAGAAAACAAAAAATCCTCACAATAGGACCAATAAGCAACATCATGAAAGATGGACAAAGACTGACACTGTCAATGACTTCATTTTACTTGGCTCGACAATCAGCTGTTATTTGCTTAGATCCACAATCAACATCTATGGTAGCAGCACCCCAAAAAATCAAAGACATGTTGCACTGTGAAAAATCTATCAAGGACCTCTCCCAAGTGCTAATAATGTTAGTTTAAAGACTAAAATGGACCTGAACCAAATTACAGTATTTTCAATTGCATCTACAAGCTAGACAATTAAAAGGAATGACAGAAGAAATAATGCCGTTGAACTGTGGTGATGGAGAAGAGGATTCAATATTCCATGGACTGCCAAAAGAACAAACAAGTCTGTCTTTGAAGAAATGCAAACAGGGTCCTTAGAGAAAAGTATGGTGAAATTTTGTCTCATATACTTTGGGAATGTTGTCAGGAAAGACCATTTCCTGGAAAAAGACCTCATGCTGGGAAAGGTGGGAGGTCTGAGAAAGAGAGGAAGAAAGACCCTGAATAAGATGGACGGGCACGGTGACTGTAACAACGGGCTAGCTCATCTCAGAGATGGTGAGGATGGCACAGGACTGGGCAAGGATCAGATCTTTCCACATTGTTCAGGAAAAGTCTGATAAATTAAGCCATGACATGGAAGTGGAGAAAGAACAGTAGTATTTCTATATTAACATATCTTACATAAAATAATTTTAAATTATTATAAAACTAAGTAAATTAAAATATTACTATTTCATCAAAATAAATTTACTTTCCTTTAAAACCAATTATACATAAAAGTTTTTAAGACTAAAAGGAACTAAAAGTTTCTAATTCAAAATGAAGGGACAAAGCATTATCTTGAAGGGAGGTATTCTTTTGGAATAACGAAGGATTTGTATTCAAGGTCTTACATGTGGAATCACAGGATCTCAGGATCATTGAAAGGCACAGCCAGATCTCATGATCTACAGTAACTACAGACATGGCCTTTAGAATTTCTAAGAAGTGATGTAAAGTTAGAAAGTCTTGAGAAAAAAACGAAACTTTGTAAGAATGTTTCATAT
This sequence comes from Elephantulus edwardii, assembly GCF_000299155.1. Lineage (NCBI taxonomy): Eukaryota > Metazoa > Chordata > Mammalia > Macroscelidea > Macroscelididae > Elephantulus > Elephantulus edwardii. The sequence continues at coordinate 6,448,875 of NW_006399782.1, read as the reverse complement.
CAGAAATTGGATGAAGGGAATTTATTCCCTGGGCTGGGGAGTCTCCTCATAGAGACCCTCCAGTGGGTTTCTGAGGCTGTGAATCTTTATGGAGAGACTGTCCATCTTTTTCCCAAGGAGACCTTCATTCACCAGTGGGTGGATTCGAACCGTCAACCTTTCTGTTAATAACTCAGCACATTACACACTATGTCACCAGTACTCCTTAGCTAAGATTCAGAATGCTTAAACAACTTATAGTCACACAGCTAACAAAGGGCGGAGCTAGTGCTACGTGTCAGGTCTAACTTCAGAGTCAGGAGCTCTTAGCCGTAATGCTTTACACTTCTTTGCTAGGAATCACCAAGTTGAAAAACACATTTAGTTAGTTTGAACTTAATGGGTACAGAAGAAAACACTATCAGCAAAAGATAATTAACAAAAGATTTGCTAAAATAAGATATAAGGGGGAGAGAAAGCAGGTCTGAAATAATTTTAAAGTTTGTTAAGTACACGATAACCATTTGACAGGGAAGAGCAGAACTGCCCATCAGCTTTTGAGAAAGTAAATCTTTACAATGCAGACATCACACCTTTCTACCTAAGAGCAAATTTGAACTGCTGACTTTAGTTATCAGCTGAGGACTTAAACTACTGCATTATCAGGAATTCTACATCTACTGAAAGGCCTGGGTTATTCCCAAATGCCACCGTTACCTGGTTAATTCTCTGAGTCGAGCCACCTCAGCATCACGCTGCCGTAATGTTATTCCCAATATCTGATTTTCCTTTTCAGCAGTTTCTAATTTAAACTGAGAGCTTTTTGCATTGACTAAGGCTTCTTCTAATTCTAAAACATTAAAAAAAAAAGACAAGGAGTCAGCATTCTTATGACATTTAAAAAATGTGATCATAATTATAGTCTAAATAAATACCAATTTTCATCCGTGTTGCCTCAATGTCAAACTGCTGTTTATTTTCAAGTATAGTTTGATCTTTGTCTTTGAATAAACCAGCAAGTTTTTTGTTTTCATCTTTCTGGTTTTCAATCACTTTTAAGAGCTCTTCATTTTTGCTCTGTAGTAACTCCTGACTCTTCAGTGACTCCTGCAATTGATTCTGCAGTGACGTGTTCAATGACTGAAGAGAAAACACTGTTAAGGCCAAAACAAAACAAAAACAGATGAAATCACGGTTTCCCAGTTAAAAAGTGCAAATCTAGAAAGATCTGGAGGGGGTTTCCTGTGTGTGTTTTTAAAGGTCTGGAATTTATTTTATTTTAAAACGAGCAATTTTACATAAACACCAAGTAAACTGGCAAAAAGTCATGTCTTTTTCTGCAACTGGTAATTTGAGCATTCATTTTTTAAAAGAGAATAATACATATACAAAGTATAAATAATTAAAGTATAACCAAATATCAGTGATACCAAATAATTCTCAGTAATGAGGTTTTTTCCCTAGTCCATTGTGACACTCCCAGAGACAATCATTAATCACTACTAACCTTTATGTTTGTCTGGAAAACACTTTTGCATGTATATAATATATACATTTACACATAAGTGAATTACAGTATATGCTTTGTCTAACCTAGACCTTGCCCCCAGACTGCCAGCAGGGACCTTTGTAATGGTTAAAAGGTACATGGCATCATTCAGCTCACGAATCTGTATGTGAATGAATTGTGAAGCACTGTATATTAGAAGCTGGGTACACAGCAGTGTAAAAAACAGACCTAACTCTATGTCCTTGTGGAGCTTATAACAAGTGCTCTGAAGGGAACAATAAGACAGAGGAAGGAGCAAAGGTTACACAGAGAGCTGCTTCTTAAGAGTGGCAACCGAAAGCCTCATGGAGGGGATAAGTTTTGAGACCTGAAGAGTGTGAAGAAAGTGAGAGAGGTTTAAGAATGCAAAAGAAGAGCCTACAAAAAAAGTCTTGAGATACTAAGAGATTAGTTTCTTCAAGAACTAAAGAGACAACAGTATGGTTAGAGTGTGGCAAAGACAGAGAAAAAGGAGCTCAGCGACACTAGAAAGGCAGTGAAGTGATGTGCCAGGTGGTGTAAGGGCTCCTTGATGTCAAGTAATTTTTATCTCATTTAAAGTAAAAAGTATTGAAAGTAAAAGGCAGAATAATTTCATAAAAAATCATTCTACTTCCAAGGGAGCTCTGGTGGCCTAGTGGCAAGAAGCCACGCTGCAATCCCAGAGGTATGCGGTTTAAATCCACCAGGTGGCTCTGCTGGAAAAGGAGGGGCAATCTCCTTCAGTACCAGTCAGATCCAATTTGACAGCACACACACACAAAAATGAAAAACAATTAAAAAAAATCATTCTAGTTCTACTAAATAAAGAAATGAGGAAACAGGAAGACAGAGAACCAAGATAGGAAACAGGGAGCTAAAGGATTTGATTAACCAATGGCATTGGTGTACCCCAAACTACTGATGAAGGTAAACAATTTTATGAAGTGTTCTGGGTGCTCATGTTTTTATTATTACTTGGTAGGGGATTCAGTTACATTTAAAAAAATTAAACCTTAATTGTATGTTACAGAACGTCCCCTATATTGATGTTTTCAAATGTATTTTATAATTTTGTTGTGCAGAAATGAAAAAAAAAATTCTGAGGGCATACTTCCAACTTTTGTGGTATGTTTTTTCTCAAACTTAAGAAAGCCTATGTTAAAAAGCAAAGATTTCATATTGATCTATGGTATCTGTTTTATGTCAGGCTTAAAAAGGTTTGTTCAAAAGCAAAGATGTCACTTTGAAGACTAAAGTGAGCCTGCTCCAAGCCATGGTATTTTCAGTCTCCTTAATATGTATATGAAATAAGGATATGTATATCATATGAATAAGGAAGATTGAAGAACTGTTACCTTTTCTTTACAGTGTCAAAGAACACTGAATATACATACCATGGACTATAAAAAGAACAAAATAATCCGTCTTGAAAAGCCTGGATGTTGAGTCTTCACCTAACATACTTTGGACATGCCAACATCAGGCTTGGTAAAATCGAGGGTTGGCAAAAAAGAGGAAGTTCTCTTTTCCTCAAGGAGACAGATGGACACAGCACTTACAATAATGGGCTCAAATATAGCAGTAGCTTTGTGGATGGTCCAGGACTCTGCAGTTTCATCCTGCTATATATGTGCTGCTGAGTCAGAAAGGCCTTGATGGCATGGAACATGAAGAAAGGCTTCCAAGAATTAAAAAAAACAAAAACCAACCAGCAAAACTTCACCTACTAGAACTATTCTTTTTCTTTTTTCTTAACCACAGTGATGCATAGGGACAATCTGGCAGTATCTGCCAACACTACAGCTATAACAGCAGTTCCACTGCTATAAATACACCCTAAAAAATAACCACTTGTGTGCAAAAACCACATGTATCAGAGTTTTTACTGCAACATTGCTTCAATTTGGATAAAAGAAGAACCCAAGTACCTACATATCTATCTGCACCAGTCTTTAAATAAATTATGGTGGAGCAACATAATGGAATACCTAAACAATTCACTTTAACTTTTTATTGTAATTTGAGTGAAAGTTTATAGAGGTTTTTTCATTCAAAAATTCATACACATTTTGTTTCATGACATTGATAGCAATTGCCACAGAGTATATGTTCAAGCTCTTAAAGCAGCATTTTTTGATGATATAAAAAATGTCACTACATGTAAAGTGAATAACTGCAAGCTGCAGAACAATATATACAGTGAAACGTGTGTGGTTCTGTTAGTGTCTGGCACGTAGTATGTACTTGTGAAATAAATTATTTATAGAAGAAACAGATTTTTGGTTTATTCAATTATCTTAGATAAGGATATATTATTGAGATACGACAGTACAGAACTTGAATTTTTATGTGAATAAAATCTTAATGAATATTATTTTTAGTTTTTTAAAAAGTTGATAAATCCACAAAGTAACTAAGAAAGCTTAATTCTCTGTCAACATCTTGAGAGCCACAAAACTTTTAACATGAATCCTAAGTTCTGTTACCTACATTTAAGGAGGTTGTATTCCAGAGAACCAGCTGTCTTTTGAGTTTTCTCTTGTTCTCGAAGTTGCTGGTTCAAAATCCTCACTTGCCTAAAGGAAATGATGAAGAAACATGAATGTAGGAAACCTGAATCCAAAATAACTAAAGAGAGACTATGTCACAGGTGGGAAGAAAAATATGTTTAGGAGGAGAGATACTTGCTAAACATTCAAAATAAACAACTATAAGATAAAAAGGTAGGTCAAGTATAAACATCAGTTGACAAGTCACACACACATACATTTTGGCTGGAAAATTGGCAGTATCCCATAGTTTCAAGGAAATTAAAAATAGTAGGTTTTCTCTTAGAGCAAGATTGCTTAAGGATAATAAAAACAGCAGAAGCGAAGTAAGGATTAGGTAAGCTCAGAAAAATAAAAGAGAAAAATAAAGCCTGCAAAAAAAGAAAGCTCTTTTAGAAACATAAAAAGAAAATGAAGGAACAGTATACCACATTAGGATTAAACCAATACAAACCTGAAATTCAGTGCCACAGCCTCATACCAGATGGTCCACATTCACTCACAAAAAATTAATTCTCATGCACATCCCAAAACTTCTCCAATAGGGTAAAAAGGGAAGCCACAGTCTGGGGAAATATATTTGGCAATGACATGTCTGGTAAGGGACTTCTATCTAGAATTTATAGAATACACGAGCTCCACAACAAGATAACCAACCAATTGCAAAAAGCACACAGGATATGAACAGACACTTCACGTTCAAGTGGCAAACAAACACATGAAGAAGTATTCAAAATCCGTAGCTCTAAGAGAGATGCAAATCAAAATAACTATGAGATATCATCTCACCCCAGTAAAAATTGCAAAATTCAACAGAGCAACAAACAACAAATGCTGATGAGGTTGTGGAGAAACTGGAAACCTTATTTACTGTTCGTGGGAGTGTAAAATGCCACTCTGGAAGGCAGTACAGTGCTTTCTCAAAAAGTTGGAAATAAAAATACCATTTGACCCAGCAGTTCCACTACTGGGAATATACCCTAAAGAAACCAGAACCGCCACCCGAGTAGATATATGCACATTCATGTTTATTGCTGTTTTGTTCATGATAGCAGAGTTGGACAACCTAAGTGCACATCAAC